>NC_136057.1:801098831-801716392 GCF_964261635.1 Lissotriton helveticus | reverse complement strand
ACAAAAATTACTACGATTAACTATTCTCTTCCATCTACTATTTCTTTTGAAATCATAAATTGCCTTGTTTAGCTTCCTAATTCTATTGATTATCAAAATATATAACTTACGTTTAATTTCAAATGCCTGATCAATAACTTTCTCAACTTTTTTTTTTCTCTTATAAAAAACCACTTTCTGTTGACCTTTCTTAATATTTTTTAACAAATTGCCAATTATCCTGTTGCGGAACATTCGTTTACGAATGTCCCTAAACTGTTGTTTCCTTCTACTATCATGCACAGAGTTATCTCTTGCTCTAGCAGTAACATTTTTGATTGGCCTTTCTTTTCCATTTGAATTGGTTCTCTTTTTCTGGACTGAAACATTTTCTGTAGTAATATTTTTTTTACTACACATATTTCTTATGAAATATTTTGTGCTCTTACCCGGTGCTTTCTTCGTGACTTGACAAATCTTTTTGTTAGAGGACTGCTGCTTATTTTGTTTCACCTGCTGTCTTTGACGTTTTGCAGCCTTTCTCTGTCTTTCTATTGTTGGCATGGTGAAATCTTGAAATGATCTGCAGTTGAATCTGTGGTAAAATATAATAAAAAATGTTATTAACCACTATTACCAAACAGTAAATCAATAACAGTGATCAAAAACTTAACACACTACTTGACATTTTAAATAGAAGATTTTTTAGTCCTTGGCAAATTTACAATACAGAAATAGCAGAAAAGAAATGACATTTATATTTATGTTACCTGTGCTATTTTATATGTGAATCTGATCTAATTTTATGAGCATATTTTAATATTTTATTGAAGACACTACACATAACCTGTTTTTGAAGGTGTCTTTATTTTTAAATTAAACGGTTTACATTTTTACTTTTTATTAATTATAAATTTTAAAAATAAATATTTATAGTTCCATAGGCTCAAGCAGGTCAGCTTCCCACCCTATGTCATATAATTCGGACAAATCTGCATCCTCATCACGCTCTTCTTCATCCTCAGGATTTAATTCATCCAAGGGATCAACATCCACTGATGTTTCAATTACGAGTTCAATGATGAGGTCAAAATCAACTGATTGCAGATTGTCGCTCATGTTGATGTTGTCTTTATCTTTAAAGAAAGATAACAACAATGAGATGTTGCAGAGTAAGAGACAAATCTCAGAGATTATAATAGTAAAATTGTTTAACAAGAGTAATATTTTGCAGCTATTATTTAGCCATGTCCAGCAATGCTGAGCAGGTGAAGACTATGTCTAATTTTTCAGTGAACAGGACTCATCTCTTCTTAACCTTGGATAAGCCTCACCGACTCTGTGTCCCCTGCACATACTTAAATGTAAAGGGGCAGATTTATGTTAAATGGCACATCCCCAGGCATGCACCAGTTAACGTGCACCACTGCTCTGCCACCCATGGTGTGCCGTATTTACAATCAGATAGGAGAAAGCTGCGTCAAAACCCTGCGCCTGCTTTAAGCAGGCATAGGTCTTGACGCAACATTGTGGAGATGGGGCACCCCTGAGCCTTGCTTGAGCTGCATCGCACTTGCGATACAACTCCAGCAATCACTACCTTTACAGCACAGATACGTCACGCATCTGTGCCATTTTTGCCCCATGATGCCCCGCATTGTAAATGCAGCACACCATGGGTGGCGGAACAGCGGCGCAGGATGACTGACACATCCCTGGTGATGCACCAGTTATCATAAATCTATCCCTAAGCTTCTTATCTTGTTACAGATGAACCGCCATATGTACCACCAAACTATTTTGCATTTCCTAAATAGCGAATTTTAAGGGATAAATAGCAATTCTTTACCATTCCTAATTTGCAATGAGCAAATTGCTAATTGCAAGTTACCCATTCATTTCCATGGGCTAGGAGGCTCATAGGAATGAAGGTTTAATTTGCGATTAGCAATTTGCTCATCACAAATTAGGAATTTTTCCAAGGGTGCAGGGGTGTCTCAAAAACACCCTGCTGCACCCCTGAAAAAGAAATTTGGGGGCATATGGCACACATACATGCCCTAAGGGCATGTGTTGGCGTCATATGGGACCTTTTGTTTTTGGGAAAAAAAGCTTTTTGAAAAGAATTCACAAATTACCACCAACTAGAAGTTGGTGGTAGTTTCCAAATCCTTAATGTCATTTTTTACATATTTTTTGTTTGATACATTGCATTTAAGTAATCGCAAAATTTGCAAATCCTTCAGTGCATTCGCAAAATAAGGAATAGCAAATTTTGCTACTCCTTATTTTGCATCAAACTTGTTTGATACATACCATTTGTCTAATTAACATTCGCAAAGGCCGAAATTCGCAGAATTTTGATCTTTGCGAACGCTAATTAGCTTGATACATATGGCCCCAAGTGAGGCCTGTCTTGCAACATGGTGCATCTTTTGCATCACTGCTGCATCGGTTTCATGTGGTACGTTTTTTTTACACCATGACATATCTGCCTAAATGCATCAATTTGTAATTTTGTCGCCTCATAGCAAATCTTTTGCACCGCCGCTGCATCATAAAAGTGACGCACAGTGGCGCAAAAGAGGCATACACCTATCATAAATCTGTCCCTAGCATTTTAAATGATTAATCCAGGATGACGATAAGGTGTGGCCTATCCAAAGGTTTGTTTAAGGTGAGGCCTACTCAGGATTGCAGATTAAAGTTACGCTTGATGAAGAATACAGAGGAGATAATAGATGTAAAGGCCTACCAATGAAGTAAGTAATGTGCACTTTATTTCGCCAGTCATCATAAATGTATCCCTAAGCTTCTTATCTTGTTACAGATGAACCACCATATGTACCATCAAACTATTTTGCATTTCCTAAATAGCGAATTTTAAGGAATAAATAGCAATTCTTTACCATTCCTAATTTGCAATGAGCAAATTGCTAATTGCAAATTACCCATTCATTTCCATGGGCTAGGAGGCTCATAGGAATGAAGGTGCAATTTGCGATTAGCAATTAGCTCATCACAAAATAGGAATTTTTTCAAGGGTGCAGGGGTATCTCAAGAACACCCTGCTGCACCCCTGAAAAAGAAATTTGGGGGCATATGGCGCACATACATGCCCTAAGGACATGTATTGGCGTCATATGGCACCTTTTGTTTTTTGGAAAAAAATGCTTTTTGAAAAGAATTCGCAAATTACCACAAACTAGAAGTTGGTGGTAGTTTCCAAATCCTTAATGTCATTTTTTACATATTTTTTGTTCGATACATTGCATTTAAGGAATCGCAAAATTTGCAAATCCTTCAGTGCAATCACAAAATAAAGAATAGCAAATTTTGAATTAAGGACATTTTAAGTAATTTCCACATGTGCAGTGTTTTCAAATTATGATTTGAAAATCGTTTTTGGGGAAAAGGAATGGTTTGCAAATTTATGACAAGGACATAATGGTGTATGCTTCTCTATAAGGCATTTCAGTGTCTCTGATGTCATTTTTCCCATATTACATTATAAGACCTTTCCCCATGGAGCACATTCCTTGTAAATATGCTCCCACCTGTGCATGGTGAATTTAGATTTTGACTGTTTGAGTCACATAGCCATGTTAATAGGGACCCAAAAAAATTGGAAACGCTTTAAAAAAACACATTCATGTGTCTTAAGGACATTTTAAGTCATTTCCCCGTGGACAGTGTTTTGTAAGTGGCTCAAAAGAGTCATACACCTATCATAAATCTGTCCCTAGCATTTTAAATGATTAATTCATGATGACGATAAGGTGTGGCCTATCCAGAGGTTTGTTTAAGGTGAGGCCTACTCAGGATTGCAGATTAAAGTTACGCTTGATGAAGAATACAGAAGAGATAATACATGTAAAGGCCTACCAATGAAGTAAGTGATTTGCACTTTATTTCGCCAGTCATCATAAATGTATCCCTAAGCTTCTTATCTTGTTACAGATGAACCACCATATGTACCATCAAACTATTTTGCATTTCCTAAATAGCGAATTTTAAGGAATAAATAGCAATTCTTTACCATTCCTAATTTGCAATGAGCAAATTGCTAATTGCAAAGTACCCATTCATTTCCATGGGCTAGGAGGCTCATAGGAATGAAGGTGCAATTTGCGATTAGCAATTAGCTCATCACAAAATAGGAATTTTTTCAAGGGTGCAGGGGTATCTCAAGAACACCCTGCTGCACCCCTGAAAAAGAAATTTGGGGGCATATGGCGCACATACATGCCCTAAGGACATGTATTGGCGTCATATGGCACCTTTTGTTTTTTGGAAAAAAATGCTTTTTGAAAAGAATTCGCAAATTACCACAAACTAGAAGTTGGTGGTAGTTTCCAAATCCTTAATGTCATTTTTTACATATTTTTTGTTCGATACATTGCATTTAAGGAATCGCAAAATTTGCAAATCCTTCAGTGCAATCACAAAATAAAGAATAGCAAATTTTGAATTAAGGACATTTTAAGTAATTTCCACATGTGCAGTGTTTTCAAATTATGATTTGAAAATCGTTTTTGGGGAAAAGGAATGGTTTGCAAATTTATGACAAGGACATAATGGTGTATGCTTCTCTATAAGGCATTTCAGTGTCTCTGATGTCATTTTTCCCATATTACATTATAAGACCTTTCCCCATGGAGCACATTCCTTGTAAATATGCTCCCACCTGTGCATTGTGAATTTAGATTTTGACTGTTTGAGTCACATAGCCATGTTAATAGTGACCCAAAAAAATTGGAAACGCTTTAAAAAAACACATTCATGTGTCTTAAGGACATTTTAAGTCATTTCCCCGTGGACAGTGTTTTGTAAGTGGCGCAAAAGAGTCATACACCTATCATAAATCTGTCCCTAGCATTTTAAATGATTAATTCATGATGACGATAAGGTGTGGCCTATCCAGAGGTTTGTTTAAGGTGAGGCCTACTCAGGATTGCAGATTAAAGTTACGCTTGATGAAGAATACAGAAGAGATAATACATGTAAAGGCCTACCAATGAAGTAAGTGATTTGCACTTTATTTCGCCAGTCATCATAAATGTATCCCTAAGCTTCTTATCTTGTTAGACATCAACCGCCATATGTATCATATAACTATTTTGCATTTCCAAAATAGCGAATTTTAAGGAATAAATAGCGATTCTTTACCATTCCAAATTTGCGATGAGCAAATTGCTAATTGCAAATTACCCATTCATTTCCATGGGCCAGGATGCCCATATGAATGAAGGTGCAATTTGCGATTAGCAATTAGCTCATCGCAAATTAGGAATTTTTCCAAAGGTGCAGGGGTGTCTCAAGAACACCCTGCTGCACCCCTGAAAAATAAATTTGGGGGCATATGGCGCACATAAATTTTAACAACATTCCATTACCTCAAAAACGATTTTCAATTCATAATTTGAAAACACTGCCCACAGGGAAATTACTTAAAATGTCCTTAAGACACATGAAAGTTTTTTTTAAAAGCCTTTGCAAGTTTTTGGGTCACTTTTAACATGGCTATGTAACTCAAACAGTCAAAATCTAAATTTACCAAGCACAGGTGGGAGCATATTTACAAGGAATGTGCTCCACAGGGAAAGGTCTTTTAATGTAATATGTGAAAAATGACATCAGAGACACTGAAATGCCTTATAAAGAATCATACACCATTATGTCCTTGTCATAAATTTACAAACCATTCCTTTTCCCCAAAAACGATTTTCAAATCATAATTTGAAAACACTGCACATGAGGAAATGACTTAAAATGTCCTTAAGACACATGAAAGTGTTTTTTGATTGCCTTTCCAGCATGGTTGGGTCACTTTTAACATGGCTATGTAACACAAACATTTAAAATCTAAATTTGCCATGCACAGGTGGGACCATATTTACAAGCAATTTGCGCCACAGAGAAAGGTCTTACATTAAAATGGGAAAAATAACATCAGGGACAGTCAATTGCCTTATAAAGAAGCATACACCATTATGTCCTTGTCATAAATTTAAAAACAATTCCTTTTCCCCAAAAACGATTTTCAAATCATAATTTCAAAACACTGCACGTGGGAAAATTACTTAAAATGTCCTTAAGACACATAAAAGCGTTTTTTGATTGCCTTTGCAGCATGTTTGTATCACTTTTAACATGGCTATGTAACACAAACATTCAAAATCTAAATTTTCCATGCACAGGTGGGAGCATATTTACAAGCATTTTGCGCCACATAATTCATAATTTTCTCCTTAAAGCACACTATTCTCTATCTAAATTAAAGAAATATTTTCTCACCTTAGCAAATACTTTGAGTTTGAAAACAGTCTCAGAAACACACCAATTTGTCTTCAGCAGAGCAAAAGGTATGCACTCCAGAGTCTGCAGCTATCAAAAGCACAGAAATGCTGTAATTCTTCACACATATCTCTCATGTCACCCAATCAAAACTCTTCCCTCACTTTTTTTCAAATGAAAACCCTTCCCCCCTCTGCCATTTCATGCCTTTTCTGCATGGCAACCACCTCTTGGAAGACTTCTGGTGTTTGCAAGTTCACACAACAATGTTGCAATTGAACTCTGAACTCTCAGTGCACCTGCATATCCACTGCAATCTTTCATTTAATGATTATTTATTGACCACTCAAAATACATCTTTCAAAGAACTCACCCATGCACCCTAACTTTCTGTTTTCAGCAATCAAAATCCACCAATCACTGTTACTGCTTCATGAACACAGAAACTCCACAGTTTTTTTCATTTTAAACTCTCATTTTTTCAACTGCCATTTCATTGCCACACTTCATCTGACTGCAGGAGAACCTCCTCTCACCATGTTTTCTGTCTGGATTGTTGGACATAGTTATATTCACTGGGCTCACATGTATGCTGAGAACAGAAAATTACCTAACCTCAATTTACAAGATGTGGAAATTAAGTGGTTTGGCCACAGAGGATTAAAATGTCACCAATTGATACCATTGGTGAAAACCTTTATGCATTTGCCCAAACCTGACCTGTTAATTGTGCACTGTTGAGGTAATGATTTGGGCACTTTGACTGGGGTAGGTCTGGAAATTCTTTTAAAGGACACCTTTGAGCAATTGATGGCACTTTTTCCTCAGACTGCCTTGGTATATTCAAATATATGCCAAAGACAGAAATGGAGGTGGTCAAACCAATTTTGTCCACAAATTGAGAAGTCGAGGAAGCATGTAAACAAATCTGTTTCAGCTTACATGAGAGACCATGGAATGGGCTCCCTGTACAACAATAACTTGCGTTACTACATGCAAGATATCTACAGAGGAGATGGAGTTCACTTCTCAGATGAGGGCAACAGAATGTTCACTCTGAATTTAAGAATGTGCATTGGTACCTACTTATAAGTACCTAAATGTACGATAAACCCAAAAGCTCTTCTCAGAGCTACCCTACATCTGATCACTCACAATTGTTATTTTTCCTCTAACTTTTTTCACTAATTTTCAACAAAGTACGCTCCCTGGGACGCTACCCGGTACGCGAACCGGGAGCTAACCTCGCGAAATTAAATTTTTTTTTTTTTTTTCGCACATATAAGCCTCCTCAGCCACCCTCACAAAACCTAGGGGGTCAAGATAAGTCTACCGTGCCCCCTTCTACCCATTCTGAACATTATTTGCCCTCCATTTTGTATCTTAATTCGACCGAAACACAAAATGGTGGACTCCCGTAACGCTTAAGGTTCACGAACCGGGGCGCTCAACGGTTCGCGTACCGGGTCGCTCCCTGGGAAGCGCACCATCAAAAAAGGTGGGAAAGTAGTTCACAGAAAAGCCACTGGAGACAATTTCACCAAATATAGATTAGCTCATACTACATACCAATCCCTACCATTTTCACAAATTTGATTGGAATTCCATTTAGCCATTTAGCCTGTAGACCTCTCTAAATACCCTGAGGTAAATTACTTCACAAAACACATCTGAAGTGTTGGAATTGACAACCAATTAATATGTTACTTTCATTTTCTACTTTTTTTACCTGACATTTCATTGGTTATATACCTGAATATATATAAAGGAAGAGAAGAAAACACAGCCATTTTGACTACTACTTCTTGGTGTACATTTCAATAGTATTTTCACTAATTCCTTCAACTTCTTTCTAAAGGTAAGTTTTTATTTTTAAAACTGAAGTATATTGTGCACTATAAGTTAATATGGTAAACTTTTTCTGATAGTTATATACTATCCCTCTGTAGTAGTTATAGATTTAGATAGACTTCTCTGTTATAGTTATGGATGGAGTTAGGCTTCTCTTGTATAATTATGAATTTACTTACGTTAAATCACATACACTTTTTTATATTCCTACTTCCACTCTGATACTATACACTGCCCAAAGATAAATTCACTGATAAAAACTGCCTATCTAAAATTAATCCCAACAGTGCCCTATCTCTACTAATATATATTTTTTTAATCTAAATTTCAGGCAAAATGGAAGGCGAACAGAAAGTTGAATTTCAAATTGTCCTGCAAGAGAGCAGCCAAGAAATCATTGATGAAAATGATATTGAATTTTTCGATGAAACTTGGGACAAAGAACTACTGCAATGTGTACAAGCAGTAGATAACCTCCTTGAAAATGAGGACATTTTACACCCTCAGAGACTACAATGTATATTCAATGATAATTATGAAATTTCTGACAATGAAATGTTAGAAAGTTTAATAAATTATGAAACACAATCACAATAAAAAAATGCTTAAAAAATAAAGAAAATAAAAAATAATCAACAAAACCAACAATCAATTAACATACAGCATTTGAAAAGTCTATCATTCATTTTTCATTGTAGTACGCTGCCTAGAACGCTTCCCGGTTCGCGGACCGGGCGCTACCCACGCAAAAAAAAAAAAAAAAAATTATTTTTTTTTCCCCGCGGGGCCCTTTTAAAGCCTCCACATTAAACCTAGGGGGTCAGGGAGGATCTACTATGCCCCCTTATGGTTATTTCCCCCTTTGTTTTGGCCTCCTCTTGTCTCTCAATCCTACCGAGAGACAAGATGGCGGCCGCTCCGGACTGTTTAGAATGTTGACAGACACCGGAGAGCCAATCAGCTTCGCTACGCGAAGTTCCGGTACGCGCCCCGGTCCGCGAACCGGGGCGCTGCCCGGTCCGCTGTTACAGATATATATCTTTTTTTAAACGTTAATTTCTCAAAATCCACTGGAGCACATATATTGAGACCTACAAAAGGCACATCGGGCTACCAGTCCCTAATATTTTGCCAAGTTTCGTGCAAATCCATTCAGCCGTTCGGCCTAAAAGTGAGGCCAACCGCCCTATGGAAAACTCAATGTTAAAAACACGTTTTGGGACCCCCCTTTTTTCTGGGCCCCCCCTTGACGAAACCCCCCCCAAATTTTCAAGGGCTGCTCAGAAACAAAATGTTCCATTTTCCAGAAAATGTCAGCCAATTCCGTCCACAAACGCAAAAGTTATTACACATAGAATTTTCAAAAATCCCATAGGGAAAAAATCCTAACTATATATACCTACTGGCGACCGCCAGTAGGTAATATATATATATATATATATATATATATATATATATATTCACTGAAAAAACCATAGGTTATAGACCATATATAGTTAGGAATTAGCATTTACAAAACCTTGAAAATTCACTGAAAAAACCATAGGTTATAGACCATATATAGTTAGGAATTAGCATTTAAAAAACCTTATTTTACTCACACAAAACCATTGAAATTCCATATATAGTTAGTTGTACTAACTATATATCGCGCACCCGCAATCCACTGCTGATCATGTCACATTTATTTATTTATTTTATTTATTTAACGATTTGTAGAGCGCCTGGTGACCCGAAGGCATCCCCGCGCTATATTGATTGTGTGATCCAGAGGAGAGGGGAGAAAGAAGGAGGGAACTTTATTTTGGAAATAAAAGCGTTTTCAGTTTTTTTCTGAAGATCAGATAGCTAGGTTCCAGCCTAAGGGTACGGGGGAGGGAGTTCCACCCGGCGGATGCCTTCACGGAGAAGCGTCGGCCACCGGTCCGTGTCTTCTTGTATCTGGGGATGTTGGCCAGGCGCTCATTCTCAGATCGAAGGGATCTGGGGGCCTTGTAGGGAGTAACCAAGTCACTGAGGAGCGCAGGGCCAACGCCATTCAGCAGTTTGTGTGCAGTGCACATGGCCTTAAATTCCACCCTTTGACGCACTGGCAACCAGTGTAGGGCCTTGATAGCTGGTTTGGCTGAAACTCTAGAGGGAAGGTTCATAAGTAGTCGGGCTGCTGCATTCTGTGTGCGTTGAAGTTTAGCCATGGTAGCCTCTGGGGCCCCCAAATATACCATGTTGCTGTAGTCCAGTCGTGCCAGTATTAAACCTTGGACTAGGAGTTTCCTAGATTCGGGCAGGAGTAAAGGGAGTATCCTGCGGGTGGTGCGCATGAGCCCAAAACAGGTACCTGCTGTTTTGGATGCTTGCCTTTTCATCGAAAGCTCGGGTTCCAGCCAGACTCCTAAGGTCTTAATTTCTTGTTTCGGGGTGGGAATTTCCCCGAACACGTCTGGCCAGACCGATGGGGGGATAGTAGCCCATTGCTTGCCCATGAGCATAACTTCGGTCTTTGACCCGTTTAATTTAAGTGATGATTCATACATCCAGTTGTGGATTTCCGTGAGGCAGTTTGCCAGATTGTCCGGGTGGTCGTCCAGTTGGGATAAAGAGACGACCAGCTGCGTATCGTCAGCGTAACTCACTATTTTAATCCCGAAGGGGGTAACCACATCTTCGAGAGGGGCCATATAAGCATTAAAAAGCGTGGGGCTTAATGACGACCCCTGGGGGACCCCGCTTGTGAGGGGGAGGGTGGTCGAATGGTAAATGCCATCCCACACCTGGAACGAACGCCCAGTAAGGAAGGACTCTATCTACCTGAGCGCCGCCCCTGTGATCCCTGCTGCCGCCAGCCGATGGAGTAGGACACGATGGTTAACTGTGTCGAAGGCTGCACTAAGATCCAGGAGGATCACTGCCACTGACCCTCCTGAATCCAAAATGAATCCATATTACATCATTCATGACATGGTCAGTGACATCACTGATGACATCACTGATGACATCTCAAATGACATCACTGATGACATCACTGATGACATCTCAAATGACATCACTGATGACATCACTGATGACATCTCAAATGACATCACTGATGACATCTCAAATGACATCACTGATGACATCACTGATGACATCTCATTTGACATTACTGATCACATCACTGATGACATCATTCATGTGATAATACGATGAACCTCTTCAGACTCTAATATAACCTTAGATACACTCAGTGTAAACAGACACTCACAGACTGTCACTCATCCATGGAGTTACTCAGACACTTAGTCAGTCATGCAAAGAATCAATCACACCTCCATTTCCTCAACTATACAGTTATACACACCTTACTTATTCAAACATATACTAAAACATATTTACTCACTTATACAATCCTGGATACAAGTTCACAATGATCCATACAGCCACTCACACATTCACTGGCTCTTATGCACAGTTATTTATATATGTCAACTCTCACATGTACTGTATTTTACATATGTACTTACTTTGACATGTAGCACTGAGATATCCATTCACTCACCAATACACTCATGCACACAGTCAACCGCCCATACAGCTGTTTCCACATGCACTTTTGAACCCATACATCTAGTGAATCAACTGCTCACACATCTATGCAGAGAGTCATACACCTCCCAGCCACCCACACACACACTCAGTCTCCCATACAAATGCTTGGGCAACCAATCAATAACCCATATAGTTAATCATATAGCTACTGATCAACACATGTAGCAGTTTACAGAACAACAGACATAATGATGCACAAATTAAGACAGTTTAGTCACTAACCCATGCACTCAGTGAGACACATTTAATCAGTCACTCATACAGTCAGTCATGCCCCTACTAAATCCTTCATCAAGACACTTATACATCCACTCATTCTTCAATATGTAAGTCGTATTTTAACTTTACAGAATTATACAGTCACTGGATGTAGTCATCAGTGATGTCATCAGTGATGTCATTTGAGATGTCATCAGTGATGTCATCAGTGATGTCATTTGAGATGTCATCAGTGATGTCATCAGTGATGTCACTGACCATGTCATGAATGATGTAATATGTGACATGATCAGCAGTGGATTGCGGGTGCGCGATATATAGTTAGTACAACTAACTATATATGGAATTTCAATGGTTTTGTGTGAGTAAAATAAGGTTTTTTAAATGCTAATTCCTAACTATATATGGTCTATAACCTATGGTTTTTTCAGTGAATTTTCAAGGTTTTGTAAATGCTAATTCCTAACTATATATGGTCTATAACCTATGGTTTTTTCAGTGAATTTCATTGGTTTTTTAAAAGCTAATATCTGTAGCTGTAAAATGTATTCTTCTTTAAATCCCAAAATATATGTTATATGTTTATTAATAATTTTTTTTTTTTATATATTTTTTTCTTCGCTCCCGGTTCGCGAACCGGGAAGCTTCCCGTTAGCTCAATTTGATGCCGCGACCCGGTACGCGAACCGGTAAACGTTCCGTTTGCGCAACTGCCGCGTTAGAAATCAACATCGTGACGCGTCGCGGAAGCGCGACGTGGGGAGCAGAAGAATCAGATTTACACCACTGGTGTGCTGACCACAACCTTTTTCAGGAAAGTTGTGCCTGCGGCACAGCCTCCGGCGTGCAAGCTGAGAACAACACTCCTGCATCAACAGCACCACGTCCCCAACCTGATCCCAAGAACATATCTGTCAGTGAGGTAGCCAGTGCAATCAGGTTGAAACCAATGAGTAGTGATTTTGAACTGGATTTGTCCCCTTCGCAAAGTAGTACACAATCATTTCAGGAAACATAGCACTGAGGACAGCAGCCACAGCCGGCAAAGGATTTGTCTGCTGTTGGAGCAGAACAAGAGGTTAAGCTTCCTTCAGAGTAAGAAGTTGAACCTCCTCTTTTAGAATCATTGGCTCCCACATCTCCAGCAAGGAATGGAAGGTTACTACAGCACCATCGTCTCCAAGCACCACTTCTGATGATGATGACAGGGACATGGAGTGGATCCCGACAGAGACCAGGACACAACAGGAGAGGAAACTGATCAGGAAAGCTCCAGTAAGACTTAGACTTATGGAAGGGAATGAACAGGAGAATGACAATGACGAGGTAGTCATGGTTGAAGGTGACATGGAGGAATCTCACATTGCTATTCAATCAGCTTCAAGGGATGTGGCACAAGCAGCACCTCAACCAGCTCCCATATTTGAAAAGCCCTAACTAAGACCTACACTCACCCCTGCCTCATGAGAAGCAGAGAGGCAATCGACAACATGCCCTCCTACCTCCAGTTTGTCTTCAGGGATTGGCCCGGTAAAAAAGTACTCCTCCCCAGTTTTGGATTTGTTTACATTTAACAAAGAGGGAGCACATTGCAGTATGCATCAATTGCCACACAAATGTTTATCGAGGTAAGCCTGGTACACATTATGTACTGGAGGACAGGCAACCCATATGAAAAAACACCACACAATCATGTTGGAGGAGCACCTTAAAACAATTATCGGACATGGTTGTGATGGTGAGTAGAGCCAGGGAACATCAGCTACAAGTCCAATCATGGCAGAAGGTGATGATGAGGAAGAAAAGGGTAACATCTTCACGCAAAGCAGCCCTGTCCCCAGCAGTGCACCAGCAGAATCACCTACCTCAGCAACTTCACAATGGCACAAGAATACTCAGGGCGAGATGATGGAGATTGAGTCTACCCTTAGCATCTACTTCTCAAAAACTGCTTGTGTCAGTGCCCCAAGAAAAAAAAAATACAGGCTACTATTAGGAGCATGTTTAGGCAGGAGGGGCCCTATGAACAAAACCACCAAAACGCAAATCTGTACAATGGGAAGCTGGCAAAAATGTTAGCGCTGGGCCTCCTCTGTTTTTTAATTTTTTTTTAAAGTTTGAATTATACGCAACAGAGCTGCAATGCAAGGTAGGATACAGCATTACCAATTCAACACAAATCAAAACCACTAAAATCAACAACAAAGAAATTGAGTTCACAATATGAGTAGATTAGATTGTTTGGACACCTTGGGGATTAAATTAACATAGCGTTTTTCTGAGTTCTGACATACACTCACTGTTCCAGATTGTTGTGTTTGTCACTGATACCCTCTTCATTCTGTAATTCCGCTAATGCTTTCTGATGGAGAAACTGCCTCAGTGGTTCCCATATATCTTTGGGTTTTGACGTGGTTGGCAATTCCTCTGTATATAGTTCCAGGTTATCTTTGCAATAGACCAGATGTACGAGCCATAGCCTACGTTTCGGCGAGTGCCTCCCCTCTCACATCAAAGCAACTCTGCGTTTAGCCATCAGCAGCGCCACCAGTATGTATTTACCTATGACCCCTTTTACATGAGGAACACCACACAATAAACATGTCAAAGGAGTACACTGTATATCCAACACTGACATCTCTGTTATATCCCTCACCACCTCTCTCCAATGTTTAGCCACTTTCTTGCAGCCCAGTGCAAGATGCATAAAATCAACCTCTAGTTCTCTGCATCTTTTACATCTGCTAGCATCTCGCAGTCCATATCGATACAGTTGCGCTCGCGTGTAGTATACCTGGTGTATATACTTAAAATGTATGATGTGTAAATTTCCATTTGGAGTGAGTTTACCAGTGAGGCTATAAATGTGTTCCTAGTCGGGCAGGGATTTGAGGGAGGCCAGTTGAGCATTCCACCTCTCTCTACTCTTGTCTGGGCTATCTGGTGTCTCTGAGCGAATTGCTCTATACAGTTTAATAAGGAGTTTTTTCCTAGTGGAGGTGGTTAACACCAGTTGCAAAGAGTTGAGCGCTGGTAGCTCAGCGGGATAGGTGTTGTAGTGTGATTTAATGGCATGTTCAAGTCTGTGAAATGCAAATTGGAACAGCAGCGTGGGATTGCTTATGTACTTCAACGTCTCTGATGTGTGAAATGTGCTCTCCAGATACAGGTCTTGCAGCGTCTGCATGCCTGCTTCCTTAAGTAAATGTACTGCACCCGCCTCGTGTGTCACATACAATGCTGCATGATGCTCCAAAGGCATAGCTGGGGCATAGTGGGTAATTTGTTGGCTTGCTGATCTATCACCTGCCACGCCACCACCGTGGTATTTTTTGTATTAAATTCCACCTTCGGGACTCCACGTTTCCTGTGAGTAAGTATGCTGTGTAGTAGGTTGGGGCAAGCATTTCCATCCTCCACCACCACATGTGGGGTGAACGCACAAGGTCTAAACCAGAAATAAGCATATTGTGCTTGTGCGCTCAAATAGTAAACATACAAATCTGGTGCTGCAAAACCCACTTGTCATAGTCTAGTGTGAGGGTATTCCAACTGACCCGGGCCTGCTTGCCTCCACGCACAAATCGGAGGAATGCTGCTCATAGAGTGCTAAAAAAAACCTTCGTCAAGGGAATCGGAGTGTTAGAGAATAAGTATAAAAAGCGCGGCAATACCACCATCTTTGTTAGTGCAAAACGTCTGCCAACGACAATGGTAGAGCGATCCATTTCTCATTTTGCTGATCTAGAGTGCTGAATGCCCGCCCATAAGTTGCCCAGATAACTACTTCTGGGTCACGATGGGCCCAAATTCCAAGGTATTTGACCGGTTCCTTAGACCAGTGGATAGTCCATAATTGGTTTGGGTGTAATTTCTGTCACGGGAATAACAATAGATGTATCCCCGTGTACAGCTAAACCTGCTATCAAACCGAACCTGACGTATTCCCGAAGCAGCTGTGCTAGGTACGATAAGTTTCCCTGACAAAGAGCACCATATTGTCTGCATACAAGGGTATGCCGACTGGGCAGTGGTTAAAATTGAGTGTAGTTTCCCTATGTCTTTGCCATATTGCACAAGCCAAGGGCTCTATCGCGATCGCAAATAGCAGCAGAGATAAGGGACACCCCTGTCGGGTGCCCCGTGCTAAAGGAAGTGGTTCCGACATAAGTCCTCTGACACACACCCTTGCCAATGGGTCAGTGTATAGAATCATAATCATTTTATAAAAATTGATGGGAATCCCATGCAGTTTAAGATGTAAAACATTAATTTCCAGTTGATGGAGTCGAAGGCCTTGTCCGCGTCAAGCAGGACCCCAGGAGCAGGCAGACTGGGTTCCAGCACGTGTAGCATCGCAAAGACAGTTCTCACGTTGTGCAAGGTGGACCGCTCGAGTATGAATCCCGACTGATCCAGTAGGACCAGGCCTGTCATCAGGGGCTGTAGTTTGGTGGTAAGGATTTTTGCAATGATTTTCACACCTATGTTAATCAGGGATAGTGGCCTGTAAGAGTCACATAAATCAGGGGGCTTATCTTTTATTAACAGCGCGGTAATTAGAGCCTGAGGCAGGGAGGGAGGCAATAATCCGGACTCATGCGTCTCTGCATACATCTCTAATGTTAATGTTAATGTTAATGTTAGGCTGCATTTATAAAGCGCACTGACACCGGAGGTTTCCTGGCGCTGAGATTGAAATTGGGACAGGAAAAAGGGCTAGTAAGAGTTTGAGAAGAGCCAGGTCTTTAAGCCCTTTCTGAAGCTCAGCAAGGTGTCAGAGGTTTTAATGTGTGGGGGGATGGAGTTCCACAGCTTGGGTGCCAGGAAGCTGAATCTCCGGCCGCCCAATTTTTTTAACTTGAACACTGGGGAGGTAAGAAGATGAAGGTGGGCAGAGCGGAGGTTGCGGGTCGGATGATGAGGGTTGATGAGGGATTTCAGGAAGGTCGGGCAGTTGGTGTGCTGTGCTTTGTAGGTTATGCATCCGATTTTGAAGGCGGCCCTTTGCTCAATGGGAAGCCAGTGCAGCTTGGCCAGGAGAGGTCTAGCAGATTGCCATTTGGGGACTTTGCATATGAGCCTTGCTGCCTGGTTCTGCACCATCTGGAGACGGTGGAGCAGGGACCTGGGAAGGCCCCAGTAAAGGGCGTTGGAAAAGTCAAGACGGGAGAGTACGAGGGAGATAACAATTTGCACCAAGGCCTCGTGAGAAAGCAGATGAGTAATTTTCCGGATTTTGCGAAGCTGGAACATACTAGCAGAGATAATGGCTCCAACATGAGTTTTCAAGGAGAGATCTTTATCAATGGTGACACCCAGGCTTTTTACTGAACTCGATGGAGTAGGGGCAATGCCCAGTTCAGCTGGCCAGAATTGGGGTCCCCAATGGGCAGAGCTAGTACAAGGCAAGAGGAGTTCTGTTTTTTCCGGATTTAGTTTAAGCTGATTAGACATCATCCATTGTTGGATGTGCAGCATTACAGCCTGGAAATTGGATGTCGCATCCGGGGTGTCTAAGGGAAAGATGATCTGCATATCATCTGCATAGTTGAGGACAGTGCAGTTCCAGTTGCTAAGTGACTGAATTAGCGGGCGAAGATACAGATTAAAAAGCAGAGGTGAAAGGGAGGATCCCTGAGGGACTCCGCAGGTGGTGGGTACCTGGGTTGCAGTGAAAGGGCCTAGGTGGACTGTTTGCAATCTGCCAGAAAGGAAGGACTTAATCCAATCCTGTGCAGGGCCCTGGATGCCTGCTTGTCCGACACGGTGGAGTAAGATGTCATGATCCACCGTGTCGAACGCGGCCGAGAGGTCCAGAAGGATTAGTGCCTGGGGGGACCCTCTATCGGCATTCTCCCGAAGGGTATCGAAGACTTTTACAATGACTGCCTCGGTAGAGTGGGCTGGTCTGAAACCTGCCTGGTTAGGTTCCAGGAAGCCGGAGCTCTCAATGAACGCAGACAGACAGGTTGTGACATAGGCCTTCAGTAGTTTAGAAGAATAGGGTAGAAGGGAGATAGGCCTATAATTGGCTGGGTTGGCAGGGTCAGCTCCAGCCTTCTTTAGAAGAGGAACCAGTATGGCCTGTTTGAACGCAGAGGGGACCGTGCCAGTGCTAAGGGAAGTGTTTAAGAGAGGGAGAATACTGTCTGGTAGAGCTGAGAAGACTGCCCTAAGTACTGAGGGGGGACAGCAGTCATCGGGAGAGCCAGATTTGATGCGGGTTGTGAGCTCAGTGAGAGTGCTGGGAGTGATAGCTGGGAACTGAGTGAAGATGGAAGGGTTAAGGGGGGAGGGGTCGGGGCAGCTAGGGGGGATGGACGAGGAGATGGCGCTCTTAATGTCAGCGATTTTCTGAACGAAATAGGTGTTGAGCGCATTACAAGTATCTAAGGTGGGAGCCTGAGAGGGAAGAATTCTTTGGTCAGAGGAGAAGTCATTCATGATTTTAAAGATTTCTTTAGATTTGTTAGAGGCTGAGTTGATTCTTTCTGAGATATGTGAGGCCTTAGCTTTTATGATAGCACTTTTGTATTCGTTACGGGCTATCACATACTCTGCGCGGTTCTCTGTGGAGTAACCCCGTCTCCATTTGCGTTCGAGGAGGCGCAGCTTTGATTTAAGGGTTTTTAGTTCCTCAGAAAACCAGCGGTGGGAGTTGCCACACCTCGTGTGAGCGAAGCTGGTGAGAGGAGCGAATTTATCGCTGGCCGCTCGCAACCAAGTGGAGATTGCGCCCTCCATAGAGTCGGTGCCGGATGTTGGGTCGATGGTAGGGCGGGTGTTGGATGCAAAATCGAGGAAGCCCTGGGCGTCATAGGCATTCCATTTACGGCATTGTCCTCCAGGGAGGGTAGGGGCCTTAATGCTCCCTTTGATTGTGATGGTCACCTCTATCAGATAGTGATCTGACCAGAGACAGGGGGAGATGTTGGGGCAGGACAAGGCAAGGTTATGAGTCCATACATGGTCTAGGATATGGCCTTTGGAGTGCGTCGGTGAGGTGATGTGCTGGGTAAGGTTCAAGCTGGTCAGGGTTTCAAACAGCTCCATAGCATGAGGCCCCGCAAGATCACTGTCATACCAATAGTTGAAATCCCCAAATATGGCGACTCTGGAATTATGCGTGAGCAGGTCAGCTACCTGTTCACTCAAAGATAGAGGAAAAGATGGCATCGACAGAGGGGGACGATAGAGTAGTACTAGTGCAAGTGCCCCACCAGTGGTTTCGAGTGTAATGACTAGGTTGTCAGTCCCAGGTAGAGTGAGTGATGCAGAAGTGAGAAATCTGAACTCTTTGCGAATAATAGCCGCTACTCCGCCTCCAGGGCGATTCAGAGGTCGGTTGACGTTAAGAATATAGTAGTCTGGAGGGAGGGCAGCTAAGATGTCAGGATGGGAGTCTGCGGTAAGCCAAGTTTCGGTGAGTAGTAATACGGGAGAAAGGGAGTGATGAGATCGGCATAAGTTTTGTAAAATTCGATAGTTAGGCCATCAGGCCCAGGCGCTTTCGCATTTGGCAGGGTTTTAATTGCTGCTTTTACATCTGCCTCATCTATCGGCTGACCCAGTTATTCCCTTTGTGCATCCGACAGCCAAGCGCAGGCTCTGTTTTCCAGGTACCCATCCATCACTGATGGGCATCCCCAGAACAGAATCTGCCAGACCTGCCCTTAGGGCTCTGCACTGGTTACCGGTACGGGAGAGAGTGAAGTTTAAGGCACTCTGTACCGCACACAAAATTCTTCAGGGTAACGGACCATCTATCCTGAGGAATCTGGTAGTGCCGTATAAAGCGAACAGAGCGCTAAGGTCCGATCAGAAATGCTTGCTCCACGTCCCGAGAGTAAAAAGAGCGCGAACGGGCGGGAGACGTTTTTCTGTGCACACAGCAACTCTTTGGAACTCTCTGCCACTAAAACTTCGTGCTGAGACCTGCATCCTGCGTTTTCGCAGGTGCCTGAAAACACATCTGTTTCCTGTGTAAGCTGGTCCAACTATCTCATGGTTCCTGATTGATGTACTGTTCATAGCGCCGGGATGCCCTAGGGTAGCTGTGCGCTATATAAATTTTTTAATAATAATAATAATCTCCGAGTTTGTAGCTCCCCCCTAGACGTATAAAGATCAGTATAGTACTCCCGAAATTGTTCCACTATGTCCAACGGGTTGCAGTGCTGTACACCATGAGAGGTCTGCATCATATCTATGTGCTGATGCGCTGCATGCATTTTTATTATGTTAGCAAGGTTGCGTCCCGCTTGAGCATCCTCTCCATATTTACGTGCGGCATGTTTTGGTGAAATGTAGCGAGTCTCAGTCTCTGCTAATGTGTTGTATTTGAGAATTATTTCATGTATGTGGGTCAGAGTGTCTGCAGTGGGGGCCACAGTGTAGTTTTGTTCTAAGGTCTTAAGTGTGTTCTCTATTCTAGTGAGTTGGGTTCTAAGATCCTTTAATATCCCGGCTGTTGTACTTATACACACCTCCCGGATCGTCAAATTAAAAGCTTCCCATAATGTAGAGACGCTATCCACTGTTCCCTTATTGATCTCAAAGTAATTTTCTATGGTTGTGAGGATAGTGGTGTTGTACAATGGGTGCAACAAAGCCTCGAGTCCCAACCGCCAGGTGAAGGGGCGGTGGATTGCCGTTGGAATTGTAATATCCAACAGCACTGGATTAAGGATCAGCTTCACCTTGGGGGTGCCCAGGAGTGGACATTTCACAGGAAAGCCAGGAAGGGTTCCACAGCGGTATGAATACAGCACTACGAGACCTCAGGGTAGAAGGCTCTATATAAATACAAACACATTTACATTTACATTTACATTACATTAGATTAACATTTACATCAAACAGCCAGTAATCCACCCGTGGAGTACGGTTAGTATGTGGATGAGATTTATCCAAACCAGGGTCCAGATAAGTGTTGAGGTCCCCTCCCCAAAGTATAGCAGATTCAGGCTATTACGTAATATACTATACATTCTTAAAAAGCATTCTGGCTCATCTGCTATTGGGCCATACGTGTTAATCATGGTTGTTATTGAGTTCCCCAGTTTGCCTTGCACCATTGCGCAGCGACCCTCGTCGTCCGTGTATATACGCAGTGGTTTAAATGCAATCCACTTTTGGACCATAATGAGTACCGCTCTAGAATAAGAGGAGTATGATGACTCTCTTTTGAACCCGGCCCACTTGAATGCAATAGTACGTTCCGTGGACATGGTCAGGTGCGCCTCCTACAGAAAAGCGATATGCGGGCCATGACGATTCAGGTAGGCAAACACTTGACGTACCTTTTTGGGGGAGTTCAGCCCTCTGATGTTCCAAGACATCAGTCTATAGTTCTTACCCATGACCTTGTCCAACATCTTGGAACTGATCTAGAACCCTAGAGCGACCCACTTCATGTTGTACAGCTGGCATGCATAACACATTCTTAGTGACATTGCAATCCCCAGGTGTAATCATGTGCACTCCGCAAGCAAAACAAGAAACAAACAACACAATCCCAAATAACCCAACAATCCCCCCCCCCCTCCCTCTACAACCTCCCAATTAGGTCGAGAATCAAAACCCTCCTCCCAATCCTCCCGAAGAAGATCTAACTAATTGGAGAATATCCACTTGGGTATGGAACGGCGGCAAACACCCACTTTGTTGTCGGGTGGCGGGCAGCTGCGTCTAGGTGCGCCTCAACAGCATAGAACAATTATATTACCAGGCACCCCAAGTACACCACCTTTACATCATCACCCCAACAACTTATAGTATTTTACGGCTGATCAGCACAACTTATTGCAATTATGTTCTAATAGTCAGTCAACATAGCCAGCAACTCTGTGCCTCAGAAACACCATGACTCATTCGTCTGTAGACTCAGTCTCTAAGGAGTTTACTGGATTTCTGAGGCCCCCTTGATGATGCTTATTGGGACATATATGTTTCGTGAACTTCAGAGCTGACATAGAGTCTGTAATAAATGTTATTGACCCTTGTGTGTTATCCTTAATTTAGCAGGACACAGCATTGCAGACGAACTGGCGGCAGATTGAAATATTTTTTTCGCTGGCACAAATTCCCTTGGGCGGCCTGTACCACCGGCGTATAGTCTGCAAAAAAGGAGAGATTATTTCCTTTGTGGTTTATGGGACTCCTTGTACTAGCTTCACGCAGTGCGGCATCCCTGTCCGCATAGTTTAAGAAGCGTGCAATGATCGGTTACGGTGGTGCCCCCGGTTTGGGCTGGGGTCCGAGAGATCTGTGTGCTCACTCCACTATCATGACTGGGGACAGCAGCGGGCCAAATAATTCACGCAATAGGCCATCGATGGAAGGCTTCATCTTTGTAATGGCTGTCAATTCCAGCAGGCCAATTATGCGCAGGTTGTTCCGACGAGAACGTGCTTCTAAGTCCTTGTTTTTTGCTCTTATTACCTCCAGCACTTTCTCCATATGTAATATCTGTCCATGATTCAGCCTGTGTATCTTGCATATCCGACAGCCTGTTCTTTAGCACGTCAAGCCTGGTTTCGTGCAAATCTACCTTGTGTTTCACTGTGTTCAGTCTGGGTGTGATGTGAGTGCGTCAATCTTGCTATCAATAGTTTTCAGACCTGAACGCAACTCCAGTAGTATGGATCTCATGTCTTCGTCCGGATTGTCCACCACCTCCGATGGGCCCTGTGACGTCGCCACGTCCGACATGGTATCCGTAGCTCGTGTGCTGCGCTTACTTTCAAATGGGATTTTTGGTTGCTTAGGGTCCGGTTTGCCCATTGTACAGTAAGTGTGCTGGGGTGGCCCTCGCTCCAGTCACCATCCACATATATCGCACCTTCACCGCTGCATCGTGGTAGCCTGTGCCAGGCCTCAGATATTGATCCAAATCATCAAAGAGGACCGTTCTTGTAAGCCGCAGCCGCTATCCCTCGGTATCTGTGTGCGCAATCCAGCTGCAAACCCCTACAACAGCCCGGACCGTCTGGGTCGCAGCGTTCTTGCTTTCACCACAGCCATTATTACTAATTCCTCCGGTCCTGCAGAAGCACTGGACAGCTTTCAGCGTGGCCTCATAGAGATTGATTATACTATTGTAGTCTTACGGCAAGCAGAGTCAGTATGGGTGTGTGCTAGTGTATCTTTGGAGTCAACAGACTCATCCCAGGAGCCCCCTGTAGACGCAAGGGCAGTGTCCAGTCTTTGACACAATAGGTGAGCCCCGGCACTCGCACCAGCAGCTCCATTCTCAGTCCAGCAGCAATGCGGGGCCCAACACGACCCCCCGTCCCTGGACAGGAGCACAGCCAGGCTCACGAGCCGCCCCGGCTCACCACAGCATAAAAAGCTGTAGTGAACATTTGCCCCCTAGGTATACCCACCAGCATCTCCTCCCGGGCACAGAGGTGTGCAGGTTGTGCCCCCCACTGGTGACTCCGCGGTAAAGGCCCCAGCACTCTTTCCGGCCCTACACGGCCACGCATTACAGCCCAGGCCCCAAGAGCACAATTACCCAATGCTACCCCGGCCCCACCACACAGGCTCTCCCAGACCCAATCCCGCTAGCAGACCCCGCTACACTCACCGCACCGCCACAGACCTCTCAGGCGGATATGGCACCCACTGGCTCCAATCCTCTGCAGCATCCTCGTAGTCCCGGCGACTCCGCCTATCAGCGGTGATTAGGATAATCCCATGAGGCTCTCTCCCATGAGGATCGGCCGTGCAGCCTACACCCTTCAGCAGCTCTTTTTCACAGCTGGGATCGGCAAGTACACAAAAGTTCCAGTCACAGCTAGAGAGCACAGGAATCTCGCAGCAGTCCGCAGTCTTGTTTGTTTGTCCCCTCACAACGCACCAAGGACCAGTGCTCGCTCACGATTCAGAGACCGGTGACAATTTTCTTTCAGGAGCCCCTCACTCATAGCAGCCTAGTTCATTCAGTACTCGCTGCACACAAACTTGTATATTGCTGCCAAGAGTGCCTGCGGTGGTCAGACTTCGGGACTACGATGTTTTAACTGGAGCACCTGCGCCCAACGATGGTATTAGCTGGATTTTTCTGCCTAGGCTGCAGAGCTCCTTCACCAGGCAGCCATTCCACAAAGTGCCGTAGCCACACCCCCAAGGAGTGGGATTCCTAGAATTTGTGGCAGCCATCTGCCCAAAATGGAAGGTAACAAGTAGGACCTATTTTGACAGAGTGGCTGTTCCTCTGCTGCATCATGATGTGCCGCAGTTGTTTGGACAAGCTTTGCAGCAAAGTGTTGTTCATATCATCCACTTGATGACAGATATTTGGACCATTTATCAGGCAACTAATTACATATTCATCACTGCACACTGGATCTCTTTTGCAGGGGTAAAGCAAAAGATATCTTCAGGTATTGGCCTTGAAGAAAGTTTAAAGAGTGTTAAGTGGCATGCAACAGTGGCCATGTTCATGATGGAGAAACCACTTACAGCTGTAATCATCTTCAAGGAATTTACCAGCAAGGTGTATGAATGGTTGCCACCCAGAGGTCTTAGAATTGGATTTGTTGAAATGGAAAATGGCAGTAAGATAGTCAAGTCCATGTCAGACGAAGGCTATTTCAGGGTACTGGGTTTGGCGCATTACATCAACCTGGTGGTGCAAGACTTCCTCAAAAAGACATACTCAGCAACATACTGACCACCTGCAGAAAAACCTGCACCCATTTTAGCCATTCTTTTCAATCTCAGAAGCTGCTTCAGATTATTCAGCATAATAATAGAGCACCAGGTAAAGCCCTGATACAGGAGGTGCCAATATGTTGGAGCTCCACCTTTTACATGCTGCAGTCTGTATGAGCAGTACAAACATAGCAATGACTATGTCATTCAAAGAGGAGGGGATGTATTTGGGAAAGCTATGACCATGGATGAGGACAAATGGGGCAGAGACAAATGCCTAACACAGATGCTACTCCCTTTTGAGGTTTTCACATGGGAAGTTAACCTGGAGGACAGTAGGCTGGGCCAAGCTAACCCGTTGTTGCATCTCCCTCAAGACCAGGTAAAGAAGGCGTCTGAAAGGTTTTCCTTTGCAGGTGTGAATGGAAACACAGATCCACATGCCTTCACTGAGAATTTGGTCCTGTGCTTTGCTTCTAATATAAGGCTGTAACGTGACATCATCGAGTCCAAAGAGTATATGTGTGCCTCACTACTTGATCCACGGTACTAAGAAATTCTGCCCACTTTCATACCTTTTTGTGTAGGCAATGTTTTAATATACAAGAGGTGGATTGTAGAAGAAGCCGGAGACTTGGAAGAAGAATGGCTGGAACTTCAAGTCCCACCCCGCTGTTTTAGGGTGCCACCTTCAACTTCCAGAGAGGACAGTCTTGTCTCACAGAAGTCAACACCATCAGCGAGTACATCAGCAACATGAGCATTAGAAGGGCTGGACCAAACCTCTGCATTGTATTGGTTTGATTTGGCAGGGCTCAAGTCCAGTACAGAGGCAATGGAAAAACAGGTAGAGCAAGTGGCAGCACCAATGACCAGCCAAAGGATGTTCTAGGAATATCTAGATGATCCAAAAGAGGTCTAAGTGGATCAAAATTGATTGATGTATTCATATGGGAAGATGCACCAATGGTCACAGCGCAGCAGGCTGCCAATAAAGTATCTTACTTGTCCTGTCACCAGTGTGTCTGCTGAACATTTGTTCAGTGCAACTGGTGCAGTCATCACAGTGAGAAGGACCAGTCTCTCCCTTCAAAATGTGGAGCGATTGACTATTATCAAAATGAACCAACATTTTATACCACACAAATACACCATTCCTGAATAAGCAGCACAGGAGGAGGAAGAAGGTGATTGGTCCAAAATTAAATCAAATGTTTTAGCTGGCCAACTTCTGGGTGAACCACCTGAGTTTAAGGACAAACTCTACTTCTCGTATTATGCCAGTGCCCCATAGAATATTTTTTCATTTTCTCATCGAACGCAGTTCTTCCTTTGCAAAAACACCCCAAAAATTATCGAGAGGCAAATTATTATTTTTGTGTCAGATTTAGGTTTGCCCCCTTTTTTTATTAGTCACATAAATATTGCCGCATTGCAGTTGGACCAGTGTGCATTGAAGAAGCCTCCACAATTCCTTCATGACATTGGGGACAATGCCTGCCCCCTCACATGCCTATGGCCTAATGCCTATTCCTTTTTGCTTCCCTTTGCACTAGAAGGGCTGCCCCATAAAATTATTTACAATCCTACAAGACTGCCTGCAAAGACCAAATTCCAATGTGCTGCCTGCATCAAAGAAGATTGAATACGTATCTGAAATACCCATGCTTGGATTGGATGAGATAACTGTGGTGGCAGACACTGAGGGAGGGTGCGTTTTGAACTGTAATGTGGAACATTTCTTGAGATGATTATTGATTTGCATTATTTGGGGTTTGAGTGGTGGGCGCTCATTTATTTACCGGGAGGTGATCAACCCTTTCACACTTACCCTGATTTAATTAATTGGTGGGGTGTTCTCCTTTTTTCTGGTTCTTCAGACACCAGAGCAGTCACTTTACTTATCAAACAGAAACCTATGCAAAAAAATACTGCAAAAAAATACTGCAATTCTTTTTCATTCTCTACTTGTTCTTCGACAGCAGTGCACTACACTCCACATCCAACTTGTTTGGGTCATCGTGATTCATGAGGATGATGATGACTGGTCTGGGATGGCATTACTCGGAGACAGGACTGGAGGAATATCATGGAAGAACTCAGGGTGGAACTAGGAGCTGCAGGACTACCTCATCAATAGCTAGAAGCAAGAGGTTATCGAGTATACTATTGACTTGAGTTCAAAGGTAAACCAAGGGTTTCAGGCCTAGTACTCAGCTGCATGGAATAGAGAGAGGTGCAATTGTGAAATGCTGCTCTGTGTGTGTGTTGGACTTGTGGCAAAAGTGATACTCTGAGTCTCCTTTTTGTTTTTTTGGCACTGCCTCTGAGTCTTCTTGATACACTCTTCATGAATACAGTTTCTCTTTTATAATCCACTGGCCTTCTTCTAATCTCCTTCATGAACAAAAGGTGAAAGTTAGCTCCTGCTTACCTACCGGACCAGTGCAGACAGGGCCCAAAGAGTGGACCTTCCAGAGCAGAATACAGACGCTCCACCCAATTTTGCAATACAGTATATTTTTATTTTAACATTTAACTAAGAGAAGTGGGTGGGTGGATTCACTACCTAACCCAGAAGACAGAGCATTTAGATAGATGATAAATTGGGTCTCGGGCAGAGGGACTGTTTGCAATGCCTATATTTAGACTCTGTCATACTCATTCCTTTGTTTAATTTTAACAACAGATGATGGCGAATGATGTGCTGCTGCTTATTACATAGTTGAATGTTGGCCTTGTGTTGTAGTGTTTGTCTTTGTCAAACTTTCCCCAAATCCCATTACCCATCAATTCATCGAACCCCTAACTCTCTTCCCCCGAGCTGTGTGATTTATTGAGGTGTGACTTAAATAACATCATCAATGGACTACATACTTGGTGGGAGGGATGTGGCGAAAGCAACATCAACTTACTGTAGAATCTTCTAAGCAGTGGCCTACACCAGCCAATTACAAACCCGAGCATTATAAATGATCCATGTTTTTTGATATATTGAATGAAGAACATCATCGTCAGCATCATCATCATTCAGGCCTTGTGTTACCTAACTATAAACGCCTAAGCGTGTCGACTCCAGACTTTGAGTCCATTTTTGAAAACTTGAGGATTTCACAAATAATACTGGTAGCTCCACATTAGCCAAAACCTGCTAGTATTGCTATTTTGTCTATTTAAGCACAATCAGGCATTCTCATTGTGTCATCACATAGTACTTCTTCGATGGGGTCAAGTCTTTGTAAATCTTTGATAAATATATAACCTCCTTACGCAGTCTTACTACTTCCATTTAGTTGTCTATGATGGCTAATCAATCAATCATTCAGCTCAATCCTACAGTTGGAGCTCACCTGGGTGGTGTGAAGTTGTTGTGATGCCTACCCTGTTGTTGCTGCATGTATATTCAGTTCAGACAACTAGTATGGATGTCATTTAATTTAGTAAGAAATACATTAACTGCTACTGTTTTTCATCTAGATAGTTCAGAACTTCGACACAATATAGGTCATCTCATCATGGCAGCATTCCCCATAACGGTCAAGATAGTTAGAGAAGTATAAGCCTACACTCTATTACTAAGTGCTATGCTTTCTATTAATTTGCAAGTGCATTAACAGGATGTATATAACTACTTAAAGGCAACAGTGCAAAGTAAAAGTACAATAACCTACTTAAGGCATAAATTTAGATTATAAAAAATAGTTACCCCCTTTATATATTTTCAAAGCAACCCATCCTCTCCACCCAAACAACATGCCTACCCGTCTCCCAAACAAAACTGACCCAAGCTCCAAAATTAAAAATGTTCAAGAATGTCTCCCAATCCCACTTCCAACTCCCTTCCCATCATCTCCATGCAGCCCCAGCAAACAACAAATCTCTACCACCAAAACATTTATTTTTAAAAAGGGCAAAAAAAATGGCTTTATGGATGGCGGTCCAGAGCTGGTTCATCCTCTGCACCATTGAGGTGAGCCAGCCCTCGATAGTGTCCAGCCACTGTAGGATGCGGGAAAGCAATGGCCTGTTGCCATTCTGGTGGGGGGTTGCAGCAGTTGGCTGGTGGTAGCGCTTGCGATGGGATGGGCGGGAGGCTGGAGGCTGAGGGAGACAGCCTACATCGGGGCCCGACAGCTATGAGTTTAATTCTTACTTCTTCTCTTCCAGGAACACCAGCTGCCGTTATTACTGCTGGATACGCTCCAGCCTCTCTCCTGCCTATCGGGTGGTCCGGCTAGAGCAGCAGTAGCAGCTATATTGAGAAAAACAAAAAAAGACAAATTCTAAATAATGCTCAGTGCAAACAATTATTTTAAATACCTGGTTGGCACAGTAGAAGTACATTGCTGGCCCCCTAAGGACATTGGAAGTTATTTGATGTGATTATCATTAGGAGAATCACAAGGCTAATTTTATGTTTTCTTTTACCCACATATGTTGCCAAATATAAAACAAGCATTTGCAATGCAATAAGTCTCGCATTAATTAAGTTTGAGCTATTGGCATTGCTAAATATATGTATTTATGTAGCAATGGTGGCATGCTGCGCTTTAGATGAATATGTTTAAAAGTAAAGTGCACCATACTGTGATTGGTACAATAGTTAATTGTGGATGCGTTACCAATTGATGTGTGCACTGATGGCTGGTGGTGTGTGTGCCTTCAGAAATTGTGCACTGATGGTTGGTGGTGTGTGTGCCTGGTGGAAGTGTGCACTCTCGGCTGGTGGTGTGTGTGCCTGGTGGAAGCATGCAATAACGGCTGGTGGTGTGTGCCTGGTGGAAGCGTGCACTGACCGCTGGTGGTATTTGTGCCCGGTGAAAGTGTGCACTGACAGCTGGTGGTGTTTGTGCCCGGTGAAAGCGTGCACTGACGACTGATGATGTCTGTGCCTGGTGAAAGTGTGCACTGATGGTGTGGTTGTGTGTGTGGTTGTGTGTGTGGTTGTATGTGTGGTTGTGTTTGTGTGTGTGGTTGTGTGTGTGTGGTTGTGTGTGGTTGTGTGTGTGTGGTTGTGTGTGTGTGTGGTTGTGTGTATGGTTGTGTGCGTGGTTGTGTGTGTGGTTGTGTGTGTGTGTGTGTGTGGTTGTGTGTGTGTGGTTGTGTGTGGTTGTGTGTGTGTGGTTCTGTCTCTGGTTGTGTGTGTGGTTGTGTGGTTGGGTGTGGTTGTGTGTATGTGTGGTTGTGTATGTGTGGTTGTGTGTGTGGTTGTGTGTGTGCGCTTGTGGCTGTGTGCGGTTGTGTGTGTGCTTGTGTGTGTGGTTGTGTGTGTGGTTGTGTGTGGTTGTGTGTATGGTTGTGGTTGTGTGGTTGTGTGTGTGTAGTTGTGCGTGTGTGGTTGTGTGTGTTGTGTTTGTGGTTGTGTGTGTAGTTGTGTGTGGTTGTGTGTATGTGTGGTTGTATCTGTGTGGTTGTGTGTGTGTGGTTGTGTGTGTGGTTGTGTTTGTGTGCTTGTGGTTGTGTGTGTGGTTGTGTGTGGTTGTGTGTGTGGCTGCGTGTGGTTGTGTGTGTGTGTGGTTGCATGTGTGTGTGGTTGTATGTGTGTGGTTGTGTGTGTTGTGTTTGTGGTTGTGTGAGTGGTTGGGTGTGGTTGTGTGTATGTGTGGTTGTGTGTGTGGTTGTGTGTGTGTGGTTGTGTGTGTGGTTGTGTTTGTGTGCTTGTGGTTGTGTGTGTGTGGTTGTGTGTGTGTGGTTGCATGTGGTTGTGTGTGTGTGTGGTTGCATGTGTGTGTGGTTGTGTGCGTGGTTGTGTGGTTGTGTGTGTGTGTGGTTGTGTGTGTGGTTGTGTGTGTGTGGTTGTGTGTGTTGTGTTTGTGGTTGGGTGTGGTTGTGTGTATGTGTGGTTGTGTGTGTGTGGTTGTGTTGGTGTGCTTGTGGTTGTGTGTGAGTGATTGTGTGTGGTTGTGTGTGGTTGGATGTGTGTGTGTGTGGTTGTGTGTGTGGTGTGTGTGTTGTGTGTGTGGTGTGTGTCTGGTATGTGTGTGGTTGTGTGTGTGGTTGTGTGGTTGTGTGTGTTTGGTTGTGTGTGTGAGGTTGTATGTGTGGTTGTGGTTGTGTATGTGGTTGTGTGTGTCATTGTGTGTGTGGCTGTGTGTGTGGTTGTGTGTGTGTGGTTGTGTATGTGTGGTTGTGGTTGTGTGTGGTTGTGTGTGTTTTGTTGTGTGTGGATGTATGTGTTTGTGGTTTAATGTGTGGTTGTGTGTGTGGTTGTGGGCGTGTATGTGGTTGTGTGTGTGGTTGTGTGTGTGGTTGTGTGTGTAGTTGTGTGTGATTGTGTGTGTTTTGTTTGTGACTGTGTGTGCTTGTGTGTGTAGTTGTGGTTGTGTGTGTTTTGTTTGTAGTTTTGTGTGTGGTTGTGTGTGGTTTTGTGTGTGTGGGTGGGTGGTTGTGTGTGTGATTGTGGTTGTGTGTGGTTGGGTGTGGTTGTGTGTGTGGTCGTGATTGTGTGCATGGTTGTGGTGTGGTTGTGTGTGTGCGTGTGGTTGTGTGTGTGTGGTTGTGTGTGTTCCATCTCTGGTTGTGTGTGGTTTTGTGGTTGTGTGTGGTTGTGTGTATGTGTGGTTGTGTGCGTGTGGTTGTGTGTTGTGTGTGTGCACTTGTGGTTGTGTGTGTGGTTGTGTGTGGTTGTGTGTGTGGTTGTGTGTGTGTGGTTGTGTGTGTGTGGTTGTGTGTATGGTTGTGTGTGTGGTTGTGTGTGTGGTTGTGGTTGTGTGCTTGTGGTTGTATGTGTGTGGTTGTGTGTGTGTGTGGTCATGATTGTGTGCATGGTTGTGTGTGTGGTTGTGTGTATGTGTGGTTGTGTGTGTGGTTATGTGTGTGTGGTTGTATGTGTGGTTGTGTTTGTGTGCTTGTGGTTGTATGTGTGTGGTTGGGTATGGTTGTGTGTGTGTGGTTGTGTGTGGTTGTGTGTGTGTGGTTGCATGTGTGTGTGGTTGTGTGTGTGGTTGTGTGCGTGGTTATGTGGTTGTGTGTGTGGTTGTGTGTGTGGTTGTGCGTGTGTGGTTGTGTGTGCTGTGTTTGTGGTTGTGTGTGGTTGGGTGTGGTTGTGTGTATATTTGGTTGTGTGTGTGTAGTTGTGTGTGTGTGGTTGTGTGTGTGGTTGTGTTGGTGTGCTTGTGGTTGTGTGTGAGTGATTGTGTGTGGTTGTGTGTTGTTGGTTGTGTGTGTGGTTGGTTGTGTGTGTGGTGTGTGTGTGTGTGTGTGGTTGTGGTTGTGTGGTTGTGTGTGTTTGGTTGTGTGTGTGTGAGTTTGTATGTGTGGTTGTGTGTGTGGTTGTGGTTGTGCATGTGCTTGTGTGTGTCATTGTATGTGTGGTTGTGTGTGTGGTTGTGCATGTGTGGTTGTGTGTGGTTGTGTGTGATTGTGTGTGTTTTGTTGTGTGTGTGGTTGTGGTTGTGTATGTGGTTGTGTGTGTGGTTGTGTGTGTGGTTGTGTGTGTGTGGTTGTGTGTGTAGTTGTGTGTGATTGTGTGTGTTGTGTTTGTGGTTGTGTGTGATTGTGTGTGTGGTTTTGGTTGTGTGTGTTGTGTTTGTGGTTGTGTGTGTAGTTGTGTGTGGTTTTGTGTGGGTGGGTGGTTGTGTGTGTGATTGTGGTTGTGTGTAGTTGTGTGTGGTTGTGTGTGTGGGTGTGGTCGTGTGTGGTTGTGTGTGTGGTTGTGTTGTTGGGTATGGTTGTGTGTGTGGTTGTGTGTGTGTGTGGTTGTGTGTGGTAGTGTGTGTGGTTGTGTGTGTGTGTTTGTGTGTGTGTGGTTGTGTGTGTGTGGTTGTGTGTGTGTGTGTGTGTGTGTGGTTGTGTGTGTGTGTGTAGTTGTGTGTGTGGTTGTGTGTGTGGTTGTGTGTGTGTGGTTGTGTGTGTGTGTGGTTGTGTATGTGTGGTTTTGTGTGTGTTTGTGTGGTTGTGTGTGTAGTTGTGTGTGGTTGTGTGTGTGGTTGTGGTTGTGTGTGTAGTTGTGTGTGTTTGTGTGTGTTTTGTGTGTTTGTGTGTGTGGTTGTGTGTGTTTGTATGTGTTATTGGCCCAAGACTAAAAGTACAATTAAAAGATAGATTAGATAGGTAGACTAGATAGATAGATTCGATAGATAGATTCGATAGATAGATTAGATAGATTGATTCAATAGATAGATTCGATAGATAGATAGATAGATAGATAGATAGATAGATAGATAGATAGATAGATAGATAGATAGATAGATAGATAGATAGATAGATAGATAGATAGATAGATAGATTGATAGATAAATCGTACGTACATCTGGCCAGTTAAATGAAGAACCTTGCAACCTTGTACGAAGAAGTAAAGTACAGCATTCTAGGGTATATACACTTGTAAACAAGGTATGCTCTGAAGACTAGATATTTCATTTCCATCTGATTGAACCGACAGCAACCACCAATTAACACTACATCGAACATGCCTGATGCCATATCAGCAGTATGCACTGTTTATTAGGATGCTCTGTGTGCATGATTTACTGTAACATGTAATGTCATAAGGTGGAGTCACCACTAATGTAGGATTCCATGTGTCGGGTCTGGCAGTAAAGCACAAAGCTGTAGAGGGAATACGCGCTTCATTGTAGTTATTGGCACTTTGGGATGGACTGGGGTTCAACAGTAGCCCGGACAAAAGTGCTGAAACAGGACTGCTCCCTTTGTCTCCTCCTTCTATCTCTCTCTTTCCATCCATCAATTTTCTCTCTCCCTCTCTCTTCATCTCTCTCTCTTTAATATCTTTCTCTCTGCCAACATCCTTCGCAGTGGTTAATTTGTTAAACAAAGAGTACTGGGGCTCTAGTCAGGTGTCAGTATGCACCAGCCCATTTCTCCTATTTGCGCCACTTAAAACAGAACTAACTGCTACCCATGAAAGAGGGGAGAGAATGTGGCAGAATGGTGAGAGCTGTAGACTTCAGAGCTTAGAACCAGGTTCCAGTCTTGGTGTTGGTTCAACATCCTGTGATTCGGGGAACGTCACTTAATCTCCTCGTAAATGAATGTGCCCTTAACTGGTGCGCATGAAAAGTGCTGGTGTTTATGATTACGTGTCCAGTGCTGACCTCCGGAAAGCACTGGCTCAAATTAAGCACTCTCACACTCTTTTGAAGCCTCCTGTGGCTGCTGCAAGTAACCTCGGAGAGTTGGGGAAAGTGACAGGAACTAGGGCCTCTAAGAACACCAGGCCCCGGGGAAATGCCCGGTGGAATAAATGTTCTGTCCTGCCTGAATGTACCTGCTAGATTCTGTCGGTAACTCTGACGTCATTCCTCGATGCATAAGAGCAGCACTGTGGGTAAAAAGGGAGTCCCCAGCAGGTGCCAGCCACCCCCGTTACATATTTACTTGCACTGCATCTTCCTAGGTTAGTGGCTCTGTGGTGAGTATGCATTGCACGCATGGAGTGGCGGGAATACAGCTTAGTTCTGAGTCAGTGCGCACCAGGGTGACAGAGGACCTTGTTGTTCCCCGAGCTGCTGCCGCGGAAGGTACAGTCACTTCATAGCTTATGCTGCTTGCGCACTTCCACCTCATTATACATATGGACACAAATGTTCTCCGATCTGCTGAGCAAAAGGCATCTGTCGTTTGTGCCAAGCCTTAGCCACATGGAAAGCGGTCACAAATGAATAACACTGCAGAGAGATGGAGCCGAGGGAGGTGGCAGGGATCAGAGAAGGGATGCTGACAGAGGAGAAGAATGTGCCGTGGAGGAGTGAGAGAAAGGGGAAAGTGGAAGGAGAGAGAAGGATCAAAATGAGAGGCGTGATGGGAAAGAGATGGGGCAACAGGATGCCAGAGAAAAAAGAAAGGAGAATATGTAAAAACAGAAAGGGAGAGAAAACATGAAAAAGAGAGTGAGGAGAGAAAAATTAGGAGGATGAAAAAGAAGTCAAATTGGAAAGAAAGAAAGAAAACAATGGGAAAACTAAGGTAGCTGAAAGAAAATATACTGATGGAAAAGAAATGTAGGAAAAGGGATAAATGGAAAAGAGGACTAAAAAGCACAGAGAGGGGAAAACGAGAGTTGTGAAAAGAGAACTAGGAAGAAAAGAGGATAAACAATGGGAGATAAAGAAGTTGGGTGGGTGGGAGAAGATGGCAGAGCAAAACACAGCAAGAGCTTAAGAGAAATGACAAGACCAGATTTACTTCATGATGAGGTTTAATTAAAATTATACATGACTTCTGGATTTGCTCAACTTCGCACATAGCCATGCGGGTGAGGAAAGAAGACCATGAACTGAAGCGCAGCGTCCCTTAAATGGGCAATGTGATGGTAAAATAAAAGTTGTGTGGCCGTGTCACGGCGGGGGAGGGGCAGAGGAGCGAGAGGAAAGACAGATGGTGCATGGCGTCTGATTGATTAAAGCTGATGAGAAGGGAGGGGGAGTGCGAGCACCAGATGGCAGCTGTGCACGCGCACGTTCTTGTGAACGCAGGCATTTGGCCAGCTAAACCCTGTGGGTAGCATTTTGAAAACTCACTTACTATAGTTCGAGCAAGCAGCGCATGCCCTGCTTTAGGCTCGACCTAAAAAGGACTGACTGTGTGGCAGAAAAGTAGCAGGCAGAGAATAATATCACAGGATAAAAAAAACTGTGACAGGAATATTTTTTTTCTAAAGGCTTTTCAATAAACTATAATAGAGTTAGACACTTTGAGTTGAAAAACAAATGAATTCTCATTGATGAGTGTGGCATTATGCACTATTATGGAGTATAAGTTGTGTGTGGTTCTAAAATAATGAATCCATGCTCTTTGCTAGCCAGTGCCTCTGCTAGTTGTCTACTGTCTGTAGCTGTAGTTGACAATAATCTATTTTTCATTCCAATGGCCCTGCTCTTCGGGGAATGCATTTCTCTTTCTACCCTGTCTCCAAAGAGGCTGATGAATAATAAATAAGATACTACATCAGTCACACACCTCATGTATGAAATGTAGATTTTATTATATTATCCTGTCTGCCGTAAGTAGACATTGAGGAAAATGAATCTAATGGACTACACTACAGGGAAAGGAACGAATTATATAGATTTCATTTGGCATATTCTCACTGTGTATCCCGTATGCCAAACGTTATATCAAATCATACACTTACTTCCACTTTACTCTGTGGCCTCGCCCAGCACCAAATATTTCCAACACATTAATTTGCAGGCCTGGGCGGTAAATTCCATTCCGCTCGCGGAATTTATGGCATTTGGGTAATTTCTTACTCCGCAAAGAACACGGAATTAACCAAAATTCCGCGATCTCGGATTTGCGGAATTTTTTGCTTGTTCACGCTTTCAAAATGCCTGTTCGTAAGATATTTCTCCCCGAGCACGCAAACAGCGTTCGCAAACAGGAAAAAAGCATTGCGAATGGGCGGAACAAGCAATTCCGCATTTTCACAGAACTTTTGCGTGCTTGCAGAGATTTTTTTTTTTTTTTTTTTTAAACTTTATTGTCAATAAGGCATATAAGACATTTACAGTCACAGCAACGATTTTCAGTTTCACAGTAGTACCTAAAGCAATTCAGGATCTGATAAATTCTCGGCATATTCCAACGTTTGTGATAATTATATTAGTACATACGAGAGGGAAAGAAACACTCTTGAGCTGCATACATTCGTATTCGACAACACTTCCCTCCCCGGTCTAGTGCGCAATTCGCCCACTGAGAATACAGCCATAAATGCTCAGCAAGTTTCAACAAATAAAACTAAAATCACAACTATGAAAACTTAACAGGTGTCATCATCCCAATAGAACGTTGTAGCCATACATATACAAGTCTCCACCTACTGCACACAGTCCGTATATGCGTTTAAATGTGTCCTCCAGGTCCTGCTCCATCCCACCACAATTTAGAGTCGCATTTATTAGGCCCTTTCCCCTATTCATCTTCCCCATCTGACTCCATATCATCGTCCTCCGGTAAAGGCGCACACGGCTCCCCCCTGTATTTGTTCCAAGGCAACCATACTTTATTCCATTTACGGGGACAAGCCCTCAACACATACACCGCCCTCTCTTTTACCAATAGAATGTCCATATTTCTAATCCAGCCATGTACCGTAGGTACGTCTGGGGCTCCCCACTTCTGTGCAATGTCTCTTTTGGCTACTGTCACAGCCAACGTGACCCACAGCTGTCCATACCTGTTCAGGTCAGTAGGGTCCCAAATGTTTAATAGGCATTTACGGGGTTCAGGGAGAAGTGACACCCCCAGGACTTGGGATATCGTGCGCATGATTTGTCTCCAGACTTCCCGGATCAATGGGCAGTCCCAGAGTGTGTGGAGCAATGTACCCTCCTCCCCACAGCCTCTCAGACAGAAGGGGTGCGGCGCCCTCTGTATCCTGTGTAGAAGAGTCCTGGTGTAATAGGTGCGGTGTAAGATCTTGAGCTGCACTAATCTGAACCTAGCCGATATGCCCACTTCCCTCGGTGACGCCAGCGCCTCATTCCACTCAGTGTCATCCATGTCTCCTACATCCCCAACCCACCTCTCTCTAAGTTTCTGCGTGGGGGTTGCCAGGTTGTTAACCAGTTTCTTGTACGTAAGAGAGGTCGCCTTCTGTTCCATAAATTCCGTCAATAACCTGTCCTCCAAGGGCGATGACTCCGGGAGTGTGGTGTCAGGCGGAATGGCTTGAAGTAGGGCGTGACGAATTTGCACATATCTGAATGTTTCAGTGGGGCCCATACCATACTGCTGCTGTAGCTGTGAGAATGCAATTACTGAGCCCCGATCCCAGAGGTCTCCCACCACCGAGATCCCAATTTGATCCCAGCGTGCAAAACCCTTACTGGACCTCAAGTTCCCCAATGACTTCGCGTCCCACAACGGCGTCATTCTAGTGATCTTCCCCTTCCATCCCAGTCGAGATTGTGCTGTATGCCATAAGGTAGCCGTATGCAACGTTGGGCCAAGCAACGTACGAACCTGTGAGCGGTTGTATAAAATGGACAGCATGCCGTCCGTCCCTATCTGCGACCAGTCCGCTTTATAAGCGGGGTCATCCCGCGGGACATGGATCCAGCAATTAATCACCTTAAGTTGGGATGCCCAATAATACAATTGAAGGTCGGGAAGGGCGATCCCTCCGTCGTACCAGCCCTGAACCAATTTGGCATGTGCTATACGGGCTGGACCGTTGCTCCATAACAGGGCAGATACCTGTGCAGCCACCTGCCGGAAGTATCGTGGAGCCACCATGTGGGGGGCGTTTTCCAACACGTAGAGAAATCTAGGGAGTGCCATCATTTTAAATAACGCTGCCCGCCCTAGGAGGGTCAGCGGAAGGGTTGCCCAATATTTAACGTCCGCACGCAAACGTGTCAGAGGTGGCACCAGGTTCGCAGTGTAGAAGTCCACCGCGGTAGTGGTGATGAAAATACCTAGGTACTTAAACGAGCCGGTCGCCAATTGCAGGGGGCAGTCAGGCCTCAACAAGGGTTCCCGGCCCCGCAGGACGAAGATTATGGATTTGGACCAATTTAGGGTGTAGCCGGACGCCTTCCCGTGTTCGTCGCACAGAGCCAGTAGAGCAGGAATACCCTCATCGGGATTGGTCATGTAGATCAGCATGTCATCCGCATATAAGGATACTCTATCCTCCCATCCGTCCTCCCAGGCGATGCCCCGAAACAGTGGCGTTGCCCTGAGCAGAATAGCCAGAGGTTCCAGCACCAGCGCAAAGAGTAAGGGTGATAGCGGGCACCCCTGCCGGGTCCCTCGCCCCAGGGGGAAGGTTTGCGAAATGTGGCCGTTCGCCACCACCTGTGCCATGGGTGACCTACATAGTAGCCGTATCAATGCTACAAATTTCGGGCCGAAGCCCATACGCGCAAGGACCGCAAAGAGATACTCCCATTCCAAAGATCAAAAGCCATCTTGGCGTCTAGAGACAATATGACTGCCTGGTCTGAGAGGAGATGCGCTCGCGCCATGACTCCATGGACTCTCCGCAAATTCAGTGCCGTACTTCTGTGCGGCATGAAGCCTGATTGATCGGGATGTATCAGGGTCTGCAGATGCTTAATCAGGCGACTGGCCAAGAGCTTCGCTAGTATCTTCGCTTCCACGTTGAGCAGGGAGATAGGTCGGTACGAGGAGCATGCCGTCGGTGGCTTGTCCGGCTTAGGAATGGCTACTATCGTGGCTAGGCGTTGGTCCAGAGGGAGTTCAGCCTTGTCGAGACTCTCCACATACATATCGAGCAGGGGTTTGCTCAACAGGGGAGCCGACGCTTTGTACCATTCCACGGGTATCCCGTTGGGACCCAGCGCCTTTCCAGATCGTAACGACTGTATTGCCAATTGGATTTCATCTTCGGTTAAGTCAGTGTCTAGTTCCCGTTGTGCGTCCTGCGAAAGCTCGGGGACCGCTATGTTACTAAGTGACGCTAACGCCTCCCTTTCCGTGACCTCCTGTACCGGTGTGTATATGTCTTGATAATGTCGTGCCAGGGTGTTAACTATCTGTTCAGGGTGTGTCTGCAGCCGGCCATCCTGCGTATACAGCCTCTGAATACCCTTGTTACATCCACTCTTTTTATCTAACCACGCCAGCATCTTCCCGGCTTTATCGCCCAGGTCATATATCCTGTGCGCTGTGGCCGCCAAGTGCCCCTTGGTCACCGTTGTGAGATGAGATAAGTGCTTTTGTTGACTGAGGTGCAACGCATGAGCCGTGGCAGGGGTGGGATCGGCCATGTGCGTTGCATTCGCAGCATGTAGTGCCAAATCCAATTGAGCGAGGTCATGTCTGGATTCTCGTTTATGTCCTGTAATGGCCGCTATCGCTGCGCCGCGCAAGACTGTTTTGTACGCCTCCCAAAGCACCGAGGGCGAGGCGACAGTGCCCATATTTTCCGTAAAGTAGTGTGAGGAGGCCAACTTAAGCTCTTTCCTAACACCCGGGATTTGTAAGTAATTGGGGTAGATTGGATAGATCCTGGCGCGCTTCCTCTCTTTAGTCGTAATGTGAAGGGACATGGGGGAGTGATCAGACACACCTCTAGGCAGGATCTCTAATTTGTCCACCGAGCCCAGCCCCAACCCTAAAAAGAAAAGGTAATCAATGCGTGAGAGGCTGTTGTGTGTAGCCGAGTAGTGCGTGTACTGAGTTGCCGTGGGGTTCAATTGACGCCAAACATCAGTGAGGCCTAGCGCCATCAGAAAACTAGGAAGCGTGGCCGCTCCTCTCAAGCGTTCCCGTATGGGAAAGGTGTCCAACAGCGGGTCAGATATGGCATTGAAGTCCCCCCCAATGATCATGTCACCCTCTGGGAGGTCAAGTAGAAATTAACCCAGTGCCGGTAGGGCCGTAGAGTGTAGCGCTGGTGGGATGTAAACTGATACTATGCTGAGGGGCCTCCCCTCCCACTGGCCAAACACTGCCGCAAATCTACCCTGATCATCCCTCTTGCGGCTTTCCACCATAAAGGGGGAGTTCTTCCTAAGGAGTATCCCGGTGCCCCTGGATCCCGTGGTGAACTCGGCATGTACCTCCATGGCATAACCCCGTCTGTTGAGTGCTTTGCAGGTAGACCCAGCAAGGTGCGTTTCTTGCAACAGCACCAAGTCAGGCCCGTGGCGTTTGATGGTTTGGAGAACCAAGCCTCGCTTAATCTTGTCCCCCAGACCCCTAACATTCCATGTGAGCAGTTTTAGGGGAGACACCATTGACATCGGCAGGCCAAAGTCCGCGGGTGTGTCACTAGCTTGTTGGGCCATACGGGGCTACGAGCAATGTAATGGACATGTGGAGTCGAAGCGGAACATATATATAATGATGTGTGCTAGGGTACCTCGAGTGCATAGCTTGTATTCGGACCTTGTGCCACATTGAAGAGACGATGACTAAGAACAGTAACCATAACAGAACAACCCAACCCCCCCTCCCCCTCCCTGCTACCCTGCACCACGGACTCGAACCCGCCCGCATCCCCAACTTGGCAGAGTGCATAATCCCATCCCCGTTCACCTTACTTGCTCGTGGGGTTGGTGAGCCCCCTACAGGCACCAGCCGATGCCCGCCCTACTCAGCTCCATCAGCATCAAGTCCCCAAGGTCCATGATAAATTGTCCTTCTGGCCGCCCAGTCAATTCAGCCCTTTACAGGTTGTCCAGAGTCAAAGGGGTCCCTTTCAAGATCCGAATCCAGTGCTGTCGCGCCCTCTTCGTTCGCGGGGCTCCTCGACGGGCGATCCGCTGGTTCTCCGCTGTGCTGGTGTCTTTGGTCCCTGTGCGTGTGGTTAGGCCGGCCTACTTGCCTCCATCCATCAAGCCATTCTCTAGCCACCTCCGGCATGTCGAAAAACCACGTTTTTCCTTCGGCCACAACGCGCAGCTTGGCAGGGAAAAGCATGGAATATTGCAGGCCTTTGTCTCGTAGTGCTTTCTTCACATCCGTGAATGACTTCCTGCGCCTCGCTACCTCTGCCGTGTAGTCCGGAAAGAAGGCCAAAGTGGAGTTCTGAATTTTCACAGGCGGGGAGACCCTCGCCGCCTGGAGGATGGCGTCCCGGTCCCTAAAATTGAATAATCTGGCCAGCACAGGTCTCGGAGTGGCTCCCGGTTTCGGTGTTCCACCAGGAACTCGGTGCGCCCTTTCAACAGAAAAAAAGTGGGACAGACCTTTAGGTTTTAGCTGGGATTTGATCAGGTCCTCAACGTACAGGTCCATAGCAGCTTTGCCTTCCGATTCCGGCAGGCCCAGGATGCGAACGTTGTTCCTCCGGGAACGCCCTTCCTGATCATCGAGCTTCTCCTGCAACTGTTTAGTGACTTTCTCCATGCGTTCCATGGCCACCTGCAGGTCCGAGGTGTCTTCGATGAGCGATTTTGTAACTACCTCCACTTGCGCCACTCTCTCTGCCATTTTTTTGAAGTCCGCTCGGAGCAAAGTGACCTCTGAGGAAATGGAACCTACCGTCGTTTTGACCTCGGTGAGGGTCTTCATAACGTCGTCCAAGGTTACCCTGGGAGGGGCTCCCGCGTCCGGGGTCGCTCCATTCGAGTGGCGGCCGCCAGTTTGGGCTTGTCCATGTTGGCCGTAAGCAAATTTGTCCAACTTCGCCTGCGTTGATGTACTTCTTGTGCCCTTACCGGCCATGCTTGCAGAGATTTTTTACCCTTTCGCGGAGCATTGCGTAGCGCAACTACTCAAATTCCGCCCACTCTAGCAGTAACCAAGTGAAGGAAACTTGATATTCTCTACTGCAGGGAGTTAGGGTAGAGGGATTAAAAAGATAGGGTAGAACTTTTTTATATATATTAGAGGGGCCACTACACTGATCATTGATTCATCATCTTTTGCTTATTCAGTCATTTCAAAGTAAAAAATCTGAACAAGTGTAAATGAATCTGTTATGGGAAACCATGATATATGTTCTGGAATCACTTACCATGGGAATCGCATGATTAAATGTGGCACATGCCAACAATGGCCCTCCCACCCTTTCACTCATGTAACATTCCCTTTCTTTTAAGTTACCTCAGTTTTTTCATGTCTCCCTCAAGCCATCAAAGCTCTATATGTGAGATTTTGCAGCATTGAGGTAGAGGAGTCCATAATAACAACTCAACCACTGCTGTGGCTGGTAAAGCTGGAGGGGGAGGTTTACCTCACATTAATTTTTTATGACAAGTGACTCCATGGCAATAGCTAGTGAGCATAGTAATTGCAAGAAATATGTGACTTACCAGTGCCTGTCCCTGCTCCTGCTTCTTCCCTTGCCGATAATTAGAAGAGGGGAAAGGATCCGCTCTTCATCCAGCTTTGCTGTCTGTTACCATTTTGGAAGCTAACAGGAGTGCTATGCTTAAGAGAGGTCCAGACCAATCGCAGTGTTGGAGGAGGAGTGGATCATTTCCCCTCTTCTAATTATCGACAATGAATATGCAATAATAAGTTGCTCAATGTGTGAATTTATGAACTTTCACAATTGTCTCCTCAAGGTTTTGGCTTATTGGATGGAACTTTTTAAGGATTTACATTATAATCTCAACTACTGCATATTAACAGACCTACAAAATTCTCTTTTGCACATTAGGACGGATATCTCTTATTTTTCTTGTGCCCTGAAGAAGTCCATATGTATGTGGATAAAATGCTTTCTCTAACTTTTTGATACATATTGACGTTGCAACAATAAAGAGAAGAATCTCAACAACTTCTACAACATTTTGGATAAATTTGGAGTTAGAACTAGGATTGTAGAAGTGATTCACTACTGTTTACTTTGTTTGCCTGTTTTCACCTAACATAGGGGCCTATTAGGATGGCGGACGGACGCAACCCCCGAGGTGGAGGGACCGTCCGCAGGGCCAGCGGCGTTCCCTCCCTCGGAATTAGGATGTGACCGCCACCCTGGCGGTCACATCCCGTATAGTTAACATTGCGGCGGGTGCTGCTTGAAGAAGCACCCTCCGCAATGTTAAATATGCATGTTTTCCCTTTTCAAGCACAAAGCGGCAGGCACCACGCGGTGCCTGCCGCTTTGTGCATGCAAAGGCAGGGGGGTACCATAGGTACCCCCCATGTGCACCCCCCACCCCATCACTCCTGGGGGCCCGCAACGGGCCCGCAAACACAAAAGACCACATGCTTTTCCACGGCGGAAAACCCGCTGTGGAAAAGCATGTTTCCGCATGCATCCTAATATGGCTGGCGGTGTCTGATAGACACCGCCACCATATTAGAGCTTTTCCACCACAGTCGGAAGGCGACCGTGGCGGAAAGGCGGCGGACGGTCTTCCTGTCTGCAGATGACCCCCCTGCCATCCTAATCTGGCGGGGGTCTTTTCAATCACCACAGCGGTGAATCCGCATCCTCCGGCCCAGCGGTGGCTTCCGCCAGCCCGGAGGATGCGGATTCACCGCAATCCTAATCGGCCCCCTAGGTTGGCACTCATAGGGCAGAGGGTGCCTACAGTGAGTGCACACATTTTTATATTTAAATTGCTTGATTCAATAATTTTATTGTTGGGAGACATCAGTTGTGTGGGCATCTAAGTTTGGTCCACTGCCTATTGCTGTACTCTCATATTAACTATCTCAGCTATGTATGGTTTATGTCCTTGAACTTTAAGAGATCCAAGAAAATTATTGGTTATTTTGCAATGGAAGTTCTGCCAGAAAGCTCGTATGTAAAAATAGTGCTTTTCAAGTTTGATAAAAGTGGCATGTGCTTGGAACTGTAACTTATACAAATACGTAATAGTGACATGAACTCTGGGAGCAGCTAGGCTGCCGGCATATGGGAGATAGCTTGTTCCAGCCAAAGACCTTTGGTCAGAGATAGGAGACCCACATGTCATTGCTGTAAATTTATTTTGCTGACAGACTCATCTTTCTTTTTGAAATATTATCAACTTTGCAGCTGTGCGTTGATAAGGAGTTAAGCAATTATAATGCCAGGCAATGAGAGCTCAAACCTTTATAAGGGACATCTCAACTCAAACAAGATGAAAACATTTCACATATTGCACCCTGTATGTTTGCACCCAAGGACTGAGAGCAAATACAAGTTTGTTTCTTAAATCCCCAAGATATAAGTAGCTCCAAACTGAGAAACGTTGAGAAAAAGAAGAGTACTTACCACAAGATGAAGACACCCATAATCATTTTCCTTTCAATAGGAATTGGCTTAGAGTGATGACTCTTACATCTCAGCTTACCACACTGGATTGGGACAAGGCAGAATACGCCTTGCTTCACACTAAAAAGAAGTATTACTCTTGCGCCAATAAAGCAAGGCACCTACTCGCAGCACAGCTACAATCTAAAATTGGTACAGATAGAGTTGACAAAATATTAACACCTGAAGATGTCATAGCCCTAGACAACACTGCTCTTGTAGATACCTTTCAAGGCTTCAACCAAAATCTAAATGCCGAAGAACCAATAAACCCTTACAGAATCTCTCAGTACCTTGATATTCACCTCAAAAAATCTTTTCCAACCACTTCAAGACATTCCCTGGTTGAGCCCACATCAACAAAGGTTATCTTGGCCATTGCCAAACCAAAAAATGAGAGGACACCAGGCCTAGAAGGATTCACTGCCATTTTTCAAAATAGTTTTTGACCCAAGCTAATGGCATTACTCAAGTGCCTCTTTAACGATGTAGGAGAAGAGGATTCTGTCCCAAACTCCATGCGAGAGGCACCATGTGGGTCCTACAGATACATTTCACTTTTAAAGATAGATGTTATACTGCTGGCAAGACTTTGACCCCTCCTTCCTATCATAATTGATCCAGACAAATCAGGCTTTATCTCTGGAAGGCAGTGTGGGACACCTCTGGTCATTGCTCACAGACCGCCCCGGGGTACCGACGGACAGAGTGGGGCCCCCTTCCCTGAGTAATCACCAGGTAGAGGTGAGGGTGACACCCAACTGATGTGGGTGACCGACAACAGGTTCCACTACAGCCAAGTTGGATAATGTCGGTAGAGTATATGAACTGTTTATTGTATATTTAGCACCTTTTGTTTTCTCACTTCTAGCAGCAGCTATATATATTTTCTAGCTAATTGGTCCTGAAGAATGCCCCGATACTTGTAGATCCTAGTGAGGGCAGAAACATGTCGACCTTCTTCATCGTCTAACTTTTGAATTCAATAGTTAGCGGTCTGCTTTTTAACCATGACAGGAGCACTCTAAGAATAAAGTTGTTATGGAGTTCCCCTAGTCATTTTTAACAAATTTTTTTCGTATGGTTTAGCGCTGCACTGGTTATTTCTTTGTTTAGAACCCTTTTCACTTGGCTAGAGTCTATGCCTATGGGTTTTATGGTTTGCTCAGTCGGGCCAGCCATCCTCTGATTGACAAACAGCTGAGGGTTTTTCAGTCAATTTCCTAGACTGTAAACCCGCTTCAGGAGGAGGCCAGACCCAAATGATGATAACTCACGTATCGTGAATGATGGGTTCTGGGCAAACACAGTTTTCTCCTCTTATCTTGAGGTGGTTTATACCCCAACCCGTTGACATACATTCTGCTTGCTAGGTCTTCTTTGCTCACTCTTCTATCTGCTCCCCAGACCCAAGGTGTTATGTGGTATAACAGTTGTTACTTAGGGGTAATACACCTTGCTGGTCTTTAAACTCACCCTGAGACCCTCCTTAATGTGTTGTGTTCCGTCCCTCAGTGTTAGCCATGTGAGTGCGCACAGCAGAGGTGAGAGGTCGCTCCCATGCTTGGCCTTCCAGCGTCAGGGAGGGGGATCCGTCCTCGCCGCAATTTGCAGTGCGCGTGTACAGGGGATGACCAGATGTGGTCACGTCGGGAGTGTATCATGCCGTCAGGCATGTATTGTCTCGTATCAGTATCACTGCGTTTGGAATGTCGCTGTCTATAGCAATATAGGGTTCGGTCGGGGAACATGACCGATTTCTGCTGACTACATCATGCAGTCTTGAATACCCCAAAGAGTCAGTGACTCAAGTTCTAGAAGTATACCAAAAAAACAAGGAAAACCCCAATCTGCTACACCAGGAATATGGGGCAATACAGTAGATCAGAAAACAATGGTTCACCTACTGGAGTCTCAATCATTTTTTTTTAAAAAAAGAACATCTATTTTCTTGTGGATGCCAGCACTATTCACAAATGAATATACCAATCACAAAAAGCTTTTTTATACACTGTATGTAATCATATAGTGACCTTCGATAAAAGCATTTAGTTTTCAGAATTACAGTTGTAATGAGTGATCCAGTGCTCACAGATGTGAAGAAAGTACAAATGTGAGTAACAAGTCAAAAAAGTAGATCACAAACAGGAATACAAAGATGATTGAGTCTTGACTCCTCCAATTATTTCTAGGCTCAGGGTTGATGGGAAGGGTCTAGATACATGTATCAACACACTTGGGATCATATGGGATCGGTCAAAGCCAGGAAGTACTGTTCCCTTCAAGAATTGTAACTCACACTAGGGTGCGACTGACTCAGTCTCAGTGGGAGGAAAAAGGAAAAGGGTATAGGGGAACTGGTGTCCAAAGGAAAACCTGTGGGGGGAGAGATATCCCTCAGGACAAGAACCCTCACTCACCAGAAGGTGATACGCGTCATCATATGGGTTCCCCCTCACATAAAAGTGTCAGGCACTACTCCGCTAGCGGAAGAGCTGAGGATTTTTCTACGAAGATGAATGTTGGTAGGGGGTGAGTAAGGGGCATAGTGCATACAGTGGTAAAAGTGGTGATCTAAAAATGTCTGAGTCCACTGAAATTTTATTGGGTGGTCACAGCGACATGGTTAAAAATGAGACGGACAGGGATTCAACAGATAGACCCTAATAAACAAGTGTTACGTTGAACAAAGAACGCTATGAAAATATGAACGTGACTATGGTGGTGTGATAGAACAACCACCAAATCAACCAATGAGAGACCGAGTTTCTGTAAATGTTTCAACAACTGTGGGTTGGACATGTAGGTTTTAGGGTATAATTGAGGTGCTCTAGTGGTGTGGTTTAGGTAGCGGTTGGAGCAGTTGGAGCGAAGTTTAGAGGGAGATCATCGGTCTCCGTCGGCTTGCTGAGGCCTACCTGTTTCCTGTAACTGTCCTATATCCAGTATCCTGATAATCTTTGTTCCCTGAATCTGTCTCAGGGGACCCCTGCTATTCCCGTTGCCAGGGGGCGGTATTTCTCTATTTCCTTAGGTTATTATAGCTAAAAGATCCCTACTCATTATAATTTGCAAATGTATTTTGTCTCTGCAACTTTTGTCTCTACTCCTATCCACTCCTTCATATGCATTTTATTCATTTGATATGAGTTTGACACTGTTTGCATTTATAAATGTTCTCTCTCTCACGCACTGTGATTAATACAGTGTTTGCCTTGTGAATCTATACATGTTGAGCTCTTATTTTCCACATTATTTGATGATAAACATTATTAACCTTACATCGAGTTTGTGGTTATTTAGTAATGTAGATAGATAGATATTCTTATTATTACCATCAACGTCTCAATGTTAGATCCATCGACCAGAGGAAAGAAGTTGATATGCAGACTCAGTTATGAATTTAGAGTGTTAGATCACAGTCTGTATAATGAACAACTGATTTTAAGTGTTAATTAGTCTTGAAACTCACCCAGCGTCATTCAGCGGATTTTGGGTAAATGTGTATGGGCCTGTGTTTATGTGTTGTTATTGAATATCGATCCCTGATTGGCGCTGGATCACAGGTCAAGTTACTGCAAGGGAAGAATCAATCTGCAAGAACAGGGACCTCTAGCAAATGGGGTGCTGTTAACATAACTTAGGAACAAATTCGATTTCTGAAAAAGGGGGTGAGGGGAGATGCAATGGGGAAAAAATAAAAAACAAAAAACAAGGGAATACTAGAGTATTGTTGGTAGAAGCCAATGCTTCAAAGGGCCTTGCAGCCTGATGCTCATCTAAATAATAAAGGTGGGTATACACTACAGATGGATGCCTGTTGAGCTACAAAAGTTCGCAAGCAAGAGGTGGTGTTGTAATATCAAGTTCACCTATATTAAATCACGGAGTGAGGTCTGCGTGGCATTAAAACTGCATGCGCTGATGGGGAGAATTTAACCCAGAAGTACTCTAGGTTATCTTCAATTTTCTTTCCCCTTTTCTTTTTCTTAAATACCATGTCAGATAAGGAACTTCCTACATATACAGAGGAATATATTGTTAAAGTTATCAGTGGCCCTTCATTGTTTCAGACGCCTTCAAATTCGTACACATCTACTCCACCAGCATTGGACAAACTTTCTCAGTTAGAAAAGTGAATCTGAAAGCAGGCATAATACCCTTGGGTATGCAAGTGCATAATGAAATATTTACTCACAATAAAAGGTTTAGGGCCAGATGTAGGTAACTTCAATTTACAGACTCATAAATACCGAATTTTACCGATTCGGTATTTATGAATCGGTAAATATGAAGGAGGGAGATGTAGGGAAATTTTAAAATTGAATTACCGAATCGGTAACATTCGGTATGTGAAGCCCTTAGGAATCAATGGGAAATACCGATTTGGTATTTACCGAATCGGTAAATACCGAATGTTGCAAGGGTGCAGGGGGTGTCACTTTGACACCCTCTAGCACCCCAAGTAAAGGCATGTGTAACATGTGGCACACATACATGCCCTAAGGGCATGTCTGTGTGTCACATTGCACAGTGTGCATGCACAGATGTGCATGCACACCTGGATTCGGTATTTTACCACACAATAGGATTGTGTGGTAATATACCAACTCTTAAGGGCCTGTGGCACTCTCAGGAGTGTCACCTACATTTGGATTTACCGAATCGGTAAAATTACCGATTCTGTATTTTACAGAATCAGTAAATTTACCGAATCGGTAAATTTACCGATTCTGTAAAATAATGGCCCCTACATCTGAAAATCCAAATACCGGTCAGTAACGGCCGAATTCGGCCGTTACCGACCAGTATTAGGGCTCCTACATCTGGCCCTTAGAAACAGCTTCAGTCACATTGCAGCCACCTGCTCTAGGCATTGGATGGTCCTTGAGATCGACACAGCATTGGATTATAGTAAACAGAATTAGAGGAAATATTAGAACTGGAAAAGGCCATTCCACAGTGTGATACTCTGGCAGATGCGTAGAGCGTTATGTTATGTTAATATAATTTATTGAGAGCACGAATACCCTGAGGTGTCTTGTTGCTGAAAACTTAAAGTAAGCCCGTAAGAAGTGGAACCTAATTCTGGAATACCCATGGGACATATTATCAAGAACTGGAATAAAATTATCGCCGCTTCAGCGGCAGGAAACTGCCGCTAAAACAGCGATAATGGGCTTGATAATATGCCCTTGTGAATTCCCATAACAGTCCAGGTTAACACCAGAACCTGGGCGGCGATAATTTTATTGCTGTTCTTGATAATATACCCCCATGTTTTAAGACCCTTTCTAAAAGAGGCAAGTGAGCTCACAGCTCTGATATCTATTGGAAGTGTATTAAACAGTTTATCCATGCCAAAAGCAATGCTTTGGCTTCCCCAACTGGAGGAGTGAATTCTTGGAACCATCATAAGTTTGGCACTGGTGGATTGTGGCTCTCTGGCAGGATGGTACCAGGAGAAAAAGTTTTTAAGAAACACTGGTCTGGTATTATTCAAGGCCTTATATGCTAAGCACAGCATTTTGAAGTGGATACGATGTGCCACAGGAAGCCAGTGTAGTCTCTGGATTTCTTTAGAGACTGATTCATACTTAGGCATATTAAATAGGAGTCTTGCTGCTGCATTTTGTACCATCTGTGTTTTCTATTGATATTCTTCTGCATATTCAGGTTGAGTCCATTGCAATAGTCTAACTTTGACAGCACAAGTGCAGTCACCACTGTCCTCCTGGAGTCGTCTGGGATATAAGACAGAATATTCTTCACTTTCTTAATCAGATGGTAGGTGGCCAACACAGTGGCATTGGTCTGCTGAGATAAAGTTAGCTTGTTTTCAATCAGTACCCCAAGATGTTTTGCATTTTTTACTGGATTTGGCAATTCACCCATCTCAGCCGGACATCCCATCTGGGTTGTAGATTCCCAAAGATCACTACTTCGGTTTTCTCCTAGTTAAGTTTAAGAGAGTGTTTGCCCATCCATCTCTTTATTAGCACCATACAGTTTTGAAATTGCAGTGCTGGGAGGCTTGATCTTTGTATGCCGCAGCCACAATCTGTGTGTCATCGACATACGATGGTAGACTGAAGCCGAAATGCAGGATCAAAGGAGCTAGTTCTGATACATAGATGTTAATCAAGGCTGGGCTAATTGATGAGCCCTGTGGAACTCCACATGGTAGACCATAAGGCGTTGATTTAAACTGATTCAGGGTCACTGTTTGTCTTCTTTACTTCAGAAAAGAAAATTACAGAGCCAGTGCCATTCCCTTAACCCCTAATATTTCCAGATGCAGTTGCAGTAAACTATGGTCAACAGTATCGAAAGCTGCCAACAAGTCAAGGAAAATAAGGGTGGCAGCACCCCCTCTGTCCATCACAGTCCTAATCTCCTTTGTGGCCTTGATCAGGACAGTCTCCGTAATGTGTTCTGGCTGAAAACCGAATTGGGAGGCATCAAGTAAATCATTTTCTTGGATAAAATTAGCTAACTGTTTATTCAGGATTTTCTCCACTATTTTGACTGGGAGTGGCAGCCTGGCAATTGGGTGATAGTTTCTCTGGTTTGTTGCGTCCAGATTAGGGTTCATCATCAATGGAAGGATTGACGCATCCTTCCATAGTGCAGGAAAAATACCAGACGTGAACATCAGTGTTCCCTCTAACGTGCGCAGCTGCGCGCCCGCGCACCTTTAAGGCACAGAGCGCGCAGTATCCCCTGTTAAGCGCGCACAGGTACTTGCCGCCAACCGCTTTTAAAATGCGAGCGGTGAATAACGGAAATCTACCGGTTGCCTGAGGCCTTTGGGAAAGTATTCCTGTTAATCACAGCGCCCGTCATGCGCTGCAATTAACAGGAATATTTTCACAATGGCCCACAATTAGCACCCAGAGGCGCTGTATTTAGAAAAGAAATGAAGCAAGTCTGAAAGCACAACGCGCAAAGCACATGTCGTGCTTTCAGACTTGCATCATTTCTTTTCTAAATACAGCGCGACTGGGTGCTAATTGTGAGCCTTTGGGAAAGGATTCCTGTTAATCACAGCGCCCGTCATGCGCTGAAATTAACCAGGAGTTCAGTCAGGGAGCCCGGCAGGCTTTCGGCATTGTGTCTAAGCTGCTGTCTCAGTGTAACTTTGATGCACTAAAAGTACTTGATGCGGTACTACAAGGGTTAAAGGAAAAACATTCTGCTCTCTCCGAAAGCCACAAGAGGGCGCTGGCTGCAGAATCAGATGAAATCATGTACTTGACACTCGGGTACATGGGCATTTAATAAGGCGATAATGACAGAAAGTTTGTCAGTATGTTGATGTGCTTTTGGTATCTCACAAGTGCCAACCTTCCATAGGAAAGCTTCGATGGGACAAAAGTATTTCAGATCGTTTTAGGAGATGACAACGCAAAGGACTTAAAACGTCTCGAAGAGAATTCACAAATGGGGCTAAACCCGACTGGATCATTACACGGGTTGAGCATTCAAAGTTACTAGACTGAATTTTCTATCAGGACATACTAGTGATAGCTGCTCATAGGTGGTGTATTTAAAACATGGACACAATTTTACATATTACCATGCCTCGATCTATATTTTCTTCCATGGACCATTTTCTCTTTTAAATATTTGGATTTTTGAACAATGCCCATCTGTGTTTTTCAGTGTTTAACTGCCAAACAAATTAAAGACCGTTTCTATTTTTAAAAAACAACGAAAAAAACCAGGAATATTTTCACAATGGCCCACAATCAGCATCCAGCGGCACTGTATTTAGAAAAGAAATGAAGCAAGTCTGAAAGCACGACGTGCGAAGCAAAGGTCGTGCTTTCAGACTTGCTTAATTTCTTTTCAAAATACAACGCGACTGGGTGCTGATTGTGAGCCTTTGTGAAAGGATTCCTGTTAATCACAGCGCCCGTCATGTGCTGCAATTAACAGGAATATTGTCACAATGGCCCACAATCGGCACCAAGCGGCGTTGTATTTAGAAAAGAATTGAAGCAAGTCTGAAAGCACCACGTGTGACACGTTGTGCTTTCAGACTTGCTTCATTTCTTTTCAAATGCAGAGCGACTGGGTGCTGATTGTGGGCCTTTGTGAAAGGATTCCTGATAATTGCAGCGCATGATGGGCGCTGAGACTAACAGGAATCCTTAACACATGTACAAGTGAAAGCAGTTAATGTGACAAAGTGTGTTTAAAGGGGGGACTATTCAGGTGTTAAATAATCCATTGTGCAATCCAAAAGAAGAACTTGCTAGGACGTGGAAGAATACACCCAGAAAACAGCATGAAGGCGAGACACAAATACTCCTCTGTGGTGACCCAACTTGTGAAAGACCCCATCAATAGCCAATGGCTGAAGGAGGGTCACCCAAGCATGCCAGAGTGTTAAAGGGGTATGACCCCAAAGACAACTCTGCATTGAACAGAAATGGCTGGATTCGCCAAACTTAAAAAATTGGCATCCATTCATCAAACAATGCTCTTCACTGCAGTAATGGAATCGCACATAGATTTCAATTCACAACACCATGTGCTACACTTCTCTTGTCCTAGAAGATTATAACTCAATGAAAACTTTAAAAATTCTTTTTTTTAATCTCTGGGAACAATCCTCTAAAATCAAATAGTACTAGTTTCTATGGCAATGCCAGGTCATCACAAACTACCAAGCATACTGTCGTTCACTATCATGCCAACCAACTCACAACATGAAACATGCACACACGAAGGTTTGCCCTCATTCTGGCAATGCAGTACCTGTTCTATGGTCGAGGAAGCGTGTTCCACTAGTGCAGTAAGAGTTCCATGTATGCAATGGTGATTCATTTTGTGTTAGTGTGGAATTGTGGACTGCCAGCACACTCCCTTTTCTCACAGTGATATGAATTTGTATTCCAAAGGGCAGCAGCTGGTACCCTTGGCTGGCACTGCCCATTTTTCATTACCCTTACTCAAATGTCATGAGGCAGCAGAAGGAACAGAAAAGAGTACACCACCTTTACTGTTTCCTCCTTCTCCATGTCCCTACGCAGTACAGGGGTGGCTGGAACAAACGGTCAACCAGGTGAAGTCATGGGGGGGGCTGTTAAAGGGCGCAATGTCACTTCCGTTTCCTCTGGGTTTTTGGTGACCTGGCATCGCTGCTGTACGGTTGAGTGGAGGAGGATGGACGGGTGTGGGTTTGAGTCGCACATGCATTGTCTGGCAAGGAATGCTTGTACTGCTACTGACCATGGTGTACTTGTGTGTTTGTGAATCTTGATGCGATTGTCGGTCTCTGATCGCGTGCTTGGTTAGCTAGGGAGCCAACCCTCTGCCAATGCAGAACTCCCAAAGACAAGGTCATAGCACAGTCCCAGGTCTCCAATCTAGAGTGGTTGCTGCACGGTCACATCAGTAATGTAAGCGACAGAAGATCTGTGTATTAGAAACCTAGGGAGGGGCCACAAAGCGCGGTCTTGCCTGCTCTAGAAGCACTTGTATTATATATCTGGATGCAATGACAGGCACAGCAAAATATCAGTAGGGTGGCACAGTACGCGATGCACATATTTTTAGCTTAATTGCTTTTAAGCCACACCCTTAATTGCATCGGTTACGCCCCTTTGAAAGATCCCTGAGTATTTTCATCCCACTCAAAGCCCTGGTCTACACGCACGGTCGGTCAGGTTCTTGGCGCACATAGCCTTGGCTGCAGCGCACAGAGACTTTACCGCACACAGAGGAAAATAATTAGAAGGAACTTTGGTGAACATGCTTTAAAATATTTCCGTGACAATAGGACTTATCTCCTTCGCTATATCTTTCAAAACTGCGGGAGACAAGGATCCAACGGGGATCCAAATTCAATTTGACTAATGTTTTCCACTAATTTAGTAGATACCTGTGAACAGCTTCGAAAAATCATTTTTTCGGGAACTGAACTTGGAAATTCCTCAGTTGGTTTGTGTAGCTTCAAATGAATCATAGACATCTTTAACTTAAGCAATTTGGGGGGCTTTGGCTGCCCCTCCCCCGTTTACTTCTGGGATTGTGTAATAAAATAGGATTATAGAGTGATCTGATCAAGTAAGAGGGGGTAGATATCTTTTACTGTGAGGAATGATACAGAGGTAAAAATGTCATCAAGTGTGTGTCCTGCCTCATGCGTCGGCTTTTGCACCATCTGTGATAATCCTAAAGTCACAAGAGTCTCTAGGAGAGAGATTGTATCTTTATCCACCATATCCTCTAGGTATACGTTAAAGTCACTCAGGATAGTGTACTCATTCGTGGTAAAAATTGTTTCGATAAGGGAATCTAAATTAGCAATAAATCTATCTCTAGAACCTGGGGGACAATAGAGAAGTAACCCATGAGGGGTTTTTTTCCGCATTTACTTGTAGAGCAAAAAAAAGTGCTTCACAGTAGGGGATGGGAGGTGAGGCCAGCATCTTAGAAAAACTTGAAAAAACTGTTGCAGACTTCAACAACTTTGAAAACTGTAACAAATTGGGTTACTGGTTGACTGGCGTGTGGTTAAGCAGAAAGCACAATCTTTGTCAGGATAAGGCACAAGCAAACCCAAATTAACCTGTGCTCAACCCTCGGGTGGCTTGGCACAGAGCAGTCTGACTTAACAGTAAAGCAGTGAAAATACTACACAAAAAGTATCCCACACCACTTTAGAACAATAGTGCTGAATGTAATAAATAAATCAAGACCTCAACAAGAAAAATACAATCATTAGAACCAGGGTCATGAATTTTTAATGAATAATGAGAAAATAGCCCCAAAAAGCACAAAGTGCCAACCACAGCTATCTTGTGGTGCTGGACCAGGTTAAAGTCAAAAGTTGAGACCGACAGTGACAGGTCAGATACAGTCCCAAGTTAGTCCCACTGATGGTTTACCTTCTAGGTTTTGTGCCATTGGAGAGGGTCATGAGGAGCAAGGAGAGCTGTGTAGGAGGCTGTTAGAATGACACGAGGAGCAGGGCGGGCGTTGCAGACAGGCTTTCCTGAGCTTCCCGTTGGCAGTCCCCTACGAACGGTTGATGCTGTAGTGCGAGAGATGGGCTGGTGGCGTTTTGCACTGATCTTCAGTGCGAGAGGTGTTGTCTCAGTGGGAACAGGACCATTTGTGTTCCTGAAGGGCCCACAAGCTTGATATAAGCTTGGTGAGTCACACCAAGGTTCCAGAACCTGAGGGGCATCATTTGGGGAGTTAGGAACTCACTGCAGCTGGGTCCAGGAGCTGTCAGGGGAGCCTTTCATGTCCCTGAGGCTTAGATTGGGAGGCCAGCAGACTAGCCGTTGGAGTGACTATGGAGTCATGGGTTCAAGATGGAGATGCAGATCCAATTCTTCTTCCCTTCAAGAGGGCAGCAGGTGGCAGGTCAGCATAGCAGGGCAGCAGTTCCTTTAGAGCAGCAGTCCAGCACAGTGGCCGTCCTTTCAGCAGCACAACAGTTCTTCCAGGCACTGTAGTCACAGGTATAAAAGTGTACTAAAGAAAGGTTTGTGTCTGAGGGCTAGTATTTGTACCCAGTTGTGCCTTTGAAATGAAAGAGAAGCTTCTAGAGGTATCCCTTTGAAGTTGCTAAGCTTCCTGTCTTCCCTGTCTTGGCTCCGGACTAACTACACAGGAATTGCAGCCGTTTGTGTGGAGGCAGGACACAGCCTATTCAAGTGCAAGTGGGCAGTGCCCAGCTCATGCCTCCCATCTTTCCCATGATGGCCCATCCAGTCATGCCTAAACTCTCTATTGTGTGTGGCTATCTAGGAGGACTACACAAAGCTCACCTGTCAGCTACACCCTGTCGTGTGACTCAGGTACATTCTACAGGCATTGAGTGGCTAAGGCAGGAAAATGCCAACTTTCTAAAATTGGCATTTTCAGAATTGCAATCTAAAATCTGAGTTCACCATAGGCTTGGATTTTAAATTGTGATTCCAGAGACACCAACTATGAAGGGGTTACCTGTTCCCATTTGGTAATTCCACCTATAAAATGGTAATAAGGTAATTCCAATGTTATCTTACGGGAGAGGTGGGCCTTTTAGTAGTGAAACATGAATTTAAGAGTTGTTTTACTGCAAGTACATGTAACACTTAAAACTATAGTTCCAATGTTTTTAAAACATTGCACCCTGCCCTCTGGGCAGTCCAGGGCATACCCTGGAGGTGAGAGATAAACGGTTAAGGGAGGGTCCGAGGGGAAAAAATTATTATAGACCTACTGGTACCTAGTCCCCCAACTAGACACTAAAACAAACGGAAGGTACAGAAGGTCTCAGAAATACAGAGGGAGAGAAAAGAAAATAGCAAATCTCTCTATTGGGACCTAATAGTGTCCTCTTTACATGCCCAGAATACACAGTTAATCTGGAAACAACCAAGAAACTGCCTAGTGATCACTTGGATTATTTTCCCTTTCTTCTTCTTTTTCTTTGAGCACTGCAACCTCAACCCCTCCCGCTCATATACTGTCATCTGTTGGTGAAATGTTCTGGGTCCATCACTAGGCAGTCCTATGGATTGTTTCCAAGGCAGACCCTAGAGGACACCATTTACCAACATATACCCAGATGACGAGATTCCACTTATGAGTGGGCTGATGGGTATCTTTTTCCTCTCCTTGTGCATCTTCTCTTGTTTTTGTTTTCTTGGTTGTTTCCAGATTAACTGTGTATTCTGGGCATGTAAAGAGGACACTATTAGGTCCCAATAGAGAGATTTGCTATTTTCTTTTCTCTCCCTCTGTATTTCTGAGACCTTCTGTACCTTCCGTGTGTTTCATACCCTGGAGGTGACTTATATATATATATTAAATAGGAAGGTTTGGGACTGGAAAAAGGTTTACTTTGCCCAGTCAAAATGGCAGTTTAAAACTGCACACACAGACCGCAATGGCAGGACTGAGAAATGTTTAGTTTTAAAGGGCTGTTGGAAATTGGGCTACAAAAGTGTGTGGCACAATCAGTGCTACATACCCACCACTAGCATTTCATTTGCAAGCCCTGTGTACCTCTTCATTAGGGACTTACAAGTACATTAAATATGTCAATTGGGTATAAGCCAATGTTGCCATGTTTAGAGGACAGGGCACAAGCACATTAGCACTGGTTAGCAATACAAAGTGTAGAAAGTTCTAAAACCATCAAAAATGAGATCAGTAAAAACAGAGGAGGAAGACAAAACATTTGGGTGAAGACCAAGGCTAGCCGGTCCAACAAACACCAGAACAAATCTACCAAATGTACTTGTGACATTAGGAACTATAATAGAGTAAAAACATATCCATATCTAATATATACATTTTCTACCACTACTTTCCAGATGCCACAAAGGTGCAATACTTAATCATGGGGGAGATTCGAAGACCAATTTATGGTCACCATCTCAGAGTCTTCAGCGGAGTCAAGCAATTCTCATCCGGGGGGGCCCAATACCTCAGTACAGACACAACATCTGCCACATTGTTTGGCCAAAAGCCAACAAGCAAACAGCGGGAGAGGCAAAGGGGAGGGGCAAGAGCAACTTTCCTCAATGCGAACGCCAAACCAGGCAGAAGTTCTACCAATGGTGTTCTGAAATACCCATTTTTAATTTGTCACAACACTACCTTTCCTCTACAGAAATGTTCCTGCTGAGTAAGGGTCTTTAGTTTGTGATTACAGAAAGACTCATGTGGTTCATGATCTACACCGAATTGCTACAGTTTTCTAGAAGAGAAGGGCTTAGATGTTTCATTGATAATCAAGATAACATTCCAACCCAGGACATTACGGGATTATACCCTAAATCCACCTTTAATCCTACAGCTAACCAGATGCCACCAGATGTTAACACATTTGAAACACTAGTACTCAAAGAGTTGATTCTTTGAAACAAGACTTCATGTGTGTCCCGTATAACACCATTCTATCAGAAAGAAAAGCTCTCCTGGAATTTAAAAAGAAAGATTGCATCATAATTAAACCTTGTGATAAGGGAGGTGGAATAGTTATTGAGCACAAAGTGAAATATGACAATGAAGTTTACAGACAGATCCATAACCGTGAACATCATGAACCATTGGATTACAATCCATTACCAGAGATACAAGCTATCATTAAAGAGCTTACTGTAAACTAGTTGGTTTTATATATACCTCTTTCTTCCTGATGAAAATCATCATACTTCTGTATTGCACACATTACCAAAAATCTATAAAAATCAGGAATCACCACCAGGCAGACCAATTCTTTACGGGTGTGGTTCGTCCTAGGAACCCCATTGGGAGACATATTCACTTTTTCATCAAAGATATGGTCCCCTTGACAAAACAATATGTGACGGATAATACACACTTCATCAACTTGATAGGAGATAAAATTTTGGCCTTGACTAATAACCTGCTAGTCACACTGGCTATTGAGTAGCTTTACATGAATATAATCCAGGGAGGAGGAATTTTAGTAATGAAGGACCTCTACAATTCTAGATCAGTACAAGTACTCACTAAATTCATTATCTCCTTACTGGAGATTGCTCTAACAAATAACTTTTTCCTCTTTAATGGGAAATACTACCTACAACTGAAGGGTACTTCAATGGGTGCAGTTTCCCCCCAAATTTTGCGATTCTGTTAATCGATAATCTAGAATCAATGTACATTTTTCTCTGTTTTAATACTTTTTTCAAACGATTCATCTATGGAAAAGGTACATAGAAGGTATTTTTATGGTTTGGTCAGGCAATTTGGTTGAACCTGAACAATATGCAATTTGTTTAAACAACTGCCAAGGCAAAGTGAAACTTTTTTACCATGCGAACAATGAAAAAATTGATTACTTAAGCTAAAAGCAGCAGTTCTTTTCTAGGGCAGCAGCGAGGGGAGAAACACTGCCACACCGCTGCCATGAGGGTAATGGCTAACGCTGCAGACTCTGGCTCCTACCTGCCGTGAGGGGGACAGCTCTCTTTAACTACATCTCCCAGCAACCCTTGCCTCGTTGCCCGCTCTGACGCTGTGTGGCACGCTTGGAGGTGCGATATAATCACCACCCCGCTAAAAGCAGCAGATCTTTTCTGGGGCAGCAGCGAGGGGGGAAACACTGCCACATCGCCTCCGTGAGGGTAACGACCAACGTTGCAGACTCTCGCTCCTACCTTCCCTGAGGGGAATGGCTCTCTTGAACTACATCTCTCAGCAACCCTTGCCTCGTTGCCCGCTCTGATGCTGTGCAGCATGCTTGAAGGTGCGATATAATCGCCACCAGCCCCCCGCAGCGTGGGTTGCGCTCGGGCAAAGCCCGGGCAAAGGGCAGGCCCGTCCTTGCCCGTCATTGGCAGGAAGAGGCAGGGCTGGGCCACCCCCCTTGAATTTGCCGCGGATAGTGTTAAGCAAGATACTGTACATTCCGGGCTTCCCCACACAAGGCTCATTGTTAAAAATTTGATCATTCAGTAATCTCTGGTCACTGACTCTGATAGTGTCTGACCCCCTTGTGCTATAGGGGTTTATATAGCACCTCTGTTCTCTCTATGTTTCATTGTTCTGTATTTCTGTTTCTTTTTACTATTTGTAGGGGCTCACATAATTACTTATTGTTTGATCTGATAGAAATGTGGGCAACCACTAGCATTATCATTAGTGTTATTTGGTCACTTAAGATGGGGAAGCAAAAAACCATGGAATGAACTGGGGGAAGCGGGGCAGGCAGGTCAACTAAAAGGAAAAGGGCCAGAAAGTCCCTCAAACATCCAGGCAGTAATGGTGTACCTGATTGGATAGATACCCTAATAAACGAGTGTGAGGAAATCTTGGAGTGTAACCAACCAATACACCCACTTCATGAGAGGGAGAGAGAGGCTCAAGCTCAAGTTCAAGAACAACCTGCCCCCCTGTTATCCCAATGATGTTCCAAAAGCCACCCTTTAAAAAGACATCCATTAAATCTAACAAGTTAGCTCTTCCTGCTCAAGGCACAGTTCGACCTCTCATTACTTCCCTTGCCAACATTAGCACTAACTTATCTCAAGAAGCCCATGAACAAGAACCTACCATTCCTTGCTCAAATAGATTTCTACCTCTTCAGGCAACTGGGGATGAACATAGAGACAACTCACCCCAGCCGCTGCCGTATGGCACAGCTGACGTTATCGGGGTTTGCAGCATAGCAACCCAAACTGAGCCCACGGACATAGCTCTTGACATTTATACACTAAGGACAGAGATTGGCACACTGAAAAGGATGATAGAGGATCTTACAACCCTAGTTACATCTACAGCAAGGAAGGTTGTGCCCCACAAAGAAAATGTCATCACTGTACAATATCATTGCCCACAGCTCACCAACAGTGGCCCTAAACAATTAGCCCCATCAATTTCTAGCACAAAAAGCTCCACCCACGATCCCAATGCTCATCAACCAGCCACCTCTGTCCCCCTGACTCGTAAATACGTTTTTAACAAACCCCAGAACCAGGGCATGAATAGGCCAAATATTTCTATATAAGATAGGCTTAAGAGGTTGGCAGTTCCGCTGATCCTACAGGCCCCCGCAATGAAAATCACCACCCAGCCACGACAGGCCCAATCATCTACTCAACATCTTACTCATGACAACTGAGACCCACAGACCCCCCTAACTGCTACAACTAATAATAATGGACCACAATCCAGAAAAATCTATATGACTAATGTCCCAAGATTAAAAACTGCCACTAAAAGCATCTATGAGATTGAAGAATCCTTAATCAATAAAGTAATTCATTGGATTCATCCCACTAGTGGTTGTCAATCGGTTATCAGAGATGATATCCTTAGAGCACGGCGATGTCCTGCACCCTTCAGCCAACTGGATGACATTGAGATCACCTTAAAGGAATTGGAGACTGCGGGGAATCTCCTGGCTCTGGGGTGTCGCACCTGCCCTCCGGATGGTTCTTCCATCCAGTTTAGACACCAGCCTTCGCACAAGCAGGGCAGATTACAACACACGCAGGCAATAATACATTTAGCAGATCCTTCCTCTATGGAGTCCAACGATTGACTACAAGAACCTCCACCTCTGATTCACCCTAACTGTCCAAACTACTCTATGCAAAGTTCCCAATACTTAGTGGGCACAAGTAGGGCCAAAATCTATCTCGATAATGAACTAGTCACAGATTCGCACTTATCTATAGATTCAGCAGTTTCAGTTCCTTAACAAGAAAACATCCTTACCCCTCCGAAATGCTTAGCCACTATATTAAACCAGCAGTTAAAGATCGTATCTTGGAATGAGGCGGGACTGAATAGCAAACTCCCTCTTCCTCACTAGAACGATTTTGTAGGGAATTTTGACATTTGTATTTTCCAGGAGACGTGGGGTTTGGTCCCCCTATATAAACCTGGTTACACCTGTCATTTTATCCCTGCAACATCTGTCGGGAGAAGCCGCCCCTCAGGGGACTTGACTGTTTGGACAAGTATTGCTCTTGACTGCCGAAGTATCTTCCAGCCAACCTCTAGTCCAGATATTGTGTGGCTGAGTATTAGGAGTCCTAGGGGTGGTAGTCAAATTGAGCTTTTCAATGTTTATGCAAGAGGGACAAAATGTTGCGGGCCCATGAATATAATTTCTGCAATAGAAGATTGCCTAGACAAATGGTCACCATATGCAAGAACAATAGTCGCAGGTGATTTTAACTGCACCGATGAACCCCTGGCTATAGAGGAATTGACGGAAATCGAACCCCAAGATGTCAGGTGGGCAATACCCCAAATTGATCTTCCCCCGATCAAAAGATAGACTCAGCAGGTTCTTCAATTGAATTCCGTTAGTAAGGCATACGGCCTAAGAGCAACTAATGGCAGGTCACCTTCTGACAAGCAAGGGGCAAATACCTAAAACAGAGTTAGCTGCCCATCCCGGATAGATTACATCCTCCTCGATATTAGATTATGGGGGCACTTGATTGATATGCTAGTGGGCTCAACCACAGAAAGTGACCATAATCCTTTGTGCCTAACTCTGAAATCGCTCTGGGAAGTAAATTGTCATCAGCAGAACAACCAACCTCAGGTAGTTACTAGGGAGGTAGTGCAATCAAATTGTAAAAGGACCCTGAAGTGGAATAAGGTAGCACTTAACGAGGGGAAGATTGACGGCATTAGACAAGAGCTAGTATCTGGCACGGCTGAGCTTCAAGCTGCGGTACACAGTGCAACACGATCATTGGATATATCTAGGGCCCATTAGTGCACATTCACTCAAATCACTGCATACCTTTTGACTCCAAGTCAAAAAGAAAAACCCAGTGACTCTACCAAGGACACATTCTCCTGGTTCAATAAAGATTGTAGGGAAAATAGGTCAGCTCCAATCAAGGCAATCAAGGAGAAAAATAAAACAAATAAAAACCGCAAGAAATTCCTATAAAGTAGCCCAATGGGGGGCATTGGCATCTTGGGACAAATCAAGATGGGAGCAATTGAAAGACGCATGCTCATCCAAAGAAAATTAACTTTTTAGGAAATTGGTCACTTGAGGCAGTAGGTAAGGTCCACGCCCACCCCGAGCCATATCACTAGTCAAGCTTGGGTTGACCATTTTAAAGGGCTTTATTCTGTTGAAGGGTACAGCCAAGAGGGGATACCAGTAGAGTATTTTGGGCACCTGCAAGAGGAGGAGTACTTTACAATCCTGAGGTAGAAGCTGCAATTAACAAAATACACCCCCCCCCAACAACGCTACAAATGGATATGGTGAGGCGATCAATAAGCGATGTACCTAGGTTGCGTCCCCTGCTCTTCTGGGCCCGTACTAGGAGGACCCCTGAGCTTTCTCCCTATGCAGAAGCCCTCACTGAGGTTATCAGGCTCAACACTGGGGGGGAAATAGGCTAAATACATAACATTAAGAAAATGTTAACTACAATCGGGCTTTGTGGCTGTTGGGCTAGCCAGGAGCCCCCAAGGAGAGAGGTTCTTAAACGCCTGTACTGAGAATGGGTGGACCAACGTGAGATCAGTAGACCCGATGTGGGTAAATTGACAACTGAGTTCTATTCCAATAAACAAAGAAGACATTACGAGCCTTACCTTGACCTAATTAAAGTAACTAGAGACAAAATACTCTACAAGCATTTTAGGTATGGCACCCTTCTAGTGGGTGTAACGATAGCGAAATGCTCCGCAAATAAAGAAAAGTACTTCCCTATTTGCAAGGCCCCTGTGGAAAGCATTGTCCACTTACTGTTTGTCTACCTGGCGTACAAAACATCACGGACAAAATGGCTGAGCCTGATTTGCCGGCAACTTTGTACACGGGAGCATTATGTTTCACTCCGTATTCTTAAGTCAGATTCTAGACCTTTTATATCCTGCTGTTTAGCAAAGTACCTAGGGCAAGTATGGCTGATACGGTGGAAAGCACTTGCGAGAAAGACATAGCTTCCATTGCACAAACAATAGCCAAGACCTCAAAACCACAACAACATTGCTGTTAATATCACCATGTACAAGCATTTAAATTTTTTAAATTATTGATAACCAGCGCAAGTAAATGAAAAGTCTCCCTATGTATTGCACAGCGTTTAAACAAAATGATGAAATACTGTCAGTTTTTTAACCAGATTTTAGGATGATTAAGTGTATATTTCTTATTGGATCTTCTTTTACCTATACTCATTTTATTGGCTATGTTATCTTGACTCTATGTTGCTTTTATGACTTTTCATGTTGAAATAAAGCTTGTGATGATGATGATTACTTAGATGTGACTGTGAAGATTTCTGTCAACCAACTTTACTGTACTTTGTTGTGAACACCTAAGGGGAAAAAAACACTAATACAATACTCCAGCTTCCACCCTTGTGGTCTTAGAGATGGCCTTCCTTATAGGCAGTTTTGATATGATTGGTGTACACTGTACACTGACAGATAATTTTTTTAGAGAAGCAAATGTCTTGTCATGGCTTTTTCTATTTACATAATTTTTAGAGTACATGACAACCTGAAGGCATCCCGCAACTGAGTAGGAGGCAGCGTCCCAACTGAGCAGACAGAGCCCCTCAAGGATTAGGTTATTTAAAGAGCCAGGTTTGGATCACTTTCCAAAAGCATAGCTAATTTTCTATCATACAAATAGCTGGGATACGATGTTCCAAAGCTTTGCTACATTGAATCTTAAAGAGCAACCACCTCTTCTCATTTTTTTATAGTTGGGACAGATGCCAGATGTAAATTCGCAGACCAACGTGGTCTATTCGGAGTGTAGGGAGTGATCAGTTGTTGAAGGATATGTGAACGATGGTCTTGCAAAGACCGGTGCACAATGCACAGTGATTTAAATTCCACTCTTAGGGCAATCGGAAGCCAAGGAAGATCCCTCAGGTCCTGACTAGCCAACAGTGAACTAGGGATTGCAAGCATTGTGCACACAGCTATTTTCAGCACCACATGTAATTTCCAATTAACTCCTTTTGGGTCCCCATGTATAAGGTGTTACCATAGTCCAAACGTGACAGTACCAAGGCTTGAATCACCACTTGCCCTGAAGCCAGGGGGAGCAAGGGTAGGATTTTGGGTAGCAGTCTTACCATTCCAAAACAGTAACGCTGCCGTTTTTGTGACCTGGGCTACCATGATCAAAGTATCTTCAAGCCACACCCCTAATCTTTTTTTAGACAGCTTTAGTGGTTGGTGGGGGACCAAGGTCAACAGGCCAGCCTAGCCCAGCACAGTCCCTGTTGGATGTTGGACTTATTCCTAAGGATCGTTAATTCCAAGATTAGATATTGAAGTAGCCAAGTCTGGGGTAAGAAAAAACACCAGCTGGGTGTTATCTACATACAAGACTATAGAGCTTCTAAAGGTGGCTACAATATCTTTCAAAGGCTGACGGTACATATTGAACAACCACTGGCAAGCTGTTCAAAAAACAGTCTCTGTCAAAAACTTGCAATGTTCGTTCCTTTAGAAGGGAACCCAGCCACTCCAAGGCTTTCCCTGTGACAAAGTATGGAGTGGTCAACAGTATCAAAGGCTGCACTGAGATCTAGGAGCACAATAGCCACTGTTGTCCCCTGATCCAATCTCTTTTTTGCCTCTCCCACTACTGCCAGACTGTACTATGCTTGGGACGAAAGCCTGTTTGTGTCCGGTGAGAGATTGAGTTATCTACGAGAATCTTCTACAGACTTCTATTCACAGACTTTCCACCACTTTGCTTAAACCTGGGAGCAGAGATATAGGACACAAATTATTCGGACAGGACGGGTCAAGATCTTGTTTCTTTAGGCCAGCTCTGACCATTGCAGGTTTCCATGGTAATAGCACTATGCCTGTTTACAAGGAGATATTAAGCAATTATATCAAAATAGGGAAAATTATTTCCGGCTCTAATGCAAGAATTCTCATCGGTGCTGGTTCAAGAGGGAATCCTGATTTGATTTTCCCCAAAAGAACTGTAAACTCCTCTAAAGAAAGGGGGGGGATTGAGGAAGGGTGGGCAAATATCCATGGTCATTGATTCAATGGAGTGGAATTTTCACTTTCACCTTCCTTTCGGAATGATTGGTAGATATTTAAGATTTTAGAATTGAAATGCCCAACCAGAGCATTATACTTATCAGTGAATGGTTCCCTGACATAGGCAATCCTAGTAGGCCCCAACAGGGACTTGTCAAATTCTGATGATTTCTCTAGGGGAATTCCCTCATTGTTGATTTTGGTTTCAAAGAAGGAAGCCTGGGCTTGCCGAATTCCAGTGTGGTAGCTCCTTACTTTCTCCTGGTACAATATTTTTTTATTTTCCTTCCTCCAAGCCCTTTCTGCAATTTCACACTTTTCCTTTAGAGTTCTGAGGTGCGGAGAGTACCATGGAGCTGATTTCTTTTTAGATTTTGGGATTATGATCTTATTGGGGATAGTTGATCTAAAGATTCAATCAACCATTCCATAATCACAGTATTCACATTTTTAAGATCAGATTTTAAACATGGTAAGGGTAACCTTACAATGCTCCACAGCTATCCCGATTTAACTTAGACCGCAGCCGGTCTTCAACTCCTTTTTGTCTCTGAGGAGGGATAGGTCCGGATACCTTAAGACTTATAGGGATCAGATAATGGTCAGTCCAAGAGAGTGCCACTGAGTCTAAAACCTGTAATAGAGGATTGTTGGTAAATACAGGGTCCAAAAGATGGTCTCCTATATGCGGCGGGCCCTAGACCCTTTGTTCTGGTGTAATTGCTGCTAGGTCATCTCTAAAGCTTACTTCATGGGCATCACTCAGGTCCTCTAAATGCAACTTTAAATCTACAAATAACATAAAATGGCTATATTTAGAGGCCAAATTTGAGAGAGGTCTGGGAAAAACGGAATGAATTGACCAGAAGGCCCTGGAGGCCTATGAACTAATATCCCTGCTAACGTGGATGTACAAGACATTGAAATAGCACCCTCAAGACTTTTACACTCAGTGATTTCAGAAGAGTCAGTTCGACAGTTAAAACTAGCCTTCAGAACGATGGCCAGACCTCCACTTTTTTCTTTTCTTTATCCTAACATATTCGATAACAGTTTAGGGAAAGGGCTTGAACAATGTCGAGGCCGATTCCGCATGAAGCCAGGTCTCTTAGAGGAAAAGTACATCTGGTTTAGGATCCTCCAAAAATGAAGAGATATCCAGCTTATGACATGGGCGAGATCTGCAGTTCAACAAATACATACTTCCTCCCAATGTATGTAAATATTTACTGGGTGGCACTTCCACTGACAAAATGTAATCACAGTACTTACATATGTTGTCCCCCTCAGACAAAACCATTATGTGACTACAGCCCTCTCTTGGATCTCCTCTTAACATCATCAAAGAGTCTCTGGGATACACTCTTATACTGAGGGCTGATGAGTCAGGGTCGCTGGTCCTGTTCGGGCACGGATGGGCGCAGACAGGCTTGCCTTGTGCACGCCTTTACATGCCATCGGCACATCCACTGCACATGTCCACTGCGTTCCCACTGCCCCACCATCTTTCATCCCTACAGAGTCAACCACTAGAGCGCTCACCCCTATCAGTCACTCTATGGTTGAACTCTATGATCACTAAAGTACAGAACGATCTCCTTCCAGAGTTTCTTTTCCCAACTGCCCCAATACAATTCCCCAACAAGTTAAAAGAGATTAAAAAAGAATATCACAGAGCTTTACCACATCTTGCCTTGTGTGCAGTGCATATCTATTTTAAAACAGATAAAATAATGAAAAATACAATCAGATCTATTAGCTCGTTGTGCAGCCTCTTACTCACTGCGGGCACTGACCCAACATCTTTTATCCCTACCGAGTCAACCACTAGAGCGCTGATGACCTCTATCAGTGACTCTGTGGTTGAACTCTATGATCACTAAAGTGCAGTACAATCCCCTTTCAGAGATTCCTTTCCCAACTGCCCCAACATGATTTCCCACAAAAGGAACTAATGATAGATGGAATGCTGAACAATGCAAACATTCACCCCCAGTCGCAAAGATCTGGGTTTAATCCATTGTTCCTTAGCCCACCACGCCACCCCAGTTTGGACCCAGTCGTATGCAAATCAGTCTTGACCCTGTTCCTCATGGAAACAGTCCAGCCTAAACTGCCAAGCCAGGTCCTTCCTGGAGCAGAAATGAGCATCCTGGGACCGGTTTCAGGGCATCACCCCTCATTAGCCAGGCTAGCTTGAGTCCAGTGGTGTAGTGAGCATGGGACCCACATCTGGCCATACCCTTCCCACTTAGGAGGACAAAAGGAACAAATGATGGACGGAATGCTGAACAATGCAAACATTCACCCCCAGTCACAAAGATCTAGGATTAATCCATCATTCTTTTGCTCACCACACTACACCAATTGGACCCAGCCATATGCAATTCAGTCTTCACACTGTTCCTCATGGGAACAGTATAGCCGGAACTGCCAAGCCAGGTCCTCCCTGGACCTAAAACAAGCATCCTGGGACCAGTTTTGGGGCTTCACCCCTCATCAGCCAGTCTACCTTGAGTCCAGTGGCGCAGTGAGCACGGGACCCACGTCTGCGCATACACTTCCCACTTAGGGAGGCATATGCATTTGTCACCCAGAGTGGTCATACCATTTCCACTTAGAACGGCAAAAGCCAAAGGAACAACAAGATTCCCCAACAAGTTAAAAAAGATTTTAAAAGAATATCATGGAGTTTTAACACAGCTTGTCATGCATGCAGTGTTTATATATATATATATATATATATATATATATATATATATTAAAACAGATTAAATGATAAAAAGACGAGCTGATCTATTAGCTTGTAGTGCAGCCTCTTATTCACAGACAGCCTATTGAACGTGGCTATCACAAAAGATTAGTAAGATCTTCTTTAAAAAGAGCCTGGTATTCTCACATTAATGTTCTACTCCAACCGAAGCCAAGAACAGCCTTTAAAAACCTAGTGGTCGATTAGAATGGCGTGTGGAAAACCAGTCCGACCGCCATGGTAGCGGAAATGAACCGCCCACACATACCGTAGCAAAACCGGCGGCCAGATTAGGATCAACCGCCAGAAAAAAACAACCGCGGCTGAACGATGCCACAAAAGACCGCCGGTAGCGGGTGGAGCAGGTGAAAATCCGTCCGCACGGCCAGTGGATTGACTGCACGTCCAATTAGGATACCATTGAGGTGACAGCGCAATGATCCAACAATGATGAATGGGAGAGCCGGTGGAACAGCAGTTGCATACCCACCGAAGCGGACGCTCCAGGACAATTATGGCGGTCGACAAAAAAACCATACAACAAGGACCCCAAGTGTACACATCAAACTAACTCAGCCCCCTAAAACACCTAACACACCTCACTGACACATCTAAATGGCAACTAAAAAAATACAAATCCCAAGACAACCCACACAATACACCTGACAGCAATACTCCATTTTAACCCACCCACATAGCTGAGTATAACACCAGCCCCTTCCCTGACCAGAATCCTTTGCAATACTCCACCCCTGAAGGAACCAACCCAACAGCACAAAGGAGAGGCAAACCACCACATAGCTCACCAGCACAACAACACTCACACACCACTTACATCACCACCACCACTCTCACACCTGCACCTTTAACACATTTACACATCACACACCATGGCATAGAAGAACATGCCAAAATTCACTGACCGTGAATTGTCAGTCATGGTAGATGAGGTAATCAGAGTAGAACCACAATTGTTTGGTGACCCGGTCCAACAGACACCATGAGCCACCAGAACATAAATGTAGGCAAGTATAGTAAGCAAGGTCAATGCAGTAGGGACCACCCCGCGCTCCAAGAAGGAGATTGTGAAGCAGTGGCATGACCTCAAGAGCAAGGTGAAAGAGAGGAACAACAAGAACCGTCAGCTGGCTAAGATGACTGGCGGTAGCCCTCCCATTCCACCAAGAGCATTCACTGCATGGGAGGAGAAGGTGCTTGCCAAACTGCATCCAGAGAGTCTCACATGAATACCTGGGGAGTGGAGGCTGGTTAATTAAAAATAAATGTCTACCATCACACTGCTATGTACTGTCTTGCACATCTACAATGCTACACCTCCTAGGCCCAATTCCATTTATGTGTACCACACTTTCCCCAACACATGTCTTACAGATCCAACCTTCACTCCCTCTGATTCAACCCAAAGGTAGCTAGCACCATTACCATGGGTGCATGTGTACAGGCAGCCAGCACTACAACAACCACCAGGCCCCCTTGTCCCACAGCTCAGCAAGATAAATCACTCCACCCAACCCCGAAGCATGTGGCAGCCATTGCATTGCTCACTTAAAACTTACAGGTAGGAGGCAATCCTATGCTCTCTTGTCTCACCGCTGAGCAGGATGGGACACTCTCCCCACCCAAGAGCCATGTGTCACTTTTACCATCCCTCTGCTCAACTTCACAGAAAGGGAACCATCTTAACAGGGAGGGGGGTTTGTGGTTAGGAAGCCTGCATTACAACTCCCACCAGGCACCCTTGTCCCAAAGCTCACCAGGATGGAGCACTCCCCCCCAGCCAGAAGCATGTGACAGACATTGTATTTTACTAACAAAACTTACAGGTAGGTAGCCATCTTCACAGGAAGGGTGGTGTGTGGGTGGGATGCCAGCACTACAACTCCCACGGGTACACTTGTCCCACAGCAGAACAAGATAGAACACTTAACCCCACCCCGAAGCGTGTGGCAGCCATTGTATTTCACCAATCAAACTTAACAGGGAGGGGGGATTTGTGGTTAGGATGCCAGCACTACAACTCCAACCAGGCACCCTTGTCCCACTACAGCTCAGCAAGATGGAGCACGCCACCCCACCCAGGAGCATGTGGCAGCCATTGTATATCACCAACCACACTTACAGGTAGGTAGCCATCTTCACAGGGAGGGGGGGTTGTGGTGAGAAACCCAGCACAACAACTCCCACCAGGCATCCTTGTCCCACAGCTCATCAGGATGGAGCACTTCCCCCCAGCCAGAAGCATGTGGCAGACATTGCATTGCTCCCTTATAACTTACAGGTAGGTAGCCATCTTCCCAGGGAGGGAGTGGTTGTGTTTGGGTAGCCAGCATTACAACTCCTACCATGCACCCTTGTCCCACAGCAGAGCAAGATGGAGCACACCACCCCACCCAGAAGCATGTGTCAGCCATTACATTGCCCTCATCAAACTAACAGATAGGTAGCCATCTTCACAGGGAAGGGCTGTGTGGTGAGGAAGCCTGCTCTACAACTCCTACCAGAACCCCTTGTCACAAAGCTAAGCAAGATGGAGCCCTTCATCACACACCCAGAAAGATGTGTCAGAAATCCTCCTCAAATGTGCCACAGAACAGGTAAGTAGACAGTGCATGCACCCCGGCCTTTCTATCAAAAAGCATGGAGCCATATGACCACACCAGCCCTCACATCCCACCAAACTTGGTATAGATCCAATAGCCACTTCCAGTGTGCAGACAGCTAAGCGTATGTAACTGTCACCGAAACCAGAGTGTGACTCACCAAATCACATGTTGAAGAAATTCAGGGCACAATCATGCACAGCACTGAATTCTATCTGCAAGTGCCATGGAGCAGTGCATCAGGGCACATATGAAAACAAAACAAGCATGGTCAGTAGTAAAAAGAAAGCAAAGCACATGATACGGCAAAGGTATGCATTAGATTATAATGGCTAGTTCATGCTCAGATGTAATGTCTTCCATGCAGAGTAAACAACAAATATGCTTCCATAAAGTTGTTGTGCTGCTAGTTGTTAGATGACGGCATGTTCTTGTGATCAAACAATCTGTATGTGGCGCCTGGTATCTATTGACATGTCAAACCATGGACAAGTAATGTATGTACCTCCACATCATGTCATGATGCTCAGTACCGTGCAGCCATACAAAGTGATGTCAATGTAAACTGTGTGATGTATAACATGTAACAGCCAAACATCTAACACTAAGGATGTGGGGTGCACTTCAATGACCATTTCCCCTCTGTTCCACATGTGACCAAGAACTGACAGCTGCAGATGAGAACACCAACCTACAGACCCAGTCCCCCCCGAACATGGACTCTCTGATGCAGACTCCCTAGATCCCTTGGATGTGGAGCCAGAAGCCGGCCCATCAGGACTGCCAGAGCGCAACAGATCCCATGCCCCCACTACTCCCACCACCACCACCTCAGCAACAACAACTGTGCGCACCCCTGCTGTAACGACCTGTGTGGCCTCCATGACCACCACCACCAGTGCTGCCTGCAACACTGTTCCTGCCTCAGAGGATGCCCACACCACCCCACAATCTGAGGAGGGCAGGGAGAGTACGCAGATGCATCGAGTTGTGGCGCCACAGGTCCGGGACGGCAGGGCAGGTAGTAGGGCAACTGGGCGACAAAATGAACCAAACACTGGGACCGAAGCTCTGGCCAACATCAACAGAGTCCTTGGGGCATATGAACAAGCCCAGGGACACAGGGGCCAGGCTCTGGAAGAATCATGTGATCTCCGCCTGCTGCAGAGGTCCATAGAGACACGTATGGGCCAAATCGTGGTCTTCTTGGGCCAGCTTGTAGGTGTCCAAAGAGACAGGCATGCAGCCCAAAGTACAGCTCAACCTCCCTCCAGTGGCCTACTGGATGACAGTCCCACCACCTCCCCTGTGGCCACATGGAGAGAGTCCTCAGATACCGCTGAGCCCGCAGCAGAGACCCCCCTGCCAAACGCTCAAGGGGCGGTCTAAGGAAAACAATGGAGAATCACATGGCAAAGCACCAGCCAAACGCCATTCAAGGAGCCAGCCATGATGGCACCTCCCTTCACCTTAAGGTAATAGGGGTAGTGAGGAGCACTCCGAAAATAAACAATAACTTTAAATTCCTCCACTGGTGCTATGATTATCAGGATAGTCAGTCCTGAATGAATAAATCAAACGTTATGGTGGGTAGGTGCCCGCCTAATCATGCACTGTTCACTTAGTGCTCCGCACCTTAACCAATAATAAAGTTTTAAACAACACTCCTTCAAATTCGTACTTTACACTTGTTTGTGCATTTATTTGATTATTACTCTACAATGTTTCTTAGCTCATGTTATTAACATTATTCATAACATTTTCCATGAACATGCATAAGTACATTCACAAATCCATTTTTCATAAGTTTATGTACATAACATTATACAAGCATTTTTGAATAGGCCCTATGCATTTCGGCACGCAAGACGGTGCCTTCCTCAGGGGCAACTCTGAAAAAATAAAAAAATCGAGTATAAGTAAAAGAGGTAATTTATATGGTGGGTCATGAGGGTAACCAGATATATTAAATGGGTGGCGTACCAAGATATGAAGCCAAGGTAGGGTGATCTTCTCGTAGCAATACGTTCACATCGTTTCTAGCACTCGATTTAAGCACTCATAAACCGTATGCTTGCAATTACAGATTCTCTGGACACTGATCCCCAGGTATGTTGTTATTATACACAAACAACAAAGGAGTGACTAGGCACAGGCATTTGAAAAACAATAACCACGGTTCTCTTAACGTGTGGTGAAGGTTAAATAAATGAATAAATAAACCCCCATGTAAAGTGCTCTGTCTTTATCTAAGATAAAATGGTGCTGTCAGTTCCGTTAGTATACCAACTGGTACGCCTCTCACCCTCTGGAGCTAGTAATCTGCAGTGGTGAAGCTCTATTCATTTAGAAGGACCCTCACTCACCACTAGTTGGTGACATGCTTCATCATCGGGTCCCCGCTAGGGTGACCGAGTATCACCCTAGCGTGCTACAACGCCTGACTACAGCGGAGCAGGATGTGGTGAGTGGAACAGTGCCCAAATCAAAAAGTGACTAAACGTGTGGTGTCAGTGCAAATTAAAAAATGCAGAGGTTGTAACCAGGTCAAAAATATTTTTAATGATGGCCAACCCGCATTGATTAAAAATAGTGAGTGGACTAGACAGGTTCTGAGTTACGGAACCGCAGTCCTAAAAATCGGTCGACATGTTTCTGCTGTTTTATTGCATTTTGCTCAGCTTTCTTCAGGACCTACTAAATAGTCCTCCGGTGGTGTGCGCGCACTAAGGCGTACCCTCCCGGGAGGCTCTAAATGTGAAAAATTAATAAAATTTAAAAGAATGTGTGAAAATTTTTTTTTATCACACAACAGTTGACCATGTCATCTCATGCCATTTGCAGAAACAATCATAGCAACCTATGGGAAAAAAAGGGACAAAGACAAAGACAAACAATGACACATAATTAGATCTCAATTGTGGTCCAATATCTCAGAATAAGCTGCATTAATGGAGCTGACTGGGTGTGTCATACTGGAAACAGAGCCCATCCAAAAGTGACGGTGCAGTATAATATCATTTCTATGAGTGCCTCAAAATTCTAGATCAGCACCCAACATGCCCGACCAGTTCTGCCGGTAAAATGCGGGGCAAATCGCATGTATATTCTGCTTTCAAATCAAGTCAGACTTGCCTTATACATATGGCTCATTCGTCCCATAGTATCATTCATAGTCGAGTGAAGGTCTAAACGTTCCGTTTTAACGTCGTGTGTACAATATAAAAATCAAGGGCTGTGAACCTCTCCAAAACGGAAAAGGAGCGAAAATGCTATATTTCTTAATTACTCACAAAAAGCGGGACATTAAGATGCCCCTTCGGTGAGGGTGGCGCGGGTGTACTTCACGCGGTGGCTTTCTGCAATGGGAGAAAGTACAGGGCGTAGGTATGTATCAATTACCCCATTGCCGAGAATAATGATAGCACGGAAAACCAGGGGCCCCGGGTGATTGTTTATCAGATCGGGTGTCACTTACTTCTGCACTCGCGGCTCCCCGCCCGTGACCTGCTTTCCTGTCCAACCCTCCCGGAAGCGATAGTTTCACCGGGAAGCGACCTGTGTTTATGAAACGCCCTGGGCGGAACAGAGTACACCACGTGGGACGCTGATAGTCACGTGGTGTCGTCTGCAGTGGAATTCTTAAAGGGATACAGCGCAAAAGGCGAGATTCTAATGCCAAGCATTGCGAGTTCGATCCCCCGCATGGCATTAATAACCACATTGCCCTGTAAGTGTTATCAATATTCTGAAGTCAGCAGATAATTAATTATCATTATTCCAACAAAGGCTCATTTGGAATATATAAAGGGTGATGCATATTATATCAAGGAAGCAGAGTATTAATGATGCTAAATACACAACCTGCTTCTTCATACAAGTGGAGCAATTATAAATACTGCCAATGCCTCCCTTAGTTGAACACTCATCAAGCTCCCTACATAGGTTTTTTGCTCAGGGATGCTAAAACAAGGCGAGTTTCTCAGCTGTTAAAAGACATGGGGAAACAGAACAGGACATGACAGACCACGGACATAGTGTAATACTGTAATACTCTATCTTCGCAGGACACTGCCCCATGGAATATCATCGTTGAGACCAACCCTATTTGTCCCAAGACGATACACCCAACGTTGTTCACGTTCAAAAAGTGACGCCTCAGACCCATATTCTTGATGTTCTATAATGGTCCACTGTAAATCATTGGGGGTGTGTCCCGCCTGTAGAAAGTGTACGGTGAGTTTTGTGGTCATCTTTTTACACCGTATATTACTTCTGTGTTCACAGATTCTGATTCTTATGCGCCGCGTTGTCATTCCCACGTATTGTAGGCCACAACTGCACGTGATGAGATATACTACGTTAGTGGTGTTACAGTTCGTATGACCACGCTGCTCCCAACGGGTGCCATCTGTCAAGTCTAGATATTTGGTATTGGAGGTCAGGTGGCACACGTTGCAATTGCCACAAGAGAAATGGCCTTTAACCGGTGGAAGGCCCCATGCGTTGAGGACGCTTGGTGTGGGAACAGTTGTCCTTTCAGTTCTGGGTCTTGTGTGGACCAGCGAGTCCTTCAGGCTAGTTGCTCTCTTGTAGGACAATAAAGGTTTCTTCCAATCTGCTTTATTACTGGTTATAATCCTCCAGTTTTTCATGATACTTTTACTCACTGCGTTGGACAGTGAATTAAAAGTGGTGACGCAGGTTAGAGGAATTTCCTCCTTCTCTTTGGGGGGATTTTCATCCAACAGAATATCCCTCTGCTGGTTCCGCGCCCTCTTATGGCTCTTGTTGATTATCCTCTGCGGATATCCTCTGTGTTGCAGTTTGATAGACAAAGCATTGGCTTGTGATTTGAAATCAGTGAGGTTACTGCAGTTGCGACGTATCCTTAGATACTGCCCATACGGGAGGGCTCTGGGATGGTAGCTGGTAAAGTGCAATAAATTATTTTTTGCAGTAGGCTTATAAAATGTCGTTGTCTCAAGCCGATTCTCCTTTCTCCTGATTTGGACATCTAAAAAGGTCAGCTCATCTCTGGAATATTCATGGGTGAATCTCAAATGATCGTCAAGTCTATTCAGCCATGCAAAAAAATTCAACAGAACCGCTTCATCGCCTTGCCAAATCACGAAAATATCGTCTATGTAGCGCTGCCACATAAGTATGTTACTACTGAATGGGTTTAGGGCACTCAGAATATTCTTAGCCTCAAAATCGAAGACATAGAGACCCGCCACCGACGGGGCAAAGGTGCTGCCCATCGATGTCCCCGTAGCTTGTAAATAGATCTTGCCATCATGTTCAAAGAAATTACGTTTCAGGGCAAGGGTGGCGCATTCCGTTACAAATACCTTTGATGTAGCATACTCCCAGGGTGTTCTCTCGAGGGCTTCCTTCACCACCTTGATGGTCTCATCCTGCGGGATGCAGGTGTACAGACTCTCAATGTCCATAGAGACAAGAAAGCATTGATCATCTGGTAGGGTAATGGTTCTCAGTAAAGACAGGAAACTTTTCGTGTCCTTCAGATAGGTACATGTGGATTGGATGATGGGTCGCAAGAAAAAATCACAATATTTTGAGAGGGGTTCGAGCAGTGATCCTAGACCTGATACTATCGGTCTTCCAGGTGGGGGTAACTTCCGTTTATGAATTTTGGGTAATATATAAAAATAAGGTACCCGGCCTTCTGAAGTTGTTAGGAAGTCTGCCTCTTTTTTGGTGATGTAGCCATCCCTTTCCGCTGTTGACACCAACTCACAAATCTCATCTCGTAGATCATCCGTTGGGTCCACCATTAGGGGGACATAGTTGGTGGCGTTGTTCAACAGGCGTAAACATTCCGCATCATAGTCTTCTTTGTTAAGAATTACAATGCCACCCCCCTTGTCTGCTCCTTTGATAACGATGTTGTCGTTTTTCTTGAGAGTTTGGATTGCCTTAAACTCATCAGCAGTTAGGTTTTTGTAAGGTGTTGGTTCCTGCATCTGTTCTACTTCCTTAAATACTGCCTGCTCAAAGGCCAGAATCTCGGGAGCGATAGTATGTGGGGGGGGTACAAACTTAGATTTCAACCTGAAATCAGTATCACTTTTTGCTCCGGTTGTTTGATCTGTGCCACCCGACTCAAAGAAGTTCTTCAGTCGCAATTTCCTAAAGAACTGACTAAGCTCACAGTGGAGTTTGAACCGATCGAGTCGGGGTGTAGGAATGAACCCTAACCCTTTCTCCAGAACGGTACTCTCTGCCCTTGAGAGTTCGTGAGATGAAAGATTCACCACTAAACTTTCGCGTTGCTGGGGCCCGGTCTCTGATCTGCCGGAGTCGTCTTGGACTGGTCTCCTGTGCTCTCTGGTTGTCCCCAGTGCACTTGGTTGTTTCCCTTTTGCCTCCACCGGTTGCCCCGCCTGCCTCTGTCCTGAAAAGGAGGCTGGTAGCCTTGTTGGTTCATTGGAGGATATGGCATGAAATGTGGGTTCCAACCCATCATTGGTGGGAAAGGTTGGAAAGGATTATGGTTATAGGGGCCCATCCCCTGTTGGTTGTATGGTGCATTCCAAGTGGGGGGGTGCGAGTCTGTTGTAAATTGTTGATAACCCCGACCCCTCCCTCTATTCCTGCCCCTTCCTCTTCCCCTTTTCCCAGTGCTGTCAGAACTCGACCCACTGTTGTTGGAATCTGCCGAGGAATCTGAATTATATCCAGCATTAGTTGAAGGGACAAAATCAGGTGTAGAATAGGGATAGGCTTTGGCATAGGACCATCTCTTCAGATCCTTTTGTAACTTTTGGGATTTGGACTGGGCTAAGTTCTCTCTGAACTCATTTTGTTCTTTGTTCAACTCTTCCAGTCTTTTTTTATACCCAGTAATAGTCACTTTGAAATGGGCCTCTGTGGTCTGTATCTCAACCATAAGTGCTTCCGAAAGTCTGAGTGCTGTTTTTATAATTAGAATGCCCCAATCCCTTGTGCAATGCCAAGCAATCTGAGCCCATTCTTTCCGGAAGGCAGCATCTTCCAGGAATATTCTAGGGGCATTAGTTACTAGTAGTCCTTTAGGAGCGGAATTGTTCGTTAGGTATTCTTTAATCATGGTACCGTGCAGTATTGCTCTTATTCTGCTACGTTTTAGTTCCCCTAGTTTTTCCCAATCCCCTGTCTGTGAGATGGCATGTGCTAACAGAGGGTCTGAAAAGAGAGAGTCATCTCCCAATATAGCATCCACTTCTTCCTTTGAGAAGGAAAGGCCCTGATCCTCCATAATAGGAGGCGGATTTTCAACTCGACTATAATTCAAATAAACAAAACAAAAAAACTCATTACTCTCGCAGCTGCACGCTGCTCTAAAATCAATATATCAGCAACAAGAGAGGGAGGGTATGAGTAGACACTCCTGGACCCCGGGCTAATTCATACACAAACAACAAAGGAGTGACTAGGCACAGGCATTTGAAAAACAATAACCACGGTTCTCTTAACGTGTGGTGAAGGTTAAATAAATGAATAAATAAACCCCCATGTAAAGTGCTCTGTCTTTATCTAAGATAAAATGGTGCTGTCAGTTCCGTTAGTATACCAACTGGTACGCCTCTCACCCTCTGGAGCTAGTAATCTGCAGTGGTGAAGCTCTATTCATTTAGAAGGACCCTCACTCACCACTAGTTGGTGACATGCTTCATCATCGGGTCCCCGCTAGGGTGACCGAGTATCACCCTAGCGTGCTACAACGCCTGACTACAGCGGAGCAGGATGTGGTGAGTGGAACAGTGCCCAAATCAAAAAGTGACTAAACGTGTGGTGTCAGTGCAAATTAAAAAATGCAGAGGTTGTAACCAGGTCAAAAATATTTTTAATGATGGCCAACCCGCATTGATTAAAAATAGTGAGTGGACTAGACAGGTTCTGAGTTACGGAACCGCAGTCCTAAAAATCGGTCGACATGTTTCTGCTGTTTTATTGCATTTTGCTCAGCTTTCTTCAGGACCTACTAAATAGTCCTCCGGTGGTGTGCGCGCACTAAGGCGTACCCTCCCGGGAGGCTCTAAATGTGAAAAATTAATAAAATTTAAAAGAATGTGTGAAAATTTTTTTTTATCACACAACAGTTGACCATGTCATCTCATGCCATTTGCAGAAACAATCATAGCAACCTATGGGAAAAAAAGGGACAAAGACAAAGACAAACAATGACACATAATTAGATCTCAATTGTGGTCCAATATCTCAGAATAAGCTGCATTAATGGAGCTGACTGGGTGTGTCATACTGGAAACAGAGCCCATCCAAAAGTGACGGTGCAGTATAATATCATTTCTATGAGTGCCTCAAAATTCTAGATCAGCACCCAACATGCCCGACCAGTTCTGCCGGTAAAATGCGGGGCAAATCGCATGTATATTCTGCTTTCAAATCAAGTCAGACTTGCCTTATACATATGGCTCATTCGTCCCATAGTATCATTCATAGTCGAGTGAAGGTCTAAACGTTCCGTTTTAACGTCGTGTGTACAATATAAAAATCAAGGGCTGTGAACCTCTCCAAAACGGAAAAGGAGCGAAAATGCTATATTTCTTAATTACTCACAAAAAGCGGGACATTAAGATGCCCCTTCGGTGAGGGTGGCGCGGGTGTACTTCACGCGGTGGCTTTCTGCAATGGGAGAAAGTACAGGGCGTAGGTATGTATCAATTACCCCATTGCCGAGAATAATGATAGCACGGAAAACCAGGGGCCCCGGGTGATTGTTTATCAGATCGGGTGTCACTTACTTCTGCACTCGCGGCTCCCCGCCCGTGACCTGCTTTCCTGTCCAACCCTCCCGGAAGCGATAGTTTCACCGGGAAGCGACCTGTGTTTATGAAACGCCCTGGGCGGAACAGAGTACACCACGTGGGACGCTGATAGTCACGTGGTGTCGTCTGCAGTGGAATTCTTAAAGGGATACAGCGCAAAAGGCGAGATTCTAATGCCAAGCATTGCGAGTTCGATCCCCCGCATGGCATTAATAACCACATTGCCCTGTAAGTGTTATCAATATTCTGAAGTCAGCAGATAATTAATTATCATTATTCCAACAAAGGCTCATTTGGAATATATAAAGGGTGATGCATATTATATCAAGGAAGCAGAGTATTAATGATGCTAAATACACAACCTGCTTCTTCATACAAGTGGAGCAATTATAAATACTGCCAATGCCTCCCTTAGTTGAACACTCATCAAGCTCCCTACATAGGTTTTTTGCTCAGGGATGCTAAAACAAGGCGAGTTTCTCAGCTGTTAAAAGACATGGGGAAACAGAACAGGACATGACAGACCACGGACATAGTGTAATACTGTAATACTCTATCTTCGCAGGACACTGCCCCATGGAATATCATCGTTGAGACCAACCCTATTTGTCCCAAGACGATACACCCAACGTTGTTCACGTTCAAAAAGTGACGCCTCAGACCCATATTCTTGGGGCCCCTGGTTTTCCGTGCTATCATTATTCTCGGCAATGGGGTAATTGATACATACCTACGCCCTGTACTTTCTCCCATTGCAGAAAGCCACCGCGTGAAGTACACCCGCGCCACCCTCACCGAAGGGGCATCTTAATGTCCCGCTTTTTGTGAGTAAGTAAGAAATATAGCATTTTCGCTCCTTTTCCGTTTTGGAGAGGTTCACAGCCCTTGATTTTTATATTGTACACACGACGTTAAAACGGAACGTTTAGACCTTCACTCGACTATGAATGATACTATGGGACGAATGAGCCATATGTATAAGGCAAGTCTGACTTGATTTGAAAGCAGAATATACATGCGATTTGCCCCGCATTTTACCGGCAGAACTGGTCGGGCATGTTGGGTGCTGATCTAGAATTTTGAGGCACTCATAGAAATGATATTATACTGCACCGTCACTTTTGGATGGGCTCTGTTTCCAGTATGACACACCCAGTCAGCTCCATTAATGCAGCTTATTCTGAGATATTGGACCACAATTGAGATCTAATTATGTGTCATTGTTTGTCTTTGTCTTTGTCCCTTTTTTTCCCATAGGTTGCTATGATTGTTTCTGCAAATGGCATGAGATGACATGGTCAACTGTTGTGTGATAAAAAAAATTTTTCACACATTCTTTTACATTTTATTAATTTTTCACATTTAGAGCCTCCCGGGAGGGTACGCCTTAGTGCGCGCACACCACCGGAGGACTATTTAGTAGGTCCTGAAGAAAGCTGAGCAAAATGCAATAAAACAGCAGAAACATGTCGACCGATTTTTAGGACTGCGGTTCCGTAACTCAGAACCTGTCTAGTCCACTCACTATTTTTAATCAATGCGGGTTGGCCATCATTAAAAATATTTTTGACCTGGTTACAACCTCTGCATTTTTTAATTTGCACTGACACCACACGTTTAGTCACTTTTTGATTTGGGCACTGTTCCACTCACCACATCCTGCTCCGCTGTAGTCAGGCGTTGTAGCACGCTAGGGTGATACTCGGTCACCCTAGCGGGGACCCGATGATGAAGCATGTCACCAACTAGTGGTGAGTGAGGGTCCTTCTAAATGAATAGAGCTTCACCACTGCAGATTACTAGCTCCAGAGGGTGAGAGGCGTACCAGTTGGTATACTAACGGAACTGACAGCACCATTTTATCTTAGATAAAGACAGAGCACTTTACATGGGGGTTTATTTATTCATTTATTTAACCTTCACCACACGTTAAGAGAACCGTGGTTATTGTTTTTCAAATGCCTGTGCCTAGTCACTCCTTTGTTGTTTGTGTATGAATTAGCCCGGGGTCCAGGAGTGTCTACTCATACCCTCCCTCTCTTGTTGCTGATATAATGTTGTTATTATAGACACAAGCATGAAGGTTTCATATCTTTTGCAATTCCCGCCTTCAATATCACATTTCTTCTACCCACACAGCGTTCTAGATATACAAGTCATTGTAGCAGTATAACAATTTCTGCATTCCAGTTTACATCAGGTACGCCACCCATTTAATATATCTGGTTACCCTCATGACCCACCATATAAATTACCTCTTTTACTTATACTCGATTTTTTTATTTTTTCAGAGTTGCCCCTGACGAAGGCACCGTCTTGCGTGCCGAAATGCATAGGGCCTATTCAAAAATGCTTGTATAATGTTATGTACATAAACTTATGAAAAATGGATTTGTGAATGTACTTATGCATGTTCATGGAAAATGTTATGAATAATGTTAATAACATGAGCTAAGAAACATTGTAGAGTAATAATCAAATAAATGCACAAACAAGTGTAAAGTACGAATTTGAAGGAGTGTTGTTTAAAACTTTATTATTGGTTAAGGTGCGGAGCACTAAGTGAACAGTGCATGATTAGGCGGGCACCTACCCACCATAACGTTTGACCTCCCTTCACCTTGCCATTGACTTTTTTGACTGTCCTTAACCACCCTGCCATGTTGAAGGCAGGCGTCTGTTGGACTGTGTCACCACAGCAATGTGGTGAATATTCAATTGTCCCATCTACCATCACTGACAACTCATTGATTACCTTTTCACCTTTTTGTAAATATTCACTTCCCTGTCACATATATCCATTGCCTCCATGTTAATCACAGGATGTACAATGTTGACTCTGATTACAATGTCCTAGGAGCACTGATTGTTTTGAGGCATTGAGAGGGTGAAGGGACCTAGGAAAACACAAGAGAACAAAATTGACTTGTCAGGTGATGGCATCACAACCATTACACAACACTTGTCATCAAGGTAGTCAAATCTGCACACTTTACAGAGAGCAACAGTTCTGACATAGACATCCTGTAGCTGTGCATAACTACCCTGTCCCAGAAACATTAGCAGCCAGCACAGAGCCAACAACAGGCATTAGTCACAAAGCTCACCTAGGCCTTTTCACCATCAACAAAATCAGCAGACAATGGCACCGTTGTACGCTCTCACTCACCGTCAAGGGAAGTAGTGGTTAATGAGCTGTTGATGCAGGTCGACACCTTCCTCCTCTCCACTAGCCTTGTCACTGGACATGTGTGGGTTTGCAGGCCGGGGCCTCGGCTGCTCATCCTCACCCAGGATCAGAGGGATCTCTTTGCGCAAGGCCAGGTTGTGGAGCATGCAGTATAAAACTACGATCTGACACACATTTTTGTGAGAGTACATCAGTGCCCATCCGCTCTTGTCCAGGCAGCGAAATCATGACTTAAGTAGACCAAAATTACGCTCCACCACACAACGTGTCCTCCCATGGGCATCATTGCAGCAGACTTCACCCGGGGTCCTGGGATTCCTCAGTGGGCTCAGCAACCAAGGCTGGTTGGGATATGCAGATTCACATAGGTGTGAGATACACAGAACAATTGTGTAACATTACTGGGGCAGAGGACAGCATGTCACATGGTTAGCATGCTACTTGACTCTGCGTACTCAACCACAATCCACGCACACTCTGGATGCAGATTTGCAAACAGCTGTGGTACGATGCTGTTACGCAGGATGTAGGAGTCATGGGCTGATCCAGGATATTTGGCACAGACATGGGAGATTATCATATCCGCTTGGCAGACCACTTGCACATTAATGGAGTGGAAATGCTTCCTGTTCTTGTAAATGTGCTCACATGCCTGTGGTGGAGCCAGGCCAACATGTGTGCAGTCAATGGCACCAACAACATTAGGCATGTGGGCAAGTTCATAAAAATCACCCTTCACAGATGCCAACTCATATCTCCTGATGGATGCAGCTGTCCTTTTAGGTCATCACATAGCACCATGCTGAACATTGGTAGAGACATCTCACCTACGCTGTAGCCCGTGAACTGGAATGAACAAGTTGCAAAGAAATGCAAGGCCGCCATCACCTTACACGTTGGAGTCAAAGCAGTAAGATAGGTCCTGCGAGGCCTCAGATGTGGCTCCAACTGACCACATAGGTCTTGAAGGTTAGGTTGATCCAAACTGAATTTATGTATGATGTCCTCATCCTCCATGTCTGCTAACAATGTGAATGGATGATGCATATTTGGTTGCTTCTTGGGTAAGATGAAAGGGGATACATATCAATTTAATTCCCCTCTGGGATGTGTCAAACATCTTACGTTTTGACTGACACAGCGCCAACAATGACTGGCATCAAAATTCAGCTTACAGCACAACTTACATGTAGGTACACCTTGAGCTAAACCAGTTGTACACTTGTCCAGTATTCTCACAGTGAGTCCCCCAAAAACAGATTCAGACTATGTAAATGCCAAAAGGTTCATTTCAACATCTTGCGTAACTAGCCCTGAGTGTAGTTGATACAGCACATGTGTGAAACAGCAACACATCTGGCTTCTACGTAGCTGCTGTACCTGCCACACCTTCTTGAGTAAGTCAAACATGGCACACATTAACAACACTATGAGCACAGTCTGTGCATAAATGTCAAGTATGTACATGAGCAAAGCTATGTACACAGGGAAATAGGCATATTATGGAGTCAGACCTTCATCACTGTGTGTTGCTTAGCGATATCACACATTGACATGTGTACAAATTTGAGAGTCCATCACTCCACAGATCTGTGTACATGCAAATCAATAACATAAGTGACATTTGAGGGAGTACATGCCAATGTTTGTAATCCTGTGCACTGACATGGCATGTGTATCCATCAGTGAGTCAAATGAAACAATACCTTTTTCTTGAAATATCTAGTGGTATGATTCATAGTAAGTGTCCACTGTTCAATGTTTAGAACTCACCATTGCTATTGCTACGGCATGATGTGTCCATAGGTGCCGTAAATGTGCTCCGCCACCACTATCACAGCCATAGGCACCAATTTCATGCTGTCAAATCGCGGAAGCAACCACCTAGCCCTGTGGTGTGCCATCGCCAATGCCCATGCCCATTCAACCAATGGGAACCGCAATCGCGGTAGTGATATACACATTGCTAAATGGCAGTTGGCGTGCTCCGCCCCCACAATCACGGCCATAGGCACCAATTTCATGCTGTCAAATCATGGTAGCGACCGCCTGGCCACCACGGTGTGTCACAGCCAATGCCCATGCCCTTTCAACTAATGGGAACTGCAAGCGCGGTAGTGATATACACATTGCTAAATGGCAGTTGGCGTGCTCTGCCACCTCAATCACGGCCATAGGCACCAATTTCATATTGTCAAATCATGGTAGCAACCGCCTGGCCACCACGGTGTGTCATCACTAATGCCCATGCCCTTTCAACCAATGGAAACTGCAATCGCAGTAGTGATATACACATTGCTAAATGGCGGTTGGGGTACTCTGCCACCACAATCACGGCCAACCACTTTCATGCTGACAAATTGCGGTAGCGACCACCTGGCTCCCACGGTGTGTCACCGACAATGCCCATACCCGTTCAACCAATGGGAACCCCAATCGCGGTAGTGATATACACATTGCTAAATGGCGGTTGGCGTGCTCCGCTACCACAATTACGTCATAGGCACCAATTTCATGCTGACAAATCGCTGTAGCAACCGCTTGGCCTCCGCGGTGTGTCACTGCCAATGCCCATTCAACCAATGGGAACTGCAATCGCAGTAGTGATATACACATTGCTAAATGGTGGTTAGCGTGCTCCGCTACCACAATCACAGCCATAGGTACCAATTTCATGCTGACAAATCACGGTAGTGACCGCCGGGCCCCGCGGTGTGTCACCGCCAATGCCCATGCCCTTTCAACCAATGGGAACCGCAATCGCATTAATGATATACACATTGCTGAATGGCCGTTGGGGTACTCTGCCACCACAATCACGGCCATAGGCACCACTTTCATGCTGACAAATCGCAGTAGCGACCGCCTGGCTCCCGCGGTGTGTCACCGATAATGCCCATACCCATTCAACCAATGGGAACCGCAATCGAGGTAGTGATATACACATTGCTAAATGGCGGTTGGCGTGCTCCGCTACCACAATCACGGCCATAGGCACCAATTTAATGCTGACAAATCACGGTAGTGTCCGCCGGGCCCCGCAGTGTGTCACCGCCAATGCCCATGCCCTTTCAACCAATGGGGACCGCAATCACCGTAGTGATATACACATTGCTGAATTGCGGTTGGCGTGCTCCGCCACCACAATTACGGTCATAGGCACCAATTTCATGCTGACAAATCGCAGTAGCAACCGCTTGGCCTCCGCGGTGTGTCACTGCCAATGCCCATTCAACCAATGGGAACTGCAATCGCGGTAGTGATATACCCATTGCTAATTGGCGGTTGGCGTGCTCCGCCACCACAATTACAGTCATAGGCACCAATTTCATGCTGACAAATCGCGGTAGCAACCGCTTGGCCTCCGCGGTGTGCCACTGCCAATGCCCATTCAACCAATGGGAACTGCAATCGCGGTAGTGATATACCCATTGCTAAATGGCGGTTGGCGTGCTCCGCCACCACAATTACAGTCATAGGCACCAATTTCATGCTGACAAATCGCTGTAGCAACCGCTTGGCCTCCGCGGTGTGTCACTGCCAATGCCCATTCAACCAATGGGAACTGCAATCGCGGTTTTGATATACACATTGCTAAATGGCGTTTTGCGTGCTCCGCTACCACAATCACGGGCATAGGCACCAATTTCATACTAACAAATCACGGTAGTGACCGGCGTGCCCCGTGGTGTGTCACCTCCATTGCCCATGCCCTTTCAACCAATGGGAACTGCAATCGCGGTAGTGATTCACACATTTATAAATGGCGTTTGGTGTGCTCCGCCACCACAATCACGGCCATAGGCACCAATTTCATGATGACAAAACACGATAGCGACCGCCTGGCCCCTGCGGTGTGTCACCGCCAATGCCCATGCCCTTGCAGCCAATGGGAACTGCAATCGTGGTAGACAAATGCACTTTTGAAAATCGTGGTAGGCTCGCTCCGCTACCGCGGGCCGGTCATGGGATGCAATTGGAAGATGCACGATCGCGGTAGCGACTGCCTGGCCCCTGCAGTGTGTCACCACCAATGCCCATGCCCTTGCAGCCAATGGGAATTGCAATTGCGGTAGGTAAATGCTCATTTGAAAATCTCAGTAGGCGTGCTTCGCTACCGTGGAGCTGGTCATTGGTCACATTTGAAAAAAGCTGACCTAGAACACCAATTGCAGCAGATAAGTACCATTGAAACTACCCCCGGGGGCTATATATTTGTGGGAGAGCGCCACACATTTCCACTGCTTCCAGACACTGCCGACTGACACTCTACATAGTCAACTGCTGCTGTTCCTGGCTCATGGACCCAAGGATGGTGAGGACTGAAAACATCAGGGCCCGTCCCTTCAACACAGAGGAGCTGGGGGTCCTGCTGTACGAGGGACTCTAACAGTATGGAGGCTATATGGTGCTCCTGATGTCATGGTAAGTGTTTCAGAGTGACAGTAGGGGAGTGCAGTGAGTGCACAGATGATGTTGATCTGCTGCAGTATGTGTCTGAGAGTGTGGGTTTCTGTGATACTTTGACTAGCATGCTGACTTCAGGAAAATGGGGTTTCTTGCCTCTTTCACACATTTCCCATGCTGCATTTCAGGATGGGAGGGACATGCAGTGTTTTTGCAGCCATACAGTGACACTGCTAGTTTGGAAAGTGGAAGTCAGAACAGACATTGCCTGTGCTAATGAGTGTTTGAGTCCATGAGGTTTCCTCATGCTCATTTGTGACATTAAAAAAAACTTTTCGTCCGGAGGGTACTGATGGAAGTGTGTTTGACTTTGTATTGCCACCATGGATCTGTGAGCAGTATGCAGAAGGGTGAAATGTTTGAGGGTGACACTCTTGGTGGAAATTCACATATGACACAGCATATTGTACTTCAGGGACGTAGCCCTCCCATTCTTTTCCTTATGTGTACAGACTCGCATGTGAGGGCACTGTTTGCCCTCTCATTTTGTACATTCATGTGACTGTTCTGATCGCACACGTTTAACATCAGTGTGAACCCGACTGGCCTGCACAGTTACTGCCCAATGTGGCAGGGACCCATCACTCAATGGACAGAGTAAGACATGTGTTGTCTGCCACCCAATTCCTCAATGAACTATCTTAGGCCTATGGATTGCACATGACAGACCTCGTGAGTAGGGTGTGGGAATGTAAGATCCTGTCCCTAAATGTGACCTCCATGACACAGTGAGCCATTCACAGGCCAAGGACATTGAAGAGTGCGCATTGTTGGATCCATTGAGTCTCCACCGAAACATCATTTCAAATGTAATGTATGTCTTGCTCACTCACAAATTTCATTGCAGATGAGGGCCTACTAAACATTGCTTTCTGTGCTGGCATTCTGCATGCGCATGAGATGGCCAGGTACTGTGTCCATCCTCACACCTGCATGCATTTAGGTCAGATTGTCTTATGCTAATGTACTACGTATCATGCTGTATGGCTCTGCTCGACATATCTGAATAGCTGTGCTACACTGATGCATATTCCTGTACTGAGACACAGTGGGACATAACCCAGTGTTACTGATATTTCCTCCTCTTGTCTCCCATGCCTTTCAGCTTAAAGTCCACCAGCGTAAGTCCTTTTGGAGGGCCATTGCACACAAGGTGTGAGCTCTGGGTGTCTCCAACCGATGGCACACACACTGTCACAAGAGGTGGGATGACATCTGCCGGTTGAGCAAAAACGTGGCGGAGATGACGCTGGGGCTGCTCCCTCGGGCTGGCAGGTTGGCACGCAGGAGCATGACACCACTAATTGCCTCCATCTTGGCTGTGACACAGCCAGAGCTGGATGGACGTTTGAGGGCCCATCAGCAGCAAGTTGGGGGTAAGTATTCTGAGAAGGGTGACTTTGGGTGTAAGTGACTGCATGTGCCCCAACCCTGAGCCAGTACTGTGATGTTTCTAGTGTGTTGCAATGGCTTGTAAGTGGCCTCTGTGTTGAGTGCAGCAATCATCCATTCACGCCACATGTACTTCTTCATGTGTTTAATGTAATGGCACTTGACGTTGCATGCTGAGATATGGTCTTATGGCATCTGCTGCATTAGGGGACTCATGGACATCACTGGGCAGTGAACGGCAGTGTGCCTCATCTTAGTGGGCTGTTGTATATGTGTGCAGTGCCTGACCTCGAAATTGTCTGAACTACACATCTGACACCACTGTGCAACTGTAGTTGTGCTTCAGAGCATGGCAGAGAGGATAGCAGGCGCTTATGGCCATTGCTAAAGGACATTTGGGAGTCTGTATCTGTGATGTCCCCTTAAACTTACTCCATATACGACTGTGGCAACATGAGATGTACATCTTTGTCACCCACAGGCACATAGATATGCTTACAGGAATCTTTATGGCAGGGTACATGGAGGCACGGGCAAGCTATTTGGCTGTGTGAACATTCCATGGGTCATTAATGCCAAATATGCATGTTACCATGCATCTTTTGATTTTTGCATTAAGGTTGCACATGCAGATTGCACAGGGTGGTGAGCTAAACATGGGGGTATCATCATGTTGTTTTATGCTTTATGTGCATAAGATCAGTGTGAGTATGGCACTAATCTGTACTTACGTCTCTGTCTATTGCAGCATCTACCGAGGGCACAGAAGGACATGGTACGGACACCAGTGGAGAGGCATCTTGCATACCTGCTACACATGATATCACTGACACTGATGTGACCAGCGCCTCAGAGGGGGACAGGAGTGCCCTTGAAGAATCACACCCAAAAACACCAACGTCAATGTCATCTGATGCCAGCGGTGACTTCTCAATGTTGGCAGGCACTGGGAGTGGGAAATCTGCCTCCTCTTCCACCACACATCGTCCAGTACCCACCCTCCCAGCTACTTCCACTAGTGCTGCATGTGCCCGCGGTCTTAGGAAGGGAAAAGTGTCCTTCCCCCCAGGCACCACTGCCCCTGCCCCTGCCCCTGTCTCCCCTGCTGCCCTCAGTGTTGAGGCTGTGAACCTTTTGCGCCAGCTGTATGTGGGTCAGACAACTCTCCTGAATGCCTTCCAAGACCATTACAAGAAGTTGGCACAGGTAGTTGCCTTCATGGAGGGCATTCATTCTGACGTGGGTGGGCTACACAGAACTGTCCAGTCTTTGTCCTCCACGGTCACAGCAGCCATTCAGCTGTCACAGCCTCAGAGACCAGCTGCAGTCCCTTTAGCAATTCCCCTGCCAGTGGCAACATCTGACGAGAGTGACCACACACCACAGCCCACAAGCTCCAGGTACTACACATGCAGCACACAAGAGCAGCACCACAAGTGGCACAGAGCGCAGAACCACCCACCAAAAATACAAAAGCCACTCAGGAGCGCAAAGGCAAATGCCATTCAGGTGACACTCGGGCATCAAGCTAAGAAGCAGGCCTCAGGCTCACAGGCCTCAAAATCAGCCCCATCCAAGGACACTCCTGTCCCAAAAGCGGCTACCAAAGACAGGCAAACAGTTGCTGTGCTTGCTGTGAAGCTGGTGTCTGCAAAGACTCCGCAGAAAAAGCACTCTAAGGCAGATTCACCCACAACCTCAAATCCCACCCACACCCCTGTGAAGCGGGGACAGGAGGGCATTGTGGGGGGTTCACCCAGTCAACAGGGGATGAAGGGAAAAAGGCAAGGCCATGGCAAACGTACCGCCAGATTCAGCAGATCCCAGAGGAAGGGCCACCATCTGCACCTGATATACCTTTGGTGGAGAGTGTGCCTGTTGTGCCTGCCCCACTTCCCACTCTGCCCAAGATGGTTCAGGGCTATAGAATCCCCAAGAAGTGGAGAGGCAACCCTCCACATTCACCCGCAGCACACACTGTGTCTCATGGCAGCATGTCTCCACCTCCTCGTGCAACCACGCCACCTGGTCCAAGAAGCCCTCGGGCTCCCAAAGCCACTGATGCCTCTACCTCAGCTGGTCCTCTCTCTCCCAGGTCAAGTCCTCCAACTGGCCCTGGCACTCAGCCACCTCCCAGTTTAACTGACAGCCAAGTCTGAGGCACAGTCCCCCACCCAAACCTGTCTCTACCACAGTGGTGTCTGTACTGCCCATTGTTATCCCCCTAGCTGTGTTGCTTCCCAAGGCACTTTACGGTGTCACCCATTCCCTGTGAAGGTTCTCATGCACACACGCACCTCCTTTGAACTATGGACTGGCCACAAGCCTTGCTGTTTGTAACTTTTGAAGCCCATTCCCTGTGCAGGTTCTCATGCACACACGTGCCTCCTTTGAACTATGGATTGGCCACTGGCCTTGCTAATTGTGAGTGAGTTTGGTTGCCCATTCCCTGTTCAGTTTGTCATGCACACATGTACATAATTTGAACTATGGACTGGCCAATGGCCTTGCTGTTTGTCACTTTTTATGCCCATTCACTGTGCAGGTTCTCATGCACACATGTACCTCCTTTGCACTATGGACTGGCCACTGGCCTTACTGTTTGAAACTTTGGGTGCCCATTCCCTGTGCAGGTTCTCATGCAAACATTTGCCTCCTTTGAACTATGGACTGGCCACTGGCCTTGCTGTATGTAACTTTTGATGCCCATTCCTTGTGCAGGTTCTCATGCACACATGTGCCTCCATGCCCTGGTGACAGCTAGGTTGGATTATGGGAACCTGCTGTACCTGGGGGCTTCGGAGAAAAGCATGGCACGCCTGCAAGTGCTGCAGAATGCGGCAGCTCGTTTGATTCTTAGGCTGCCCAAAAGGGCGCCTTCTAAGGCGGCGCTTCAGAAGCTACACTGGCTCCCTGTAAGGAGAAGAGTGGAGTTTAAAGCCCTCTGTACCTGTCATCGAATTTTGAATGGCAGGGCACCCGGCCCTCTGAATAAACTGATCGAAGTGTATCAACCAACACGTGCGCTTCGATCCGCAGGGGGCGGTCTCCTTAGGATCCCTAGAGTCAAGAAAGCCCGTATGGGAGGCAGGTCCTTCAGATGCTTGGCGGCCAATAACTGGAACAAACTACCAGTGGACCTGCGCTTGGAGCCGGAGGAAGCCAGGTTCCGAGCGAGACTGAAAACATTCCTCTACACAAAATAATGGTCGGCTCTGTCTTTGTGATCCCTGCCTGCTGCCTCTTCCTCTTTCAGCACGTGGACACGCCGGTGTGCGTAACGCAGCGCTCTACAAATGTCCCAATAAATAAATAAATAAATAAATAACCTTGTCAGCATCTCTTGGGAGTGGCAGACTGTAATCGGAGGCCCCGTCGAATAAGGAAAGGGGTAGAAATCATCGAATTGATGAACTATAACATGGTGATGAAATCATAGCACACCTGTACAATTGTACCCTTGGTGACATCGGGCCCTGGGCTCATCTATGGAATTCCACCTGAGTAGCCAGGCCTGGCTCCAGGTTTAGGTTGCAACACACAGTCCTGATGAAGACTCGCAGCAAAGGCTTGAATTCCCTCATTGCACAGTCAAGTCGAAACGTCGATGCTCCCCTTCTGATCAAGACCTGTACCTACATCCTATTTTTCTATATCATTGGAAAATTGCATTGAGTGCACATGGTATTTACAGAATACATGTAAATGAAATATGGACAGGCTTGCATTGTCTGGTATTGGTTACCAGTGATTGTCAAAATACCTAATCAGCTCTATTTCTTATTTCCTTGATTTGCACTTTCACTACCCATCACCACTACCCTGCTACCCTTTCACCCTTTTGCGCGCAACCTAGATGTATTGAAAAAGTATTCCTGAATAATTCTAAAAAGAAATGTTGATATTCTTGTAATCAACTATCCAGTTTGGCGCTTGTTTAATGTGTGGTCTATTAACAAACAAACAAAAAAGAGTGTACACTGTTCCCCTGGGGTTAAACAAGTAATAAGGTCTCTCTCACAGCTAGCTGAAAGTCAACTAGAGGGTGTGGGGGTGCCGGGTAGTCAGCAAGTTCCTTGACGGAACTAAGGAAGCCTCACACAACTGATGAGCTGGATGACATGTCTCATTCAGCCTACTAGGGATGTTGTTTATATCATCGGCTTCCTGCTCCTGCGTCGGGCCGGCGCTGCAATGCCCGACGGGTAACAACAAGTGTCACACTTTTGCGGAGGTCTTTTGTTCCTTGCCGTGATAAGTAGAAACTTGTGAGGCTTAAAAAGTGAGGTAGTGAGCAAAACGGTGAAAAATTGTTAACAAAAGTTGGATAATCCACAGGGAAGTCTTTATTCAGGTGGTTAGCCACTTTATTAAAAGGTATAGGGAGGGGTACTGAGGACCGACGTAGCTATTGGTGTGGCCTCATATCAACCCTCCATTTGGTCAACATGTTTCATGCCCAGCGGGGCAATTCGTCAGGACCGAAAAAAATGTGCTCATATAAACCTAATGTGCCCCATAAGGTGAGCTACAGGCTATTATAGATACAACCTGATAGGTCTAGGTCTAAGGAAGGCGAGGATCACTGCATCACCGTCAGACCCTTGGGAGCCAATTGGCAGTCTTCGCGGCTAGTTCCTGTGGGGACTGCGCTAGGGATATGTGGCCCTTAGCGGCGTGAGATACTCGCCGGTATCACCTACCCCCACACCGTCGGTGTGTGATGTCCGCGGAACAGCCGGTAAGGAGTGTGTGGTCTATTAACACAAATATATGCATAAATAGTAATTGTGTACATGCATAAGAATGCATGCTTTGATGGGTTATTTAATGACAGTGTTGTAGTGTTCTACACAACACAAAACTACTATTTTCAAACAATTGGTCACGGACCAGTAATTCATTCCTGTATTGTGCCCAGGTCCGCCTTGACTTTATGGGCTACCCCATTATCTATAATGGTTTTTTCTTTGAACTATGGACTGGCCACTGGCCTTGCTGTTTGTAAGTTTGGTTGCCCATTCCCTGTGCAGTTTCTTATGCACATATGTACATACTTCGAACTATGGACTGGCCAATGGCCTTGCTGTTTTTCACTTTGTATGCCCATTTACTGTGCAGGATCTCATGCACACATGTACCTCATTTGCACTATGGACTGGCCACTGGCCTAACTGTTTGTAACTTTGGGTGTCCATTCCCTGTGCAGGTTCTCATGCACACATGTACCTCCTTTGCACTATCGACTGGCCACTGGCCTTACTGTTTGTACCTTTTGATGCCCATTCCCTGTGCAGGTTCTGATGCACCTCCTTTGCACAATGGACTGGCCACTGTCCTTGTCTACTTTTAATGCCTATCTTGGTGATATGTAATAAAGGCAGTTACTCTTGTTGTCTGCTTTGTCAATGTCCTTGCTAAATAAAATGTTTTATGTATGTGTATGGTTTCATGTGACACGTGCTCTGTAGGCCACTTTAACATTGCCAATTGCTTGTTTCACTTCTTCAGAGTTAGCCAGAGGTGACAGGCTCTTTAGTTCTTCTGGACTCTGAGGCTTGAGGATGCAATTATGGTTGTTTGTGATGATTTACTGCTATCCTAATCATTTCATGGTCAGGTTTGCTAAATTGTACACATGTCATGTTAGGATGCAATACTAGAACAGAGGGGAATTCTATACACAGGATTACTTGCGGGCTGGCTAGGGTCCATCATCTGTGTGATCTTTATTTGATTATGAACAGCAGTGTTTATGTGTGGTCATCTTGTGATGGCCTGTCTTCCCAGTCACATGGGTACATTTGTATGTGTGCACTTGAGTGGTCATGAAGTGTAAAGGGGGTGACTTTGTCAGTAGTGTTGATGTGTGTGCGTGCCCCTGCAATGCTAACTGCAAACATGTATAAACCAGAAGCTGAGTGCCTGTTTGTTTGAATTGTCTGTCATGTCCTTCTGAGTGTGGGCACATGTAGGAGTTGTAGGTTGAACACTGTGCAGTGTGTTTGTGAGTCCTTGCTCTCCTGGGGGACACCTACTTGTTGTTGCTGCCAGTTGTGAGTATGCATAGTGTGTGACTGCCAAGTCTGTGTTGTGTTTTGTTGATCAGCCATGTGTTATGTTACTGTTTGTACTCACGGTGCAGACCTGCTCAGCCACACTGACATTATGCATGAGTTGTCTCATGCATTGCTGTCACTTGGTCCATTTTTGGATCCAGTATGGTATGTGGGATGTGGAGTCATACCATCCCCTATCTGTGCTTCTAATGCCTATCCATTGTGAGTGACTCCTCTCTGTATTTGTGTACAGTATACTCCTCACCTGTCCACTACTGACATACACACCACTTCAATCTCATGTCACCTACCCCTTGGCTTGCCTGGGTTTGACGGTAGGTATGAGAGGTACCCCTTAACAAGAGTCAAGGAAATTGGGGTTAGCTAACCAGTAAAACAGGATGTTCCCTTGGGTGTGGATAGATGAAGTGAGCCAAAGGGTCATGAGAAAATAATTACAAATTACAAATTAAGTCAAGAATTCTTACAATTTATTAAGAATACAAAAAGTTTTTTTTTTAAACGAAGAGTGGACCAGAAGGATCCCGCTCCACACAACTAAAACCATAAAAAAGTTTTTACATTCAATATTGGCCAGCAAGATTGAAACACAAAAGACAGAAAGGACTGTAAGACATAGAATAATGCAATACTGATTATATATTCGGACCCGTTTGTAAACACCTAAGCTATGTACACCATAATTTTGTCTATCAGCAAAAGATGTCGAGATCATGAATTATACTTGGTGTAGCGTTGACGCGTTTCGGTGGTATTTCAAAGTTCTATCCACCTTTATCAAGACAATGTTTTGATTTCTGTCAGGGTTCAGGGGTCGATATAATTGCCCTTGAAAAATAAACATACAATAAATTCCGATGCATATCAAGTAATTTATGATCGTTATTTTTAACGGTGTTATCTCTTTAGCCTGTAAAACATACAACATGGCAATACATTTATATAAACCCACTCTAAAATATCTTGGTGGTATTGTCACTGATGTTTTTTTCAATACATCATACACGTAGGTATACCGTCACTGTTGAACAGATTATGGTTCTTCTTACAAATTTATACCAAGGGAATTAACAGTTATAATACATGTCTTTATGCAGGATCAATTATTTACCCTCCTTTCACAGAGATAGAAAATTCAGTTCGTTAACCATTTATTAGTTTCTTTATATCACTCTCTTTGAGGAAAACCTGTTCTTATTTGAGTGGAAATTAACAAATACTGTGCATCATCCAAAAGGATGAAAAGCTGAAAGGCTTTTGAAATATACAAAGTTGATACCATGTCTAACCATCTGTAAATTATTTCCTGCCTCTTTCTTCGAAGATAAACTATTATCTTAAGGGTATAGGGGCCCGATGTAGGTAAAATCTAAGGGGTGGAGATGTAGGAACATCCAGATGTTCCTTTTACCGAATCGGTAAATATCTGTATTTACCGAATCGGTAAATACCGACCGGTAATGCCCCATTCATTCCTATGGGCTTTGAAGCCCATAGGAATGAATGGGGCATTACCGGTCGGTATTTACCGATTCGGTAAATACAGATTTTGACAAGGGTGCAGGGGGTGTCACTTTGACACCCTCTAGCACCCCCAAAAAAGATTCGGGGGCCATGTGGCAGGCATACCTGCCCTAAGGGCAGGTCTGCCTGTCATATGGCACAGGTGTGCATGCACACATGTGCATGCACACCTGAATCGGTATTTTACCATCAAATATATTTGATGGTAAAATACCGAATTGGTAAGGGTTGTGGGACTCAGAAGAGTCCCACCTACATATCAAAAATACCGAATAGGTATTTACAGAATCGGTAAATTTACCGATCGGTAAATTTACCGATTCTGTAAAATACTGGGCCCTACATACCAAATCAGATTTACCGGTCGGTAACGGCCGAAAATACTGATTTTCGGCCGTTACCGACCGACCTACATCTAGCCCTTGGTTACCAGATTTTATGAGGGAGAAAGACAATGCTTTTAAGAAATGCGACTGGTTTTTTATAGTGGATATCCATATGAGACCGTATACCAGATTAAGAAAGCCGGACAATTTAGTCTATTTTAAAGTGTTTATATAAAGTGAAAGATAAGTTTACCTGGGAGTCCGTGTTAGGAAGATATTTTCAGATTCTATGTTATTCGGTATTTGTGTAGAAATTGTTAAAACCGCAAAACAAGTTGAAGCTGCCTATAGAGTGCTCCTGTGGATCGAAAAAGGATATATCCCAGGCGGTTAGCTAGGCATGATTCGTGACAACTGGACCTACCTGCTAATATAAGCTCTTGCGCATGAAGTATGGGCTATCCAGAATTGTTATGCTCCATGTTGTTTTGCTTCTTTTCTTTCTAATTTTAAAACCCAGAGGCGCCGAAGTCTTGTCCTAGCAATGTCAGCGTTAGTTTCGCTAAACAGTAGGTGAAAGAAAAAGGGGAGATGCAGATATGGCAGATAAGGGCATTGCTTTTAACCTCATGGTGTTACATACTGCCCAAGTGTTGACTTGGCTTACCTATTTATCTGCAAAGGACTGCTCGCTTCTCTGTTTATATATAGCCTTAAGGTAGCAGAACCAGAGGCATACACTTCATGTCCTCCTGTTTAGTGATTCTTTTCCTAGTAAAGAAGTAAGAGGAGAGCTCAGCGGTTGGATCTAACTTTGTCTTATTTGATAAAGTATCCCTCTGGATTCCTATTTGTCTAGTAGCGCTTACCTGGTGTATCACGTAGGACTGCCTGCTTCTCTGGTTCCACGAGAAATGCCAGAGAGAAAGAAGCGGCGTGTTTAAATACTAAGCTCGCATGTGGTTGGTCAAAAATTAAACCAATCAGGTCCATTCTATTGGGAGCCACGAAATTTGCATATCCGGGCTTACCTTGCTTTGTCCTGATTGGCTAGTTCTGTGTTGGTGTAATCCAATGGGTTAGCGGCATCGCTCTATCTGTATCTAGAACTCAAGGGAAGTAAACGTGGCTTTGTATTATCGGCAATGGTGCTGAATAGCAATGTATAATTCACAAAAGAGGAATGTTTGGGTCAACGTCGCCACGTTATTATTTGTAGACATTTTTTCAAATCCTCAAGTGTAATTAAAATTCAAGAGGATGTTAAGCGAGGGATTAACATAGTCCCAGTATGCCAATATGGGCAAGAGAAATGACTATTAACTAAATCTATCGTAAGGGGACTGCCCGATGGTGATGTCTTTTTGGTGATATTTAACTATTCTGCGACTGGTGTCTAGTTTTTTTAAATTAAAGAATGCGTCGAAGTTCTCGTGCCCATTTGGAGGATCAGCTGAACCTTAAACTGCCAGTGTTGGGATGATATATTGGTTATATGTGTTAAGGAAGAAGTGTCTGTTGTTATTGTATGACTCATAAGGGGTTTGTTGTTATCATCTGGGTTGCTGAGGTCTATATTGCAATAATGGACTGTGGCCTGTAGGGCTAAATGCATTTCGTCCAGTCCTCCCTAGTGTTTAGACCTTTGAGAATGGTATTGAGAAAACAAAAGTACCATTGTTCTCTGGTTTTTCTCAATTTCTCGGTGTCACCTCCACATCTGGTGGTTCTTACCTTCTCCAAAATGAACCAACGTAGATCGTCACAAGTGTGGTTCTCCTGTTTGAAGTGTTCTGTTAGGGGGGCATTGCATTTGTTTGTGCGTATGGCTGATTTATGTTCGAGAACTCTTAGTCTTAGTTCCCTACTGGTTTCCCCCACGTAACCTAAGTTACAGGGGCAGATCAGAAGGTAAATAATGTTTTGGCTTCTGCAATTATTGAATGTTTTTGGAGTCAAAATTTTACCATTGAATTTCAAACTAGTGCCTGTAATGCAGTGTGAACAGACCGTACAGGTACCACATTTGTGGTTACCTGAAGCTGTTGAGCCTGTCAGGGTTCGTTGAATTTCCATAGGTGGCTTGTATGTGGGAACCAAGCTGTTGCGTAGGGTTTTATTTCTACGAAATGAAAACAGTGGTTTATTGAGTTTGGTGTCATTGTTATAGTTAAGAATACACCAATTCCTGTTCACGATGTTTTTGATTTGATTACTTAGGTGTGAGAACTGCGTTACAAACACTATTTTGTCCAGGTTCTGTTTGTTACGGAGTTTGTTTTGGTCGAGCAGACTCTCTCGGTCGTAGAATCTTGCCCGCTTCATAGAATTTTTGATTAATTTGTGGGGGTAGCCTCTCTCCTTGAGTTTTCTTGTCATATTCTCAGAGTGTCTGTAGAAGTCGTCTAAGTTAGAGCAATTTCGTCTCAGTCTTAGGAATTCACCAAAGGGCACATTGTCCCTTTGTGCTTTGGGGTGGTTACTGGAATAGTGCAGGAGTGTATTTTTGTCCGTTGGTTTGGTGAAAAGTTCAACTTTCAAAAAACCCTCCTCTTCTTTGAGAACTATGTCTAGAAATTCTACCCTGGAGTTACTATGATGTCCCGTGAATCTAAGGTTGGGATACCCAGGTTGAGCCATTCTAAAAAACTGGCTAGGTCCTCGCTGGCACCGCTCCAAATAAAGATGATATCGTCTATGTAGCGGTGCCAGCAGGAGATGTTCTCAAAAAAGGGGGCAGCCTCATTGAATATATGCTTGAGTTCGAAATCACTCACATACAAACAGGCCAGGCTCGGGGCACAGGTGGCCCCCATGCTGGTCCCCTTAGTCTGTAGGAATAGATCATCTTTGAAGAGGAAAAAGTTTCTCTTCAGAACTAAATAGATGCACAACATAATAAATGTGTCGTCTCCACCTTTAAGGTGCTCTGTTTCTAGTATAGATGCTATCACTTGTAAGGTGTTGTTTTGGGGGATGTTTGTATATAAGGCTTCTATATCTAGGGTGACCATAAATTGTGTCACCCTATTAAAGCCTATACCTTCAAATACTGAAATGGCATGAGAAGTATCTTTCAGGTAGGACTTCTGTTTCTTTACAATAGGTTGTAAGAAAAAGTCCACATACCTACTCAAAGGCTCGAGAATGGACCCTATGCTACTGATTATGGGTCTCATCGGTGGATCCATGAGATTCTTGTGGATCTTTGGGAGTCCATACATCACAGGGGTAATTGGGTTTTGGTTAAGAAGGAATTTATATTCATTTTCACTGATGGCACCCCTATTCTTACCTTCACTTAATAGTGCGCCTACTTCGCACTTTAAATTGCTGAGTTCTTGGAATCTAGATTTTTGGTAGTGTTCTTTGACACTGAGGAGGTCTCTCATTTTCCTGTCGTATTTCTCAGTGTCGAACACGACAATCCCACCGCCTTTATCCGCGGGTTTGATTGTCAATTCCTCACTGTTTTGCATGTTGGTAAGGGCATTTCTCTGTGCTTTAGAGAAATTGTTGTTACCTTGAGTCTTTTTCGAGAGTAAGTTCTTGACTTCTACCTCCACTACTCTTTCAAACACCTCTATATTTTTATCTACTTGTTGGTTACTTGGGAAGAAAGTAGATTTAGGTTTAAGCCCGGTGACGCTAGGGGGGGGGATTGTATTCCCGGTTTTCAAAGAATCGGTTGAGACGGATTTTTCTAAAGAATGATTTGAGGTCACTCTCTAGATTAAAAAGGGAAGGTGCATTTGTGGGAGCAAAACTAAAGCCCTTCTGTAATACTGATTGTTCTACTCTGTTTAGGGTCCTTTTGGAGAGGTTTATTATAGGAAACTCACCTACCTCCAATACTGAGTGCTCCTGGTGGCTATGTATTCCCTGGAGTCGTTTTGAGGTAGTTGCCTCCTTTGGTTTTGTGAGCGGTTGTAACCCCTGGGGTTCCTGTAGCCGCGAAAAGGGCGCCTGTCTAAAAAAGGCTCTTGTTCATAGTTGGAGGCTGTCCTGTGTTCATCAGGTCTGTCTGGTTCTTCTTCTCCGCTAGAGCCTGAGGACTCGGAGAAAGTTATTCTTTTGTTGCTATTTCTAGAATAAAGTTGTTTTTGTGGGTTTGGTCTTTCCCACCGAGGTTCATTTTTGTTAGAATAATAGTCCTTGTGTGTATACGGGTAAACCCCCTCTTTGGAGTATTTTTCGACATCCTTTTTGAATTTCCTAAGTTTTTTGTTAGACAGGTAGTCCCTCTATCCGTCTGCCTCAAAGTTAATTTCATCAAGCTTCTTTTTTGCATCTTCTAGGGCCGAAGACTGTTTAAATGTTATTTCAAGTTTATCTATCTCTACTTTCTCCAGTTCTATTAATTCTTGGGCTGTTTCGATAATTAATATAAGCCAGTCACGGCTACACCGGTTGGCGATCAGCGTCCAAGTATCTATAAACTTAGGATGTTCAACAAATAACCCAGGTACATTTCGAACCTGCAACCCTATGGGGATAACACCCTCCTTTAGATAATTAATCAGGAATTCGGCATGTAACTCTGTCCTGATAAGTTTCTTTTTCAGATTAAGAATTTTTATCAATTGTTCGTGACTTGTATTATGAAGTCCTTTAGAACCCCCAATTTTGGGGTCCAGATTCATTAATCTGGTATACTTATCATCGGAGAACCCAAATGTTTTTAATGTATCCATAGTGGGTCTCACGTTATATAGTAGTTATATAGTAGATTTGATATGAGGTTCCCTTAAAGAAGGGTCAAGAAGATCAAGATCCTCTCCAACCAAAAGGTTGTGCAAATATGGCGGTAGGTATGAGAGGTACCCCTTAACAAGAGTCAAGGGAATTGGGGTTAGCTAACCAGTAAAACAGGATGTTCCCTTGGGTGTGGATAGATGAAGTGAGCCAAAGGGTCAAGAGAAAATAATTACAAATTACAAATTAAGTCAAGAATTCTTACAATTTATTGAGAATACAAAAAGTTTTTTTTTTAAACGAAGAGTGGACCAGAAGGATCCCACTCCACACAACTAAAACCATAAAAAAGTTTTTACATTCAATATTGGCCAGCAAGATTGAAACACAAAAGACAGAAAGGACTCTAAGACATAGAATAATGCAATACTGATTATATATTCAGACCCGTTTGTAAACACCTAAGCTATGTACACCATAATTTTGTCTATCAGCAAAAGATGTCGAGATCATGAATTATACTTGGTGTAGCGTCGACGCGTTTCGGTGGTATTTCAAAGTTCTAGCCACCTTTATCAAGACAATGTTTTGATTTCTGTCAGGGTTCAGGGGTCGATATAATTGCCCTAGAAAAATAAACATACAATAAATTCCGATGCATATCAAGTAATTTATTATCGTTATTTTTAACGGTGTTATCTCTTTAGCCTGTAAAACATACAACCTGGGTTTGAGCCTCTCCACCACTTCATTTGTTACACTATGCTTTATGGTGCTGATCAGTGCTCTCCACCACTGTGCTACTCAGGACAGTTTCCCAATTAGTTATGCATTATTTTCTTGTACTGATTTGCAGTTATGGTTGCTCATGTGCAGTGCAAATGTTTGTGCTGCACAGTCCTCTGGTCATGTTGTTTTCACCGGGGTGTCCCTGAGTTGTGCATCTGTGGGTGATGGTTAAGCTGTATGTGTGTTTGATGAGGTACTGCTACCCTTCCTCATTGTGATGTTCTCTGTATGCTGTGATGATTTGTGTTGTGGGAGTACTTGGTGTGGGGCTGTGATGTGTGTGCTAATGGTTTTATTGGTGTGCACACACTGCTTGTTGTGCATACAGTGGTGTGAGTGTATGTTGCCTTGTATTTTCTTGTTGTGCATCCATCCCCCTGATGTCCAGCTGAGTTTGGAATGTGATGGATTGGTCTGTGCATCTGTTGTGTTTTTGTTGTGGATGTATGCAGTGTTTGGCCTGTGTTGGCTCTTTTTACTGACAGATACTCTGTGTGTGAGAGGTTCTCTTTGCATGATATTGTGTGTGAGTAGTTTGTGCATTGTGATACATTCTGATGTGTGTTGCAAGTGTAGTGTGCATTACTTGTGTGTTTGTCACATGCAGCAAGATGGATTCTTGTGCCTGATCTTGTTCTGAGTGCACATTGGTGGTTTGTCTTCCTATCCTATTTTTGACCTATCGCTTTTCAGGATTGTGCATGTGCGTGCTTGTGGTATACTATGACACCAGGTTGACTTGATGGGTGGTGTGGGGTCTATGTCTGAGTTAGCTGGTTGTTCCCTTGATCCCAGTCAGTGTTCATGATTGATTTTTGATTTTGCCATTCTTATTTGTGTTAGGGTATGGTGTCTGTGCATTGGTCCTGAGTGACAATGTTGTGTACTCCTGTTCTGTCTGGGTGCCATTGCCTTTCCATTGTTTGGCTGCCCATATGTGGGCTTGTTGGACTTCTGTGTATGTTGTTTGTGAGCTTTGTGTTTGGCTATTGTTTTAGTGTCACCATTGGTTCAGGCATCCCTGAGTGTGGGTGTGATGTTTGTGGATGCACCTCAGGGAGTGCACACAGGACACCATTTGCACCATTCTGTGTATTTAACACTGGTGTTGGGTGTTGCAAGTGTGAGGTGGGTAGAGGAGGGAAATGTGTGAATGTTCTACTTGTGTTTGACTGTCATGGAGTGTGACATTGAGCCAGGTGTGTTGTGCAGATGACATGCACTTGTCAAGTAAGTTGGCACGAATGTGTGACTGGTCACTGTTCAGACACTTCCTATCATCCCTGTGCCTATGCATGGCTTGCCTTGCTGTTTCCCTGAGTTGTTGCACAGAGGTCACTTTGGTTTAATTTCACTCAGTGTGCAACCCATGTCTGATTTGATGTCCTAAGGGTGTAGTGATATGTTCTTTCTCTTGCATGTGATGTACAGATGCTATGTGGTTTGCTCCACGGTGTTCCAGTACTGTCCACTTTACTTTTGTCTGGCCCATTCATTATCCTCCTTTGCTGCTGACCTGTGTTATGAGTATGTAGCAGAGTATCAGTGTGGGGTGTCTGTGGGTGACTTGACAGGAAGTGTGAACAGTTCATTGGATGTTCATGTGTGTTGTGAGTCTCCATTTTGTGATTATACTCAGTTTGTTTCACATGAGTGTGAGGTAGGTGTGAGGTGAAGGGTTATCAAGGCCCTGAGCCTCTGTGCAGGGTGTTCCTCTTTACCCCCAACTTTCAAAACAGGCTCCCTTGTCCTTTGGTGAGTGAGGTGCAGGGTTTGGGTACACCTGGCAGATGAATTGTGCAGGGGGGCACAGGTGGATCACACAGAATGTTCCCAAATTGGTGTGGGAAGCGTAGTGTATGCAGGGTGGAGGTGAAGCCCTGTGAATCTTTGTGGACTGCCTATGCCTGGCGCCGGCCCTGCCTCCAACATTGTGTGCAGTGTTTCCCGCGTCTTCACAGCTGCGGTGACATGACTGGACATTGCAGTGATTTTCGCGGTTGATGTGTGACACGGGTGCGGAGGGCTGATTTTCTGACAGGTAGGACATGTGTGGGTAGACTGGAGGATATGTTCCTGGCCCCACCAGAGTGTCTGATGTGGACAGGAACCGTATATCAGCCCAGGAGTTGTGTATTGTGGTTTTGTGCGGAGTCATGGGATTGAAGAGCTGGATCATTGCAGTCCAAACTGGGTGGAGGGGACCGGGTGTCTAGTTTTGCGCTCCGCTGTTGTGCTTCTGCCATCTCAGGGTGGGTGGTTTCTCCTCTGCTGTGTGATGGGCTGTTTGGGGCATCATGATTTGTATTGCGGTCAGGACTTCATTGAGCATGGCAGTGGGTCTCTATTGGCTCCCTCCCCCGCGGTGGCGGGCGCAAATGTCTGTTGGTTCACATCACTCCACGGAAGAGGGAAAATGGGCTATGTTTGTCCATTGTAATATGGCGGGCACGAGGACCGCTGCTGGAGTGCGGAAAAGGTCATTTTTTTGCCACCGCCAGCACCGTGGTTGTGCCTCCGCTCGCCATCATAATGAGCCCGTAACTTGTGTCTCTACTTCTGCCCTGCAAGTAATTAGAAAGTGAAAAGTATAAAAAAAACTGGAATGTACTAATCACTATTGATGCATCATTAATGAATACCTCTGTTTACTTTTAAACAAGCACATATTTAGAAGACAATTTGCCTGCAAACATAAAAACAATAATAATACCATCAAAATCAAGGTGTTTCAGCATCAGCACATACACCATAATTTGGAATTATTTTCTAACTGCAAATTGAATAATGTGATGTATTGCATTCACTGTCTATTAAATGTAATTTACATTGGTCAGACCACACAAAAGGAGAAGGTTCGTATTTGGCAACACAATAGCAGAACTGGCGGGAGAGTAACTACTGCACCATTGGTTGAACATTTTGTAAGCGCAAGCACCGTGAGAGCATTTTTACATTGCAAGTCATTGACATGGTAAGTTAAATAAATTCAAATGCAAATGGATTTTTCAATATCAAGCCTCAATGGTGTAAATACAATGGAAGAACTAAAGAATGGAATGCAATATTATAATTCTTTCTTTAATGTTATAAATAAGACCAGATTGTATATAAGATCTTTGTAAATAATTTTTATATCTATAATTTATATGTCTGTATTGTTTTGTTGACAATTTATTGTATTCATTTTTTGTTTGCATTATGCCTGCTTAATTTTTTTGTTTATTTAATATTTTCTCATGATTATAAGTTAACCTGCCTTTTTCTTGAGTTATTGGAGGAGTACCCATTTTTAATAATTTTTCTTACTTTATTTAGTTTCTTGTCATTGAATGTGGTATGGCTTTAAACTACTTTTGTTTTTGGTTACCATAATGGTTCTCCTCCTTCCCCTCCATCCACCTCCAATTCACGGGCTTAGAGAACTCTTTCCCCCATAGTTGTGAAGCATGCACTAATTTGCACACACTACCACCTCCAGCCACGACCTCCAAGTATCCAATCCATTTGGAGCATGCACGTTATTGTGCACACTGCTCGGTTCATGCCATCTGGAGAACTTTTCAGACCATGGCGACTACTTCTGTGTTCCCCAACAGCGTGTGCAGTTGTCACGCTGTTCGAACCTCGCTCTTTGATTTCATCTGGATGTACTTGATTTTACCATGCCGCCTCCTTCTTGCAAAACGGTGTAGCTTGTCAAGCATGCAGCGTTATACCCGTTTTCCTTATATAGATGAGAATCGGGCTGGGAAGCCTTTTGAAGCATTGGCTACCACCAGCAATATTCTAGGAATCATCCCTCTGTGTGTTTTTAATTTTTTCCACATTCTTTCTCCCTCCAAGCCCCCCTTTTCAGAAAGTGATTTAAAAATATTATTTACAGGTCCCCAATTGCTAGAAGTCCCTGTCCTTAAGGATTGATTCTTCCATCATAACAACTTGACCTTCGCAAGCAAAGTTCTCAATAGATATTTGCTGCACAACAATTGTTCATGACCTCCAAATAACTAGTGGTCGAAACGCAGTCAACTACATGTGCATATAGGTCCTACACATTGACCCTGAGCCTAAAAATGATTGAAGGAGTCAAGCGGCATGCATCTTTTTGTTCTTGTTTGTGATGCACTTTTTTCACTTGTTACTTCCATATACACTTTCTTCACGTATGTGAGCACAAGATCATCCATAACTACTGTAACTCTGAAAAATAAATTGTATTATCTTTAGAGTAATGGTTGGGCTTTGAATCCTTTTTATTAAAGATCACTACATGGTTACATTGTGATATGCATATTCATTTGTGGATAGTGCTGACATCCACAAGATAATGGATGCTATTTTTTTTAAAAAAACAATTTAACTCCAGTGAACCATTGTTTTCTGATATATCAAGTTGTAGAAGAGCTTCAGATTTTTCAAAATGTCTATAAATTAAAAATAAATATTGCTAGGTCTGAGGTTCTGTCGCTGCACCCACTCCAAGGCCAGACAGAGCACTGGCAAAAGCTTATTCCCATGGTCCCCAGATAGAGTAAAATACCTAGGTATAAACATAGGTCACACCATGATTAAAGTAATAGCCTTGAACTACTCTGAGCTAATTAATGAAGTAAAACAGGACTTTCATATATGGCACACAGAGCAGTTTTCTTGGCCAGGGAGAAATACAATGATAAACATGAGAATCTGACCCCAGATGCTATACCTGTTTCAAACAATAGAACTCCCAACAACTTCGACCAAACCCAAACAACCCCACAGCTTAGTCAACTCCTACATTTGGCAAAATAAGCCTCAGTATTTAGCCAGCCGAACTACAATATAAGCTAGTTGATCAAGATGGGGTTGGAAGTCCTATCTTACTCTCGAGCAGCACAACAGTGGTTTCATGTGGAATGATGAAAGAAAGAGCTGATGACAAAATTGTGCTTTGTAGACCACTTAATAGTGTGCAGATCCCACTGCTAGGTCTCATGGTGGCAAACATCACAGAGAAGTTGGGAGCTATACTCCTTTCCTATCACCAGAGTAACATTAGCAATATGGGACAAGGTCACATCCAGGCTGGGCTTCAACCCCTTCCCTTCACTTTTTACACAATCAAATACAAGTCAGACTTTATGCCAGCCTTAATTCTTCGCAACTCAAATGCCTAATGATTGGCTCTCTTTTTACAAACCAGAAAACAATGCCCATTGAAGGTATCAAATGATGATATGTCCTCCCAGGACCTAAACGATTTGCATATATCCAGCTCAAACTCTGGGTTCTTCAATTGTCAATATAACGCGGGCATCTAGACTGCTCACATGTCATGAACAATTGCTAAAAGAAAGCCCACACAATGGGTCCCGATCTCCTTTTCCCACAGATTCCTTATATATTTCTCTTGAGATGATAAAGTTGCTTGGCTAGGAATGATGGGAAAAAGAATTAGGCCATGAGATGATGCTGAAAGAATGTAGAAAAATGTATGACAGACCATTCAACAGAGGGAGACACAATATAAAATTCTGACCTGCTGGTATAGAACCCCTGAAAAAATTGCAAAATAGAAACCAGTGAAGTCTGAAATTTGCTAGAGGGAGTGTAGGGCATCTTCTATGTCACTGCTCCAAATGGGACTGAGACTGAGTCAAAGTACTAACCAAAAGTGACCCAATATTCACAATTAAGATCCTGAGAAACCCTCACAATCATATTACTAGGCCACCCATATGTTTCTCAGAGATCCCAGAAATCATTTAAATGAAAACAACTAGCTATGGCCCTAATTGTGCCAATCTAATGAGTTTTTACATATGGGGCGGGGGGAGTTATATATGGGGAAGAACAACCTGCCTACATTCTCTACTTAGATAGCTGACATATGGGAAACATTGACTTTAGTAAAGATAGCCCTAGCAGTAGAGCATAATCTAAAATCCTATGATGTGAACTTGGATTCCTGTATTTAGATTCTGGCTCATGATTTTCAGGAGGAGCTCACCTGCCCTCACTCCCTAAAGGCAATTAGACTCATCCTACAAGAGGTTGATCAAATTCTTCCCTCACAGAGGCTCTAGACATTCTTTAGACTCTGGTTATCACCTAGACTACTTCTCATGAGACCCAGAACTAGTGCTAAGACAATGTGCCATTGGAATTGATATCTAACATGGGCCATTGACGGAGGAGAAGGGAAATGTAGGAAACAGGATGTTTAATTTTGTATTGGTCCATAGGCTCACTTAGGGACAAATTTATGAAAATCAAATTTACGGATTCATAATTTCGAACTCACACTGAAGCACACAATAGGAAATGCTAAAGATGATTTACAAGTATTTACTTTATGCAAATAGCAATTTGTTAGGATCCGATGTTTTTATAATACTGAATCGATAAATGTGATTCGATATAAATCATAATTGTGAATGTCAAACCTAGAGTTAATAAAGACCTCACCCATTTCAGGAAGTGCATTTTCTGCGAGCAGCAGAGCACAGTCATTGCTTTCCTTCCAACTAAGCACTTTCATTATTGATGACGTCGAGCTAGGAGCCACAGTGTGAAGTGGTGAGGAAGCGAAAAAGAAAATATAATGATGTAGAGCTGGATATTCTGGTGGAAAAGCATGTGGGAAAGCATGACATGGACTTTAGGAAAGGCTTCCCTTTCTGTTTCTGAATCAACAAACAAACAAGTATGAGCCAGGATTAAGTTCAGTTTTAATGCAGTGGGAGGGGAAAAAGGTCAGTGGAAGAAATGCACAAAAGCTAGTATGACCTGCTCCTGTAGAAAGGAAAAGGTTGCAAACCAAAAGGAGGCAGTGGCTAGTGGTGGAGGGAAGAATAAGGAACCAATACCCATCCCAATGGAAGAGATGATTCAATCTACCTTGCAGTTAGCAGCTATCCAATACCAAATAATTTGGCATGATAATGTTGATTTTGTAAATGAACAACATTACATGACTCAAATGAAGTTAATATATTAACGTTTTTTTTATTCAAGTCAGAATTGTTCAGCGCACAAACATCGCAAAATTCAAAAGCATAGGATTGAGCATGGAAATCAACAGTATACAACAGAGGAATTACAGTATTATTCATGATCTGAGCTTACACACTCCCAGCTGAAATGAATCAATATTTTGCCCATTTTGCGGGGTAAGAGAGACCTCTAGCTTTGGTCAGAGCTAACTTAGATTCATGAATCTGTTGGATGAGGGCACACCACTGAACAGCTTCTGGAGAGGTCATGGAGACCCAAGACCTTGCAGAGCCGGGCATCAACTGACATTATTGTAGTTAAGCCCTGTAAGCCACCCTTATACTCATACTTAACGCCCAGCATTATCTCCTTTGTGGAAAGTGAGACACAGCTGCCCAGACTATATGACATAAACAAAATTACCCCATCCCACAATTTTGCATGATATCCGCAACAGGCAGATTACATTTAGAACATTTAGCAGTGATATTTACAAGCATCTATCGCCACCATAAGGTCACTTTTCTTGACGTTGTGGTGGCGATACGGGCTTTGCCTTCTTTGCATGGCAGAATTAAGATACCTAATGTGGCTTAACGCTGCCTTATAAATAAGGCCCCATTTCGCACTATACTTAGAGTGAAATGGGTAGGCAGTGAGTGTTGGGGTGGGTGTTCCGCCACGACACCCATTGATTTGGATGTTGTCCCATATTTATAAGGGTGGTGTAAATATGGGGCAGCGCCAAAATTAAGACCAGGGAAAACTTGGTCTTAACAGGGCACAACAAAGAGAAATGCGTTACTTCTACTCGTTGTTGCTGTATTTTTGTGTGCTGCTTTGTGCAGCACACATAAAAACAGCCAAACACCATGCATGATTGTTTATGTGCAGGAAGTTATCCCTTCTTGCACATAAACAATCATTTAAAAAATGACGAGTTGCACAAAGCAGCACACATAGAAGTTTCAGATCGCCATTTATGATTGTTTATCTGCAGGAAGGGACACCTTACTGCACATAAACAATCATTTCCTACAATCCAGGCAATCTTGCACGGTGATGAAAAGGTGCCTGCGTTGGCACTAGGCAGGTAAATTTAGCACCAGCGCAGGGAAAAATGCAGGGCTGCACCGTTTTGTTGTCAATTTGTTGCAGCCCTATCTTTCAGAAGTGTCGGAACACAGTTCTAAGCCAAGAAGGCTAACACCACGCTCCGTCACTTCCTTGTACATATGCCCCATCTGAAATAGGATTAACACCCCATCTGAAAATTTTATCCCGGGTGTATATAGAGAACAGATCTGTCAATTGTCTCTAATGTGCTCTGAATCTCTGAGATCAGAATCTCAGATGCAATAGACCATCTCCATTTAGTAGCTAATAAGGTGCATGGTCCTTAACCTATTGACAGACACCTTGATACAATATACTAATAATGGTTCCTGGTAGATTTATAGTAGTATAATGTCAGTTCTGAGACTTCCATATCGAACTGGTGCTCACATCCTGACAGTAGATAATCTCTAATTTATCCTAAATCCCTAATGGAGAAGTTCTTTAAAATTAACAAAGAGGGAGTTCATTCTGATCTTGCAATCCTGAAAAGGATCAAAAACAATTCAAATCATACAGCTGGCCCAGCGTTGAAACCCCATGTTGTGCCCAAACCCTACGGACTGAATCATGGAAAATTGGGGGGGAGCAGTATTATCTCAAAATGGTGCATCTTTATTTTAAATATATATTGAGTATTTAATGCATATTCCCAGCCAAATATAAGTGATACCACTTTATATTTTAAAGTGCTCCCTCTAAAAATAGTTGGGGTCCCATGGCCTATGAAAAAAAGCCTAAACTCAGATCCAAGAGCTAGCTGTTAGCCAAAAGATGAAGGGTCCGGATCAGTTGGGATTAATAGGCTGCGCAGATAATTGCTGAAGGCCGCTCAAAAATATAACTTAAAGTCTGGAAGTTGAAGCCCTCATTTTCTTGTGCTGAAGCTGCATAAAACAAATGGCACGTATTGTGTGCCTATAGCTCCATATAAAACTTCCCATGGCAGCCTCCAGGCACTTAAAAAAGGACTCAAGGACTCTCAAAGGAGTTTTGTGAAATAACTAAATGAATTTTGAAAGAATATTGGGGCATATTAGCAAGCGGCAGCGATAATTATCGCTGACCGCTGCTAGCGTGAGGAAATCTATCGCCCATTATCGCTGGCGATAATCTCCATGGTAGCGTTGTATTAACAACGCTTAACGCCATGGAGATAAAAATCCCAGCGATAGCGGGGATTATCGCTGTTTTCAATGGAATATAGCTGGTTTTCTAGCGATATTCCATTGAAAATGGCGATAACCTTGCTGATAGGGCAGGACAATCTTAGCCAAGTAATCCACCTCCCATTGGATTATATGGCTAAGAACAGGTCACAAGCAGGCTGTGGTTAGCGCTACTTTTCCTAACCCTCTGCTTATTAGCGAGCAGCTTGTTAATAGGAGATATGTCGCTTAGCGACATTTCTCCTATTATTTTGCCCTGGAACGCCCACTTTGCATCCCATTAGAGATGCAAAGCTGGGCGTTATTGACAAGGGCGCAAAATCAGCAAAACACGCGATAGCGTGTATTTGCTGATAGGGCGAAGAAATTATCGCCGCTTTTCATCCGAAAACGGCTGCAAAAACTGCGATAATTTCAAATTGCCTGCCTTGTTAATATGCCCCATTGATTTTAAAAATATCGATTCGACCTAAAATAGTAAATGGGAGCTTATCCCAGGAGAGTATAAAAAGACTCATAGTTCAGTTTGATGATATTTGTGACTAAAGGACACAGTCTAATTGTGAGATAAATTACTGTTGCGGTTACCCCATGCATAGGAGAAGTTCCAAAGGGCTTGTGTTTCGGATAGATTAAGCTTGGACCCTGAGAACCTGCTGAACCTAGCAGCTCGAAAATATATTTAAATATTTCCCGGCATAGGCCACCCTGGCACACGGTATCTTATATAGTGCCTGACTCAGTTTAATAAATTGTTCACCAAGGCCAAATAAACCCATAGTGGCCCACAAACACTCCCAAGATACCCAATCAAGGGCCTTTTCACCACCCAGTAGGATCATGCCTATATTGGTATTGGACTTGCCAGCCACATCAAACACTGCGATTGCGGTATTGCTGTGGCCTTTGGTGTCTCTGCCTGGAATAAACACATGTTGTTGTTGTGTTACCATGGTTGATTGTATGGGGGCAAGATGTTTGGCAAGCTTTTTGCAAACCATTTTGTATCTAAATTAATCAGAGATATGGGTTCGTACAACCCTATATCTTCCTCAGGTTTCCCTTTTTTTTTAAATATGACAATGTTTGTAGTATGTCATGTATTGGGAACAGCGCCACATGTATGGATATGTTAGATTAGTTTTAAGAATCCAGGGATTATTATTTCTTTGAATACCTTATGCAATTCTAGAGGTATGACATCCTCACCCGCCCTCTTGCCTGTAGGGAGAGTCTTTAATGCAACTTTACTCTCAAGCAGAGAGACTGAAGTTGCAGCTCCCAGGCCCGATCTGCACTGAGATGTGGGAGACTGCACTGCTGTAAGTAATCACTGAGTTTAGCATGATCAATTGGCTGGGGCTGACTACATAATTTCTCATATAAGCGTGAAAACTGCTATAGAATAGGCATGGTGTTTGTATGCACTAAGCCATCCATACCCTTAATTGAATGAATACTACATTTGGACTTTCGATCTGAAATCTGATGTGCCAGGACTCGGACGACCCTCTTGCTATATATACTCATACTGGAGCGATCTATATTTTAGATATTGCACATATCTAGCGGCTATTTGGTCTCAGGAGAGAGCATTTTTCTATTAATTCAAGATACATAGTCTGTTCTTCTGCTTCTCGTAGAGACACTTTCGAAGCATGTAATAGTTCAAATTGGAGAATGGCTTGGTACAGAAGATGAGCCTCTTCCAAGGCAGCCCTATTTAGCCTGACCAGGTACTGGAGGGTAACGCCATCAACATAACCCTTCATTGTATCCCAGATTACTTCAGGTGATGCTGTACTTGTCTTGACCAGAAAGAACTCCTTGAGTAGCCCTGAAATATATATTTCTTACCATTGTTAGACAACAGGTGAATAGAGAATGTAAACTTGGGGAGATTATCCACAGCTTCAGTTGGGGCGTTTAAGAACAGAATTGGATTATGGTCCGAAGCAATCCAAGGACATAATTTTATTTTCACACCATCCACTACGAACCTCCGGGCAAAAACCATATTTATCCTACAGTACTGCTTGTGTGGGCATGAATATAAAGTATAACCGGCACAGCCGGATGGAGAGTCCGTCAGACATTGGAAGAGACATGTAGACGAATCAAGTCCTTTATTGATGCCCTAGTTCTAGGCTTACGAGGGGTCACAGTATGATTAGTTATAATCAAGCACACAACTAAAGTCGCCCATTTTGATCACTGCTCAACCCCAATCCAAAAATTCCAAAGATAACATATCTAATACTTCTGGGTCATTGGTATTTGGGTGATAAACCACACAGATAACAAACTTTTGTAGATTCAGTATTAATTGTACCAGTACCCAGTGCCCTCTTGGATCAGCAGCGGTTCTCAGAGCTTGACAATGAAAATCTTTTGCTGAGAGCATGGCAACCCCTTGAATAGAGACTGATTGAGAATTACAAATAATTACGTCATATCACCGCTGCTTTAATAAAAACCGACCTTTATATGCCAAGTGTGACTCAGTTAATGCTACTAATTCAGGCTTCTAGAGCCCTATCTCCTCTCGAACCAATTGCTGCTTATTTCGCGGATTAATTTCAGAAATGTTCCAACACATGCATTCAGCCTTAGCCATGAGTCTTAAGTGACTTGCTTAAGAACCTCCTTCCTCCTTCCTCCATATGTAAAACTATAGTTCCTCAAAATTGAAACAAAAAAGATATATTCTATAAATATACTGCAAACATTCTGACAGAAAATAGCATTCACTGCATCATAAATTTCAAACAATACCACCCACCCGAACCCACATCGCCAACTAAAGCCACCCCATGCTCTAGGAAAGGAATCAACACTACCCTTGGGTGCAGGATGGAGCAGCCCTAGAAGAGAACAGTCTAGACCTATCCCCCTGCCACCTCCCAACCACCATGTACTGATACATATACAATTCACTAGACTGACAATCAAGTAAGAACACCATATTGCTGCTGCTGCTGTAGGGCAAATTAATGGAGCTATTGAGTGAGATGCAACATAATCAGCAAATCAAGAGAGAAGAAGAGAGACAATGTAATAGCAGAAGAGAGAGAGTAAAAAAAAAGGGAAGACAAGGGAAGAAGCACATCCTTAAACAGGGGTGCTATTTAGAAGGAGTGTGGGGAAAGCACCTTTCCACCACCTCTGAGCCTGCATTACATCTCCCTCTGACTAACACATCTGAGTCCATCCATTGTTTATAATTTTAAGGCAAGCTGACATGCAGAAAGACTTGAACCTCGTCAGCCTTAAGTGGGTCTATAAATTGGTGCATCTTCCATCGTTGATCCATTGTAGATATAGAAAGGTCTGGTCGTGTAACAATTAACATCTGATCAATCATGAATTGTGTGGTTGGATGTGATTTAAGAGAAATCACCTGCACGTGCCTGAGAAGGAAGTTCCCAATATATATTAGGATTGGGCAAGATTGCAGCCATCTAGTATTAGAGTTATTCCGATTGAGGGGGAGTCGATGCACATGCATTTGTGAGTCCAGGTCCCAGTCCATCAAGTCAGGAAAGGCCTTTTCCAATAGTTGGATAATATATTGCTGAGAATAAGACCCCTTCTTGCCCTCCGAAATGCCAAAAATCCTCAAATTATTTCTCCTCTGACCGTTCTCTATATCTTCAGCCTTAGTTTGGAGATACTCCAGCTGACAAGTGATATTCCTGATCGCCTTTACTGTTGCCGATCCCACTTTATCAACCTGGGCTACTCTTTGCTGGAGTTTGGTGATTTCTGCTGTGAGGCTGGTGATTTGTCTTGAAACTTCACACAGTGATTGCTGCATTTTTATATTATCTGCCCTGGCTTGAGTGTAGTATGCAGAGGACTATACTACCGTTTGACTATGTAAAGCGCTCTGATACCCTCACGGGTCAAGTTCGCGCTCTATAAAACATTAAAATAAATAAATAAATAAATAGGACTCTGACCACTGAACCTGAAGAAGCTGGAAAATTGTTACCAATGCTGGCTCCTGTTGGTCGACCTCTGCATGGGTCAGTAGGGGCAAATGATCAGATAATGTACCAGAGGATATATCGGAGGTTAAAACAAGATTAGGAGTAGAACACTTAGTGCTGTCCTGGAGGCTGTTTATCCTCATCTGCTCTAGGAGGAGCAGCAGATAAGCATGAGATGAGAGGTTTAACTTCACCCTACGAGTTGACCCACTTTCTTAATGGGCTGCTTTTAGCCCTCGGGTTACCACTTATAGCATTCTTGCTTTCTCGTCATTGTTTTACAACATTGTGGGTCTGAGTCTGCCCCATGAACTTCCTCCTTTCAGTGCTCTGATGTAATTGTACCAGCTGCTCATCACCCCCTGAGTTGTCACTTAATAAGGTGCCATTTTTATGCTCACCTGAAACACATAATGCAGAGTTGATGGAAGGGAGATCAGTGCTGCAGACAGATCTTGGCACTAAATTGGGGCAACCAGCCAGCTGTGCAGCCAAACCTGCGACATTCCCCACTGTATAATCTGTAACCTCAGTGACCACTTCAAGTCCACTGTCTAGCACCTTTCTAAAGTTTCTAAAGGGGGCCTCGCAATTACTGTATCCTAAGCCTCTGTCTGAGCACTCTGATTCCCATTAGATTCCAAAAGAGGCATAATGGGTGCACTGGAAATACAACTTGGCTGGTAACTAGCAAACTGTTGTAAACTTATCCAAAGAATCAGAGACAGGCTCTGTGCTACTGCCTCCACTTATAGGCTTAGCCAAAGAGTGAAGGAGAACAGCTGGATTTACAGCATTTATACCTTCTTTTGTGGCAGCGGCCATAATAGTTTTAGCCAGGGTGAACTCCTCATCACATACTAGTTGGTCTTTACTAGCTGCTTGAATAACCTCATTGATGGTAACAGGGTGAAGCAATTTTAAAATGGGTCGGCCAGCCTGTGACAAGCCTGAATCTGAAGAGGCTACCTCCATGCATGACCCATTCTCTGCCAGTCATTGTTGTTGTTCCTGTACCTCTAATATACCCCCCATTGGTACCCCGATGAGCCCCCAGCCTCCCAGGGATGCACTCCCTGTTTGCAAAACTATATGTATGGGCTGGGATATTTTTACAAAGGCCCTGTAGTGGACGTCAAGGGCATAAATAGCAAACATAAACTTTGGCAAGATATGCTGAGCAAAAGAATAATATTTTTGTTGGAAAATAAAAATTGAGTGGATATTTTGTCCATCTTCTGTACAATTTGTGAATAAACAGAATATTTTTTGTTTAGCATGCGTAACATTTTGAGTTATGTTTTTATTTACATCTGCAACAAAATGTTACAGTGCTTGGTCAGATCATTTTGACATGCCTGTTTCTCTGCTGCGCCTGCTGCATCCAGTCCTGGAGGTGGCAAGCAAGGGGGGATGTCTTAATTCTTCTCTTTAGAATCATCAATACTTGACTCCATGAGTAGACTCCTATTTACAGTTGAGGGCCTCATTACCATGTCGGGCGGGAAGCCTCCTCCTGACAGTCACTTTCCCCTAGATTTCTTGGAACCCTTCCGACCGACTCGGTCGGTTTCCAATCAGCCCGACCGATTACGATCTTTGTGGCCAGATAGGAAACCGCACAGTCTTTCTGAATTGGTTCCGACCGGCTCTCTGAGTATTCATGTTGGTCAGAACCGGATCGTACAGCTCTACGGACTGCATTTCCCACCGAGTGATTACAATGTCGGTTTCCAACAGCCTTTCTGGGTAGGCCTGTCTGACACGAAAAGGCTGTCTGAAACTGACTTGTGGGGCCCCTCGCAGGGCCCCCTTCATCTTGAGGCCTCTGGTTGGGGCGGGGGGTGTACCTAAGGGACCCACCTGTAAAACCCTGCACTCTGTGGCAGGTGCTGTGGGGTGCCCCCAACAGGAGGCAGGGTTTTCCACACACTCCCCATTTCCCCATAGGAGACTGTGCTGTTGGGCGGAACACAGGCTCCCATAGAAGTCAATGGGAATCTGACCAAATGGTGTTTGTTCGCATCATAATAGGTCGGGTGGATCCGCCGACCACAAGTCGTTGGTTCCAAATCCGAGACATTGTAAAAAGGCCCTAAGTTGTGTAGCACTGCACATGTGGCAACAATCTTACACCGTGATTTAATCAAAAAGAGACTAGCTCATATTTATTTTAGATTACAAAAAACAAGAAAAAGACTCTGGTATGTTTCGTCATGGAGTTGGAACACCTGGTGAGTGTGTTCAAAAAGCCCTCACCCACCAACCTAGTTGGTGGCATGCTTCATCATCGGGCCCACCCAGTAGCACCTAGCGTGCCCCGGGTGTGCTTCAACGCCTGATTACAGCGGAGCTGGTATTTTGCTGAGTGTGCAGTGAAGATAGTTAAGAAAGTGATGTTAAAACGGCTTGGCGGGGGTCCCAGTAACCGAGGGTAGAATTAAACCAGAATAAAGACATAAACGAGTACAAAGACTACCTGACTCAGGCTAAAATAAAGAAATTTGACAAAGACTTGAAAAAATTCAGTTACGCCAAAGTCTACCCATACTCACAAGAAGATTACACCCCTCAGACAAAAAATACCAGCATGTCTAACACTTCAGGGGATGACAGTTCAGTCTCCAGTGACTCCAGCACTGGCTCGACAAAACGAGGAGGACGAGGCAGACGTGGACAACGCTGGCAGAACAACTGGCAAGGAGGACAACCTGGACAATTCCACGGTTTCCCACCAAATTTCGGCCCCATGCAAAACCCCTATTTTGGCTTCCCGCCCATGTACCCTCCCGGGCCCATGCCTTTATTTGCAGGCAACCAGGGACCACACATCCCTTTTTTAGGACAGGGCAGTAGAGCACGGGGCAGAAGAAGATCAAACCCACAACAACTACAAGTACACTGGGGCGGAGAGGAGAACCCGGTCAGCGCGAACACACGCCAGAAGACGAAAGAGGCAACCCCGGGAACCAGCAAACAATGAGACCGGACGACCAACCCTCATTGGTATTCAACCTGTCCAGCACACCCCTGACCGCTAAAGAACAATCAGTACTTGAAAAAGGCTTATCGTTTGTTCCAACAACAAGACTGGATAAATTTAAACTACATGTAGAACTGGCACAATTCTTCAGGAAACTAAAACTGAAGTCATTTTTCGAAAAACCAATCCCCGAAATGGAACCAGTCCATGACAATCCCAATGTCACAGGACTCCGACCAAAATCCATGTTTGTACCACCACCCTCTGCCATTCCCCCCGAAATCACGACATTTGAACAGGCTGTGTACCATGATGTAGAGAGATTAAACCCTACCAACCATTTCAACAATCTATCCTGGGAAGACAGGAAGATCCTACAACGCCTACAAGACAATCCCTTGATCATTATCAAACCTGCAGACAAAGGAGGAGGCATCCTCCTTCAAGACAAGCAAGACTATGACACGGAGTGTCGCAGATTACTGAGCGATAACAGAAATTATCGACGGCTGGAACATGACCCAACAAATGAATTACGGACTACGATTCACACGTTAGTCAAAAGAGCAGCGGATGCTGAACACATTTCTAAACAGGAAGCGGACTACCTCTGCCCCCAGAATACCAGGACTCCATACTTTTACACTGTACCTAAAGTACATAAGGGGGTCAGCCCCCCTCCTGGACGACCCATTGTGTCGGGCATTAATTCCCTATTGGAACCATTGTCACGCTACTGTGACTTTTTCTTGAATCCCTTAGTGCAATCGACACCGACATACATCAAAGACACCAAGCACCTCCTACAAGTTTTAAATAACAAAGAATTCAACCCTGCTACACAACTACTGGTAGGCCTGGACGTGGAGAGTCTGTACACCAGCCTCCCACAAGATGCCACCCTCAAGGTACTCCACGATATCCTTATGGCAGCAAATTGGGATTACCACACCCCAAGGGCCTTCGTACTGGCCTGCGCCACCCTGGCACTCAAAGAAAACTACTTTGAGTTTGACGGCACCCTCTACCTACAAACAAATGGGACGTCTATGGGCAGTGTTTTCGCCCCCAGCGTAGCGGGATTGTACGTCCACCATTTTGAAGAGTCCTACATAGCAACAGACACCAACCCCTACATCAACCATATCCTGAGCTGGCGCAGGTATATAGATGATATCCTGGTGGTCTGGCAGGGTTCCCATTCTGACCTAGACAAATTCATGACCTGGTTAAACAATAGGGACCCTTACCTCAAATTCACCAGCACGGCCAGTAACAGCCATCTTCCTTTCCTAGACCTGGACATTACAGTCAAGGATGGCACCCTGATCACGACAACTTATTACAAACCAACAGCGAGGAATTCATTGCTGGACTTCACCAGCTTTCATCCCCGCTCACTCAGAGAGAACTTGCCCTATGGACAATTTCTGCGCATACGCAGAAACTGCTCCTACATCTCTGACTACAAAAAACAATCTGCGGAATTGGCCACCAAGTTGGAACAACGTGGTTACCCAAAGTCCATCATCAGCAAAACCCAAAAGAGGGCGAGAAACCAGAATCGGGAAGCCCTCCTTGAGACCGTCACCAAAGACCAAGACACTGTGTTACGACCTATAACACAGCATCAAATGAAGTGTCAAAGATCATAAAAAAACACTGGAAAATAATCAATTCAGGACAGAGGAAATGGGACGTCCCCAGATTTGCATACAAGCGATGCAACAATCTCAAAGACCACCTGGTCAGTACCCGCCCAAGACCACCACCCCAACCAGCCACTAACACCCTTCTGAATATATGGGGCCTCCCCAAGGTCACCGGACATTACCCATGTAATGACTGTAGTGTGTGTCACCTCACCACTCATACTAAAACTCTGGACCTGGAGCCAAACAAGGTGTGGACTCAGCGTAGCCACACAAATTGTAACTCTCGTAACCTCATCTACCTCATCACATGCGCATGTGGGCTCCGGTATATTGGAATGACCACACGAAAAATAAAAACAAGAATAACAGAACATCGAAGCACCATAAGATGTAAAAAGAACATAAGCAGAATGACCAACCACTTTATTACCCAATGTCACACACCCAATGACCTATCCTGGACGGTCATAGAGCAGGTCCCTGAAGGCACCGTGGACATTGACAAAAAACTGCTGCACGCGGAACAAAGGTGGATCTACCGCCTTTCCACAGCTACCCAGGGATTGAACGATGCCATCCCGTGGAACTCCTTGACCCATCACTGATAGACCCCCATGTCCCTAACGATATGACTGTGATTTGTTTTCCTCTTAACATACCAGTACTACACACGGTCGTTTGCCCCAGAGAATAGTGTAAATTGCCCCATACTCCTTTTTAATTATCTTAATAGTATTTTCACCGACATCCTCTGTGTCCCTTGATATTTGGACTGTAAAGACACCATTGTCCATCAGTAGCGCCCCGCACACGCGCGGTCCCGCACAAAGTGTCCATCAGTAGCACCTCGCACATGCGCGGCCGAGACACTATCCCCCCGCACATGCGCAGACCACACCCAGTCACACTGCGCATGCGCGCATACCGTGCGCTAGCTCCGAGGCGGCTCTCCACTTGGGGAAACGCCTACACTAATGCATGCTAACAAACGCGACCCAAAGATAATGCGCACGCACTCTCCTCAGGCACCATGACTCGGACTCCCGAGTCTTTCTACCATTGCCTCCCAAAACCTGCAGGTGCATTTGGTTATTCAATTAACCGGACTATTTAAGACCCGGGAAATCGGTCATTCCTCACCGGTATGCGAAGGAGGCACTACAGGTCCAGAGCAGGCTCTGCCCAGAAAAGCTGTGAGTATGAGAAACAACCATCACGACTCATGGTAAGCGCTCTTTTCTCCCCTACAGGTCTCCCTAATCAGTGTGGTAAAACGTTTGTCCCCTTAGGGTCAAGCCCTTGCCACCTCCCAACCTTGAGGTCAGACTGAGCAAAAACTAGCGTAAGAGTGCCCTCTTGCGCCGCTCTACACATATGCACAATGTTATTCCTGTTTTTTAACCACTTCACCCTCGAGTTACAAGTGCGATTCTCACCTTAATGGTACCACCAATACCATTACACCTTAGTCGCCTATAGCCCACATGAATTCCGCTATAGTGACGGCAATCAGATGTGCACAACTTTGTACATCGGAATGACTCTATTTTTCTTTGTATGTTTTGTCTTTTGTCCATAAATGTTCCGTGTACAGGTGGTCTTGAGAAGGGAATCCCCCCTCTCACACATAGATACACTTTAGGGCGTGTAGACACATAGTCCAACCACACTCCCATTAGCTTACTTACACTCACCCCCTTTTATCTAGGTCCTGAAGAAAGCCAGCATAGACATAAGGCACTGGCTGAAACATGTTGACCCATTGGATGTGAGAGGTCGTAACTCGCCTCTTACATCCTCCAGCCTTATTTTTTAACCGCCGACGGAGGCCCAGGTATTAAAGTCTAATTCTACCCTCGGGTACTGGGACCCCCGCCAAGCCGTTTTAACATCACTTTCTTAACTATCTTCACTGCACACTCAGCAAAATACCAGCTCCGCTGTAATCAGGCGTTGAAGCACACCCGGGGCACGCTAGGTGCTACTGGGTGGGCCCGATGATGAAGCATGCCACCAACTAGGTTGGTGGGTGAGGGCTTTTTGAACACACTCACCAGGTGTTCCAACTCCATGACGAAACATACCAGAGTCTTTTTCTTGTTTTTTGTAATCTAAAATAAATATGAGCTAGTCTCTTTTTGATTAAATCACATATTACCCCGGGGATAAGGACTAGCTTTCTGGTCCTCTCTCTCTCTCTTGATTTCGCAATCTTACACCACCTTGTAGGATCATACTCCAGAGCACCCCCAATTTTATGCAGACAACAAAATCTGCCTTTAAGTAGGCTGAATGTTCTTTCTACAATGTTCCTTTTTGTCTGTGGGCAGCATTATATCTCCTTTGTGTAGGGATTCTAGGTTGTAAATAAGAAGTCATAATCCAAGGCCTTAAAGTGTACTCACGGTCGCCTACAATTTAACACACATTTTCTAACGTTATTAATTTTTATAAAACATTTGTCATGGTAATCGAAATTCCCTAATAGTCAGCCATCTTTAAACTCTCACTTGGAACATTCACAAAGAAAAAAGAGCCTAGGCAAGGCAAATAGCAGTGCAAGAGTAGGCAAAGAAAAACTAATACAATAACAATATGATGAACACCAAGTGAATTAACATATAATATTCTTAATATTATTGAATTCATTTATAAGATATATTTTTTTCTTTATATTTTTTTTAAAAAGGAGAGAACATTATTGAATAATACATATTTTTACAAAAAACATAACTGTTACTTCTTTTTTTCAGCTCTTTTTGTGTTGGAAAATTGAGCCCTTCTCATCAAACCATAAGCCCAAGTATTTGTAGCGTTTCACTTGTTTAAGCTGACGACTATGATTTATGATTGCTGTGGCTCAATGCATTATTGCAGACTGCCATTACTTTTCTTTTTTGTTTCATTTATTACCATCTTGTTCCTAGTAGAATATATTATTATTTTATTTCTTAGTCGCTGCAGACCTATCTTTGTTTGGCTCATTAAGATGACATCGTCAGCGTACAATAAATTTGAAGTTTGTTTATTATCTAAATTCGGTGGATGAGCCAACTCGTTATCCAGTTCTTCCGTAAGGTCAGATAAAAAATAGATTAAATAGGTACAGCGCTAATACGCATCCTTGCTTTAGACCTTGTGATGTGTCTATTCTTCTTAATAACCATGAACCATTACCTAATCAAACCCTTGTCCAAGTTTCGGTATATAATAATTGAATTGCTTTTAAAAGGCCAGCATTAATACCTTAATTTTCCAATTTCCTCCATAAGATTTGGTCAAAGATATACACAAATATACATCAAATGTCGGTCCTGCTGTTATAAAATTTCAGTGAGTACCAATTGCATATATTGATCCTGGCATTGTTTTGATAATTCATTTGTACCCATGAGAACCTATCAATCAAATCTGACAACCATTACTGATATGTTAAATATTTATGATGTCATGGTTCAGTAAAGACAACTGGCGGTATGTTGGAACTATAAGCGTTTCGGCATAGCCTTCGTCAGGGTTCTATCACAGTAAACACTGAAAATACAAAAAGCAACAACACACCTAGATTTTAATGCCCACAGTCTATGCACGATGAATAGACCTATATATAAACCAATAAAACCAAATGATGCAACAATCATCCATATGTTGTTTACCATATACAGTTGCATGGGTAAACATCCTTTACAACGCAACTTTTACCACGCAGTGCCTTTACGACGCAACTTTTACAACGCAAACCATTACAACGCATTGCGCTGGGGGGCGCTCTAGGATAGGGAATAGGTTTAATGTACTATCCAAAATCCTTCCCTACTATCCACGGGGACTGGAGTTGGAATAGTAAATTAAACTATTCACTATCCATCGCCTAAAAGCACTATGCGTTGTAATGGTATGCGTTGTAAAACTTGCGATGTAAAGGTAGGCATTGTAAAAGTATGCGTTGTAACGTCATACATCCGTTGCATGTGATAGAGGATAGAATACCCAAACCCTATAGGTGAATAATAGACACCGAAGTGCGCATAGCAAATTTGTGCATATTAAGAGAAATCTGAAAAAGGTAAAACTAGAGTAGAAATCACAAGCTAAATAGTATAAGAAGATACATAGAGTACACATGTTATGATGGCTCCTCTGAACTAACACATTGTTTTAATTGCCAAACGAATGTCATCCCAGGTCGGAAGCTTATCCTATAAAAATGATTAAATACACATACATTATGTGCCCACAGAAATGTATGAATTTTATAGTCGCTTGGCCTTCGTATCTGGCAAGCTGACAAACTCAATAATTTTAATACCTTGAGGTGATGATGGGTCAATGCCAACAATCTTGAACTAAGGTTATGCTCAAGCAGTATTGCATAAGCTGGCCTGGTGTAGAGAATACAGCAAAGAATATGTCCAGAGTAGGTTCTATGTGGCTGTCATAAATGAAATAAAGGCACAGTCAAGAAGGATAAACTTTTCTATGACATACTGGACTTAGTATGTTCCTTATTTCTAATATATCGTTGTCTAGCCTGCAGTTTACCAACTATAGCAGAGGCACTGGCAAAGCAGACTGATGCGGTGCCTTGATAAGGAAGTTTGTTCACAATCTATATGGTGTCCTGAAACAATATCAGACATACTATTACATTATTGAGAAATATTCTAGATTGACATAATCACTGGATAGCATACTATATTATTACCTGTGCTAATTATATATAGATATACTGGTTTAATGCTCCACTAGATATGCAAGGTTGAGGAGATGTGGAGGTGTATAAGAACAGATCCTCACACGAGAGACCAATGGAGCATCCTGACTTAGATGTAGATATGCACTGTGCAAAGGTACGAAAAATAAAAGCATTACACCCCACTCCATATTTAAGAGAATCTTACAAGGTGCTATCGGACTGTTCTACGAAATGATAAGATATTGGCCCAGAAGAATCAAGAGTACAATTTAGGCATTCCCCTTTTGGTTATGAGTCCCGTCAGGGATTTCAAAGACTGCAAGGCTCTTCAAGCCTTGAGTCCAATGATTGACTAAACTCAACGAGCACATCAGTGGATTTAATCAACAATTCAAACATGTCCACCACATTGGGACCAGAGGAGAGGCTATTATCAACTAATATTTTTAATGTGGCTCCGCAAATAGATGGTAATGGGGGGCTTGGTCCAGTAATTACTCCAAAGTCCAATTTACCCATGCCCCAGACTTTAGTTTTTAGCCATCTTGGAAGCTCCGTAAACTTAACAAAAGTATGCAGCTTCCTGAGCTGGAACATTGCAGGCCTTAGCTCGAAGTTATGCTTGCCTGAATGGAACACTTTTATAAAGTCCTACGATATTTGCGCCTTTCAAGAGAGCTGGGCCGAAATACCCATGTTTTGTGAAGGGTATTTGAATTTTTCTATAGCAGCCGTGAGGGAAGGGAAGGGCAGGGCCTCGGGGGGTTGACAATGTGGGTTCGGCAAGAGCTTAAAGTGAATATCCAGATTGTTCCAAACCAGAATAAGGATATCCAAGCGATTACACCAACCACCGATACCCATCTATCTATTGTGTTAATTAACATCTATGTCAGAGGTACAAGGGGGAAGCGATCAAGAGTTTTAGTGGTCTTGAAGAGCTCCTCGATACATTACCTGACTCCTCTAAAGTAATAATTATGGGTGATTTTAACACAACATTTGAACCACTTACCGTAGAGGATGCCATTTGGATTGAGGCAGAAGATAGGAATTGGTCTGTTCCATCACTTGGGTTGCTGCCTATCATGAAATGGTCCGATGTGATTATTCAGTTAAATAGCATTTGCATGGAACAAGACCTCAGGGTTTTGAATGGGCGCACTCAATCAAATAGAGCAGGAGCACCAAAGTTTAATAACGGGTAGAATTGATTATATCCTGGTAAGTTTGAGTCTCTGCTCTTCGGTGGAGGACATGAAGATCATTGATCGGTTGGAAGGTGACCACAACCCGCTTTGTTGTTCCATGCTTCTAACTTGTCCTATGTCAGACATACATCTAAGGGACAGTAATCAAATTGGGGAGGTTGTCCCCACCAATGACTTAAGGAGACTCAAGTGGATACAGGTAAAAGAATCCCCAACTCTGCTTGATAATATAGTGCAAAGTATGCAATTTGCTACTAAAGAGCTTGAGGGTTGTGCATTGCAGATAGGAGTCGATGATAGAATAGGGAGTACCCACACTGTTTTTTTTAATCTTTTACGCACATATTTTGAAAAGAAGGGAAAGAAGCCCAAAATGCCCACGCAGTTAGAGGGTCGATGGTATAATGATGAATGCCGGATGGCACGTGAGGCCTTAGGGAAAGCTATCAAGGGGGGCGTTCCACTTAAGGTTCGTGAAACGAGAGCACTCTACAAGGCTACACAAATTAAGGCCAAGAAAGCCTGGGAAGTCAAAAGATGGCAGGATCTGAGGGAGGCGTGCGCTTCCAAGGACCCTAAGCTATTCTGGAATATTTATAAATGGCCCATTGGGGGCCAGGCTGAGCACCCCCAGAATCATGTTTCAGTAACAGCCACGGTCAATCACTTTAAACCCCAATATGCTTCGACCCCCCTGGTGGGGGAAGTCGAAGTCATAAATTTGATGTATCAGGGGGAAACCTTCACCATGAGGGAAGTTGAGACAGCACTGAACTCGATCTTACCGGGGAAGGCTCCTGGGCCTGATGGTATCCTGGGTGATACCCTGCTACGTGATAAACCCAGTTGGTGCCGGTATATTTTTCTGCTGTCTAATGCAATTGCACAAGGGGCATAGATTCCTATATCATGGAAAAATGCAGAAATTATCCCTGACTATAAAAAAGGGGACAAAGATTGTCCGGGGAACTATTGGCCAATTAGCCTAATTGACTGCTCCCAGAAAATAGTTGGAAGAATGGTGGTAAATAGACACCAGGGGTGGATCGAGGAGTTCGGTATTTTATCATCTTTACAAGCCGGATTCAGAGCAGCCACAAGCACCATCGACCAGGTTTTTCCGATTTATTCTAATCTACTGGAAGTTAGTAATTTTGGGCAAAGGTAGCCTATATGCCGCCTTTGTAGATCTTAGGGCGGCATTTGATCTAGTCCCCCACTGGAAATTATGGCTTGTCCTGAAACAGCTTGGCCTTCCACTGGACCTTTTAACCCTGATTCGCAGACTTCATGAAGATAACAAGGCCCAAATTAGATGGGCGGGGCACGGGGAAGTCACTGAATCATTTCCCGCGGAACGTGGTGTTAGGCAGGGTTGTGTGATGGCCCCTACGCTGTTCACGTTATATATCAATGGAATAGCTGAATGCATGAGCAAAATATCGACTAATGCCCCTATATTAGCTGGTGAAAAGGTACCCATCCTGATGTTTGCCGATGACACGTTGATCCTCTCCAAGACCCCTAGCGGACTAAAGAAAGCACTCAAAATCTTTGAGGATTTTTGTTGTGAGAGGGGCTTGGAGGTCAACGTGTCTAAGACAAAGCTAATGGCGTTCAACGCACGAAAGGCAAATACGAGAGGTTTTAACATGAAGGATGGACCCTTAGAAGTAGTTAACGAATTCACCTATCTAGGAGTAAACTTCCAAGGTAGTATGAAGTGGGATCGCAAATCGACTTAGCCTCACTCAAACTTAGACAGATATCGGTGGCTCTCTGTCAGGAGCTTAATCGCTCCCAATTCAAGCCTATCAGTCTAGCCCTTGAAATTCATAATCTGAAAGCTGTCAGTTCAGCATTGTATGGCTCGGAGGTTTGGGGCTGTGAGAATCTTGTAGCTCTTACTACTGCGAAAAATAGGTTTTTAAGAAATATTACTGGACTTCCCCAGAGTACCCCTATGTGTCCGCTGTTACTGGATCTGGGTAAGAAACCCATAGCAGCTGTAGCTAAATTGCGCCCCTCCTGTATTGGAGGAGATTATGGTCTACTCCTGAACTTGCTGGCTATGCCCAGGGTTTCTTAGATATCATTAAGGCAGACACACTGCATCACACTAAATGGCTAGGGGCAGTCCGAAACCTCTTAGGGGAGCTAGGTTTGATTGTATTGTAGACTGATCCTGCAAATTCTATTTTTCCATCGAAAGCCGTGTTGAAGGTTAAGTACTGGGAATTGCTTCCAGTAAAAAACGCACGACAACAAGTGTCTACTTCACTTGCTAGCCGGTTTATGGATCATAAGGTGGCCCCAAGGCTGGAACCATATTGGGACGCAATCACCAAACCTAAGGATCGCAAATTGTACTTTCAGAACTGGGTGGGGACACTCCCTGTAAGATCTTTCACGATGAAATGGTCATCTCATTCGTTAACTGGGTGTCCGGGATGCAGTGCCATTATTGAGTCTAAGGCACATATCCTTTTTGTTTGAGATTCTTACGCTGCCTCACGTCGGGCCTGGTTGATACCAATCTGCAGGCTCCTAGGCACAAGGGTGGCGGCGGAGGCCGAATGAATTTTGCGTACCGATACCTCACTACCCATTGCATTAGCTATGGTGAAATTTTTAGACTGGGCATGGATTTTGAGGGCTCCCCTAATTGTACAGTGTCCTTGATTAGAATTAATAACCTTTTATAATGTGGTATGTGTACATGTTTTTAATGTTTTATTTTTTTAACCTGTGGTTTTAATTGTTGTTTCTTATTCATGGGGTTGTGCATAAATTCATACCTTGACATATGTTTTATAGTGGGTATCTGATGTATTTGCTGTTTTTGCACATTGCTTTTATGATTGTAAAAATCGAATAAAGCTTTATGAACTTGAACTTGAGAATCTTACAAGGTGATATCGGACTGTTCTACGAAATGATAAGGTATTACATTACAGGTGGGCAACAATTGGTTTTAAAGGTGGCTACACCAAAGCATTACTTTAAAGTATATCCTTCATATGAAAAGATGAAAGACTTCATTTGAAAGATTATGTATTGCTCTTTGAGGAATATTTAATATTTTATAAAGAAACTCTTTACTCAAATAAAACAGGCATCCCAGTTGTTGTTTCATTACCCTGGACTCCTATGTGTCTTATTGCTGCAATTAAATGGGTCCCACTTTGATAAGAAATGTAAACTCCATAGTGTGTAAATATATTGAAATCATGAGTCCTCCCAATGTTTCTTGGAACAAAGTCAGTTTTTGCATTCTGCAGCACACATAGAAAGAGGAAAAGGCCTCTTGTGATTGTCTTTGTGCAGGAAGGTTTCCCTTCCTGCACCACAACGCAGGCACATGCGTTGGGGCATGGCAGCCCATTGTGCGCCGGCACAGGGGAAAAGGATAGGAATGCGCCATATCCTGCCATTTTCTTTTGCCGTAGGGCAGCGCAGCAGAAAGGCCTGCAGTGCTCTACGGTCAAACCTCTTAAATGAGGAGCGCTGTTTGAGAGATTGTTTGTACACCACGTATAGCATATTTAGTCGCTACTAATCCATTTACGACTGGTTACTGACTGGCAAACTGTTTATAAATCAGCCCTAAATCTTTAAGTTGCTCCTTGCTGACCAGATGGTTGTAAACGACGATATATGTATTGAACACAAAATAAAAATAGAGTTATACCTCATTAATTAAGACTGATCATTTGTTTGCAAACTGCTTTATGTTCTTATCGTTGAGGGCTCTGAGTGAAAGTACTATAATAAACAAATAAATAAACAAATAAAACCAACCAAGTTTTTGGAGGCACCCCACACTAATATGAGCAAAGTTATGAAATTCCACAGAGCATTACAAACATTTGATTGTCTTGTCTAAAATGCAATTTATCACATATAAACACCAGTGCAACATTCCGTACTACTAAACATGTTGAGTTGTAATGCAGTATAAAATAGATCTTTGCCCTGTCAAAAATATAGGGGCATATTAGCAAGAACCTCGTTAAAATTATCGCTGTTTTAGCGGCAGGAAACTGCAGCTAAAACGGCGATAATGGGCTTGCTAATATGCGTTAAAGAATTTCAATAGAAGCCCAGGTTAGATGTGCAGGACATCTAACCTGGGCTTCTATTGGAATTCTATAACGCATATTAGCAAGCCCATTAGCAAAAACAGCGATAATTTTAACGAGGTCCTTGCTAATATGCCCCATAGTCCAGAAAAGAAAACCAACTCGTCACAGAACTATAGTGTTTTCTTTGCTTCACGTTAGCCAAATTAGTCGTGACTGAATGCGATGTATTCAAAATACAACGGGGCATATTAGCAAGAACTGCGATAAAATTATCGCCGCTTTAGCAGCAGGAAACTGCTGCTAAAGCAGCGATAATGGGCTTGATGATATGTCCTTGTGAATTCCCATAGCAGCCCAGGTTCTGGTGTTAACCTGGGCTTCTATGGGAATTCACAAGGGCATAATATAAAACCCGTTATCGTCGCTTTAGCGGCCGCTTCCTGTCGCTAAAGCAGCGATAATTTTATCGCCGTTCTTGATAATATGCTCCAACGTAATGGTAAATGCTATGTCAGAAATGGCAACAGTGTCAGCCATCATACCTGATATGTAACGCATTCCTGCCTCCGCCACACACGTGCTATTATGTCTTTACCAGGATGATATACGGGAGGGATGGTGAAAGGGATTGTGTATGTGCGGTTCTGCAGGAAGCCTTTAAAAACAATTGTATTGTGTTTGCACATCCTCTTGTCACCATAGAGATGGCTCCATTGAAAGATACGCAGAGTACTAATGAAATCACAACTGCTTCAAGCTGCTGTTCTGGAGCAGCCGTGTATTCCTAATGTGATGATGCCCGCAGAAAAAGAGGAGCAGCCAGACACCTTTCTCATGTGTCACAATTTAATTGTAGCTGTTTCCAAAAGCTGCCATTGCACTTAGCTCCCTACGTGAGAACAGATTTGCTCAACAATAGCTCCAAGGCGTTTTGTTCCACTGTTGATAAAGGCAATCAATTACTGTTCGCATCTTTGAAAATGCTAGAAATGTACATTGGCTATCTTATTTCTCCAAGTGAAACATATGGCAGTGAAGTAACAGCAGGAGACAAACTGCACTTTCATTTCGCCTGTGGTCTCGTTAAAGACGATGCCTGCTGAAGCCAACACATGTAGATAACCAAATAGTTCGTGTCGATCAAGTGTCACTCAGGTCAAAAGCCCAAATCCCCAGAATGACTGAAGTTTCAAAGCACGATACAATATGACTTTATTGCAGGCGTTCATGAGCATGTTGAATGCAAACTTGCAGGGTGTCTTTTTACTTTATGCTGCGTAGTCAAAGCATCCACGTTGAGATGTGCCTAGCTTTTTTCCCATTGCAGGTGGTCCATTTCACAGAATCCAGCCATTTATGTTTGCAAAAATGCTTTTCTTTATGTAGAAACTACAATTTGCGACTTTGTGAAATGTTACTGAATTGCGATTTGGGTTTGCAACAAAATTCCAAATTGGTACTTAAAAGGGGAGTGGTTCAATCAATTAATCGGTCGGTGTCTTGTAGAGCACTCCTACTCACACATAAGGGCCTCAAGGCGCTGGAGAGTGGGGGTGCTGGTCTGTCAAAGGCGATATAGATCAGTCGAAGAGTCAGGTCGTGTTTAGGGGTTCACTTCCAACTACGGATTCACTTTGATATATATTAATGCTTCGGTACCATATACCAGTCGCAAAGCATTAATCTTTTATCATCTCCTCAAGGAGGTAGTAAGCCATCCACGAAAAGAAAATGGGTTGCATTTTTAAAAAATCACCTCACCTTCACTGTGTTGACTGCGATTACCAGCTAGTTGCAATTTGTGACCTACCTCTTACTATTCATGAAGTAGATCGAATTGCAACCCACTAGGAATCAGTAATTTTGGGAACCGACGTACTAGGTCAAATAGCAAATTACCACACTGGTCGCAAAAATACAGATTGTTGTAGAGGGTTAAACTTGGGCTTCTTCCCATAAGTTGAATTATAATATATGATCTTGTTGCAAAAGAAGTTTACAAGGTCATTACAGAGCTCTGGTGATGGACTGATGTGGCTAGTGGCAGCTGTGGGTGTGGTGAAATACTTGGAGATGGTGAAGTGTAGTTGGAACCAGCATTTATTTGTTCAACTAGGGCCTCACTCTTAGTTTCTTGGATTAGCTGGTGGTACCTTCTCTGGACAACTTTGAAAGCATCTTTTTCCATCTTCCCGTTTGCTGGTTCTCCATGTTGTTCTAGTTGTTTGCAATGCTGATTGGTAATTTTGATGTCTTCAGTACAACAGCTGGATTGTGTCCTCATTTTTGCTATGTGGCTTCATTTCTTGGAGGCCAGAGTACCAGCGCAGTTGGTAATCCACTTGTTGAATTATTCAATGTTGCGTACCAGCAGGACCATGGTTTTCGGTGCTCTTTGAAAGGAGATCAGGGATATTTAGGAGTGCTTGGGTAAACTCCTCACTTCAAAAGTTATTTAAATTCCTCCTGGAGGTTGTGGAGACAGTACTGTGATCTACTTACTGCAAAGCACTTTTCTTAAAATAAAGTTAGTTAGGCAATGGGCCGGCCACAAGATCGGGATGGTCCCTTCCCAGATGATCAGGTTGGGAATAGTTGACAACAGCTGATCTAGACAGAAACCTTGAGAGTGAGTAGGCCTATTAAGTAGTTGGAAGAAGCTAAGGATGTCCATATCTAGGAACATGTTTTGGCCAGAAGAAACATCAGCGTAGATGTTAAAGTAATTAGCTTGAGATGAAATGTAGATAAGCTGGGTGAGGTCCAAGTGATCTGATGGAAGATGGTGGGGTGTTTTGGGCAGAACGGTATATTATAGCACAGATGAAGGATTTTGTGGAGGATGGTGACCACATTTGATAACATATATTTTAAGGAAGCAATGCATGCGCCATTTAACAACCTGGAAGAATTAAAAATAAATTGATGGATTAGAACAACTCCACCTCCTCTGCCAAAGTCCCTATTCTTGCTGATGATATGGTTGTTTTAGAGGGAGGAAGTTATTTACTTTGGGCAGTGGCAAGTTATTGAAACTCATCTCTTTAATGCCTTTGATATGATAGGAATGGTGAAGGAAGAATTCTTGGATATTGTAGGTATTTGGATGGGTAATCTGGTATTTAGGGGGCACTTAAAGATCTGTGTTCTGTCTGATGTCTACAGATGAAACTTTGTGAAGACCATCAAAAGAATGATGCAATAATCTGTTCACAGCAGTCCAAGGACAGCCCCTGACACATAGGCACATAGACAAGCCCCAACTTTACATCATGAGTCAGAACAACAAATACTATGTACCACTGTATCATGCATCTGAAAAACCCCAAACCCCAAACAGAAACATCATTATTGCTAACAGGCGTATGCCCTGCAGCCACTGAGGAGTGGTGCAAAATGAACAACTCTTGATGCCACTTGACTTGCTAGATGAGTTCTGACATCTATGTCTCCATATCAGCTTACCATCATTTAGATGGCCCATTGATTTCAGCTGCTGAAAGTTGCTGACATTGCTGGGAAAAACTCGAGGAAAAAAATAGAAATGACCAGGGAATCTATGCCCGAACTACAGATCCCCGGTAATTTGTCGTTTTCCAAGGGAATGTCATGGTCCCACCTATAATGCATTTGAACTCTGCCTCCCCTATCTCCTATCCTCCCCATCGCTGCTATTTGTGTATTTGGTCACGAAGCAAGGGTAAACTCAAAAGATTGTTATCAAGAGCACTCTAAATCAGGGTCTATAGCTATTTAAGCTCATGTTTTGGAAGAACCTATTCAGTAATGAAGTGTTGATACTATCATTACACATATAGATCATTCTACACACGAGCCATATCTACACAGTCACAATTGAAGAAAACAAATATTCAGATGATGCACGTTTACAAGAGTTCTTAGGACCTCATATTAAAAACAGAGAAAGACACAAAATGTTTACTTTAAATAAAAGAATTCATATTCAAGAGTGCATTATTATGGTAAGTGTGGTAATCACTACTTAATAGCTGTAGGTGAGGAGTACCATATCATTTAGTTGAATATATATTAGTGCAGCTAGAACGTCTTTCATCATTATATAACATTGATTCCAAATTATATCTGAACATAAACATGGGCAACTTGCCAAATTAATATGTGGTAGAATATGCTGGCATTGAATATTGTACTGATTGGAATTGAACCCTTCTCCCATACATTAAAGGCTCGTCATCTGAGTTTTCAGTGCTGACCTTAATTGCACTTAGTGGTGGCTTCCAGAATGATACAGAGCCATACAGAGATACATTCTAATCCAATACAGAAATGTGTAAAATTATCTATCCATATTTATGCCAATCCTGACAGTATCTAACCTATTGATTAATTGCGCTTCTAGTTCTCCTATTTCTGTTCCCGGTTTTCCCCTCTTCTGCCAAATATGCCTTGTAAGGACCTTATGAATTAAATGTATCTAATGCTTTCAAATGACTGCTCTTACAAGAAATGTATCACCATTGTTTTATTGGTATCTTTGTTATTAATTGTCCTAATGTATTCTTTATAATCACTTTTAAATTCGTTTTTGCAGAACCAACAGATTGAAGTCCACATACAAATAATTGCATATGCAAAACAGTGTCCACGTGGCAATACTCAAAACAGGACTGGTTCTCATCAATAGCCTTCATCTGTAGGCTTCAACAAAAACACATCTATGTAGCCCTCCCAGTGCAGTCTGCTAAATTTGGTCCATTTTAGCAAAGTGATGTTCTTCCACTGAAGTAAACCTTGATAATTATTAGGTTCCTCTAATATTTCATTTTCTTAGGTTGATAACTATTCATTTCTTTCTCTGTTTCATTTCCTAGCCACAGGCACATGTGTTTCTCTAATCATGATCTCTTCAGTGGAGCACAGCAGATGCATAGTGCCATACTTCTTTGCAGCATAACATTTATAGACTAGTGCTTTCCTAATTATTCATACAACAGAATGTTAGTGCAAGAGTCATCAACCTTTGGTGTGTAGCCAGTGTATATGGGAATCATCTAATACAAAGCAATCTCCATGCAGCAGTTCTTAAAACTGGGCTGGTACTCATGATTAGCCTTCAAATATGGATTTACAGTGAAATACTATAGCCTTATAGCCCGCAGTAGCGGGCTATGCTGGCTATTAAAGGCCCGCTGCAGCGTTAAAGGCCTGAGCCGAAGGCGAGGGACTTTAACAAGGCAGCAGAACTTTAAAAGCCGGTATAGCCCTGCTATGAAGGGCTATAAGGCTATTAGAACATTCTGCCACTAGAGGGCATAATGTTCTAACAAATAAAACAAAGCCTTCAGGGAGCGCAAGGGTATTGAAATCCCCTCAGGCTCCCTGAAGCCTATGTTCACAGCCAGAGCTGTGAACAAACAAACATTGGAATGTTGGAGCTCCGGGTTTATACCAGCCCTTATAAGCCAGGGGCACTCTATTGTTTTCAATGACGTTTCCAGCATTCCAATGTTCTAATACTCAGTAGACCTTCTAGTGAATTCTGGTCAATGTGTTCCATCTTTATCAAAGTTGCGGTCCAGTGGAGATAAGTTTAATAATTGTGAAGTTATTTTTAAATCTTTCACTTTCTTAGCTTGATAATTATTAGTTTCTTTCAATCTTTAATTTTCTTAGTCCTAGACACATGTCTTACTATTTATGAGCTGTTCGGTGGACCACAGCAGGTACAGAGAGCCATACTTGTTTACAGCATAGCTTTTACCGAGCACTGCCTTCTTAACTGTTGTTACTGCAAGGGTTATCTACCTCTGGAAGATCATCATTGGCTCTGGGAACCATCTAATGTAAAGCAATGTTAACGTGTCAGCACTAAAAACAGGATTGGCACGCGCCAATCACTTTCAGCTGTGGGTTTTCAGTGAAGCAGAACTAAGCATTCTATTTTTTCCAGCGTATTTGCTGGGTTCCTGCTGATGCTTGTCCTAATTTGTGGCATCATTGTGCTGTTCCTGCTATTCCACAATGGCTGATCCGTTTGTAGTCCTGCCCAGACAGGTCTTCGCTTCAACCGTACCGTAAGTGAATGCTACAAATTTCTGGAATGGTGCCTTTGACGCTCTGGATGCCAAATTTGGCCTAACTTTCCGCTATTCTTACTCCAACTGTGAAAAACCTGTGCTCCATTACATTCGGTACCCCTTTCAATGGGTCCTGGATGTCTGCCTGGCTACACCATCTCACACTGCCCTGGATTTCGAACTGTTGATGGGTAACTTAATGGCCCATAACCAGAACTGTTCCTTGGGTGTGCGGCTTATGTACAATCCATTTCGTGGCCAGTGGCCAGAGTTGATACCTGTACAACTGCGCAGCGTCTACTGGCTCTCAGTTTCATCAAAATCAAAACAGGTTTTCCTTTCAGGCTGGTCGACAACTAGATACGAGGAGCACATTTGTTCCTTTGACGGGCTCAACTGGATGGCTAACATTTTTAATCTGGAAGGTTCGGATTTCTTATTGGAATCATTGTCTTTTCACTTGTCATCCTCTATTCTGGGTCTTAGGGATACGCATAAATTGGATACATTTTTCTCTAAAAAGCTTTTTTGTTTATTTGGCCATTGCCCCTATTGGAGACACTAACTTCACACTATTTTGAACATGTTGGTTCTGCTTGTCACCAGATTTCTGTTATCATTTTGGTGTTACAATCCTGACCAAGGGGAGGGTGTCATTTGTCCCATGCAGGTCCCTTGTCATTTTCCCTATGGTAGCATGAGCACATTGCAGACTGTACTCTGCTTTGCACACATTACCACACAAACATACAGGGTCTGCTGCCGACACCCAGAGATTTTCTGATATATAATCACTTTGCTTCTGCAGAATGGGAGAGGGTTAGGCTATCCTGTCTTATATAATGACAACTCCTTTTATGATTTATGGACTATTTACTATGTTGACCATATTTGTGTAAGGCATTTACTTATGTATTGTGGCAGGTATAATCCATACTAGTGCATGATAGTGAAAATAAACATTTTAAACTTTTCTTGTGTATATGTCAGATCTTATTGTGGGCTAGAACGAGTGTGAGAGCGAAAGGGTGTGTCCTGCAACCGCAATTCATGGGTCAGGCGTGTTATGTTCTGGGATGTCAAATCACATCTTCCTCTGTGAGTGAGTAGGAGGGCAAGTGAAACACTATGGCTAGTCAGCCCCTGGCTCTTGGGTACTCAGGTGGTAGGATGACTCATTCCCTGCCTGCTAAGATTCTATGATCTCAAGCATAGTTCTGTGACTCTGCAGAATCCATGCAAAAAGGGTATGTGTTTGAGTTGTTAGTACCAAATGTTTTGGGAAGTAAGAGGAAAATGAATTAGTTAGGTATGGATTAGGAAGTGTTTGTCAATGTGGCTTTTAGCTTATATAATGGATTTGCATATGGTTAGATGGTGAGGTATGGTTTTTGTGATTGCAGATTGTTAAATGTATGATGAGAGTCTTGAGTTTACTTAAAGATGCATATAACTATATATTTTTGGAAAGATGGCCTGAGGGGTATATCTATTATAAAATAACATGTATATTACACAGTGATCTATGTTCTTTAAGGCTGTTGAAAATGTCATATATATGGTGAGGTCATGTTTTCTTTAAACATGCTCTGTTTAAAATTGTGGAGGGTAATAGTACAGAAGGTCCCTTGAAAGTTCTTGTGCTATCTTCACTTGGCATGTAACTTTTCTTTGAGAAATGCTGAATATATATTTTAAACACAAAAGAAATATTTGAGAAATTATGCACGTATACCATCAAGCAAAGGTTTTGTCCTTTGAAAAAGTGAGAATTGTAGTTTTAGAAACCTACTGATGCATTTGCACGCTGAGTAACAGAGCAATGAATGCTCCTAAAGAGCCATGTATCCAATTATATATCAAGTGTGATATCTAGACTTTACTCATACATAGCTCAGTAGAAAAGGATAGATACACTAAAACAGGTAGTTTGATACTGATAGAAGGACTGAAACAATGAGTCACAGAAATAGTCTCAACTGTTATACATCTAACAGCAATGGAGGTACTTTCACAGTCACCCAGGCATTACACAGGCGCTCATTCAATCTCTCAGCTACTACTCAGGCATTCATCGAATCATTCACACACTATCCATGTACTTTTTCAATCATCCAAACACTAAACATGTACTCTTCCAATCACACAGGCAGTAATTATGTACTCATTGAACTACGCAGACACTACCCAGCCAGGTACTAACCATTCACGTATCTAACCACAAAGGCTGTACCTATGCAGTCATTCAAACACCCAGGCACTGCCCATGCACTCATCTGCACATCCACTTACAACCCATACACTCATCGAAATACTGAGGCAACCCTCAAGCACTCCTCCAATCACTCAGGCACTACTCGTGCACTCATCTAATTATTCATGGAGTACTACTGCAATGAACCTATCACCCATGCACTCATTCAATTACTGAGGCAATACTTTTGCACAAATACAATCATCCCAGTAGCACACTTGCTTTCATCCAATCACTCAGGCTATAACAATGGACTCATGCAATCACTCAGACACTAGTCATGCACTTATCTACTTATCAAGTCACTACCCATTTACTTATCTAGTCACCCAAGCACTATCTGTTCACTTAACCAAGCACATGGGCAGCAGCCATGTACTCTTCGAATCACTGAAACACTATTCATGCACTCATCCAATTTGCCAGGTGCTATGCAAGCAATTAAACAATCAAGTACATGCTATCCATGCACTCTATAAATCACCTATATACATGCTCATGCACTCCTGCAATCATCCAGGAACTAGAGCTGCACTCATTTAATCATCCAAGTCCTATCTATGCATGTATTGAATTATTGAGGCATTAGTCATGCCCTTATCTGGCATCACTCATGCACTCATCTAAACACCCATACAGTACTGATTTACTCATGCAAACATGCAGGCAGTAACTATGCAGATATGGAACGACCCATGGAATTCCCACAATTTCAGGGACTGATCCAGACACTACCTATATCCTCAGGGATCACCTAGGCACTACCTATGCACTCATAGAATGATCCAGGGAGTATTGATATAGTCAACCACAAACACAAGTATTTACAAGATTTAGTGAGGAATATGTAGTTTTTTAGAACCATCCGGTGAAATATATATGCAACCTGTCACACACTCTTTGCATGTACTCCGAAGAATTAGGGATCTATGTGCTTTGATAGAGGTTAATATGCTGATTCTCGTATGCACCGTTTCCCAAAATCTAAATCTGATGCACCTAATTAAAAGAGTACTGAGACACTAAATCCACCAGTGAGACAGCAGTAGAGAGGCACACAGATAGCTCTTATGGTGTGATTTCTGGTTTACAGTATCGAGGCACTGAATGGCACTACACTTTGGCTGGTGTTCGTTTTAAAATTCACAACAGAAGGGGCAAACTGGTCCTTAACCAAGTATAAGGGAGAACGTAGGTAAGGTGCAGCTGTGTTGTAGGAGAGTGTACTAAAATGTTAAAAGGTAACTAATAAATATAGTTTTGTGTTCTGCTTTGGGTTTAGTATATTTAAGTAAGTGAATGTACTTATATAGCTAGGTCCATCTGTAGAATAAAAATTGCAACATAACATAAAAACTGTTTTTGTTTGATGTGTAATTCAGTAGTAAAGTAGTTGGTACATTTTTTGTAATTTGGCAGCGATCGGGGTTCGCTGCCAAATTACAGCATTTAGCTGAAGTCATCTTGTTTTCGGCAGCCATCTTGTCTGCCATGTGCTCACCATGTGCTCTGTCCTCCCTTGCTGTCGTTTACTCTTGTACTCTGCTTATGGGCAGACTATATTTAGGTTCTGCTAATCTGCACTTGTGCAGAAGACACTGCAACTGTTCACATATGTCTTAGTCTGTAACTGTCAGGGTATTTTTACTGCAATTAACAAACTGCTAAGCTCCGCCCTACTGTTGACTGTGCATTTCTGTAAGACCTTTTATGTATGTAAACCTTCTCTTCTGTACTTGTCCTGTCTTCTTCTGAACCTCTGTGTGGATATAAAAGGAACAATACGCTGTTCGGCAACCCATTTATCCTATCCTTAATAAACCGCAAGATGATTCCCTTTTGCTAGACCGTTTTCCGCCTCCGTATACTTTTCCTTCTGCTCCTCATGCGTCAGGTGAGGACTCTGCTTCAGAGCAAGAGAAATCAGGGGAAACTCTGTCTATGTTGACCGCTGGACGTACGGCTGACCTTAGAGCCCCTGCTCGCAAAGCCGTTCGCAGTACTGCTCCTGCTTCTGAACTTATAGATAACATGAAAAGATGGCAGGAAAGGGAGCAAATATATTTTACTGAGATATTCGCTACAGAGGTCATTGAGTGGTTTAGGAAATATTCAGATTAATTGGAGTCCAGTGATAAAGCAATTAACTATAAGCAAATGCGTGATGGTCTTTTTGTCATCTCTCAGGTGGCTGACTCAATCAGACGTTTGGTTAAATTGCGTGATGATGCAGTCCGTTTACGAGAGGAGAAAAAGGCAGCTGACGCAGCTGCACAAACATCCCAGACCAGCATGACACAAGCTTCTGCTTCCGGAACAGATAAGACTATGATAGTTCATGCGAAACCTAGGCGGGAAGCCGCACCTTTGTATGTTTCTCCTAGAGGTACGGGACAAATGATAATAGGGATTCCACTGATGCAAAGAGTTATTTTATTTATAGCTGGTTTACACTCCTTGGAATAGAGCAGATGTTATGGCTCTTAAAACTGCATTACCTGATCAGCGGAAAAATCCAGGCGCTTTTTATGAGGAAGTTGAGGGTGGCATTAGCTCTTGTACAATGACTCTGCCTGACATTGATATGCTTTTCGGATTGATATTACCCCCTGATATGTGGAGAACTGTTCGTAAAGTTGATGATTGTACGACTTTTGGTGCAATATGGAAAGATTTAGAACAAATGGACCAAGAAGGGGAACCCGCACAGAAACCATGTCAGCTAATTTCAGATCTCCCCGCAGCTATATTAGTTAAGTTAAAAACGATTATTTCCCCTAAAAAGATAGACTGAACTGTATTAGCATCCTGTAAGCAAAATGCAGCTGAATTGTTTTTTGACTTCTTTACATGTTTTGAGGAGGTATTCCATGATTTTTGTGGCCAGTCATTGACAGATGACACGGGCAGGCATCTGTTTGTCGATAAATATGTCGCCAACCTGTTGCCAGGAATAGCTAGTTGCCTAAAGGCCAGTGAGAGTTCATGACTACCTCTTCGCCGGTTTCTCTTTTGACTATGGCTCAGTATTATGAACAGCAGGAATTAGAAGCGAAGGGTAATGAGGACAAGAAGACTAAGGAGTTAAAATCGAAGGTTATGTTAGCTCAGGTTTATGGTCCGCATTCTAGAGGTAGTGACAGGGTGGGACATGTGTCTTATGGTCCGTCTTTTCCTCCTTATGCTCATCCGACTTTGTCTTCTGTGTATGTGTTATTTTGAATGACAACCAACCCGTGATTGAGAGATCTTGTCTTGTTAAAGAGGACATTGCATTAGCTTCACTTCCTAGTACTTTGTGGGCTACTTCTGACATCGATGTAGGGCACATGGTTATTCCACTAGTACATATTAGTCTTAAGGAGGGTGCTTCATTACCACGCTTGCCTCAATACAAAATTTCTCAAGAAGGCGAAGAAGCACTTGTACGCATTGTTCATGATTTAATTGAAGTGGGGGTTGTGGAATAAGTTATTTTTTACATTTGCAACAGTCCTATTCTTCCCATTTTGAAAAAAGACACTGACATTCGGATTTACAGATTCATCATTGATTTGTGAGCAGTTAATAAGATCGTAGTACCACAATACCCTGTGGTTTCTGATATAACAATACTTCTTACCTTAGTTCCTCCGACAGCAACTACATTCACTGTGATCGATCTGAAGAATGCTTTCTTTTCGATTCCTATATATCCTGATAGGCGATATTTGTTCGGCTTCACTTTGAATAATCGATCTTACAGATTTTGTAGAATTTCTTAAGGGTATACCGAGAGTCCTAGTATTTACAGTCAAGCATTGAAAAGACAACTTGATTCTTTCGCTTTGCCTGAAGGAGTGGCTCTCATACAATATGTTGATGACATCTTGGTGGCAGCCGATACGCCTGAACAGTGTGAAAAATTTACTTTATCTTTGCTATCCTTTCTTGCTTCAAACCACCACAAAGTGTCACAGTAGAAATTGCAATATTGTAGACCTAAGGTTACCTACTTAGGTCACCTTCTATCTAAGGAGGGGCGTGCACTTCCACCAGATCGCATTCAAGCAATTTTAGACACACCAGTGCCTTCTACTCAGAAAGATGTCCATGCATTCATTGGTCTTACTTCTTTTTGTAGGCAATGGATATTAGGTTTTTCACACATTGTTAAAACCTTGTTGGCGCTCCTGACCAAAGACACTCCAATGCCCCTTCCATGGACGCCTGAATGCCAGAATGCTTTCGTCAGATACGTCAAGCTCTTTGCTCTGCACCAGTGTTAGGCACTGCAGATTACAGGAAGGCTTTTACACTTTATGTACACAAGTAAGATGGGTGTGCATTGTCAGTTTTAGTGCAGACACATGGTGACAAGCAGCATTCCTGTGCATATTTTTCAGCTGTTCTTGACCCCGTTGCTCGTGCATTACCTAGGTGCTTCCGTTCATTTGCAGCAGCAGCTGTGTCCTTGCGTCAGAGTGAAGGGATAGTTTTGTCACATAAACTGTTGGTGCTACTAACCCATGCGGTCGATGCCCTTTTGAACCAGACTAAGACGCAACACTTGACTAGTGCTTGTTTGACAGGATACACTGTTGGCCCCTCACTTTACCCTGAAGAGATGTGCAACTTTGAACCCAGCAACTTTGTTGCCATATCCAGTGACTCAGACTCAGTCACAGGAGTCTCATGATTGTATATTCCTTACTGAGGAACAGACAAAGGGTTGCGTCGATTTGCAAGATAAGCCTCTTTCAGATGTAGATGGGGAATTATGGGTTGATGGGTCTTGTTTGAAGTTACCAGATGGCACGACTTCAGCTGCATATGCAATTACTACCCTTCAGACAGTAGTGGAGATAGCTCATATGCCACAGAAGTCAGCTCAAGCAGCTGAGGTAATAGCTTTGACACAAGCGTGTAAACTTAGCACTGACTAGTGTGTGAACATCTATACAAATAGCCGCCATGCTTTTGGAGTGGCCCATGATTTTGGCCTACTTTGGAAGGAAAGAGGCTTTCTTACATCCCACGGGATGCAGATAATGCACGGAGAACTAGTGCATAATCTTTTGACTGCACTGACATATCCGAAGAAAATAGCTATTATTAAGTGTAGAGCACACAAGAAAGTGACTGATAAGACAGGACAAGGCAATGCCTTTGCAGCCTGCACAACCCGTGAGACTGCGATGCAGCGAAGCACTACATCGATGTATGTAGAAAAGTCACAAGCTGAACGTTGGCATGATACTAGACAAGAAGTGCTAGACATACAGAGATCTGCTTCTGTGGAAGAACCTGAGCAATGGTCTAAAGAGGGAATGTTGAATGATGAGGGCTGTTGGCGCAATAAAGAGATGGATAAGTGGAAACTGCCTATAGCCTATTTACAGCCCATGGTTCAGATGGCACATGGGCCGGCACATGTTGGAGCTTCATCAATAACGAAATTGCTCACGCAAGTTTGAGAGCATCCAGAAATTGCTGGCACAGCTAAAAGGATAGTACAGTCCTATTTGATCTTTTGGCAGTACAATCCTGGTAAAGGGACACAGACTCCTACAGGAAGGTTTGCTACACCAACCGCACCTTTTGAAGTTTTGCAAATGGATTACATCCAACTTGAACATTGCAATAACTTGAAGTATGTCCTAGTGGTGGTATGTGCTTTCAGTAAATGGCTAGAGGCATACCCTACAAAGGATAATACGGCTCTCACCACAGCAAAGGTGCTTTTAAAGGAATTCTTCCCTAGATTTGGTGTTTGTAAACTTTTGTGGAGTGAAAACAGACCTCATTTTATTGGACAAGTTGTTGAGTATGTCCTGAAAGGATTAGGGATCAAACAGAAGTTCCATGCCGTCTTCCACCAACAATCAGCAGGATTGGTGGAGAGGTATAACGCTACTTTGAAATTGAAATTAGCAAAAATACTGGCTTCCACGTCTTCGAAATGGCCTGATGCGTTGCCCTTGGCATTGTTGTCTATTAGGTCAGTGCCACATTCACAATCTGGGCTTACACCATATGAGGTGGTATTTGGGAGACCGATGAACATTTGGGGAGTTCCTAACCCACGCCCCATACATGATGTACCATGTGTTCTGATGAGTGACTACTTAGCACAGTTGACTGACAGTTTGATTTCTATTCATTAACAGGTTCGAGAAGCTCTTCCTGACAGGTCCACAGGTGAGGCCCATGAACTCCGGCCCTGTGACCACGTGATGGTCAAGGTCTTCAAGAGGTTGAATAGCTTGGAGCCCAGGTGGCGAGGAACAGAGCAGGTGCTCCTCGCTACAAGGACAGCGGTTCGAGTGATGAACAGGAAGACTTGGGTCCACAGCACTCACTGCAAGCGAGTGTCGCCTACCTTGGTGGAACCTGCTGTGCTGACTGACCATCGAGAGATTCTGGAAACGGAGAAAGGCCACGCCATCTCAACTGATGAATCTGAGGAAGTCTTCCCAGACCACACGATCCCTGGAGTATCCCGATACCAACTGAGACCACGGAAAGAGTCTGCATTGTTGAAAAAGACTGGTTGAGCTACCGTCCTGGGTTTGTGAAACAGCGCTGATGTGGCAAGGGGGGGATCAGTCCTACATAGTGACACCCATCTTGACCCTCGGTGAAGAAACCAACCGCTGCCCAGGACTTTAACGCTTCAACGATTGATTTAACAACGAAGTGATCATGTCCGAAAGGAGATCAACTGTTGCTAAGATATGTAATAAAAAGACCATTTGTGCTGTAGCATTTGTTGTTGCTATGGTAGTTCTAGCAGTAACAACCTGGTTTGTTGAGAAAATGGCTCCTGCTCAATAACTTCTGTACCAGCTGAGCATCATTACTTTACGCTTCCATACATGAGCAAAAGCATCGACAATCCTACCTGAACAACGCGTTCATTCAGATGTTACATCACACTCACAATGCCACAAATACTAGTGACTGTTGGGTGTGTGGGATGATACCAGCTCACCAGAAGATGGGAGGAACACCTTTTATCCTCTTCCTTTCTTGCATAATGGTTCTTGCCAAGGCTGGTTTGCGCTTTTGTTTGCTTCTGAAAAGGCTCACATTTCAAGGATTACAGTAGCACGGGTTAATTATCATCTCAATAAAGTGTGTTATCCAGATGAAGAAGGTTATCCTCGAGCTGAAGGAACTAAATGGGAATGGGAGGAGTATCGACCAGAAAATTTTTCCACGCCATATGTTTTCCCAAATATGAGAACTATTAAGAACAATGGACCATTTGTGAATTCTGTTACTAGAGCTAAAGCAGATTTGTGTATAGGCAGTGTTGGGAGAATTCCAGTAGGAAGAAGTGAGTGTACTGTGGGTCTGACTATTGAAGGTGCCTATAACAGTAGTTTCATATCCTCACATAATACCTACTTTGTCTGTGGTAATAAGGGATATTACCAACTACTAGTTGGATGGTCTGGAGTATGCTCTGCGTCCTTTTTGGTGCCCCCTGTGTTTCTGGCTCCTGCATCGTATCACAAGGATTTTAAACTGTACAATGATATTTCTAAGAACAGATGTAAGAGGACAACAAGCACTGATGAGGTGGACCAGACTGACACCACCTTGCAACAATACTTTGATTTTAATTTGGCCTTGTTTTTCTTTGTGGGTGCTGCATTAAACAGCAGAAAGAGAAGACGATTGGCTCGTGTTGAAGAAGCTGTTACCAATCAAACAGCTATGGCACTTGGGAACATTACAGAAGAGCTGCAAATTGTGAGGATTGTAACACTCCAAAATCGTATGGTTTTAGATGTGGTTTTGGCTGATCGAGGTGGTGCATGTCGCATCATCGGTAGTAGTTGCTGCGTCTACATTCTGGATCACTCTCCTTCAGTGTTTGATGCAATCTCTAAACTGCATAAGATTACTGATGAAATTCACCCAGAGACTGGCAGCTGGACGTTTTCTAGCCGGTTTTGGACATTGTTTGTTACATGGGGCTGGAAGCTGTTGACCATCCTATGTGTAATAATAGTGATACTATTTACATGCTGTGTAAGTATACAAAATGGTCCAATGCTTTGCTCTGTCTGCATTTCTGCCTATACACCTGCCAAGCGAAATGTTGGAGAAATAAAAGCCCAACACATGCTGAATAAAGAGATTTCTGAAATAATGAATATAAATGTACAGGCTGTGAATCCAGATTACCCCAAATGAATGAATGGCTTCAGGTAATGCTAAAAGGGTCATCTGTTGTAATTTTGCAGCGATCGGGGTTAGCATTTAGCTGAAGCCATCTTGTTTTCAGCAGCCATCTTGTCTGACATGTGCTCACCATGAGCTCTGTCCTTCCTTGCTGTCGCTTACTCTTGTACTCTGCTTATGGACGGACTATATTTAGGTTCTGCTACTCTGCACTTGCGCAGAAGACACTGCAACTGTTCACACATGTCTTAGTCTGTAACTGTCAGGGTATTTTTACTGCAATTAACAAACTGCTAAGCTCCGTCCTACTGTTGACTGTGCATTTCTGTAAGACCTTTTATGTATGTAAACCTTCTCTTCTGTGCTTGTACCGCCTTCTTCTGAGCCACTGTATGGGTATAAAAGGACCATGTTCCTTCTATTCAGTGTGCTACTTCATACACTACCGAAGGGTGTTGTGTGAATGTAGTTCCACCTCTTGAGGTTAATAAAAGTACTTTGTTCTATATTTCAGTTTACGTGCCAACTTCTATTCTATTGGTCTGAGGACTTGTGCAGAGAAGGGCAAAACCCTGCACTGGTAGGCCTGACTGAGGCTCACTACGACACTTTGGCTTGAGTAAATATTCAAATATACTTTTTTTACTGCACTATATTTACATAACTACAGACAGAATGCCTACAAAAGCTCGGAGGTAAAACGCAACAGAAGTAACTACAGTATCTGTGCAGAACTGAAATTCAAAAGGAGCCAAATGCAGAATATTTGGTGACAGTAAAAAAAAGTACACTGGTGAAAGGACAAAGTCATATCTTAAAAATATATGTGGACAAAGATTGCAAAATAATGAAAATAAAAACCAAACTATGAGAAAGAATGAGTGGACAAAATCTATATTTCAAGAACAGGAAAGTATGTCACAAAGATGGACACACCTTAACCAGGAGACAGAATCACTTTAAGGGAATGTGAGCCTGGATGTTTTGTAGTAGAGTGGTTGTAAACCTACTGAGAAATATGAAGAACTATAGAAGAAGGAGAGAGGCACTGAAACAAAAAGAATGAGTTGAGGGAGAACTTTGCTATGAAGAGGAAGCTTTTTATTTTGATTATAAATAGAATTAAGACTCTTGACAAAATGGTGTTGTACATGCTGGGTCAAAACCAGAAGAAAAGATTAGTGAATAGAATTAACTTTTGTTCAGTTATTTGTGGACAATGGATACATACTTCTAGTACAGAGGCTTTCTTTAATGGAGAAAGCTATCTACAGGATAACACATTAGTTCATTCTTTTGAAATGACAATTATGTCATGAAATGAAGAACAGCACTCCTATAGCGAAAGAGGTGACGGTACCTAGAAACGTAGAGCCAGTTATTGCTGGAAAGGTCAGGGAAAGCGTAGTTAGGCACTGTATACAAATGGAATCGTAGCAGTGTCTGTAGCATTCAACAGCAATCCATTGATATATTAAAAACATTTTCTATGTGTCAAGGTGAAGTTTAAAACATAAAATAAGTAATTTACAAGGAATGGATCCTTGCAAGATTAGAACGCATACAAATTTGGAGGTACACTCACTAGCTTGTTTATCAAAGAAAGTGTGCCAAAGCACCTTTCATCAATTTCAGGATGGTAGCTGTACAACACTTAAAACTGCAAACATTAGCAAAGAGGCTGTACTATGTGAAAACTCCTGCTTTATATTAAGAGAAATGAATAGAGCAATTTTGCATCGTACTATGGCAAAGGTAGAAAATGTTTGTGATGATGGGCCCATGAGACCCTTTCAGGTGAGTGTCTGCACTTTACAAACCCCTTCACAAACCCCTGATTGATTAATTGATTGATTGATTGATTAATTGAAAGATGTACAGTTTTGATTCTTGGGTACAGAACAGGACTCTAGGGAAAATGAAGAGGTGATACCAGGAGGAGTTTCAGAACAGGACACAGGTATTATAGTTGATAGTTTTGAAGAAGAGGTTTACAAAATTGCACATAGTATGCTCTGAAAAACCAGAGTATGTTTGCATATATTGTTGACGCACTCACTTTAAGATTCAAACATGGAATGTTAACTTGTATTTAAAATGTTTTTTTTTTAAATAGATAACGGGAAAATGTTTCCTGTGTAGTTATTTGCAGATGAATGCTTTGACTTGTCCACACGGCAAACTCATTCATAGATACAAACACTTGCATATGTTCTCACTTGCAATCCATATAGCCAGTAACACATAAACTCACCCATAGAGCCACTAATGGAACCACTAACTCACATATACAGCCCCTCATGCACCTACTTATTTATCAATACAGCCACTCCCTAATCCAGTCATAGAGACATAGACATATTTACATACCTCCTCATACACCCAGACAACTACTAATACAATAAATGAGTTAACCATACACCTACTCATACACCCATACAGTCGCTCACTCAGCCACTAACTAACACATACAATTACTAACACAGTCACTGAGTTACTTATACATATACTAATACATAAACTCACTCACCTAGGCAATGACTAAGAGAACCACATACTCTCACATCCAACCTATTTCACTCTCGCTCACCTTTCTCACCAATACAACCACTCAATCACCCATTTGTTCACACATACAGCCACTCACACACCCACAGAAGTCCCTCATGTACCCTGTCACTCACACATACAGACACTTATGTATTTGCTCAAACACCCATTCACCCTCTCATGTACCCTATGATTCACCATTCATAACCACTGATACGCTAACTCAGTCAACTACACAGATACTTACACAGCCACTCATTTACTCATACACCCACTGGCACACCCCCTCGCTCTCCTATACAAAAACACACACACCCACTATCTCATGTATACAGTATTTTATATAGTCAGTCACTATTCTATACACCCTTTACATCCCTACACATTTACCCATACAGGCACTTCCGCAATGAGTTACCTTAGTATATATGTTTCATTCTCAGTAACTTTTAGAAAACACTCACAATCACTGGATGATGTCATCAGTGATGTCATTTGAAATGTCATCAGTGATGCCATCAGTCATGTCACTGACCATGTCATGAGTGACGTAATATGAGAGGCCATAAGCAGTGCATTGCATGGGCATGAGTTATAATTAGCTCAGGCAACTTTAACTGCTGAATTTCTCTAGTTTTGTTTGAGTACAATGTCAAAAGAGTAAAAATGTCCCTGTAACCTTTGTTTTTTTCAGTGAACAAATATATATATATATATTACCTACTGGCGGTCGCCAGTAGGTATATATAGTTAGGATTTTTTCCCTATGGGATTTTTGAAAATTCTATGTCTAATAACTTTGGCGTTTGTGGACGGAATTGGCTGACATTTTCTGGAAAATGAAACATTTTGTTTCTGAGCAGCCCCTGGAAATTTGGGGGGGGTTCGTCCAGGGGGGGTCGAGAAAAAAGGGGGGTCCCAAAACGTGTTTTTAACATTGAGTTTTCCATAGGGCGGTTGGCCTCACTTTTAGCCCGAACGGCTGAATGGATTTGCATGAAACTTGGCAAAATTGTAGGGACTGGTAGCCCGATGTGCCTTTTGTAGGTCTCAATATATGTGCTCCAGTGGATTTTGAGAAATTAACGTTTAAAAAAAGATATATATCTGTAAGCGCGCTCTGGGCAGCGCTCCGGTCCGCGGACCTTAAGCGTACCGGAACTTCGCGTAGCTAAGCTGATTGGCTCTCCGGTGTCTGTCAACATTCTAAACAGTCCGGAGCGGCCGCCATCTTGTCTCTCGGTAGGATTGAGAGACAAGAGGAGGCCAAAACAAAGGGGGAAATAACCATAAGGGGGCATACTAGATCCTCCCTGACCCCCTAGGTTTAATGTGGAGGTTTTAAAAGGGCCCCGCGGGGCAAAAAAAACAAAAAAAAAATTTGTTTTTTTTGCGTGGGGAGCGCCCGGTCCGCGAACCGGGAAGCGTTCTGGGCAGCGTACTGCAATGAAAAATGAATGATAGACTTTTCAAATGCTGTATGTTAATTGATTGTTGGTTTTGTTGATTATTTTTTATTTTCTTTATTTTTTAAGCATTTTTTTTTATTGTGATTGTGTTTCATAATTTATTAAACTTTCTAACATTTCATTGTCAGAAATTTCATAATTATCATTGAATATACATTGTAGTCTCTGAGGGTGTAAAATGTCCTCATTTTCAAGGAGGTTATCTACTGCTTGTACACATTGCAGTAGTTCTTTGTCTAAAGTTTCATCGAAAAATTCAATATCATTTTCATCATTGATTTCTTGGCTGCTCTCTTGCAGGACAATTTGAAATTCAACTTTCTGTTCGCCTTCCATTTTGCCTGAAATTTAGATTAAAAAAATATATATTAGTAGAGATAGGGCACTGTTGGGATTAATTTTGGGCAGTGTATAGTATCAGAGTGGAAGTAGGAATATAAAAAAGTGTATGTGATTTAACGTAAGTAAATTCATAATTATACAAGAGAAGCCTAACTCCATCCATAACTATAACAGAGAAGTCTATCTAAATCTATAACTACTACAGAGGGATAGTATATAACTATCAGAAAAAGTTTACCATATTAACTTATAGTGCACAATATACTTCAGTTTTAAAAATAAAAACTTACCTTTAGAAAGAAGTTGAAGGAATTAGTGAAAATCCTATTGAAATGTACACCAAGAAGTAGTAGTCAAAATGGCTGTGTTTTCTTCTCTTCCTTTATATATATTCAGGTATATAACCAATCAAATGTCAGGTAAAAAAAGTAGAAAATGAAAGTAACATTTTAATTGGTTGTCAATTCCAACACTTCAGATGTGTTTTGTGAAGTAATTTACCTCACGGTATTTAGAGAGGTCTACAGGCTAAATGGCCAAATGGAATTCCAATCAAATTTGTGAAAATGGTAGGGATTGGTATGTAGTATGAGCTAGTCTATATTTGGTGAAATTGTCTCCAGTGGCTTTTCTGTGAACTACTTTCCCACCTTTTTTGATGGTGCGCTTCCCAGGGAGCGACCCGGTACGCGAACCGTTGAGCGCCCCGGTTCGCGAACCTTAAGCGTAATGGGAGTCCACCATTTTGTGTTTCGGTCTAATTAAGATACAAGATGGAGGGCAAATAATGTTCAGAATGGGTAGAAGGGGGCACGGTAGACTTATCTTGACCCCCTAGGTTTTGTGAGGGTGGCTGAGGAGGCTTATATGTGCGAAAAAAAAACATTTTTTTAAAAATTTCGCGAGGTTAGCTCCCGGTTCGCGTACCGGGTAGCGCCCCAGGGAGCGTACTTTGTTGAAAATTAGTGAAAAATGTTAGAGTAAAATAATAATTGTGAGTGATCAGATGTAGGGTAGCTCTGAGAAGAGCTTTTGGGTTTATGGTACATTTAGGTACTTATAAGTAGGTACCAATGCACATTCTTAAATTCAGAGTGAAAATTCTGTTGCCCTCATCTGAGAAGTGAACTCCATCTCCTCTGTAGATATCTTGCATGTAGTAACGCAAGTTATTGTTGTACAGGGAGCCCATTCCATGGTCTCTCATGTAAGCTGAAACAGATTTGTTTACATGCTTCCTCGACTTCTCAATTTGTGGACAAAATTGGTTTGACCACCTCCATTTCTGTCTTTGGCATATATTTGAATATACCAAGGCAGTCTGAGGAAAAAGTGCCATTAATTGCTCAAAGGTGTCCTTTAAAAGCATTTCCAGACCTACACCAGTCAAAGTGCCCAAGTCATTACCTCCACAGTGCACAATTAACAGGTCAGGTTTGGGCAAATGCATAAAGGTTTTCACCAATGGTATCAATTGGTGACATTTTAATCCTCTGTGGCCAAACCACTTAATTTCCACATCTTGTAAATTGAGGTTAGGTAAATTCCTGTTTTCAGCGTACCTTTGAGCCCAGTGAATATAACTATGTCCAACAATCCAGACAGAAAACATGGTGAGAGAAGGTTCTCCTGCAGTCAGATGAAGTGTGGCAATGAAATGGCAGTTGAAAAAATGAGAGTTTAAAATGAAAAAAACTGTGCAGTTTCTGTGTTCATGAAGCAGTAACAGTGATTGGTGGATTTTGATTGCTGAAAACAGAAAGTTAGGGTGCACGGATGAGTTATTTGAAAGATGTATTTTGAATGGTCAATAAAAAATCATTAAATGAAAGAATGCACTGGATATGCAGGTGCACTGAGAGTTCAGAGTTCAATTGTTGTGTGAACTTGCAAACACCAGAAGTCTTCCAAGAGGTGGTTGCCATGCAGAAAAGGCAGAAAGGGCAGAGGGGGGAAGGGTTTTCATTTGAAAAAAGTGAGGGAAGAGTTTTGATTGGGTGACATGAGAGATATGTGTGAAGAATTACAGCATTTCTGTGCTTTTGATAGCTGCAGACTCTGGAGTGCATACCTTTTGCTCTGCTGAAGACAAATTGGTGTGTTTCTGAGACTGTTTTCAAACTCAAAGTATTTGCTAAGGTGAGAAAATATTTCTTTAATTTAGATAGAGAATAGTGTGCTTTAAGGAGAAAATTATGAATTATGTGGCGCAAATTGCTTGTAAATATGCTCCCACCTGTGCATGGAAAATTTAGATTTTGAATGTTTGTGTTACATAGCCATGTTAAAAGTGATACAAACATGCTGCAAAGGCAATTAAAAAACGCTTTTATGTGTCTTAAGGACATTTTAAGTAATTTTCCCATGTGCAGTGTTTTGAAATTATGATTTGAAAATCGTTTTTGGGGAAAAGGAATTGTTTTTAAATTTATGACAAGGACATAATGGTGTATGCTTCTTTATAAGGCAATTGACTGTCCCTGATGTTATTTTTCCCATTTTAATGTAAGACCTTTCTCTGTGGCGCAAATTGCTTGTAAATATGCTCCCACCTGTGCATGGCAAATTTAGATTTTAAATGTTTGTGTTACATAGCCATGTTAAAAGTGACCCAACCATGCTGGAAAGGCAATAAAAAAACACTTTCATGTGACTTAAGGACATTTTAAGTAATTTCCCTGTGGGCAGTGTTTTCAAATTATGAATTGAAAATCGTTTTTGAGGTAAAGGAATGTTGTTAAAATGTATGTGCGCCATATGCCCCCAAATTTCTTTTTCAAGGGTGCAGCAGGGTGTTATTGAGACACCCCTGCACCTTTGGAAAAATTCCTAATTTGCGATGAGCTAATTGCTAATCGCAAATTGCACCTTCTTTCATATGGGCATCCTGGCGCATGGAAATGAATGGGTAATTTGCAATTAGCAATTTGCTCATCGCAAATTTGGAATGGTAAAGAATCGCTATTTATTCCTTAAAATTCGCTATTTTGGAAATGCAAAATAGTTATATGATACATATGGCGGTTGATGTCTAACAAGATAAGAAGCTTAGGGATACATTTATGATGACTGGCGCAATGAAGTGGACATCACTTACTTCATTGGTAGAGCTTTACATGTATTATGTCCTCTGTATTCTTCATCAAGCGTAACTTTAATCTGCAATCCTGAGTAGGCCTCACCTTACACAAACCTCTGGATAGGCCACATCTTATCGTCATCCTGGATTCATCATTTAAAATGCTAGGGACAGATTTATGATAGGTGTATGCCTCTTTTGCGCCACTGTGCGTCACTTTTATGATGCAGCGGCGGTGCAAAAGATTTGCTATGAGGCGACAAAATTACAAATTGATGCATTTAGGCAGATATGTCATGGTGTAAAAAAAACGTACCACATGAAACCAATGCAGCAGTGATGCAAAAGATGCACCATGTTGCAAGACAGGCCTCACTTGGGGCCATATGTATCAAGCTAATTAGCATTCGCAAAGATCAAAATTCTGCGAATTTCGGCCTTTGCGAATGTTAATTAGACAAATGGTATGTATCAAACAAGTTTGATGCAAAATAAGGAGTAGCAAAATTTGCTATTCCTTATTTTGCGATTGCACTGAAGGATTTGCAAATTTTGCGATTACTTAAATGCAATGTATCAAACAAAAAATATGTAAAAAATGACATTAAGGATTTGGAAACTATTGTGGTAAATTGGTGGTAATTTGTGAATTCTTTTCAAAAAGCTTTTTTTCAAAAAAACAAAAGGTCCCATATGACGCCAACACATGCCCTTAGGGCATGTATGTGTGCCATATGCCCCCAAATTTCTTTTTCAGGGGTGCAGCAGGGTGTTCTTGAGACACCCCTGCACCCTTGGAAAAATTCCTAATTTGTGATGAGCAAATTGCTAATCGCAAATTAAACCTTCATTCCTATGAGGCTCCTAGCCCATGGAAATGAATGGGTAACTTGCAATTAGCAATTTGCTCATTGCAAATTAGGAATGGTAAAGAATTGCTATTTATTCCTTAAAATTCGCTATTTAGGAAATGCAAAATAGTTTGATGGTACATATGGCGGTTCATCTGTAACAAGATAAGAAGCTTAGGGATAGATTTATGATGACTGGTGCATCACCAGGGATGTGTCAGTCATCCTGCGCCGCTGTTCCACCACCCATGGTGTGCTGCATTTACAATGCGGGGCATCATGGGGCAAAAATGGCACAGATGCGTGATGTATCTGTGCTGTAAAGGTAGTGATTGCTGGAGTTGTATCGCAAGTGCGATGCAGCTCAAGCAAGGCTCAGGGGTGCCCCATCTCCACAATGTTGCGTCAAGACCTATGCCTGCTTAAAGCAGGCGCAGGGTTTTGACGCAGCTTTCTCCTATCTGATTGTAAATACGGCACACCATGGGTGGCAGAGTAGCGGTGCACGTTAACTGGTGCATGCCTGGGGATGTGCCATTTAACATAAATCTGCCCCTTTACATTTAAGTATGTGCAGGACACACAGAGTCGGTGAGGCTTATCCAAGGTTAAGAAGAGATGAGTCCTGTTCACTGAAAAATTAGACATAGGCTTCACCTGCTCAGCATCGCTGGACATGGCTAAATAATAGCTGCAAAATATTACTCTTGTTAAACAATTTTACTATTATAATCTCTGAGATTTGTCTCTTACTCTGCAACATCTCATTGTTGTTATCTTTCTTTAAAGATAAAGACAACATCAACATGAGCGACAATCTGCAATCAGTTGATTTTGACCTCATCATTGAACTTGTAATTGAAACATCAGTGGATGTTGATCCCTTGGATGATTTAAATCCTGAGGATGAAGAAGAGCGTGATGAGGATGCAGATTTGTCCGAATTATATGACATAGGGTGGGAAGCTGACCTGCTTGAGCCTATGGAACTATAAACATTTATTTTTAAAATGTATAATAAATAAAAAGTAAAAGTGTAAACTGTTTAATTTAAAAATAAAGACACCTTCAAAAATAGGTTATGTGTAGTGTCTTCAATAAAATATTAAAATATGCTCATAAAATTAGATCAGATTCACATATAAAATAGCACAGGTAACATAAATATAAATGTCATTTCTTTTCTGCTATTTCTGTATTGTAATTTTGCCAAGGACTAAAAAATCTTCTATTTAAAATGTCAAGTAGTGTGTTAAGTTTTTGATCACTGTTATTGATTTACTGTTTGGTAATAATGGTTAATAACATTTTTTATTATATTTTACCACAGATTCAACTGCAGATCATTTCAAGATTTCACCATGCCAACAATAGAAAGACAGAGAAAGGCTGCAAACGTCAAAGACAGCAGGTGAAACAAAATAAGCAGCAGTCCTCTAACAAAAAGATTTGTCAAGTCACGAAGAAAGCACCGGGTAAGAGCACAAAATATTTCATAAGAAATATGTGTAGTAAAAAAAATATTACTACATAAAATGTTTCAGTCCATAAAAAGAGAACCAATTCAAATGGAAAGGAAAGGCCAATCAAAAATGTTACTGCTAGAGCAAGAGATAACTCTGTGCATGATAGTAGAAGGAAACAACAGTTTAGGGACATTCGTAAACGAATGTTCCGCAACAGGATAATTGGCAATTTGTTAAAAAATATTAAGAAAGGTCAACAGAAAGTGCTTTTTTATAAGAGAAAAAAAAAAGTTGAGAAAGTTATTGATCAGGCATTTGAAATTAAACGTAAGTTATTTATTTTGATAATCAATAGAATTAGGAAGCTAAACAAGGCAATTTATGATTTCAAAAGAAATAGTAGATGGAAGAGAATAGTTAATCGTAGTAATTTTTGTGAAGTTTTTTCTGGAGAAAGGATGCATAGTTCAAGCTGTGAGGCATTTTTTAATGAGGAGAGTTATTTCCAGGATAATGATTTGGTGCATGCAGTTGACACCAGTGGTCGTGCTTATGAAGTGAAAGATGGTTGTCCAGTTGAAAAAGAAAAACTTGTGACAACAGAGACAGAAGAGGTGTTAGGTAATGAGGTTTTAGGAAGACGTGCTAAGGGTCCTGTGTACACCTGGAAGTGTAGTAGTATTTGCAGTGTGCGACAGGATTCCATCAATTTGCTTTGTGATTTTGAACGGTCATTTAATAAGAAAAGTTTGAAGCAGAAAATAAGGTTGTTGCAAGAATTAGATCCTTGCAGAGTGAGAGAAGTGACAGGTTTGCATGGTCATTCACTGGCTTGTCTTTCCAGGAGAGTATGCCAGAGTGTTTTTCATCATTTCAGGATGCTAGCAGTGCATCATAATAAAGTGAGGAAATTAGTTAGAATGTTGTATTATGCTAAGAGTCCAGCAATTATGCTTAAACAATTATGCGCTGCTCTTTTGCATGGTTCTGAAATAGATGTGAAGAACATATGTGAAGAAATTGAGTTTTGTTACTTTGGAAGTAAAGAGGAGAATGTTGAAATTGACCCAGAAGAAGAGGGTAATGTGGAAGATAGTGTACAGGTTTCCAGTACAGATAATTTCCAGAGGGAAATTGCGACGTTTCAGGTGAAATCAAGTGAGAGGCCTAATTTCACTTGTGTGTGTTGTCGACGCACTTATTATAAGAATCAGACTAAGTTAGTGGATTTATATGCAAAAAGTGAAAGGGAAAATAATAGTGAATGGAAGGATTTTGCAACATACTTGATGGTAGAAAATTGTTTTGATTTGGGATTCGATCAACGTGTGTGTACTTATTGTTGTTGCAAATTAAATCAAAACCAGATGCCTGCTAGAGCAGTTCATAATAATCTGGAATTGGTTGAGATTCCTTCTGAATTGAAGGATTTAAATACTTATGAATCTATTTTGATTCAAAGTATCCATCCCTTTCAGGCTATTGTAAGAATGGAGCCAAAGACAGGGAAATTGCCTCCATCAGATTTACAGAGAGGATTAAAGGGAAGAGTTGTTTATTTGCCTCTAGATTTGAAGAAAAACATTAACACAATTGGAGTAGAAAAAGTGGAAGAGGAACCTCTGGTTATCTTAGTTAATGGGGTTCCGACAAAGAATAAGAAAATATGGCAAGATTTAGTAGATGTTAGGAAAGTTAAAAAGGCAACATTGTATTTGAAAAAAAATAATAAATACTATAAGAATGTATATGTTGCAGAAGAGGAATTAAGTGAGGAAGAGGATAGCGATTTGTGTGCTGGTCAAATTGAGAAAGTAGAACCCTCTACTAGTGAAGAAATATATGAACATTATAGTGTTCATCCTTTGCATTCCAAGGAAGTCATGGGGAATGCTATTGAGTTGTTTCAAATGAAACAAGCCAAAGGGAGTCCCATTAGTGTTTGGGAGGAAAGTTTGGAAGCTCGGTGTTTCCCACAGCTTTTTCCAACAGGTCAGGGAGGAAGATATGATGAGCGACCTCATCAAATTCCTGCTTCTGAATACCGGACTTTGCGATTGTATGCAGGAGATGCTAGGTTTCGACAATGCATTCCTTATTTGTTTCATCTCCTGTTTGAAAGCGATCTGTCTGGACTGTCATATGCAGTGAACCACATCTTGAAAAGTGGTATACACATGCAAAACATCTCGGCAAGTGACTTTATGGATAAAGTCAATGTCCAAGACAGTATTTTGGATTCTCACCTGATTAATCTCATGGCGTGTCAGCGTGGTACTAATGAGTACTGGTACCGTCGTCATGGTGATTTAAAATGTATGCTGAGGAACTTAGGTACTCCCACATGGTTCCTCACTCTGAGCTGTGCCGAGTATGGCTGGGAAGACTTACTTGAATTTCTACGAGAGGCAAATGCTAACGTAGATAACATCGAATTCAAGACACCCGGAGAACTGTGCTCTTTGGATCCAGTCAATGTATGTAGGTACTTCAATCATAGATTTGAAGCTATGATGTCTTTCATCATGAATAAGAAGAATCCACCTCTTGGAGAGGTGTTGGATTTCTTCTGGAGAAAGGAGTACCAAGCAAGAGGTGCTCCTCATATACATATGTTGCTGTGGATCAAGGATGCACCTAAATTTGGAACGGATCCAGAAGACTCAGTGATGAGTTTCATCCAACAGTATTCTAAGTGTGCTGTTCCAAACGCAAAGGAGAAGAAAAGCCTAAGAGAAAAAGTTCTGCGATTCCAAAGCCATCGATGTGGAAAGTACTGCCGTCGTAAATTCCGAAACAAGGACAAGTTCTACACCAAATGTCGTTTCGGCTTTCCACGACCGGTGATTTCTAAAGGAAGAGTAAACAGTTTGATGTCTTCGCTGCGACACAATGTCATGAAGAAATCACCTAAAAACACATACAATTTGAAGAGGAACGAAGAGTCCAAGAACATCAATGACTACAACCCGGTGATTTTGTCCATGTGGAATGCTAACATGGATATCCAGTTTGTGGCTGATAACTGTATGGCTGTGGCTCGGTATGTGACGTCTTACATCACCAAAAAAGAGAAGACAGAATTGAAGGATATGTGGGAGGACATTTCCCATGAAAAGAGCCTCAGTAAAAAGTTGTACAGTTTCAGTCTGAAGATGTTGTCGCATCGAGAAATCGGAGCGTACGAATGTTCTGACCGGTTGTCTTCAGCAAGTCTCTATGCCAAGTCCAGGAGTATCGTTTGGGCGAGTCTTGGTCTTGCTGCAACGCGTAATCGAGTTCTCAAACCTGTCCGGGAAATTGAGTATTTGGCGGAAAAGGAGCCAAACAGTACCGACATTTTGAAGACCAACATGTTGGATACATATTATCCAAATCGAAGCATTCACCTCGAGAATGTTTGTCTGTATGAGGTTCTTCAAAATTACATATTCAAGAGGAACATCAAAGAAGATACTGAGAAAGGAGTGTATGCTGTAATAGGAAGTGAGGGATGTCTGGTCAAGCAAAGAAAATGCCACTTGATAAACCATCGAAAATTGAGTGGCGAATCTCCAGAAAAAAAGGAGTTTTTCTATTTAGCACTTTTGCAACTTTTCAAGCCTTGGCGTGCAGAAGAGGAACTGCTTGGAGATTTTCTCTGTTATGAAGACTCTTTCAATGCCGCCAAGGAGACCATAGAATGTCCTGCTTTTCCCAAATATGTAGAAATGTTGAATGCGGAAATTGAGCAGGAAGCAACGATTGCAGCCGAGATTGCCAGAGACAGTTCTCAGGACAGTCAGAGTTCTGCTTCATTGAGTCAGGATCCACTAGGAGGACCTGTTATTGAAAATGAAGCTGCCACTGCTATGAATGAAGTGGAAAGAGCCATGGCACATGCTCAAGAGGATGCGGTTAACTTAGAAGAGTTGGAAAGACAACTCAACGTTGAGCAGAGGTAAATATATAACGAAGTTACCATGCAAATTGATCATGGATTAAGTCATGATAAGAAAGAGTGCTCATGTACGTCGTTGAAGCCTGTCCGACTGTACGTGAGTGGAGAAGCGGGAACTGGAAAAAGTTTCCTCATTAAAGCAATTTCATGCTATTTGCAGGAAAGGACAGAGTCATCGCTGTCTTGTGTTGTCACTGCTCCAACTGGACTGGCAGCACATAATATTAAAGGGATTACTTTACATCGTTTACTGATGCTGCCAGTGGAGCATGACAACAAATTACAATATCACAAGCTATCTGGAGATGCTTGTTTTGAAGTTTCAAGAATCTTGAGGAAAATGAAACTTCTTATCATTGACGAAGTAAGCATGGTTTCCAATGTCATGCTTGCCTTTGTGCATTTGAGAATGCAAGAAGTTCTCAAAACAGAGTATGATGTGTTATTTGGTGGCAAACACATCATTGTTTTCGGAGATCTTCTGCAGCTGACACCAGTGAAAGGGCAACCTGTGTTCAAAATGCTCACGCATGAAGATACCAGGAAGTGCCTAGGCAGCATTGGCAACGTCAATATATGGTTAAACTTCAATTATGCTGAACTGCATGAAAATATGCGTCAGGCGAAGGATGAAGTTTACAAGACTATTCTACAAGATGTTAGAATTGGAAAAGTGACCGAGCATGGGAAAGAAGCTTTACATGCACGATTACTGTCAAATTTATATCCAGAACAAGATGTTGTGCCTGAGAATATTTTTCAGAAAATTACTGAGAAGAAATCTGGAATATGTTTGATGCCAACTCTTGCAGAATGTGCCAAATGTAACAACAAAATGTTGCATTTAGAAAAGCAAGAGATTGTGAAACTGGAAGCTATTGACAGAGTAGAGCATATGGGATCAACAATTATTTTGTCTGAGAATCTGAAAACAAAATTGGATTCATTAGAGAAGAGTATATCTAAAACTGCAGGTTTTGAAAAGACTCTGAATGTGTGCTTAAACTGCCATATAATTTTAAGAAGGAATTTACATGTTGAAAGAGGTCTGGTAAATGGATCAATGGGTAATGTTGTTGATTTTGTGAAATACAGAAATAGAGATGGAATTAAATTTTTAAAAATTAAATTTGATGGCATTGAGGAAGTACAGCTAATTGGTCGTTGCTCTGCTAGATTTTTGCTTGTAAAAGACTTATATGTTCGCCGTAAGCAGTTTCCTGTTTGCTTGGCATATGCGGTGACAATCCATAAATCGCAAGGTTTAAGTGTAGACTGTGCATTGGTGAATATTGGCAGTTCTGTGTTCAAGGAGGGTATGGCATATGTGGCATTGTCACGAGTTAGAACTTTATCGGGATTGTACTTGATTGAGTGTGATGTCACAAACATTTGTGCGGATCTAGATTGTGTTAAGGAATACAATAGGTTAAGAAGAGAGTATGCGCCACATTTGCCTCAGTATCCTTTGTTTGAGAAACGTGTGGTAGGCCGGAAACGAAGAAATGTGACCAATACTGGGGAGGTTGTAGCAAAAAGACGAAAAGTCGATGAACCTAAAATTACAAGCAGAAACAAAAAGGATTCTGTTGAAGATGTTGTTGGTTTTCAATTTGAAAACAGTTCTGGTGTCAACTGCTATGCTAATGTAGTGGTTAATGTTTTGTTTTCTCTAGAAAATGTCAAAGAAGAGATTGTGGTCAATTCTGATCAAAGATTTTGCAGTTTGTTAAATTCTGTGTTAGAGAAATGTAGCACTGATAGAAGAAACATAGAAAGTGTGTCTGAAATTCGAAATCTGTTAGACAGATGTTCAGGCCAAACACAATTCTCTCAAAATATTCAGCAAGATTGTCAGGAGTTTTTAATGTATATGCTTGATGTATTGCATGCTGAAGGTGTAGATGTAGATCAGCTGTTTGGGCTTTCTTATCAATGGCAGCATGACTGCGAGAACTGTATGGTATCAAGTACTACTAGTGTAGACTCAGAAAGATTTATATATTTAACTTTGCCAGACAGTAAATCAGTCTCCTTTAATAAGCTAGTAAAAGCAGCTGATCACAACATGGAGTGTAGCCAATGTAAATCTGAAATGATGTCCACATTATTTATACGAACATATGGCCAGTATGTCATTTTAATGTTCCAACGATGTAGGCCTGATGGAACAAAATTGACAACTTTAATTAAAAATTTTGTAGCTTCGCAGTTGTCAATATCAGGAAGGACTTTTGTAACTGCAGCAATTATATATCATGACGGCCCTTCAATAACATCAGGACATTACACAGCTTATTTAAAGTCTAGAAATGGCTGGTCATTCTGCAACGATTCTGTTTTAATTTTCAAAAAAAAATTGCCGTATGACCTTAAAAACTCTTACCTGGTGTTTTTAAAACCAAAATTTTAGGGAAATAATCTCGGGATGTGCTCTGTGGAATTTCAAGAAGTTCTAATGGCTCCTACACAATTTGGCCTTGAGGATAAGTGTAGTTCAGAGACATAACTTCTAACCATAAGACTGGACGTCATGGAGAAATAAGTGCACTTTGAATGAGTTCAGAAAAACTATTTCTTTTTATAAGCTAATTGAAGCAGCCAATCAAAACATAGAGTAGAGGGAATGTAAGTCTGCAACGCTGTCTACTGTTTTACATTGCTTTGTGATTGAAAGTGATGTAGAGAATTAAATCATTGTAGTAGTCATAGAGTTAGTGTAAGTCTGCTTCATAGTAAGCAGTATCAGTGTCATAGGAAATGTAGAACATGACTGAGCAAGAAGGGGAAGATATTACTATTCCAGGTTTGTGAAAATGATCTTCAACATTTTAATTCTGAAAGTTGCGGAAATGCCAAATGACGGGATTGGCTTACAAGAAATCCAAGAGTTATAAATGGGTCTGACAAGATTTGGCCTTGTGGAAACTTGTGGTAGAGAGCAAGAAGTCATTTATTGCATGTAACATGTTTTTAAAAACGATGGAGATTTTCTTTCAGAAAGTGGCGGGCTGAAAGTAATAACAGCACAAAAGAGTGTAAGCTGTTCATAGGACATCCTTTGACGTCATGGAAAGTAAGTTAACTTTAAGGAGTTCTGAATTCTGATTTCTTATGTTGTATGGGTTTTTTAAACACAATCATTTTGATTGTGTTTTTTTTCCCCCGCTGTTATATGATGAATACCTTCAAGTCACTGTTTTTAGTGAATTTTGATACATTCTGAGAACAGCAAAAATAAACCATTTAACATGTATAATTAATTCTGTACTGTTTGCATTTATGATGTATATGTAGAACTGTGTAGGAGGCATGGAGAAAGTGAGGCTTCTGTAAGTGTCAAAGTTGTTGCATGCAGTGCTGCACTTCTGCGTATTCTTTCATATGCTAGACTACATCTGCACAATGAGATACCTAAGCAAAGGAAACACAAGTGATGTGATTGTGAAATGAGCAAAAGAAATTGCACGTATTTCAATTACATCACCTGTGTTTCCTATCATTACGAATCACATTGTGCAGATCAAGTTTAGGTCTGTCCAGGGAAACATAGGAGGTTTGGACTTTGTTCAAGAGTGCAGTGGACATGACTCACTTCATTGGTAGACCTTCACATGTATTATGTCCTCTATTCTCTTCAACAACTCGAAATTTCATCTGCAACCCTGAGTAGGACTCACCTCAAACAAACCTCTGGATAGGACACATCTTATTGGCATCCTCAAGCAATTATTTAAAATTTTAGTGTCTTGCGACACTCTTCTGAGACAACAGCAATGCAAAAGATGCACCATGTTTTAAGATAGGCCTCACTTCATCTGCATCAAGATACTGTTAGTTTAAAATGTATATCTTTATGACTGTTTTGGGGGCCTGGAGAAGCAGAAGCTTCTGTAAGTGTCAAAGTTGTTGAAAAACTGTTTGTCCTTCAATCTTTTCCCTTGTCTTTTGTAATTTTTAAATACATGTTTTAATATTTTTGAAATGTTTGTTCTCTCTTTCACAGATTGAAATTATAAAAACAAAAAGTGAGTAATTTAACGACAATTATAAGGTAAATGCTTTGTACTCTTTTCGTTACATTTCTATCACATTCACCTACTATTAGTTCCACTGCTTCATTTCTTTAACCCTCAGTTTCCTGCCTTTGCTACTTCCATCATTCCTTTCTCTATTACCTACTTACTCAACTCCTTCCATTCTTTTTCTCAGTCCCTCTCTTCTCATAGTTCCTCACTCTTGTTCACTCACTCCGTCTCTATTACTCTTAGTGTCTTTGACTGATCACTCTATCACTACTTGTTCATAATGCTTTCTCTGTATAGTTGAAGCACACTAAGGGGCATATTATGAACACAGCCAATAAAATTATTGCTCTTTTTATTGGCAGAAAACTGGTGCAAAAGTGGTTTTAGCGGCAGTTTTCTGCCGCAAAAGCAGCTTTAGCGACACATTTCTGCCAATAAAAGCTGCAAAACTTTTATTGCCTATGTTGATGATATGGCTTTATGTTACTTACATTTCTTTGCTGTTTCAATTAATCTTTTTCTGTTATTTTTTGTTTTCTGTTTTCTATTTTTTCTCTCTGTTATTCCTCATGTTTTAATCTTATTTTGAACATTCACTCACATTCTCCAAGAAACTCTTCTTTGTTAATGTTATACTCTCTTTTTTTTTCTTTCACTTCGTTATCTATTTTGTTTTTCACAATTATACCCTCTTCCGTCTTTTCTTCGGTAAATAGATCTATTAAACAGTATGTCTTCTTTACTCCCTATAGCTGTCTTTCTTTTAACATCACTCTCTGTTTACTTTCCTTATACTTACTCTTTTTTTTTTCTTTTAATTTTTTGGTTAGCTCCCGGTCCGCGTACCGGGAAGCTAACCGGGGAGCGAACCAAAAGAAATAGAGCTTGCCAGAGTGCTAAACATTCTAGCAATTTTTTTTGAAAGGGAAGGTAGTTCTGAAAAGAACTTTTTTTTAAATATTTTTGTTGTTTTATATTTTTTTTTTATTTTTTGAACATTTTTTGTTTTTTTGTATTTTTTGAACGATTTTATATTTTTTTTGTTTTTTTTGGGGGGGGGGAAACAACAAAAAACAGGCGTTGAAAAGGGCTCAACAGGAGCAAAAAAAAAATTACTGGGGGCGGTTAGGGCAATCATGGTGTTCATACGCCAGGTTTATAGCGTTTATGCTCATGTTGCCACATGCTAACAACGCCCGACAGTGCATACAAGAGTGTATCATGTGGCCAAAATTTTCTTGTATATTTGGCACTGTTTCCCGTGCCTCTTCTGGTGTTAATGAAATTGGTATTCTTGGTCTGGCCACAGGAGTTGGTCTTGGATTGTCCTGCAAATCCCTTATTTCCGCCCGGCTGTAATTGAGCGGATGCTTCCTTGTCATGTGCCTGTGCATTGTGTGATTTCCGTAACTATATTTCTTGTCCGTCCCTCGGGATAATTGTTCTTTGCATATGAGGCAGGTGACATACCTCGCATTGACTTTTTTTTGGCCACGAGGGATCGAATAAAACTGCCAGATGAAACTGGCTTTCTTTCTGGAAACCCGGGGCACCTCTTCTAAGAACTGTGGTTCTTCTCCCTCCTCATCCATTTCTTCCTCTTCCTCCTCAGTGTTGGTCATGACCTGGGGAGGTGGTCCTCTCTTCCCATGAGGAGGTGGTGGTGGTGGTGGGGGTCCACCAGCTGAAGCTACCAATGAAGCCATTTCTCATATAGTAGTAAAGGTCTTCCTCTCACAATGATGAAAGTCAGAGTGAGGAAAGAAGGAGGGGTTTTCATCATTTGGGAAAAACAATACTTCTCAACCAATGAAAAGTGTTATTTTTAGGTCACCTGACCTAGCCTTACATCATTATGAAACCAAAAGTGAAATGAACCAATGAAAAGTTTTATTAACAAGTCACATGACCTCTCACGCTCATGTTACGCGCTGCGGAACGCGCCCCGGTTAGCTTCCGGGTCGCTGAGTTCGCGCCTCGGTCCGCGCCCCGGGACACTTCCGGGTGCGCTAACGCGGTACGTCACAAGACGCATTACGCGGCAACGCGATACGTCGCGCTTTCGCGACGCGCCACGGATCTCTTCCGGGGAGCTGCGTTTCGCGCCTCGGTCCGCGCCATGGGGCACTTCCGGGTGCGCTAACGCAGTACGTCATAAGACGCATTACGCGGCAACGCGATACTGTCACTATGTTGATTTCTTACCGGTTCGCGGACCGGGCCGCGGCATTAAATTGAGCTAACGGGAAGCTTCCCGGTTCGCGGACCGGGAGCGAAACAAAAAAAATATTAAAAAAAATTATTAATAAACATATAAAATATATTTTTGGATTTAAAGAAGAATACATTTTACAGCTATAGATATTAGCTTTTAAAAAACCAATGAAATTCACTGAAAAAACCATAGGTTATAGACCATATATAGTTAGGAATTAGCATTTACAAAACCTTGAAAATTCACTGAAAAAACCATAGGTTATACACCATATATAGTTAGGAATTAGCATTTAAAAAACCTTATTTTACTCACACAAAACCATTGAAATTCCATATATAGTTAGTTGTACTAACTATATATCACGCACCCGCAATCCACTGCTGATCATGTCACATATTACATCATTCATGACATGGTCAGTGACATCACTGATGACATCACTGATGACATCTCAAATGACATCACTGATGACATCACTGATGACATCTCAAATGACATCACTGATGACATCACTGATGACATCACTGATGACATCTCAAATGACATAACTGATGACATCTCAAATGACATCACTGATGACATCACTGATGACATCTCATTTGACATTACTGATCACATCAATGATGACATCATTCATGTGATAATACGATGAACCTCTTCAGACTCTAATATAACCTTATATACACTCAGTGAAAACAGACACTCACAGACTGTCACTCATCCATGGAGTTACTCACACACCTAGTCAGTCATGCAAAGAATCAATCACACCTCCATTTCCTCAACTATACAGTTATACACACCTTACTTATTGAAACATATACTAACACATATTTACTCACTTATACAATCCTGGATACAAGTTCACAATGATCCATACAGCCACTCACACATTCACTGGCTCTTATGCACAGTTATTTATATATGTCAACTCTCACATGTACTGTGTTTTACATATGTACTTACTTTGACATGTAGCACTGAGATATCCATTCACTCACCAATGCACTCATGCACACAGTCAACCGCCCATACAGATGTTTCCACATGCACTTTTGAACCCATACACCTAGTGAATCAACTGCTCACACATCTATGCAGAGAGTCATACACCTCCCAGCCACCCATAAACACTCTCAGTCTCCCATACAATTACTTGGGCAACCAATCAATGACCCATATAGTTAATCATATAGCTACTGATCAACACATGCAGCAGTTTACAGAACAACAGACATAATAATGCACAAATTAAGACAGTTTAGTCACTAACCCATGCACTCAGTGAGACACATTTAATCACTCACTCATACAGTCAGTCATGCACCTACTAAATCCTTTGTTCAGACACTTATACATCCACTCATTCTTCAATATGTAAGACATATTTTAACTTTACAGAAACATACAGTCACTGGATGTTGTCATCAGTGATGTCATCAGTGATGTCATTTGAGATGTCATCAGTGATGTCATCAGTGATGTCATTTGAGATGTCATCAGTGATGTCATCAGTGATGTCACTGACCATGTCATGAATGATGTAATATGTGACATGATCAGCAGTGGATTGCGGGTGCGCGATATATAGTTAGTACAACTAACTATATATGGAATTTCAATGGTTTTGTGTGAGTAAAATAAGGTTTTTTAAATGCTAATTCCTAACTATATATGGTGTATAACCTATGGTTTTTTCAGGGAATTTTCAAGGTTTTGTAAATGCTAATTCCTAACTATATATGGTCTATAACCTATGGTTTTTTCAGTGAATATATATATATATATATATATATATATATATATATATATATATATATCAACTAAAAGGTTAAAGGGACATTATAGTTAGGCTCAGGTTTCCTTCGTACAAACCAGTGAAATTCAGCCTTTATAGTTAGTGAGCTAACTATAACTCAAGACCCCGCAATGCACTGCTTATGGCTTTACATATTCCATCACTTATGACATGGTCAGTGACATCACTGTTGACATCACTGATGACATCTCAAATAACATCACTGATATTACTGGTGACATCATCCAGTGACTGTGGGAGTTTTTTAAAAGCTTAGGAGTGTTAAATATATATACCAAGGTGTATTGGTGAATCAGAGGGTGTATGAGTGCCTATTGTTTATTCAGTGGGTGCATGACTGACTGTATAAGTCAGTGATTAGGTGTTTCAGTGAATGTATGGGTGAGTGACTGGTTGTGTGAAAAGTCTGTATCAGTCTGTCAGTTGGTGTCTAAGTGACTGTATGGGTGAGTAAGTGGGTAAGTGGGTTTCTGTATGGTTGAGTGACTGGTTGTCTGAGTACCTGTATTGGTGTTTGTGTGTCTGTGTGGGTGGGTTAAGTATGGGTGAATTTTGCGAATTCGCAATCCGCGAATTTGCAGATTTGCAAATTCTCAATCCGCAAAATTCGCGAATTCGTGCGAATTTGCGGATTTTTTTATTTGCGTGCGGGGCGATTTGCGTGTTCGCGGGGCGCTTTGCGTGTTCGCTGTTTTTTTTTGTGCGAGACCGCTCGTTGTTGTGCCCTTCTGCCCTCTGCCCCACTCGCTTTTGTGCCATTCTGCCCTCTGCCCCACTCGTTGTTGTGCCCTTCTGCCCTCTGCCACACTCGTTGTTGTGCCCTTCTGCCCTCTGCCCCTCTCCTGTTTTATTTTAGAATGGCGCCGGCAAGCTGCCAGCGCCATTCTAAAATAGTTACTAAGTTAGCTTCATCAGGAAGCACTAATAGATAAAATAAAGCAGGTGCTCGAATTCAGTTAAACTCGAGCACCTGCTTCTATTAGTGCTTCCTGTTGAAGCTAACTTAGTAACTATTATAGAATGGCGCTGGCAGCTTGCCGGCGCCATTCTAAAATAGTTACAAGCTTGAAGCTTGAACTTTTGCCCCCCAGAGCTGTTCCGCTCGCGGATTTGCGGATTTTTGGCAAATTCGCGGGAATTCGTGGATTGCGAATTTGCCGAAAATCCGCAAAATCCGCGAGCGGAACGGATTTTGCGCCCATGCTTAGGGTGGGTGAGGGTGGTGTGACTGCCTGTATGGATGAGTGAGTGGATAAGTCAGTGGCTTTATGGGCTAATAAGTGCATGTTTAGCTGTGTGTGTAAGTGAGTGCATGAGTCAGTGGTTTATGAGTGAGTAACTGGGTATGTGAAAGCCAGTATAGGTGAGTGATAGGGTATGTGTTTGACTGCATGGGTGAGTGAGTGAATGAGAGAGTATGATGTACGAGAAGGGTGTGCCTCTTGTCTGGTTATCTCATTACAGAGGATTTCGGCCAAGGCCTGGTCAGAGGAGTGGGTCCCCCTCTGGGCCACCCATTATAAATAAAAACATTCCCTCCAGGGGCTAATTAACAATAAAGCGGGCTTCGGGATTTTTTCTTCTTTTTCACAGCATATGCGTACCTTACGCGTATACTGCGACTTTAACAAAAAAATAATAATAACATTTTGTCTAGGGGTCCTTGTGGGACCCCCTGAGCAGGCCTATGGGGTCAGGGTGTTTCTACCCTGCCCCCTTTGCGTGTTTTTCGTGTTTCTTTCGCTGCTTTCTTGTGCCTCGTTTCTACCGAAACAGCAGCAAAGGGTCTTGACTCAAACTCAGTAAGGCTGAGTCAATATCATGAACTAACAAAACAAATGCCAGTACTGAGCTTCACTAACACAACTCCTTTTAATACGACTAGAAGAATGAAACTTGATAGTCTGCTTTTTAAATTGCACCATTAAATGGTTTATTCCACTTTTTTTGCATTTATACATTTTGCAACCAGCATAACTTTTTTGTGCATACAAATTATTTACAATTCTACGAAATAACAATATATACAATGAATACAAATACAATCAATTCTGAATAGACACAGCTAACACATCACATCACACATTTTCACTACTTTGGCCAAGACAAACATTCCTCATTCATACACAATACCATACTCATCCAAACAAAACACAGGTGTGGGTCAGGATGTCCCAATGTCAACACAAAACGAGAATGAAGCTCTTATTGCAGAACATTTCTTGAGTTTTGTATATTTAACAAAAATACTCAAAATCAACACTAATTGACACTGTACATAATGATTTGACGCTAAATCGTGTGTGACCCGGGACCAGGAGGCACAAGATGGCTGCCAACACTTCCAGGTTTGGAGTGTTGACAGAAAGTCGACAGCCAATTAGCATGCAGCTCGTGCTCGTAATGGTACGCACACTTTCCTCAGACAGTACTCGTGCGGTACTTCGTCTATAGATATATCTATGATTTTACTTTAGATTTTCTCAAAAACTACTGAACGGATTTACACCATTTAACAAGAAGCGTACTCTGCGAACCAAACTCTACCTTTTTGCCAAATCTATACTACTATTATAAAGAGAGAACTTGCACCTTTTGGCCAGGTAAACTCGGGAACCACAGCGCCAATCTACACACCCGATACATCTATGAAAATGTCAGGGTGTGTAGATGGACATAGGCTATATAAATAAAATTTAAAAAGTAAATTAAAAAAATTAATTTTGTAAACAAAGTAGTCCCCTGAAAGTAGCGCCGGCCGGGACCTAGCGCTGGCCGCGACGCGACGTGCGTGATGACGACGAAGGAGGAGCGGCGGTGCAGTGACGAGCAGCTGTGCAGTGAGGAGCGGCGGCACAGGTAAGGAAAGGGAAAGTTCAGTGCGAGACTGTGTGATGCAGGGGGAGGCAGCAGTAAAGCAAAATGTCGGAGCGCGAGTGAGTCGGGCGGGAGGGGGGCAGGAGTGAGTCGGGGTGGGAGGGGGCGGGAGTGAGTCGGGCGGGAGGGGGGCGGGAGTGAGTCGGGGCAGGAGTGAGTCGGGCGGGAGGGAGTCGGTGCGGGAGGGGGTCGGGGCGGGAGCGGGTGTACTGCCCCCAGCCCCTTTCTGCCCCAGGCAACGCTGGGGCAGGCTGCTAGTTTGGTATAATTCTGTTCAGCTGTTCGGGCTGTAGCCCGTCTTAAAGGTCCCCATGGAAAATTGCATGGAGAAAACACGTTTTGGACCTCCTTTTTTCTCGGCCCCCACTTCACAAATCACCCCGAAACTTACAGGGAAGGAGCGGAGCGGAGCAGGCCATTTTCTTTGAAAATTCTTCGTGTATTCGACGACCGGCGTCAAAGTTATTCCAAAAGAATGTTGTGGATTGCCTATGGACACTAGGTTCTAACTATAACTACCTACTGGCAACCGCCAATAGGTAATATATACATATATATATTACCTACAGGCGGTCGCCAGTAGGTAGTTATAGTTAGGACCTAGTTTCCATAGGAAATCAGCAACATTCTATTTGCAATAACTTTGATGCTAGTTGATGAATATTCGTGAAATTTTAAAAACTTACGGCCCGCTCCGGTCCACTCCTATCCTGAAAGTTTGGGGGTGTTTCGTCAAGGGGGGCCAAGAAAAAAGGTGGGTCCCAAAACGCGTTTTCCCCATGTAATTTCCCGTAGGAAATTTTGGACACGGATACAGACCGAACTGCTAAACGGTATTACACCAAATTTTGCAAAAAGGTAGCCCTTGGATCAGAAAGCTCCCTTTTTTTTAAATGGTGTTAATCCGTTCAGTAGTTACTGAGAAATTCAAAAAATAGTGGTAACAAAATTATTTTCCCATAGGAAACTTTAGACATTGTTATAGCAAAAACTGCTGAACGGAATTACACCAAATTTAGCAAGCCATTTGGCTCAGAAAGCAACCACCACCGAGACACTGTAGTTTGCTATGGCAGGGCGGGGAGGCTTCCGCCCTGCCATAGCAAACTTGGCTTGGATTTTGATAGAGAGAGCAGGGAAACCTATTCTCTCTTTCAAAATCCAAACCAGATTGCTTTTCCACACGGGGAGCTGCATGTTAGCAGCTCCCCATGTGGAAAATTAATGCTGGCTCCCGAAGAAAGCGGGAGCCGGGGGACCGTGGGGGCAGTGGGGCTCCCCCCACAGTCTCCACCATTGTATAAAGGCCCCGGTGGATGGGTCTCCGGGGAGAAGATAAATTAGTGAAAGGAGCTAAATTTACTTTTACGGTTAAATTTGGAGTCGCGCACCCAGTGCAGCGCTCAGAGTGGCCCCCTGGTGTGCAAGCACTGGGTGCTTAACTCCCAGCGTGGCCCCCTGGTGTGAACACATTGGGTGCGCGACTCCAAAATGCGATGGGTGCGTGACTCCAAACAAAAAAAAGTAATGTTTTTTAAATATACATCAAGCTTATTTGTTTAGATCTTGGGTGGCTCTAAAAAGAGCCCTTGTGTTTATTGGGAGATTTTGGTACCTACAAGTAAGAACCTATGCAGAGTCTAAAGTTGTAAAAGTCTGTAAAATGTACAGCATCTCTCCTATAGATGCCATCCATGTTAAAATGCAGATTGTTGTTGTAAATGGACCCCATCCTATAATCTCTGAGATAAGCAAAAACAGCTTTATTGACATGTTTCCTAGCTTTCTCAATCTGTGGACAACATTGATTGGACCAGTTCCATTTCTGTCTTTGGCATATGTTAGAATAGACAAAGACAGTTTGGGGGAAAAGTGATATAAATTCTCCAAAGGTGTCCTTCATAAGCATTTCCAGACCTACCCTAGTCAAAGTGCCTAGGTCATTTCCACCACAGTGCACCATTATGAAGTCAGGGTGTTGGAGATGCAAAATGGATTTAACCAATTACATCAGTTGGTGCCACTTTAATCCTCTCTGTCCAATCTATGTAATATCTACATTTGGCAAAGCTAAATCTTTGTCAATACCTCTGTTTTCAGCATACCTTTCGCTGCAGGAAATATAGCTGTGTCCCACAATCCACACTCTAAGCATCTTGAATGGAGGTCTGGATGCACTCAGACGGTGTCTGTATGTGAAATGACAAAAGCACATTGTCCCTAGAGGAAACATTTGAAAAATATTAAGCATTTATGATAATGTCACATACATGAACATTTAATCTGAATGACCACAGGGAATAAATGTAGATATACCTGAATGTATCAAAACTGTATATTTTTTAATTCCACTTGGAGTATCATCAACAAATTAATATCTGCCAGCAAAAAAAATACCAAAAAAGTCATACATAATTTAACAGTAATATATAGAACACCTTTCGCATGAGTTATGGATAATCAAAAAAACTTATTGATGAGAATTAAACATAACATATAGTCATATTAACATCCAGTGTATTCAACAAATATGCGAAACGTTGCTGGGCGTCGACGTTTCGGTCCCCCGTTGATCTAACAGATCCTTGGGACCATCTTCAGTATGAAAGAGTTGCACATATACATCTAATGTAATAAAAACAACAACAATAATACTTGTCATCCCTGTGACTCAAAGAGGTTTAAGTAGTCTGTTAACCACCTAAAGAAAACAAAAGTGCACAGATACCACTAGTGTCAACCAAACCATATAAATGTGGTGTTGTCCAACTAGAAAGAAAATGTGTATTAATGTGAAAAAGAAAAAAAGAAACAAAAAAAAGCCTGTGTTAGAACACCAGAGCCAAGAAACTGAAACACTTATAGAAGAACTCAATCACTTAATGTATTTTCAAGGAGTGTGCGTCTAAATGGAAGAATCATTGGGTGCTGGAAATCTATAAAACATCTTCTGATACCTAATCAATGGGCAGTTTGAAAACTAAGATTTTTCTAAAATGGTGGCGAAAATGCAGTTTTAAAAAAGAAGAGAACTGCTTGGTTGTTTGAGAGCATTATAGACTGAAAAATAGAGTGCATGTTTCTGTGTTTTAAATGCATGATTCTTATTGGTTAATAAAAACTGTTTGAAAAGAACATTACATAGGATAAGCTGATATTTTGCAATTTAAGCACACTTGCTGTTTGAATTTGCAACATTGTGCGCTGAACTTGTGACCTGTGTGTTCAGTTGTGTAGTGTAGTTCCTATATTCCCAATAGGCTCTGCGCATTGGAATAACATAAACAATAGTTTAGACGTAGGACTGAGGTCGACTAGGTCTCTATTGAATATGTTAGACTTAATTATGAATGCCAGCTAGCTCAGAGGTAACTAGAAACGTTCTCGAGTAAACAGGGATGAGTTAACTTCCCTGAATAGACAAGAAGGGATTAGCTTCTGACAACCGCATTAACATGACAACTTTGCTCCCCACAGAATAAGGAGTATATCGCCAGAGTTGTGTGAAAACAATGGACTGCTATTTCACTCAGTCAATCGTGCATGCTTAGTCTCACCAGAGTGCAGAGAAATAGTGAGACAGGCGTTTTCAATAAAAGTTGTTATTTATTGAGCAGTCCTCTTTCTCGTGCAAGAGAAGTGAATTGCCACAATTGCAATACTTGTCATAAAGTAAAGTGTGTACAGTTAAAGGAGTATTATGAATTCATACTGTAAAAGCATTGATATGGTTTCTGAGCCATATAATACTTAAAATGGATAAAATATATACATACATAAAATCATTGACTCAACGTACTCAACTGGTGCTTCTAAGATACGCCTACCCCGGTGTACCTGACCTAAGCCTAATACGTGGGAAGGAGTAAGTAAGTTGCAGTCTAAGTTAAGTTAGTTTTGCCAAGAATCTGAATCAAGAATTCTCTTAAGGATTTAATCAGCTCCGTACCTTGGTTATAGAATGAAGGAGGTCTTGTATCTCTTTCTCAGGACTCGATTTCCCAGCAACCCGCAAGGGTGACTGGAAACACTGGAGCTGGATTTCTCGGTAAGAGAAAAGACAGCGTCTCTCTCAGTGCGTCAAATGGGAGGGTCGGCTTCCTTTGGCTCTCGCATCAGCTGGGCAAGTAGATAGCCGCTCTGCTCCAAACCACCGTGTGTTTACTTAAGGCAACGTTGGTATATTTATACCTGGAAGGTGCCGAGTTTGACGTAAGGTTGGACATAAGACGTCACTAAGAACTTACAGTTCTTTCTGGACTCCAGGAGTTCTTGTTCAAATCAAAACAAAAGCAGGGGGATTTCCTGGGCTGCTGGAGGCTTGGTTTGTTTAAAGAACGCGTTGTACTTTCTAGGAGTCTATGGGAGTAGCCTTGCTGTATTTGGACTGCATTGGCTATGACTAAATATGGATATGATTCTTATGCCTTTATAAGAATATGTTTTGTTATAAACACATAAGGGCATGAATCGGGAATATTTAAATAGGGTCCTAGATACATTCACAACACCCACTCCACGTATTATGTCAATCATTACTAAAATACTAAGCAATACTAAACATATAACGATGCATGTGTTTTCCAACCCACCCCAAAATACATAAGATGCATTTGAAATGGTATATGGTATATACACGAAAAATGAGTATTTGTACTGTACGGTTTTCAAGCAGTGGTATCATTCAGATAATGCATATAAATATTGGCTGAATGAATTGCGAAAATTACATTTATGAAATGGCTCTTAATACAGAAAAGATGGTCGAGACCATTTGATCACATATTTATTCAATACTGTACATGTGCTAGAGGCTGAATCAAAATATTGTCTCTTGAGTTTCAAAATAGAAGTTCTGTTCTCTAAGAATAGCTCTACTTTAGGCAGAGTACCGTGTGCCAGAAAAAAGGTAAATATTTTGGAAATGGAAAAAATAATTTCACTTTCAGGGGAAAAAATAGTTCAAATTTTTTTCATTAGTCTTAAATTATCAAAACTGAAGGCCGAATTCAGAGTTCAGGGAACGCTGTGTGCTCGTTGTTTTAAAAGTTATTCTCATTGTTAGGAGAGAACATCATAACAGACAGGCTTGAGAAAAATTGGTCCACAACAGTCGGTGAAAGTTCGACCAAGTTAGAAAAAGCTGCAATAGTGCATATGTGAGAATCATTGCCGTCATTGATGTCTGGATCAGCAATGCTCACAGAAGGTTGTACCTGGATGGTGCTGCTTTCATCTCGTACTTCACTGCCACCTAATCGTAATGGTGCAGTCTCAACGAATGCCGTCATCAGAATAGGTATCCGCTGGGGACAACACGTTGCATGAGCCGTTACCGAACCAAGCAAAGTATCGATATCCATAGGTACTGCTCATGGTAGTGTAAGACAGACGTCCAACACACATTCTTCTCTGCATAGCAGACATCGAAGCACAGGTAAGATGCAATCTTGCCAGATTGGTCTGAATGAAAGAAACCAGGTAGTACTCAGATCTCTTAGCCGGGCAAAGCCGAGGACTTTAGTGATCCGTTCTCGGTATTTTATAGCCACGATTGTCTCCTCCATTGTAGCCTGGGTTTTGACTGGGGCTTGACTTGCCATATCGGAGCAGAAGAAACAAAAATAGAATTCCTGCTACGAGTCCCAAAAGAAGAGGCAGTCCACCGAATACAGAATGCACAAAATTCGGGAAGATGCCCAGAACTGTTTCAAAGGGTGCTAACAGTCCCGAAAAAATGGTCTTAAATACATGTGTGATGCCATTGGTATCAGACATGTTTAAAATTTGACCTAACATTTCTACGAAATGTACGGGGCAATTTGTCAATAATAGGGAATGTATCTCTGCCGCTGTCCTTGCAACTTGCAGATCATACGTCTCTTTGGACGAGGTTAAAGGCACAGTTTTTTGTAAAAGAATAGACTTCATTCTGCTTAAAGTATCAATTCGAATAGAAGAGATATTCACAGAAGGCCATAATGTTGCCTCCTTGTCTGGATAGCTGTTTGGATACAATACTTGCATACAGCAAATGACCCTGGAAGTAACGGTTACGAGATAGGCTTTTCCTGGCACCATGCCACAACAGCTGCGGTCATTTATTACAACGTAGCTGCCGTTGGAAAGCTGTCTGAAAAAAGGCTCTATCTGTGTTGCAGGAGTGCCATGTAGGTGACATGAAAGGTTATTTGATGAACCTTCGCAGGCTCCATGCAAGTTAATACCTTGACACAGAAGTGTACCACTTAGTGCATTTTTACAGTTATTACCACTAAGAAATACCTCTTTTTTCTCTTCAATATAACATTTACGTGTATAAGGTAATTTCCAGGTTGACTTGATGTATCCTTTACCCAAACTTTCATACAGGCCTGCTGGTATATACTTTTGGCAATATTGAAACTGAAAAGTTGTTATCGGAATTGGAATTGTACCATGTATTATCCATTCAATGACAGGTCTCACTGACATTGTCAATGGTAATCTCTCAAGTTTTTCAATGCTCAGAATCGTTTAATCTGCTCCTTTTTCTGCCAAACTGATTTGTTTATCAGTAAGGTTAAAGATAGAAAATAATGACGTTTTGTTGATTAGACGCCATGGCACGTGACCTGAATGCAGATTTTGTAACGTCCAGCCTAGCTGTACAATAGAACGTAATTGGGACTGGCCATGTTGTAACATTAGCAAGTCCTGCTCTATTATATCAATAGCAGATGATACAATGATTTTTCCAAATTTATACGATCAATTTCTCGTATTTTTTCATCAGTTTCAATTTGCATTACTTCCCATATACGATCAATTTCTCGTATTTTTTCAGCAGTTTCAATTTGCATTACTTCCCAAGCCTCGTTGTAAGCTGCGTATATACCGGCGTATATGAAACGTTTTTGACGCTGTTTGCGAGGTCCCAATATGAAATCTCGCAAGTCAGCACCTTCTTTAAGTAAAGTTAAGTGTTGCTTAATTTCCTGCAGTGTAGATCTCTGTAGCCAATCGAGGCATAGTTTCCCTACACTGTATGTTGTAACTATTCCTGGATGTTGTCTCTGGGGATATCTTGGGTCCGGCCTGGTCTGTTTGAACCCCTGTGTTTTGTTCAGGAATCTATCTTGACAGGTATTAGTGTCTATGGGCCAGATTAACCATTTTTTCCAATCAGGATTTGTTCTGTTTTGGTGTAAAATATGGGATACGTCTATCTCCACATCTGTAGTGCTATTACTATCAGGTATGGATTTTGGAATAGACGGTTTGTTTAAGTCCTTTATCTTGGCTAAACCAAGACAGGTTGTTTGTTGAATGGTGTCATTCAGGAATATTATCTGTTCTGGGATCATGCAGGCTCTAAATAATGATTCTATACCTTGTACCTGTCAGTCTTTTGTACCCCAGATGGTTTTTGTCTCAATATTATTTTTCCAAAATTCAAAACCAAATGTAGACATTTTTTCATAAAATTTTTCAGAATAAATCAATTTAGTATTTGTCAACATGTTTTCAATCCTGTCTTATTTAACATTCTGCAATAAAACATTTCTGGATCTGTGTTGTTAAATCCTGAGAAGTATGGGAATTTCTCATAAAATGTTTTCGAACTGTCTTTTGGCGGTGTTAGACAATGTTCCCATTGGTTATATGTAAAAACATTTCTAGGATTAGCAGTTTTATGCAAATAGTGATGACCATAATAATTATAACAATACATTTCTTCATAGTTCGATGAACCCTGCAAATAGTCATGTTCTGTGAATTTTGCTGACATTTCTAAATCTGACATCATATATTAATATTTTCAAAGTCCCAATCATCAGAGAAAGTACTTGGTGTCACAAAGTCACTTAATGAAACCTTGAACTGGTGTGGATATTTCAAGAGCTCAACCGGGCCATAGATTTCGTAATCCGTTTTGTCCCATGTTATACCCCCAGGTATAGGATTGGCTGTGATGTTTACTGATGACAGTTCTCTTTTTTCAATGTGAGAAGATCTTTGAGGCTTTAGGGCCAAGTTGATGTTCTGATTTGCTGTGTCCATTGTACTATATTTTCCATCAATAAATCTACCCAAACATAAAATCATGATGAGCCAAAGTAGGAGGAAAAGTACACCTAACACTATCCATAATTCAATCCATGGTGAAATCAGATATGTTTCTTTGAGTTGATGAAAGAGTTCAGTCATTTTTTCTTTGAAAGTTTTAGTAGCTGGCGTTTCTTCATGTTCACTTGGATCATTGGAAAAGTCATCAAAATTGATGAAGTAGCCGGATGCAGTTCATCAGTTGTTGGAATTGCTTCCGGATTTTCATTTGTCTTTGGATATGTATGTTCAGAGGCTACATCATTGTAGACTGGTGTTTCTTGACGAACTGTTGCAATTTGGGTTTCAAGAGGCACAAGTTCCATGGCTTTGTTGCATAGTCCTTTTTTGTTCACTGTAGGTTTATCAAAAGTGATTAGTCTCTCAGTTTAAACCTCTTGGATTGTAGCAAGATTTGGTCTTCTGATATTTCTTGGGAGTCCAATGGGCCTACTACTTATTATCGGCCACATGATTGTGGTTTTACCAGGTCGATTGATACAACTCTGTTCTCCTTTTTACCAGCAAGGGGAGGTAGTACTACTGATCTTGTTCCACTGACAGCTAAGACAGGTACTGCTTTTCTGTAAGAAGGCCCAAATTCCTTCTTCACCGCGATCTTTTCTCTAACTAGATCCCCAATCTTTGGAATCTAGACAGGTCGTGCTGGGACAGGTGGTTTTTCTTCAGTGGCCGTTGGCCTTAGCTTTATGTTACTTAGAATTCTTCTTGTTTCATTCAAGTCCTGTAAAACAGCCAAACGATCTTTGATGTCAAAGTTCTTTTGTTTCACCACTGAAGTCTGACGATCTAAGTCCTGATTATCATTCTAGTACCGAACAAAAGTTCGTATGGAGTGATACCTTTTAGAGGATTTCTTGGCAGATTATTAAGACTACGTTGGACACTTGTTAGATGTTTGACCCACCCATCACCCGAACCTAATACCCTCGCCGTTATAGATTGCTTTATGTCCCGGTTTTTTCTCTCCACTACCGCATTTCCCTTGGGATGGAATGGACTAGAGTACCGCAATACAATGCCCATGCTGGCCATGGCCTCCTTGTAAGCCCTAGAGCTAAACGCAGGACCCTGGTCAGAATGTAGCATGCCAATTGCGTATGTGCCGATAAAGACTCGCAAATCTTTTATAACAGTTCTGGCGTCAGCCGAATGCTGGGGCCTCATCTAAATGAATCTTGTCTTAATAATTATGGGGTCGCCTTTTTCCATCTGGATTTTTGCGTATAGATAGCCTAATGCTTTCTAATAGAGGTGTCCGAGCTGGTGTCTGGTACGGTTCACACCTGCGATCTCTATTGCAGTCTTGACAATTCGTTGCACAGTTGTAATTTGCAAGTTCATCCCCGGCCAACCGTATTGTGATTGTAATTCTATTAGAGATTTCAAGATCTCTTGGTGCCTCAGACCCATTCCCATGTGTGCTTCTTGAACCAAGTAAGCCCTCCGGTTCGTGTTTGGAATTACTCTATCCCCCACTCCAGGGATTTGAGCAAAAGGAACGGAGTTTGCATCAATTATGTATTTATTTCCGAGTGGATAATTTAGAGGTAACGCCACATAGTTGCCTTCCATTGTGGCTTTTACTGCTAGTAGCGTTTCACCGTCTATATGTTTTTTAGTATGCTTTTTTGTAGCTACGGAAGCCGGTTTGACAGCTGCCGCTGTGGCTCTGTGAGCCAATGAATTCCCTGCAACGTGAACGCCACCACTTTGATGACTCAGTCTATGTATCACGTGAGACTTTTGTAGTTCTTTCTGAAAAAGAACTACTTGTTCCCAAAGTTTTTTCTGCTTTATGGTGGCACCAGTCTCATCTTTGTAACCGTTTTTCATCCATGTCTGCATGTCATTATTGTAAGTCTGGATGCAGTAATGCGAATCACACACTATTAGTGTGGGGAATTCGCGATCGGCATTTTCGAGCGCCATCTTTAAAAATCTTATTTCAGCTCGCTGAGCTGTACAGTTTCTGAGTGATTCAGTTTTAGTGACCATCGATCTGAATTTACCTAAGTGCCAGCGACCTTTAACTATCGCGCACGCTGCATTGTATATTTGCTTATCCACAACGTAGTGTTGTGCAAATCTGTCCGTGTAGATTACACAGGTGTATTGTTCGAGAGGCAGAATTTCGATTGTCAGAGGGCATTCACTTTCGTATTCTAGATCTTCTAGTCTTTTCATTTTTGGATCAAAAGCGTGTTTCACGTCTTCTGCAGCAAGAGAATTTTCCCATTGTATCCATTTTGGATCTAATGCCACTGCATTTGGAATGCGTGGTCTTGTTACTGCCTCAAGGGCTGATACTGCTGTTAAAACAGATATGTTCCTTCCTTGGACTAGGGATCTTTCTTTTGCTACAGCAGTTTGAACCGCAGTTAGAATTTTTTCAGTTGGACTGAATTTCATTTCAGCTTCTGTGTACAAATGTGATTTGTAAGCTATTGGTACAGTTTCTCCCTCATTAGAGGTCAGGTACGTGAATCCGCATCTTCCTGGGATGACTCGGATTACAAGGTTGCGTTCATTTGTGCGTGTTTGCAGTTTTGTTTTAGTTAACATGTCTGTTTGTAATGATCTTAAAATTTCTGTATGTTTCTGAGTCCAATTAATTGGTTTGAAATCAGGTTTTATTAATTCATAGAGAGGTTTAACCCTCTCTGCATAATTTAGAATGTATGTTCTTCCGAAATTCAGGAAACCTAGAATTGATTGTAAGTTTTCCAGCGTTTATGGAGCTTGGAGTACTCACACTTCTCTAAGAAGTTGTCTGCTAGGCTTTTGCCTTCACTTGATAATTCATATCCTTAAAACAGGACAGTAAGATGGGCAATTCGTGACTTTGTAAAGTTGAATTTATACCCCTCAGATGCGAACCCAAGTATGATGGTGTTCACTCTTTTCAAGTGTGTCTCCAGGTCGTCGTCTGTAAGATAGATGTCATCGACATATGATAATGCATCATCATCATACATTTGTAATAACTCTGTTACCCTGGCTGAGAATAATCCTGGGCTATTCTTGAATCCCTGTGGGAGACGGCAAAATTGTTTTTGCCCCCCCCCCCATACAGGAGAAAGCGGTCAAATACCTACTTTCTGGTGCAATGTTTTGACAAAAGAAACCATTTGAGATATCTAATGTTGTTTTATATTTTTTGTGCACGATGTTATTCATTAGTGCCGCACTGTGTGAGATTTGTTCATGCCAATTTTTTGCAGCAGGAGTTTAAGTGTCTGTAGTCCAAAATTAGACGATATGAATCGTCTGGCTTGGAGACAGGAAACAAAAGATTGTTCATTTGTGAGGTGCATGTTTCAATCACCCCCTGATATTCAAGTTGATCTAAGATCTCCCTGATTTGTTTTTTAGCTTCTTTCTTAACAGGATACTGCCTTTGTGCAGTAGGTTGATTTTTTAACTGGATTTTATGGTGAGGAGAATCCTCATCCCATCCTACATGATTTTTATATAATGCAGGGGCTTGGGCCACTGCCCATTTTCTTGCAAATGTGTATTTTTTATGAATTGGAATTTGATTTGAGAAGGCAGGCATAATCATTTCTTCGCCATGTGGGCACTCCCTGACAAACTCTGGTGGCCAGTCTTTTTCTGCTAGAAGGATATCATAGCCTTCCGAAAGGTTATCCCAAAAGAGACCCTTTATTTTCCTAGTTTTGTCCCCCTCTATACGTAATGTTATTTCATATAATTTTTGGGGTTTGCTAACTCTGGTGTCTGCAGTCTCCACTTGAATGTATTCATTCGTGTCCACTGTCTCCAGAAGATTCATCAGGATCTTGCGAGCTTTGGTCACTTCTGCTGCGCTGTCTAGCACTGTCTGGGCCCACTCTCCGTTTTTCAGTTGTGTCCTCAGAATCCTCAGCATGTTTTATTTTAATACTAGCTACCTTCTTTTTTGGAAATTGTAATTTTTTTTGATGATGAGCAGGTTCCTTGTCTTTGGACTTGACGTGCTCTTCCTTGTGTTCTGACCGTCCTCTTCTTTCCGATTTTTGTGAGGAAGTCTGAAAAGATCAAGAGGGACGAGTATCATTATCTTGATATCTGTCAGGTTTTCTTAATTTATCCCTATCTCTAAGGTTGTATCTTTTCTCAGAGGGCTCCCTGTGGGGAGACTTGCCTCCTCGTTCTGGAGATCTATCTCTCCGTTGAGGAGATCTTCCTCTGGACTGAAACTGTTTTTCTCTGGGAGTAGTTTGTTTATTACCCTCCCACTTCTTTTTTGAAGTATTGAGATTATTTTTAATAAAGGTTTTTTCAGGATTTTCAATTAGTTGGGGTTTTATTGGTTTGCCACCCAAACTATCTCTACCTAATTCTTCATAGGATTTTTCTATGATTCTGGCAAGTTCAAAAGGTTGTTCTGCTATATCTGTTTCTTTCAATTTTTGGCGGATCGCCACAGATGCTGCTTCTCCTTTTATGTTGGCTAGTAGTATAGCGGAGACTTGCTTAAAGTATTTCAGTAATTTCATACCTAGAGTTAAAGCAGGTTCTGGACCGTATTCATTTTGAATCTGTCTTAGTACGTCTGGTATTACCGCCATGGACGGAACACCATGTGTTTTTGTGTATATCGAAGCAAAGACTGTGCCCCAAGTGTCACAGTCCTCCACATGTGGTGCGATCCCCATTGGAAGACAGATAGTCAGAATTCTGTGTTTGTCATGAGGTGTAGTATCAGGAAATACTGCCTCTATTTGCGTTATTTTTTGTGCTAACCAGAATGGAATTTGTTCCCGTTTTGCGGGTATTTTGCCAATGCTGATTGTATATTCTGTGGTGTGATTTTATTTGTGTTCCCCTGTTGAGGGGTGTGTTGTGCAATTTTTATTGCTGGTTGGACTGTTGAATTCCGCATGACATATTGGACCAATTGTCTATGTATTTTAATGAGTTGTTTTAGCTGAGCCAAAAGTTTTCGGTCTGACATTTTTTCAATGTCAGGGTGTGGTGTGTAGCTGGCTAGAACCGGCCATGTTGCTCCTGGTCTACCTAGTGGACCGAGCCTGGTGATGTGATTTTGATGTTTTAGGGCGCCATTAAACCAGAGCAGGTGCTCCTGGTATGTTAGTGGGATTTCAACGTCCTCGAAAGGAGCATATTCATCCGGAGATTCCTCTATTTTGTAATAGTGGAAATCTTGTGTTACAGCGTGTGCTGCTGGAAAATGTATCCATGAATAGAATACCTCTGTCTGCCGATATTCATGGGCCTCTACCACAAATATGACTGTACCACCTCTTGGTGATAGTCCATTTTCTATAAGTTTAAGAGTTATAGTTCTTCTTACGTTTACCGGAATGATTATAACATTCGGGTCATCATTTTGGAGACTTGTGTCATCCGCTAAAAGTTGAGCTGCTATTCTAGCTTTCTCCCTTTCATCGTCACTTTCCCCCATTTTACTGACAGAAAGTTTTGTTTGCAGAGCAAGTTTCAAGGAAACAAAGATTAGGTGCACAATATTTTGGAACACTGTATCCTTCAACGTTGATTAAACCAAAAACTAATACATAGGATTCTCGTCCTACTAAGTTCCAGCGGATATTATCCTTTTACCCACTCCAGACGTCTTTTGGAGTTTTTACGGGAAAAGGGGTCTGTGTGAAAAGCACAACTGAGTTACTCTAGTGTCTTGTGTTAGATTATCGCCTTACCAAATGTTGGGCGCCATTTAGTGTAGTTCCTATATTCCCAATAGGCTCTGCGCATTGGAATAACATAAACGATAGTTTAGACGTAGGACTGAGGTCGACTAGGTCTCTATTGAATATGTTAGACTTAATTATGAATGCCAGCTAGCTCAGAGGTCACTAGAAACTTTCTTGAGTAAACAGGGATGAGTTAACCTCCCTGAATAGACAAGAAGGGATTAGCTTCTGACAACCGCATTAACATGACAACTTTGCTCCCCCCAGAGTAAGGAGTATATCTCCAGAGTCGTGTGAAAACAATAGACAGCTATTTCACTCAGTCAATCGTGCATGCTTAGTCTCACCAGAGTGCAGAGAAATAGAGAGACGGGCGTTTTCAATAAAAGTTGTTATTTATTGAACAGTCCTCTTTCTCGTGCAAGAGAAGTGAATTGCCACAATTGCAATACTTGTCATAAAGTAAAGTGCGTACAGTAAAAGGAGTATTATAAAATAATACTGTAAAAGCATTGATATAGTTTCTGAGCCATATGATACTTAAAATGGATAAAATATATACATACATAAAATCATTGACTAAACATACTCAACTGGTGCTTCTAAGATACGCCTACCCCGGTGTACCTGACCTAAGCCTAATACGTGGGAAGGAGTAAGTAAGTTGCAGTTTAAGTTAAGTTAGTTTTGCCAAGAATCTGAATCAAGAATTCTCTTAAGGATTTATTCAGCTCCGTACCTTGGTTATAGAATGAAGGAGGTCTTGTATCTCTTTCTCAGGACTCGATTTCCCAGCAACCCGCAAGGGTGACTGGAAACACTGGAGCTGGATTTCTCAGTTAAAGAAAAGACAGCATCTCTCTCAGTGCGTCAAATGGGAGGGTCGGCTTCCTTCGGCTCTCGCATCAGCTGGGCTTCGGGCAAGTAGATTGCCGCTCTGCTCCAAACCACCGTGTGTTTGCTTAAGGCAACGTTGGTATATTTATACATGGAAGGTGCCGAGTTTGACGTAAGGTTGGACATAAGACGTCACTAAGAACTTACAGTTCTATCTGGACTCCAGGAGTTCTTGTTCAAATCAAAACAAAAGCAGGGGGATTTCCCGGGCTGCTGGAGGCTTGGTTTGTTTAAAGAATGCTTTGTACTTTCTAGGAGTCTATGGGAGTAGCCTTGCCGTATTTGGACTGTATTGGCTATGACTAAATATGGATATGATTCTTATGCCTTTATAAGGATATGTTTTGTTATAACCACATAAGGGCATGAATCGGGAATATTTAAATAGGGTCCTAGATACATTCGCAACAGTTGAGTGTTGCATGAACTGTTACTATGTGAACAGGCATTATGCAAAATGGGGGTAGGGTTCAAAGTTATGTCAATTGGAAAGGGTTGAAATGTGTAACCAATAGCAATGTGTGTTAGCTTTTGAATTAATGTGGGAAGCAATGTGATTTGATATTTACATGTATATGTGTGCAGAATGTAAGGGAAAGTTTGCCATTTTTTGGTTATGATAAGAGCAGTGCACTACAGACATTCTGTATAAGAAAATCTGGTGTGTGATTCAGATACTTCTTAATCTACAAATCAATTTGAAAGGTGAGTTATTAATTTGTGAGGTGTTGTATGTGGGGCCTTTGTTTTTAATTAGACTACTGTGTTTCTCCTGCTAAAGTCCAGGGACTAGTCTTGCTTGTCACACTGTGAGTCTGTGTACACTTGTAAAACCATTGTGGCAGAAGCATGTGGTTACTTCATGTCTTTGCTGACACATAACTGCCTAAAAAGCTATCCCGTTGTCAAATTTCAGTTGTATTAAAAGCCAGTCATTGCTTATGCATTCGCAGAATGAGTCAGGCATTCACAATAGAGTGCAGTAGTGAAATTTGTAGAATGTATGCAGTCACCTTACCCCTTCCAGACTCATGTGTATCTCCTAATAAAGTCCAGGGAATAGTCTTGCTTGTCTAGAATCACAGAGTCTGTGTGCTCTTGTGCAACCATTGTGGCAGAAGTATATGGTTACTTCATGTTTTTGCTGACTTATAACTGCTTAAAAACCTATCTTGATGTTAAGTTTCAGTAGTATTAGAACCCAGTCATCGCTTATGCAGTCGCAGAATAAGTCAGGCATTCACACTAGAGTGCAGTAGTGAAATGTGTAGAATATATGCAGTCACCTTACCACTTCCAGACTAGTGAGTTTCTCCTTCTAAAGTCCAGTTAATTGTCCTGCTTGTCTAGAATCACACTGTGAGTCCGTGTGGACTTGTGCAACCATTGTGACAGAAGCATGAGGTTATGTCATGTCTTTGCTGTCACATAACTGCTTAAAAACCTTTCCTGTTGTTACGTTTCCGTAGTATTAGAACCCAGTCATTGCTTATGCATTCGCAGAATGAGTCAGGCATTTACACTAGCAGTGCTGTTGTGACCGGACCACCGACAACATGACCGCCCTCAAACACGCTACCCGCAAGCACCACCAGCTCATCCGCACCACCAAGAAGAAATCCCATAAGGAACGACTGGACAACAACGCCCACGACAGCAAAGAGCTGTTCACTATCGTCAAGGAGTTCTCCAACCCCAGCACCGGCACCAACGACATCACTCCGTCACAAGACCTCTGCGACTCCCTCGCCTCGTTCTTCCACCGCAAGATCACCGACATCCACAACAGCTTCGGCGGCGCCCCACCCACGCACCCAACCGTCGAACCAACGCCCCCCACCGCCACCCTTCGCACCTGGACCACGGTGACCACCGAAGACACAGCCCGCACGATGAACACCATCCACTCCGGATCACCGACTGACCCCTGCCCACACCACGTCTTCAACAAGGCCGACTCCACCATCGCACCCCAACTCCGGAACATCATCAACGCCTCCTTCAACACCGCCACCTTCCCGGAGAGCTGGAAGCACGCCGAGATCAGCGCCCTCCTGAAGAAACCTACAGCGGACCCCACCGATCTCAAAAACTTCCGCCCCATCTCGCTCCTCCCTTTTCCTGCTAAAGTCATCGAGAAGATCGTCAACAGACAGCTGACCGCCTTCCTCGAGACAAACGGATCCCTCGACCCCTCGCAGTCTGGCTTCAGAGCCAACTACAGCACCGAGACCACCCTCATCGCAGCCACCGACGACATCCGGACCCTGCTCGACAAGGGGGAAACAGTGGCCCTCATCCTCTTGGACCTCTCCGCTGCGTTCGACACGGTCTGCCACCGCACCCTAGTCCAGCGCCTCAGCAACATCGGTATCCAAGAGAAGGCACTGGAGTGGATCATCTCGTTCCTCGCCGGAAGAACACAAAGAGTCCGCCTCCCCCCGTTTCGCTCCGAGGCCACCGGAGTCATCTGCGGCATCCCGCAAGGATCTTCACTCAGCCCCACCCTCTTCAACATCTACATGAAACCTGTCGCATCCATCGCACGCCAGCACAACCTCAACATCGTCTCTTACGCCGACGACACCCAGCTGATCCTCTCCCTCACCAGAGACCCCGACACCGCCAGAACCTGCCTACACGAAGGGATGAAAGACGTCGCCGAGTGGATGAAGGACAGCCGCCTGAAACTGAACTCGGACAAGACGGAAATCCTCATCCTGGGATCTTCGCCCTCCACCTGGGACGACTCCTGGTGGCCCCCAGCCCTGGGCACCGCACCCAAGCCAACCGACCACGCACGCAACCTGGGCTTCATCCTGGACCCCTCCCTCTCGATGACCAGACAAGTCAACGCCGTCTCCTCATCGTGCTTCAACACCCTGCGTATGCTTCGCAAGATCTTCCGCTGGATCCCGACCGAGACCAGGAAGACTGTCACCCAGGCACTCGTCACCGGCCGACTGGACTACGGAAACACCCTCTACGCCGGAACCACAGCCAAGCTACAGAAAAGACTCCAGCGCATCCAGAATGCCTCCGCCCGACTCATCCTGGATGTCCCCCGACGCAGCCACATCTCCAGCCACCTGAGGAACCTGCACTGGCTCCCCGTCGACAAGAGGATCACGATCCGGCTCCTCACCCACGCACACAAGTCTCTCCACGACCTGGGCCCCAAGTACCTCAACGACCGCCTGACCTTCTACACGCCCACCCGCCAGCTACGGTCCACCAGCCTCGCCCTCGCAGCCGTACCACGCATCCGAAGAGCCACCGCCGGAGGAAGATCCTTCTCTTACCTGGCTGCCAAGACTTGGAACTCCCTCCCCATCCACCTTCGGCTGACCCAGGACCATCTCGCCTTCAGGAAACAACTCAAGACCTGGCTGTTCGAGCAGTAGCATACCCCTCCCCCCAAGCGCCTTGAGACCCTCCTGGGTGAGTAGTGCGCTATACAAATGGCATGATTGATTGATTGATTGATTGAAATGTGTAGAATGCATGCAGTCACCTAACCCCTTTCAGACTAGTGATTCTATCTGGTAAAGTCCAGGGAATAGTCTTGCTTGTCTAGAATCAAACTGTGAGTTTGTGTCCACTTCTGCAAAAATTGTGACAGAAGCATGTGGTTAATTTATCTCTTTCCTGACACATAACTGCTTAAAAATCTACTGCCCTTGCACTCCTCTAGTGACCCATTCAGCACCATGTACTAATTAATTCACTGCACCAAAACCCAACCACTTATAAATTCACCCAGGCATTGTCAATGCAGTACTCTAATTATTGAGTCAGTACCCAAGTACTCATGCAGTGATCCAGGCCTTAGCAAATGGACTTCTACAAACCTCTGTCCAATATGCATGCAGATCTCGAACCACCTACATATTTGTCTTTCACACCTTCAATTCCCAAGTCAGTATCCATACCCTCCGGCAAACACCCTGTCACTCCCCTTGCACTCCTCTAGTGACCCATTTAGCACCATGTACTAATCCATTCACTGCGCCAAAACCCAACCACTTATACATTCACCCAGGCACTCTCCTTGCAGTACTCTAATCAGTCAGTCAGTGCCCAAATACTCATGCACTGATCCAGGCCTTAGCACGTGGACTGCTTCAAACCTCTGTCCAATATGCATGTAGTCCTCTAACCACCTACACACTTATCTTTCACACCTTCAATTTCCCAGTCAGTGTCCATACACTCCAGCAAACACCCTGTCACCCTCCTTGCACTCCTCTAGTGACCCATTCAGCACCATGTACTAATTCATTCACTGCGCCAAAACCCAACCACTTATGAATTCACTAAGGCGCTCTTTTTGCAGTACTTCAATCATTCAGTCAGTACCCAAGTACTCATGCAGTTATCCATGCCTTAGCACATGGACTGCTTCAAACCCCTATCCAGTATGCATGCAGTCCTTTAGGCACCTACACATTTGTTTTTCACACCTTTAATTCCCCAGTCAGTGTCCATACACTCCACCAAACACACTGTCACTCCCCTTGCACTCCTCAAGTGACCCATTCAGCACCATGTACTAATCAATTCACTGCCCCAAAACCAAACCACTTATAAATTCACCCAGGCACTCTCTTTTTGTAGTACTCTACACATTCAGTCAGTACCCAAGTACTCATGCTGTGACTCAGCCCTTAGCAAATAGACTGCTTCAAACCCCTATCCACTATGCATGCAGTCCTCTAACCACCTACACACGTATCTTTCACACCTTCAATTCCCCAGTCAGTATCCATACACTCCAGCAATCACCCTGTCACTCCACTTGCACTCCTCTAGTGACCCATTCAGCACCATGTACTAATCCATTCACTGCGCCCAAACCCAACCACTTATAAATTCACCAAGGCATTCTCCTTTCAGTACTCTAATCACTCAGTCAGTACCCAAGTGCTCATGCAGTGATCTAGGCCTTAGCACATGGACTGCTTCAATACCCTCTCCACTATGCATGCAGTCCTCTAACCACCTATACACTTGTCTTTCACACCTTCAATTCCCCAGTCAGTGTCCATACACCCCAGCAAACACCTTGTCACCTTCCTTGCACTCCTCTAGTGACCCATTCAGCACCATGTACTAATCCATTCACTGCCCCAAAACCCAACCACTTATAAATTCACCCAGTCACTCTCTTTGCAGTACTCTAATTGTTCAGTCAGTACCCAAGTACTCAGTTTTTGCAGTAAGGCAGAAGGAAGCACAGAGATTTGACATCTTCATGTAAATATGTCACATCCCTGTGCTTCGGAAGTGCAGCAGCGAGGTGCAGCTAAAGAGCTTGCAGTATCACGCTGCAGTACTTCCTTATAGATCTACACTTATACATTCAACATACACTACTAATGCCTTCCTTCAGTCAATCATGCTCTACACATGTATTCAATCAAACTATCAGATATTACCATGCAGTAATAGTTCTTTTTTTTAACCAGATTAAGCAGTTCTGAGAAGAACTTTTTGTTTGTACTGTTTTAAACAATTTAGTATTTTTATTTGGTGTTTTCTATAAAATGAACAAAAAAAGGAACGAAGTAAACAGATACAATTTGGAATTAAACGTTATTCCAAATACAAAATAAAAAATAAAAAAATTAACATGTGGTTACGCTGTGCTGCACACACAGCATCTACTGATTGTTCTCCATAGCAAATGATGGATTTTCACTTTGTGCAGTGTTGTTGCGGATAAGCAAATTCTGGAGGTGTAGAAGTAGACACTCCAGACGTGCTAACAATTGCTGGTGGTGGATTCTTTGCTGCACGCCTCATGTCTTTTCTTGCCAGATTCTTTGGATAAATGGTACTTAGATGTTTTTGCATACTTGCTGTTCCACAAGAGTATTTCTTTTGAGTGCCTCGAGACAGCACCTTGTCACACAGTGTGCATGTAACTTTGGTAGCGTTCACCTTTTTTTGTCCGTCCGGAAAGGTGAAAAATGTCCACACCACTGATGTAGGCCTCTCCTTGCATGGATCTTCCTCCAAGACATCTTCATCTGAACAATGTTGAGAAGCTTGAGAAGCAGATGCCATTTCTCAAATGCAATTGTTGGAAACCCCCCAAAAAATGCAAAACAAGCTCTGGAACTACTCCAAACAGAATGATGGAAATGGGTGGGGTCCTTCAATACTTGCAGTGGGAAATGTTATGAACCAATCAAATCTTTATTTTTGAGGTCACATGGGATCCGCGCACCGTGTGCTTACGGAGCATGCACCCTACGAGACTTCGCGAAAATAGATTTAGAAGTAATATAACTTTATTACAAGTAGAAATATATTATTTTTTAAATACCTTAGATAATGTAAAGGCCTAATATGTATATAAAAGACAGGTACATATCATTTTGGAACATAAAAAAAATTTGCGGAACTTGCGCACCCAGCGTGTCCGGTACGCCTATGACGTCAGGAACAGCGCGGCACAGCGCAAGCGTCGTGTACTGTAATGCAAATGTGTTGCAAAAGCGCGGGAGCATGTGGCGCTGACCGGTCGCACACCTGACGCGCACCCCATGTAACGTACATGCATAACTTAACTGCGCAACGCGAACCAGTCGCACTCCGTACGCGGATCCTTCTTGACTTTTATAAAATGGCGGCTTGGATTCGCTTATCCGCTGTGCTCGGTGCACTTTCGGTGCTTATTACTATTTTTTTAATATATATTTAAATAAAAAAATACAACTAAATAATTACACTATATTTTACTTTTACATTTTTAAAAAAAATGCAAATTACTAAAGAAATAAAATATTGTTTAATAAATAATATGTTCTTTTAAAAACAGTTTAAAAAGTCCAGAAACTCAGTACAAAAAATATATATAAAATTACTATTACACTTAAAAAATACCATTTAAAAAACATTTGAAATTCACTGAAAAAACCATAGGTTTCAAACACGTTATAGTTAGGAATTAGCATTTTAAAAACCTTAGGAATTCACTGAAAATTCCATAGGTTTCAGGGGCGTTATAGTTAGCTGGACATTTCACTCATACAAAACCATTGAAATTCCTCCGTTATAGTTAGTTCTACTAACTAGAACTTGCGTGCCCGCAATCCACTGCTGATGATGTCACATATTACATCATTCATGACATGGTCAGTGACATCACTGATGACATCTCAAATGACATCACTGATGACATCATCCACGTGACAATCAGATACACCTCATCATACACTAGCATATCCTTTCATTACTCACTGTAAAATACAGTGTACCATAATTGAAACCATTGGCACACCAATACAAGTTTCCAAAAACCCACTCAGTGATTGCTAGATCAACATACACATCTAATCACTTACCTATAGATTCACTCATACATGCTGAAAAAGAACAATACAACACTATCAAATATACTTATACACCTATATCGACACATTACACACCAGCATACATCCTAATAACTTATGCAGTCATCCTAATCACTTATGCAAACACTCGATCATACTTACATTTACTCAGCTACACACATATAAGCACCACTTCATTTATTCATATAGATAAGAACTCATACTATGGGGTCCATTAGGATGTCGGGCGGTGGCACCACCGCGGTGCTGGTGGGGCGGAAAATGCCTTTTTCTGCCCACGAGCAGCGGTACTCACGTCCGCCATATTAGTATCGCAAAACATAGGTCACTTCCCGTCCGCCGCGGAGCGACGCACATCGCCATCAAAGCGCGCCCACCACCGCGGCAGTGGGAGCCAATGGAGACTCTCCACCGTGTGGAATGACGTCCACTCCGCTCCACAAGTTAGGATGGCCCAAACAGGCAGACGCACCGCAGCGGAGACACCGTACAACCAGAGACGGCGGCAACTCGACAGCGGAGCGCGATAGCAGAGACCCGGTTCACATCACCCGATCATGAACGCCATGGACGCAGCCCTAAATATGCATCCGGTGATGTACCTGCTACAGCACTACCATCAAATGTGCCGCCGTGGACGACTCCGCGGGTACGCAACTACACAAATACAGCACACAATACACAGGCTGACACAGGGTGCAATTACACCACAGACACCCTGCTGTTGGGTAACAACACATCCACAAGGGCACCCACACATGACCCACCTGCCACCAAGTCACCCCACTGCATCCTGGACACACATCGACCGGTCACTAGCAGCAACGTCCCTGTCCCGGTCACGTCACCGCAGCGGTCAACACATGCGCACAATGCAGAAGGCAGGGTCACTCCAAGGCATGGTCAGGGCACAAGCACCACAGGGACACACCACCCCCAACCACACACCAACACACCCCATCAAGTCACAGGCCAGGTGCCCATCCTAGGCACCCCCATGCACAGCAACAAGCAACAAGCACAGCAGCAAGCAAGCACAATACACACCCTGCACCACACAACAAACAACCAGGGAGACAGCCACTGCAGGAGTGGCTGACAAGGAACACACAACACCAGTGCCACACAAACTGATCGCTGACAATCCTTGCCAGTACATACTCACACAAACAAACACACACCCTGGGTGTAGCTACAAACATTACACACACACAGGGAAGCCTGAGCAGATGCCTGCCCAAAAACAACACACAAACGCCACAGGAACACACACAGAACCCCAACAGTAACAGACAGACATACCCTGTCAGCCAAACTGTGGAAACTCAATGGGAGCACATACACAACATGAGTGCACATCATCACTCAGGAACAAAACACACACAACATACCACAAATCACACAAGACGTGCACCTGCACAGAACTACACTGCCACATCAAACCAACCACAGATGCACATGAAATTGTAAATCAACAAACACCACAGGACATCAGGGGATGTACATCAGGCAGTGCCAAGGCCACATACACACAGCACTGTATGCACAACAAGCAGTGTGTGCACGACAAGCACAACAGCCACACACAGACATGACTGACACAACCTCAACACACACACCACAAATCAGCACAAATACTACAGCACACCCAGAAAGGGAAGCAATACCACAGCCAACACACAGACATCCAACACAACAACAGCAGGATGCACTACTCTGGGATATAAGAGCAGAACCATCTCCAACAGAGCACGGGGCAGCACACACAGCTGAAGTGCACATGAGCAATCCTCACAATAGCACAAGAACATCACACATAAACCATTGGGGCAATGTCCAGAGTGGAACATCACTCTTTGCCCAAGTACTGCACCAGAAGGCACAGACTCACAAATGAAGTCATGATGAGGCACATACACATGTAACCCAAGGGGACAGCTGACATCAGAGAAGCGTGGCTCAATGGTTAGAGCGCAGACCCTGATGCAGAGATCGGGCCTGGGACCAGGGTTCAATTCCCGCCTCGGCGGCTCTTGGACGCAGTCTCCCCGGACCTGATAATTCTCGCCTCGGTGCCTAGTCTAATCATGGGTCCCACTCTGTGACTCTGGGCAATAGCTTGCTTTATCTCCACAACGGCCCCAGCAGCGCTTGGATGCCTGGCCTCTCCTTGGGGGTGCCCAGGAGTGGAAATTTCACATGGAAAAGCCAGGAAGGGTTCCACAGCAGTACGAGTGCAGCGCCGGGACCCGCTGTCGCGTGGGCAGCCGTGCGCTTTACAAATACAACACATTTACATCAAAGTCAACTGACTGGCATGTCAGTAGTAGACATGCATGGGGTGTACCATACACAAATAGAGGGAGTGCATACCCACAATGGCTAGCCACAAGTGGCACACATAGGGATGGCATTACACCACACACACCATGCCACACACACCATACCAGGAGGAGAAAAGGCACCATGTGCCTGCAATGCATGAGAAACACAAAACACAATGCCAGTGAGGAGCGGCAGGGCCACACAGTCTACACAAACACACTCAATATGCATTGATGATCAAACAAACACCACACTGATGTGTAAGTCACACACTTTGCACACTCATAAGTGACCAAAACAACAAGGAGGAGTCAAGCAGACCTGCATGGACACACCAACACACTGCACAGTGCACAACAGACAACTCACATATGTGCATACAATCATTTACACAGGGCAGGACCATCCAAACAACAGGCACACAACTCCTGGGTGACACATGTGTGTCAATCACAATCCAGGGGCACACATCCGCACCCACTACAAAGTCACACCCTTCACACTGCACATCTCATGTGGGCCAGGGGACCAGGACTAAGGGCCAACACAAGATGACCATACACGTACACAGTTGGGCACATATACAGGAATAACACACATACATCATGACATTGCCCAGACTGCATACAAACCTGTGCACAGCATCACACTCTGTGCTGGCAGTGTCCCCCAACCTGACATGGCAACAATGTAGCCAACAATAGCAAACCACTAAAAAGAGACTTGCATGACAGGTAAAATAGCCATCACAGATAACACTAGTATCAGTGTCTTGATTGGACTGAAGACACTGTCACCGCTGTCTAAAAATGTGATGCGGGCAAAGAGCCTGGCAATGTTGAAGTGACACATAGAGCATGGGGCACAGGCAACCAAATGCACACACCAAAAGAACTTTAATCAGCAAGGACACAGACAAAACACACAACTGGAGTGAGTAACTGTCTTTATTCATATATTGCACAGATGTGACAGTAGAACAACAGTAGACAAGAGCAAAACACAAAATGCTGATCATATGCAAGATAATCTGCACAGGCAAACTACAAACAGGAAGGCCAGTGGGCATGGCACAGGGGAGAGTCCAACAGAGCAGAGCAACAGGGCCAGTGTCCATGGCAGGTGGCACAGCAAGTATATGAGAGGCTGCACAGGGGAGAGTACAACACAGCAGAGCAACAGGGCCAGTGTCCATGGCACAGGGGAGAACCCAACACAGCAGAGCAACAGGGCCAGTGTCTAGGGCACAGGGGAGAGCCCAACACAACAGAGCAACAGGCCCAGTGTGCAGGGAGAAGTGCAGAGTCAGGGCATGAGAAGCTGCACAGTGAGTGTGTTTGACTGTACCCATCCATAACCAGCAACACACCCAGATGGCAAACAATGGGCAGGACTAGCACACCTGTATGAGAGACAGGTGTATGAGGGGGACTAACACTCACATTCGGCTGTCAGGCTGACTTGGATCTGGCTGTGTGTCGGGGACAGAAGGAACACTTGACTGGGGAGACAGAGGGCCAGGTGATGTAGGGCTATCAGTGGGTTGGCAAGCTGGAGGGCTATTTGGACCAGGTGGTATGGTGGCACATGGAGGTGGAGTCATGCAGACCTGTGACACAGTGTGGGTGGGAGAGGTTGGAGGGGTGCCCTTCCACTTTTTGGGAATACGAAATGGCTTCCCTGTCTTGGGGTTAATGGGAACTGGTGATGACACAACAGGCACACACACCAACTGTCCCGCATCAGCTGCAGACACTGGCACTCCCTCTGGTGATGTGCCGGATCCTGCAGAAAACTTTATCTGGCTACGCCTCTGGACCACCTTCCCCTGCTTGCCAGGTGTCCCACTTACAGTGCCCTCCTTTGCCTCTTTGCCAGGGCTAATCCCTACAGTGCCCTCCCCCACCTTCTTCACTGGGCTTAGAATTGGAGTTGATGTGGTGGGGGGATGTGGCCCTGTGCCCTTCCTAGGTGTACCCTTGCCATACAACACCTCCTCAGTGGGCACAGACACTGCACGTCTAGCTCTGCGTGACGTTTTAGGGACAGGAGAGTCCTTTGCTGGTGATGCCTCCGAGGCATTTGAGCCTAATGTCAGCCTCATTGCTTTTTCGGCCTTGCTCTTCCCTGACAGGCTCTTGTCTTTGCATTCTGGGCTGGCTCTGCTCTTCTGTGGGGATGGTGTCTGTGGGCGGGACCGCTTGGGTTTTGCCTGCTGTGTGCACCTTGTGCTGTATCGTGTCTATGACGCATGCAAAATCGTGGTCACTGTCATCTGATGTGGCCACTAACTGGGGTGTGGACAAAGGCACCTGAGCAGGAATGGGAGCATGTACATTTTGAAGCGCAGTTGTAACTGCGGATGACAACGCCTGGACTGTACGGTGTAGCCAACCCACATCAGAGTGTATGCCCTCCATGTAGGTAACCACCTGGCTTAATTTCTTGTCATGGTCACTGAAGGCATTGAGCAGGGCGTTCTGGCCCACAGAAAGCTGGGGCAGGAGCTCTACAGACTCAGCATTGAGGGCAGCAGGGGAGACAGGTGCAGGCTCAGCGGTGGCAGGTGTGAATGTAACTCGTCCCCTCTTACTGACACGGGCAGCACCAGATGAAGTGGATGGGAGGCTGGGCACTGGCCGCTGTGTGGTAGATGATGTTGCAGACTCCCCATCCCCTGTGACTTCCAACATGAATACTTCACAGCTGGCATCAGATGATGTAGTACTCTGTGTCTCAGCCACGGATTCCTCCTGCATACTACGGTCCCCCTCAGATGCGCTGGTGCGCTCTGTGTCACTGGCCTCCGGTGCAGCTGTGGTGCTACTCTCGCCACCACTGGTTTCCGGCTCCCGTTCCTCCGTGTCCACTGGCGATTCTGCATGAGAGACAGATGCAGGGTTGTGTTAGTGTCATCATCAGGACAAAGCAATTAAATCAATGCAGTACAGGAGATGCCCAAATCAACATGGTGATCACCACACCCTGCAATCACATTGCAGCAACACACTACATAGACCACAACAGTGCCTGTAACCCTGAATATCTGCCATGATTGAGCCATGTTGAGGCCACACAGCACAACACCCTGCCCGTGGATGAAGTGTACCAGACACACAACTTGCCCTGCCCACTCCTAGGGACATGATGTGGGGACAACACTCATTGCCATTGACATGCCTTCATGGAACAGGAGGGGACAACACACACACCTATTAGGACATGACAGTCCACAATGCCAAGTAGGCCATACCAAGCATCATGTGGTACTCTGGGGCACTTTGTTGTCAGATGTGTGGGCCTCACCGATCATGGTGCATGCAAAGTAGGCATACATGAAGTCACACTCAGATAGTGGACCCTGCTGTTCACCCACTAATAGATTCCCCTCACTATCCCAATGCTGAATAACCATGTAGATCCTAACACATCTGGCTATGAGAAAGCGCAGCAGGGAGGATCAGCTTTGTAAGGCCAGTTTGGCACAATGCCTGAGACTAGCACACATCCCAGCAGCCACTCCCATGATACAGCACAGCACCACCACACGAACATCACAGGGGCCACCGCTGCCACAGGCCCTGTACACATGCAACCGCTCACAGCCAAAGTCACCCTCCCCAAATACTCACCCCTGCCTTGCTGGCGATGCTCCTTCAGACATGCATCCAGCTCCGGATGAGTCACTGCCAATATGCGGCCATCAGTGATGTTATGTTGCGCCGTGCCAAACGCCCAGTCCGCGGTAGCAGCCCCAATGTCATCTTTGCCACATTCTTTGCCAGCCGGCTGATGTCGTCCCACCTCTTGTGGCAGTGGGTATGTCATCGTTTGGATACCCCCAGGGCTCGCACCTTTGCTGCAATGGCCCTCCACACAGCCTTACGCTGGTGTACCTTGAGCTGCAGGTATGGGAGAAAAGAAGGGTAAATGACCAGTGACACATTGTCATGTACCTACATCGATCAGTACAGTAGCAAGACACAGACTCATGACCTATTGTAATCTCCCTCCATCCCAAACTGGGGACACCTCACAAGGGCACTCTGCATGGGCCAAACAGATGTGATTACATGCATACATGAGGGCGTAGAGGGTCCCTGATAATATCACACACATGCAGGATGACTGCACTGAACCCCCTCCGTGGTTTGCAGACATCACCGGTCCCATGCATGTCTGCCCACTACATACAACACATATCTACCTGTGTCTGTGTCTAGAAGCACTGTGTGCATGACTAGGCAGCATTCAAAGAGCATATCCTGTGAACATATGTGTTTGTAATGTGTGTGGCCTCGGGGCACATGGACTCACCAATAAAATACCCATCTACAGAAGTGTGTTCGTGTGCAATTATACAGGGTTGAGATGGTGCATATCTTCTTTTCAGTGTGAATGAACCGGAGCAAGGACCATGTAAGTTCCGTGACGTGTTTTTGTTTGGGTGGGCGGGCACTGAGCCTAGTCTCTGGGTTCACACTGAGTCGGACAACAGGGGCACACAGATACAATCACCCGAGCATTTTCTGTCCTGGCACCTACATGTCCAACATCCTGTGACTCTGTATGGCTGATAATGTAACACACTCCACTCACACACACAACTGCAGGCAGGGAAAACAGTGACATTGGGACACACACACTCCCTCGCACTGGAGACAGCTTGTTTGTCAGTGTATGACACAACCCCACACCCTCAGGCATATACTGCAGCAGCACAACTACATGTCTGACACCCCCCCTGCCCAATAGCTCCCTTCATAATGACTTACCACTACATTGGGGCCACCATACAGCCTTGGGTACTGTGCCAGCACCTTGTACACTAGGACCTCCAGCTCCTCGCCTGTGAATGGACTGGCATGGATCTTCTCTGTCCTTGCCATCCTTGTGGACATGGAACACTTGTGGTTGAAGTGAGTGGTCAGGGGTTCCAGGCAGCAGGCACTTGAGGCAGCAGCAGGAGAGGGTCCCAGGCAGCAGGCACTTGAGGCAGCAGCAGGAGGGAGTCCCAGGCAGCAGGCTCTGTAAGTAGTGGAAATGTGAGGCTCATTCCCACAGATTTATAGCCCCCTGGGGTTGGTTGTAAGGTGCAAAGCTGCAACAATTGGTTGTCCAGGTCTGCCTCATTCAAAAGCATCCAATGACCGCCTCCGCGGTGGCGGAGCACGCCATCCGCGATTTTCAAAACTGCATCATGCCACCGCAATCATCGCTCCCATTGGCTGTCGGCAATGCTTCATGGCGGTGATGCACCGCAGGTGCCCGGGGTGCACTACCGTGATGGTGCATCTTTCAATCCCGTCCAATGACCACCTCCGCAATGGCGGAGCACGCCTTTCGCGATTTTCAAAACTGCATCATGCCACCTCAGTCATCGCTCCCATTGGCTGTAGGCAATGCCCCATGGTGGTGTCACATCACCGTGGCCAGGCGGTAGCTACCGCTATTTGGGTGGCGGAGCATGCCCACCGCCATCTACCCATGTCTCCATGCCAATGGCTACCGCACTTGTGAAGGGGGTGGTGCTGGTGTCACACCGCCGTGGTCAGACGGTAACTACTGCGATTTGGGTGGCGGAGCATGCCCACAGACATCTACCCATGTCTCCATGCCAACGGCTACCGCACTTGTGAAGGGGGTGGTGCTGGTGTCACACCGCCGTATCCAGGCGGTAGCTACCGCGATTTTGGGCACATGCAATGGCAATGTCCATCATGAACACTGCATCAGGTCACAGCAGCAACATGGTTAAGGGAACATCATTGTGCACACAATGCCATTATTTCATATTATCCACAGGTGGACGCACGTTATGTGTGATGCACATTAATCTGTGGTCCCTGCCATGTCACTTATGCATTTGATGGATGATGATGCTTGACAGTGTTAAGCTGGTATCCATAATGTGTAACCAATCAATGTGTTGTGGGTCAGTGCTGACCTTGGCAAGGCTTGTCTCACTGTATGGTGTTGTTACTTACTTGTGCTTTCGTATCAGCTCATGCACACAAGTGACAGATTTCCAGCCACTGTGATCATTGGGTTGTGGATGTGTGCCAAGTTCACATGATGCATTGAGGTGTGACAGGTACAGCAGATGGGTATAAAATAGTCATGGTAATTTTACACACATTGGTGGATGGTACGGTACGAGATGAGCACATGTGAAATGTAGTGTTCAGTATGTGTGCATTCACATTGCTCTATGTGTTGTAAATCGAGAGGTGTGCCCTCTGTGTGTCTCAAATGTCCACCCATGTAAGCTGGTGTGCCACACATCTCTCATGGCAGTCTTTGTTTTTCAGTGACATCCTTAACAGGATATGTTGTGGCCATCTCATGATGGTTGTCATTGACATATGTCCATTTACATCTCAACTAGGAGGAGGGCTAATCTCATACGTCAACTGACAGTGCTGGAGGACATGGAGGATATAGCGATCATTCGCAAATTCCGCCTCGACAGACCAACACTGAAGACCCTTTGTGATCTGTTGGAGCCCCACCTGCAGTCTGGTCGCCACTACCCAACAGCATTCACACCCACATACAAAGTGATTGCAGCCCTCCACTTTTTTGCAACTGGTTCCTTCCAGGAGACCGTGGCCAGTGCTGCAGGGATGTTGCAACCCATGTTCAGCCAAGTGCTAAGGGATGTTCTTGCAGCCATGATGATACATAAGGATCGACACATACATTTCCCCAGGGGAGCAGAATTGGCCGGTGTGAAGGGAGACTTCTATCCGCTTGGAAACATCCCCCATGTTGGTCTTGTGCCACCACAGGCGAGTGAGCACATTTTTAGGAATAGAAAACATTATCACGCTATCAATGTGCAGGTGGTGTGCCTTGCGGACATGACCATATAGCATTTGTGTGCCAGATTTCCTGGCTCAGCCCATGACTCCTACATCCTGAGGAACAGCATTGTGCCCAGGCAGATGGCTAATCTGCTTCCCGAACGTGCTAGGATTGTGGGTGAGTATGCCTAGTGATATGGTGTTGATAGGTTTCAGTTTCCCCTGCCCCGCCCACTTTAGTATAATGCTTATAAGTTAGCAGAGTGTGTCTAACAACTGATATATTCATTTATGCATTTTCGTTTATATTCCAATGCGTGTGACATTATTACAGTCATTCTTAGCTTAGCCTGTGTGCCACCATTTTTTAAACATTTCCCTTTCGTGCGAGTTGCACTTGCTCATTCCCCTCCCGTAGGAATAGGAATATTCCACATGTCAGCAGTTTTGCCTCTCGGCCCACTGTGACTGCAACTACTAGCGAAACCCCTTATCACTCTGTTCTCATGTGCTCGAGATGCTAAGGCCTGGCTCCGTGTCCTTGGAGTCTGATAAGAGAGTGTTGCAATTCCAGGTGCAGATGCCTACTGTATGAGACCATTGTTCATCATTTCAGGGGTCCGGTACTTTTCCACAAATGGGCGTGCCTTACTCTGCTTTTCGCATTATAATGTGTTACTATAGTGATATGAGTCAGTCCTTCTCGGCGCACTCTTAGGGGTGAGGTCAAACAGGGCCCTCTCATATGGGAGCTTATGGCCTAATAAACTAATAGTTTTTATTCTTCTCCACTGTCCGGCTGACTTATTATTGGGTAATACTAGGTGAGTGCCGTAAGTCACTCGGATGGATTTGAGCCACGCTTATCAGATGGCGCCCGAACAGGGACCCCGCGATTAGGACCTTTCTCACCCGTAAGGGGGTAGCAGAAGGCCGGGGACCCACTTGATGCCGAGCTTGGTTCTCGCAGCGCTGCCCCGCCCTGCTGATCGGAAGTGGTCCCGGTCCATGATCCTACGCCGGAGTCCAGAAGGCGGAACTTTGGAGCTGACCGTGTTGGTCAAGGCAGCCGGAGGTGGAGAATGGTAGAAGTTGGTACCGCGCATAGAAGGTGAGTGGTCCGACTGTTGCTTGGAGGAGCCGGAGTGCTCCGAGGGACCGGTGCGTCTCTGGTGATTGGAGGAGCCGGCGTGCTCCTGGGGCTAGTGTGCTCCGGGGAACTCAGAGTGCAAGTGGCGCTCTGACAGACTTGGCGGAGATTGGGTGAATGTTGTTTTGTGGTCATCCGACTGGATAATACTGTAGGCGGCGGGTGGCTCGCCACGGGGGGACCTTGGGGCCCACCCGAACACCTAGGGTGGTGTTCGCGAAGATGAGCACTGAGTCCCACGTGGTGTAGCGCATGCCAATCTGTAGTGTTGCCCGGGAGACGGATGTGTTCTCCAGTCTCGGAATAGCGGGTGTGTGCTGTTCGGTCTGCGGTAGGATCCAGGTTCCCCAGGACTTGGTCGAAGGGCCTTGTCCCATTTTGTGACACGTGTTTTGGTACGGATTTGAGGTAGCGTATACTGAAGTTGTGAGTGTGATCTACCGGTGAGTGAACGAGTGTGCAAGTGCGAGTTTTTCTTTTCTGCTAGTTTGTGATCGTGTGATAGCAGAATGCCGTGTTTCAGTAAATTACGGTGTTTAGGGTGTTGTGGTGATGTCTCAGACGTTAGATTGGCTGAGAGCCAAGCTGCCCCGGTGGAGGGCTCTCCGAATTTCGACATGTATGTTAAGCATGGCTTACCCCCGATTTTGTTTTCTACTTTGTGGCATAAATACACTAAAGATAATGTGGATTTACAGTGGCCTTTGCTTGGCTCTTTTGATGGAGCAAAGTTAGATTATCTACAAGACAGATTGTTTGCTAGGCGCAGCCGCCAGAGTATGTTCGATTCTTTGCGGATGTGGCAGAAGGAGGTACGAGAATGGCAAATGAGGGAAGAGAAAGTGACTCAAAAGAGAGCGGCACAGACGATGGCGCAGAAAGCCAGGGAACATACTAAGAAAGAAAATGAGCAGCGAATTGAACGCGCAGATAGACGTTTTAGGCTATTGGATAATAAGAGCTATGTAGCGAGAGAAGATGACCAAGATGAGATGGAGGACATTTTGAACACCCGACCCCCTCCCCCATATGCCCCGCAGTCCTTGTACCCCGTGTTGGTGGATTCCATACCCTCGACGGCGGTTTCAGTTCCCCAAATGGGTGCCCCTCCCTTGTCCGGTGCACTTGCTTCCTCTGTGGCTGAACTAACTTCCCCCTCTATCACTGCACCCCTGCTCTATTTCTCTGCGGCAAGCCCAATTGTGCCTGCTGTGCTCTCCCCGGTGTTCTCTGCTGGTTCCGCTATTCCCGCTGTTTCAGCCAGCACTACCCCTCAGAGCGCGCTGCTGACTCCCACTAGAGGAGCGGGAGGCGGACTTTTTACTCAGGTACGGAAGTTACTTACACGTTCTGCTGTTGGGTTGGATGAGAAGACAATGGTAGCCAACCAAGCTTGCCAATGGGCCAGAAATAACATTTATTCATTGGAAGACATTTGGTCTACCATGAAAGACTATGAGCCTTTGATGCAGCAACATGCTTTGTGGCATATGTCGACGACATTGATAGCGTTGTGGGAACAGGGATATGGTGGGGAGGCACCAGCGATTCTCCGAGATATCAAGAATAATGCCTATAGGGCCAACACTGGACTAAAGGATGTGTTCCGTAGTCTGAGGTTCCTGTTAGAATATAGAAACGAGTTGCCAGAAGCGGGAGAACCCCATTACCCTGGGGTACACCCGATGCGGGAAGTGCATCCTATATTTCACCCTGAGGTACCCGAGATAATAGACCCTACATCACAGGTTGTGACCTGAGGTCGTATCGACGCTCATTTTCAGGAACAGTGGGTGTATACGCCCTGGAAAAGGAGCGAGGTACTAGCGTTGAAGGCTCAGTTGCCTGACTCTAGAAAGAATCTGACAGCTTATTATAAAGAATTGACAGAGGCTGCTTCCTCGACGGTCATGACTTTAGCAGACATCGAATTGTTTTTCGGATTATTGGTCCCCGTGGATGTGTGGAGACAGGTGAAGGGTTCAGATCATATAGAAGAGCTGGGTGGTACTTGGGAAGCGTTTAAAGATTGGGATAAGGAGCGGAAGCCAGGAGAAAAACCGAAGGCTGAGATACTAGCGCTGCCAGGGCGCATAATAAAGTATATGCACTCACTCATCCCACCTAAAAAGGTAGACTGGGATAAGTTGACGGCCTGCAGACAGAAAAAGGATGAGGCAGTTTCAGATTTCTTTACCCGTTTTGAGGAAACGTTCATGGATTTTAGCGGGCAGGATATATCTCAAGATGGCGGGTTGCGACTTTTTGTTAACAGATTCGTAACGAATCTGTTGCCAGAAATATCAACCCGATTGCAAGCGTCAGAGAGTACATGGACGACATCTACTCCCTCTGGGATTTTGAGTATGGCCCAGTATTACGAGCATAGGGAAAATGAAAATAAGGACAGGCAAGAAAAGAAGGCGAAGGATTTGAAGACAAAGGTGTTATTACAGCAAGTGGCGAAGGGACGGGGACGTGGAGCCCCACCCATGGCGGCTGGTCGAGGAGGAGGAGGAGGTAGTTACGGAAGGGGAGAGAAAAGAGAGCGTTTGGGCCAGAACCAGTGTGCCAACTGCAAACAGGAAGGGCACTGGGGGAAAGACTGTCCACTGCTCCGGTCCACTGCTGGACAGGGCAGGGGACGGGGACGGGGAGATGCGAATAAGGATAGTAGGCAGTCTGAAGAAGGCAGGAGACCGGGTGGGAATTACTTTGATGGGGGAAGAGACAGGCAACACTTTCAAAAGGAGGGTGACGATTACAGAGATCGGCAGTACTATAACGATGCATACGCTATGGATGACTTGACAGGATTTTCTTATAACTAGGACAGCGTAGGGCAGAGCGAGGGACCTGTTTCTGTGGATGTTGATCAACGTGGGCCTTATGTAACGGCAGACTTGTCGGGATCCCCTCAGAAATTTTTAGTGGGTACAGGTGCTACGAAAAGTTCTGTGGCACATTCCCAGGTCCCAGGGGCGGCTCTGTCTGGCAAGACTAATATTTCCGTGGGATTCTCCGGTACTCCAGTGGTTAGCCCCATCTCTAAGCCTCTTGCACTTACGGTTGGCCCTTTCACTGTTGACTCTCCTTTTCTTTTAACGTCGAATTGTGGTGAGAATTTACTGGGTTTGGATCTGTTGAAAAGAATGCATGCTACAATTTACTGTTCTCCAGACGGTGTGTACCTCACGTTAGGTCCTTCTGTCGCGCGTGCGCAGCAGTGTTTCTCGAAAGATGAGCCTCTCCCGGTTGAGTTGGAGGGTGTTCCTGTGAGTCTGTGGGCCAGCAGCGATACTGATGTGGGGAAAATGGACATTGACCCAGTGTCCCTAAAAGTTAAGGTGGGAGCGAAGTTGCCTCGGATACCCCAATATAAAATATCTAGGGATGGGGAGAGGGCTCTGCTACACATAATACAGGACTTGATCCGGTCTGGGGTAGTAGAAGAAACAGATTCTAACAGTTGCAATAGCCCCATCCTTCCGATACTTAAGAGACCTTCAGGTGATGCAGGTGAGGGTACACCTGACGTTTATCGTTTTGTGATTGATTTACGCCACATTAACAAGGTGGTTGAGCCTCAGTATCCGGTGGTCTCTGATACCACCACTATTTTGCCCATGATACCTTCCACAGCTAAGTATTTTTCTGTGCTGGACCTTAAGAATGCTTTCTTTAGTATCCCTGTGCATCCAGATAGCCGTTATCTCTTCGGATTCTCATTGGCTGGCCGCAGCTTTAGATTTTGTAGAATTCCTCAAGGTTATACCGAAAGTCCCAGTATTTACAGTCAAGCTCTGAAAGCACAGTTGGATGATTTGGAGCTCCCACAGGGGAATGATTTGTTGCAATATGTGGATGATATTCTCATTGCCTCAGATACCGAGGATGGATGCCGTGAGTCTACTGTTAAATTGTTGCATCATTTGGCCTGTAAGGGACACAAGGTGTCTCTTCCTAAATTCCAATACTGTCGACAGGAGGTTACCTACCTCGGTCATCTCCTATCGAATGAGGGGAGAAGGCTGACGCCGGAGCGCATCAAGGCGATAACTAACATGGCTGTACCTAACACACAGCGAGAGGTGCGCGCATTTTTGGGCATAACATCGTACTGTCGCCAGTGGATACCTAATTATGCTTTACTAACAAAACCCCTTCTGTATCTGACTACTAAAGAAGTGCGCGAACCCCTACCTTGGACTCCAGCATGTCAGGAAGCGTTTGAGTCATTAAAAACTGCTTTATGTTCTGCACCCATCCTGGGGACCCCCGATTACCGGAAGCCCTTTGTACTCTACGTGCACGAGGCGGAAGGTTGCACGCTGTCTGTCCTAACTCAGAGTTTTGGTGGCAAACAGAGACCTTGTGCTTACTTCTCTGCTATGCTTGACAACGTGGCAAGAGCATTGCCGAGCTGTCTAAGGGCTACAGCGGCTGCTGCGGTCTCGATAAGACAATCGGCAGGGCTCGTACTGGGCACACCCCTCACAGTAATGGTACCACATGCCGTGGACATTTTGCTAAACAGGACACAGACGCAGCATTTAACTAGTGCTCGTCTAACGGGTTATGAGATGACATTATTTGCACCACATGTAACGATAAAAAGATGTGCCACCCTGAACCCAGCCACGCTATTACCCCTCCCATCAGATGAGAAAGACGATGAGGTCCATGATTGCCTGTTTCGGACAGAGGAGGAAACAAAAGGATGAGTAGATTTGACAGATAAGCCCCTCGATGATCCTGAGGGGGAGCTGTATGTTGATGGGTCCTGTTTTAAATTAGCAGATGGTACCACAACGGCAGCATACGCAGTTACGACTTTAAAAACAGTGGTAGAGACTTCTAGAGTCCTGTACAATTCAGCTCAAGCTGCAGAGATAATAGCATTGATGCGAGCGTGTGAATTAAGTGAAGGATTGGATGTGAACATTTACACGGACAGCCAATACGCCTTCGGCGTGGCTCATAGTTATGGGAGACTGTGGGCGGAGAGGGGATTTTTGACATCACATGGACAGAAAATTCAAAATGGCCCATTGATATTACGACTGTTGACAGCTCTGACACTTCCCAAACGATTAGCTGTGATTAAGTTTAGTGCGCACAAGGCAGTGGTGGATGATGTAGGACGAGGAAATGCATTTGCAGACCAAACAGCTAAAGAAACTGCTAGGACAAAACTTCCACGAATGTTCGTGGCAGGACCAGCTAGGTGGGTGCCAGATGTTAACATGTTTGCAGACACTGTACAGAGTGTGCGGAACATACAAGAGGGGGCGGTTGGACTCGGATGAGTGTTGGACGGATGTGTCAGACAAACGACGATGGTTGCTCCTGAATGCATACGTCCCCCCAGTAGTGACGATGGCCCATGGGCCAGCTCATATAAGTGCAAAGGGGATATGTAAATTATTAGATCCGGTGTGGAGTAATAAGAACATTTCCAGGGTGGCGACACATTTGGTACAGCAGTGCATGGTTTGCTTAAGACATAATCCTGGGAAGGGAACACCCATCCCTGTAGGGAATTTCGCACCTCCATCCTACCCCTTTGAAGTGATACAGATGGATTACATTAAATGGAAAGGGTGAATAACCTTAAATACGTCCTTGTGGTGGTATGCTCATTCAGTAGGTGGGTGGAGGCTTTTCCAACAAAGGACTGTACAGCCATATCGACAGCTAAGATGTTGATCAAGGAGTATTTTAGTAGGTATGGCTTACCCAGGGTGATCTGGAGCGATAACGGCACGTCCTTCAAAGCTGAACTGATGAAACAGATCTGTAAGGGATTACAAATCTCTCAAAAATTCCACGCAGCCCAACATCCACAGGCGGCGGGTTTGGTTGAAAGATTTAACGGTACATTGAAGCTAAAAATGGCCAAGATACAGGAGAGTACACGGCTGCGTTGGCCAGACGTGCTTCCCCTTGCCTTGCTTTCCACAAGAGTAACAGTGAATTCTAAGACAGGAGTTTCCCCCCATGAAGTTATATTTGGCAGGCCCGCCAACGTGTGGGGTGTTCCTAGACCCAAATGTTTCTCAGAGATTGAATATCCTTTGTTGACAGATTATCTGTACGCTTTGACTAAAGATCTTCGTTCTATTCATCAGCAGGTAGCAGACACACTGAAGCCGTTGCCTGAGGGGCCGGGTCACGACATCCACCCAGGGGACTGGGTCGTGGTGAAGAAATACCAGCAGAAGTCCTGTTTGGAGCCTAGGTGGTCCGAGCCGAAGTTGGTGCTCCTTACCACCCGCACCGCACTTCGAGTGGAGGGTCGGAAGGCGTGGACTCATGCCTCCCACGTGAAGAAGGTTCCTCTACCTCTACCCTATGATGCGTGGGTCCAAGGTGGCGTTGCAGATCACGAGACCGAGAGTGTGCCCAGGTACATCCCCTTCTCTGATGCTTTATTGACAGAGGGGGAACACAACGAGAGCGCGCGGACGCCAGCCCTGAGTACAAGTAGCGAGGCTTCTTCTGGTCGCAGTGCACACACAACGGAAGCCACCTCTTTTGAAAGTGATTCTCCAATTCTGTTCACAGATCCTGAAGTGCGAGGGAGCACTCGCTATAACTTGCGGCCCAGAAAAGAGAGGCGAAAGAACTGAGCACTGGAAGAAGGGCTGAGGTAGGGATTAGGAGTGGACTATATTGAACAGGTTAGTCTAGCGATAGGGATGGACTGCTGAAAGAGCCCTGGTGCACTATTGAGACACTGCTGAACGGGACGCTAGAGTTGTGTGTGGGCCCAGGTTCAGTGTTCCTGAGTTGCTGCAGTTGTGCGACTCCGTCGAGGGATTAGGGTTTGCGAGACTGAAAGCCTGCCTATGAGGCTTTAACGGACATAGGGTGAAGAGCCCTTTTGAAGGGTGAAGCACCCCTCTGGCCGGTTTTGGAGTGTCTGGAACATTTTAGAAGCACCCCCTTAGTGTTTGGAACTTTTAGGACATCCCTTGGTTCGTTCAGCAGGTGAAATGTATCCCTTTGGCCGCCCTATCCCTGAGGAGGAACAGCCTTTTGCTGCTCCTCGCAGACCAGAACCAGATTCACCGTGGCATGCCCTACCACGAAAAGGCAAAATAGTGGTTATTGTGGTGTTCATTATTATATTCTTGATAATACTTGGAATACTGTTCTTTCTAGATGAAGCTTACCCTGTCCACAAATTGGTCCCTACTCCCTCTCCCTTACCAGAGCATAATATGATTACCGTTGATTATGGTGAACAATGTATGAGGAAGGGCTACCGTGATAATGTCTTCATAAAAACTTTACATCATGCTCATGCTGTGTATAATGTGACGGATTGCTGGGTTTGTGGGTTACTTCCTTCTGCTGCATATAAGAAGGACAGGTTACTGGCACTTCAATTGACACCTGTGAATAGCTGTGTGGGCTGGTATACTCTGATTGGGATGGTAAAGTTCTTTCAGCAGCCTGATTCTCTGACTCCCCGGCTCCCTGACACTAGGTCAACACTGACAATGCGAGTACGCCCTCTGCCCCCTTCATCCCTTGGACGGTTATTTACTGACGGACGTTTTGACCAAACATTCCTAGAAACTTGCTCGAAGAAGGTAGAACGATTTGGGATGCCTAACGACACTGACAAAGTGAGGGAGAGCTTCCTGCAGTTGAACTCTTCCCTATCCTACAGACACCCTCCTGCAGCAAACCGTGGTGGTCATTCTTTGGTACCCCTAGCAACGGTGGGGCCTTTACCTTACTTTTGTATCCAGGGTAGAGGTCCGATTAAAGTGGGTGACAGTCTTTGCAATGTGACTGCCTCGATTCGGCTGCCCCTCAGTCCTTCAATGGTTACCCCCCGAATATCTATTTTGTATGTGGAACTAATGGGTATTTGTGGTTGCCTGAGGGTTGGGGTGGAACATGTTACTTAGCGTACTTACTTCCACCTATTTATGTGGCACCTTCAGATTATCATAAAACTCACCGGAGGTTTGCCATCATGCAAGGACTGCGCAAAAGGAGGGACCTCCAGGTGGAGGACGTCGATCAGACTGACACTTCTGGGCAGCAATTCACAGATTTCTCGAAGGGTTTGTTACCATTCTGGGGTCCTATCTTTAACAGTAGAGCCATTAGGCGTCTGTCAAGGGTATTGGAAAAGGTGGTGACTACGGAGGCTGACATTGCGGCCAATATGTCCCTTGAGATGCAGGCTATGAGATTATTTACGATCCAGAACAGGATGGTGCTAGACGTCATCCTTGCAGATAGGGGTGGAGCTTGTCGCGTCATCGGGACTTCTTGCTGTGTGTATATTCCTGACTCCGCCCCGACCGTTAATTTAGCTGTACAAAAACTCCATAGGTTGGCAGCTGAACTCCATCAGGACACCGGTACCTGGTCCTTGCAGACATGGTTGTGGGGTATTTTCTCCTCCTGGGGTTGGAAAATACTGATGGGTTTAGTGGGAGTAGTTGGTGTCCTTTTGACATGTTGCCTCTGTGTGTATTGCCTTCCTCCTTGCTGCTCTATGTGCGCCAGTAACATACGAGTTTCTAAAAGACGGACAAAACAATTCCCTGTTTTCAATGATCTTGAACTTTATGATCCCCGCTGGCTGATGCTTATTGACGATGATGTTCTTGATTAGCATGCTATCTTGGCCCTTAGATTTGCTGTAAAGATTCTCCTTTTGGCTAATAAAGGTATCACTTATGTTAGCCACACTTGCTAAAAGGAGGGTCTGATAGGTTTCAGTTTCCCCTGCCCCGCCCACTTTAGTATAATGCTTATAAGTTAGCAGAGTATGTCTAACAACTGATATATTCATTTATGCATTTTCGTTTATATTCCAATGCGTGTGACATTATTACAGTCATTCTTAGCTTAGCCTGTGTGCCACCATTTTTGAAACATTTCCCTTTCGTGCGAGTTGCACTTGCTCATTCCCCCTCCTGTAGGAATAGGAATATTCCACATGTCAGCAGTTTTGCCTCTCGGCCCACTGTGACTGAAACTACTAGCGAAACCCCTTATCACTCTGTTCTCATGTGCTCGAGATGCTAAGGCCTGGCTCCGTGTCCTTGGAGTCTGATAAGAGAGTGTTGCAATTTCAGGTGCAGATGCCTACTGTATGAGACCATTGTTCATCATCTCAGGGGTCCGGTACTTTTCCACAAATGGGCGTGCCTTACTCTGCTTTTCGCATTATAATGTGTTACTGTAGTGATATGAGTCAGTCCTTCTCGGCGCACTCTTAGGGGTGAGGTCAAACAGGGCCCTCTCATATGGGAGCTCTCCCTAATAAACTAATTGTTTTTATTCTTCTCCACTGTCCGGCTGACTTATTATTGGGTAATAATAGGTGAGTGCCGTAAGTCACTCGGGTGGATTTGAGCCACGCTTATCAGTGTGCTGTGTGTGTGACCTGCTGCCCTCTGCCTGTGCAACATTGCAATGTGTGTTTGTCATTCACAGGTGACTCTGCATATCCCAGCCGTCCATGGCTGCGGAGCCCACTACGGAATCCCAGGACCCCAGCTGAAGTCAGATACAATGAGGCCCATAGCAGGACACGTCATGTCATTGAGCGGACTTTTGGCCTGCTCAAGTCAAGATTCCGCTGCCTTGACAGGACTGGAGGTGCACTGTCATACTCGCCTGGGAAGGTCTGCAAGATCATTGTGGCATGCTGTATGCTCCACAACATGGCCATTCACAAGGGGATTCCCCTGTTCCTGGATGATAATAAGGACCCAAGGCCCCCACATGTTCAGGGCCCTGAGTCCAGTGATGAGGACAGTAGAGAGGAGGAAGGAGTTGACGTGCGTCAACAGCTCATCACCCGCAACTTCACTTGAAGGTGGGTGACGAGGTACAACTTGTACAGTGTATGGTGAGATTGCTGTTGTTGTGAAGGGCTATGTGCAGATGGTACAGACAGGAACATGTTGTTGAGTCACCTGTGTGTGGAAATGTGGCAGTGACATTTCACATGTGAACATATGCAGACCATATGGATGTTTGGTGGTGTCTGTGATGCCACACTAACCCCAGTGACAGTTGTTCTGTTGTGTCTCCCTAGGTGCCTCACAATTTTCCAGGCCTACATACTGTACATCTTTTGGATACATCATGGACATTTTGAACACTGTAAATATTGCACTAAAGACAAAGCTGCACCAATTGAAGTGTGTAAGGTATTTCATCTACAAAGTTGGCATGTGAGGGATGCTGGCATATTTACATGAAGGTGGTGATGGAGCAGTGAGTTGACAGTCGTGGTAAATGAAATGCAAGAGAAGACACTACATCGATGGGGTGACCTAGTCCAACAGACAGGTGCCATTCACAAGGCAGTGTGGGGAAGGACAGTCCAAACAGTCAATGCAGTGGGGAAGAGGGTTGCCATCAGGGATGGCTCCGTGACTGGCGTGTGGCTGGTGCTTTGCCTCCAGAGACTCCCAGGCTCTTCTTTGGATGCCCCCTTGATCGCTTTGGCAGGGGGGCCTGCTGCATGGCCAGCGCATCTGAGGACTCACCCCTCTCTGTGGCCGCAGGGGAGGATGGTGCACTGTAATCCTGCAGCACAACAGAGGGAGGCGGAGGTGTTGTTTGGGACACAGGCCTGTCCCTCAGTAATGCCACTTGCTGGGTCATGAGGACCACCATTTGTCCAATGCGTGTGTCGATGGACCTCATCAGCAGGATGAGCTCACGTAGTAGTTTGTCAGACCGGCCACTTTATCCCTGGACCTGTTCATATACCCCGATGACTCTGGTGAAGTGGTCCAGAGATGGTGTGCCAACCTCCTGAGGTCTGGGGGTGACCCTGGCCTTCCCACCTGCCCTGCTGCCACGGACCTGTTGCCTCGCCACTGTGGGTCCCCGCACACTCTCCCTGCCGTCCACAGTTGTTGGTGTGGGGTGGTCATCCTCTGGGACAGGGAGGGTGCTGCAGGTGGTACTGGTGGTGGTGGTGGTGGAGGTGGCAGCGGTGGAGGCACAGGCCTTGACTGCAGGGGTCTGCTGTGCTTTTGTTGTTGCAGCAGATGTGGTGGTTGGGAGGATGGGGGCCTGCGCCCTGTTGGTCCCTCGCACACCAGATGTGCCGGCCTGGAGCTCATCGTCCAAACTATCCTGGGAGTCAACATCCGAGAGTCCATGTACCGTGGGTGGAGACTGGCTTTGCTGGTCGTTGTTGTCCTCAGCAGTGAGTTCTTCATCACCTGTGGATTAGATGGGGAATGGTCAGTGTTGGGCACTGTGCAAGTTTTCTGTTAGCTCTGTGTCATCCACTGTCTCTACACTACACAATTGAGAGATCGTCACTATTATTATTATTAAGTGCAATACTGTGCGTCATTACATGGTGCAGAGGAACATCAATTACTCGTACATGTCAGGTATCGATGCATTGCATGCAATTGGTTCTGTGTGTAGTGATGCAGGTCTCCCAACCACAAGCAGCCAGCCCAGTGAAGATGGCTACCTACCTGTAAGTTTGTTTGTTGTACAATGCAATGGCTGACACATGTTCCTGGGTTTGGGAGGCCTTCATGCTGCTGGGGTGTGGGACAGGGGGCATGGTGGGAGTCGTGGTACAGGCCTCCCTCCCCAAACAGCCCAAACAGGGAAGATGGCTACCTACCTTTAAGTTTGTTTGGTGAACAATGCAATGGCTAACACATGCTCCTGGGTGGGGGAGGCCTCCATGTTGCTGGGGTGTGGGACAGGGGGCATGGTGGGAGTCGTGGTACAGGCCTCCCTCCCCCAAAAAAGCCTCCCAAGCAAGATGGCTACCTACCTGTTAGGTGAGGGTGAACAGTGCAAATGCTGACACATGCTCCTGGGTGGGGGAGGCCTCTATCCTGCTCAGGTGTGGGACAAGGGGCATGGTGGGAGTCGTGGTACAGGCCTCCCTCCCCCAAACAAGTCTCCCAAGAAAGATGGCTACCTACCTGTTAGGTGAGGGGGAACAGTGCAATGGCTGACACATGCTCCAGGGTGGGGGAGGCCACTATCCTGCTCAGGTGTGGGACAGGGGGCATGGTGGGTATTGTGGTACAGGCCTCCCACCCCCAAACAAGCCTCCCAAGCAAGATGGCTACCTACCTGTTGGGTGAGGGTGAACAGTGCAATGGCTAAGACATGCTCCTGGGTGGGAGAGGCCTCTATCCTGCTCGGGTGTGGGACAGGGGGCATGGTGGGAGTCGTGACACAGGCCTCCCACCCCCAAACAAGCCTCCCAAGCAAGATGGCTAACTACCTGTTAGGTGAGGGTGAACCATGCAATGGCTGAGACATGCTCCTGGGTGGGGGAGGCCTCTATCCTGCTCAGGTGTGGGACAGGGATCATGGTGGGAGTCGTGGTACAGGCCTCCCAACCCCAAACAAGCCTCCCACGCAAGATGGCCACCTACCTGTTAGGTGAGGGTGAACAGTGCAATATCTGACACATGCTCCTGGGTGGGGGAGGCCTCCATGCTGCTGGGGTGTGGGACAGGGGGCATGGTGGGAGTCGTGGTACAGGCCTCATACCCCCAAACAAGCCTCCCAAGCAAGATGGCTACCTACCTGTTAGGTGAGGGTGAACAATGCAATGGTGTTTTGGTTGTACAAGGAAGTACTTATCAGTGTGTTGGTTGCCATTTGTTTGTACTTACCAGCCTCCATTCCCCCGGATACTCCGGTGAGACTCTCAGGATGCAATATGGCAAGCACCTTCTCCTCCCATGGTGTGAATGTTTTCAGTGGGATGGGAGGGCCACTGCCAGTCCGGTTAGCCAGCTCCCAGTTCTTGCTCCTCCTCTCTTTGACAACCCTCTTGAGATCATGCCACCGCTTCAAGATCTCCTTCTTGGATCACGGGGTGGTCCCTACTGCATTGACCCTTTGAACTATCCTTTCCCACATGTGTCCTTGTGGCTAATGGTGTCTGTTGGACCAGGCTACCAAACAGTTGTGGTTCCACTCTCACTATCTCATTTACCATGACTGTTAACTCACTCTCTGTGAATTTGGGCATTTTCTGTGCTGCCATGGTGCGTGGTGTTTGAAGTGTTTCTGGGTGCAGGGGGGTGTTGGAGGGTGTGGTGTTGATGTTTGAGGTGTGTTGTGTGATGGGGATTGTTGGTGCTGGTGTGATTGTGGTAGTGATGGTGGTGGTCGTGGTGGTGTGTTATGTTATGTTATATTACTTCATTTCTTTTATAGCGCACGGCAACTCCAGAGGAGCATCCCGGCGCTTTGGCAAAGAAAGGAACAGCATAAAAAGCAACCACACAACAGTAAAAGAAATAAAAGGACTATTTCCTAAAAAGCCATGTCTTCAAGTCCTTTCTAAAAGCAAGAAGACAGGGGGCCGATCTCAGGGACAATGGTAGTTCGTTCCATGCCTTAGGTGTCAAATAGCGGAAAGATCGACCACCCAGTGTGTGTGCTGTGTTGTTTTGCCCCTCCTGTCAGATCTAGTGCATGCCCTTCTCTTCTGGAGTGTTGCAAAGGATTTCGGCCAGTAAAGGGGCTGGTTTTATATTCAGCTGTGTGGGTGTGTCCAAATGGGATTTTGCTGTCAGGTGTGTTGTGGGTCTTGTCCTGGGAATTGTATGTCTTTTTTTTGGCATTTGTTTTTTCATTGGTATGTGTTTTGGGTATTTGGAGGGCATGGCTACTTTGATTTGTGCAAAGTTTGGCATAGTTGCTGTGTTTTAACATCTCCTCCATGTTTTTCATATCGTGTCCGCTGCGGTGGCTATGCCTCAGCTCTTCCGCTGTCTCTCCCATTCACTCCTGTGTGCGACCGCGGCGGTCGGAAACAGCGGGTCGTACCATGGGACCATTGGGGATATGCTAATTTCCTGTGCGATGTCTCCGCTTTGCTTGCGGTGGTTTGTAGCTTTTCCCCAGCAATTCTGACCGCCGCAGTCGGTTTTTGGACGTCACCGCCCTCGTCGGGTGGTTTTGGTTTGCCTGCTACCGCCGCGGTCGGTCTTTTTTGGTGGTTGATCCTAATTTGACCGCCAGTTTATCCGCGGCCCAGGCGGGCGGTTGTTTCCCGCCTCCATGGCGGTTGGGGTGGTTTTACGGTTGCTATCCTAATGGGGCCCTATGTGTCTTATAAAATCACTATTACAAGTATACAGTTATCCATACAGTCCCTCATACAATCACTGAGTCTTATGTATACTTATTTATATACAACTGTCACATACACTGCCTTTTATTTTTCTACTTTGCTGGACATGTACCATTGAGAGATATATTTTCTCATCACCACACCCATAAAGACATTCACTCACCCAAACAACTGTTTCCACATACAGTCTTAACCTCATATACCTACTGAATCAACTATTCACATATCTTTGGACAGTCACACACCCCCCACCCAACCACACACATTCACTCTCCCCTTCAAATACTCAGTTAACTAATCAATAACTATTATAGACTTTCACGTAGCTAGTAACCAACTAATGCAGTAGTTTACACAATAAGAGACAGAGTGATACAGATATTCACACAGTTTAATCACTCTCACATATATTTAGTGAGACACTTTAAATTAGTCACTTAAACAGTCAATCACACTGCTACTAAATCCTCCGTCCAGACACTTATACATCCACTCATTCTTCAATGCAGATTGCTATAATATATAATACATATGTAATTATCGAACCAAACCACAATCACTGGATGATGTCATCAGTGATGTCATTTGAGATAAACACAATTTCCCAACCTGAGCAACTCTAGAAATTATAAATGTCCATATCAATAAAAGCCTTTTCAAACTGATATGATATTCCATGTCTTCTTTTATTTGATCCAAAGTCAACTCTTTATTTCAGTCCAATCACTGGGTACAGATCATCAAATGGTTCTTCAATAATACAGATAGCCAACAGAACTTGCCAACACGTATTTCGTCTAGGCTTTCCAGCCAAAAGACTTCGTCAGGGCTAAAGACAAGCAAAACATTGTACTAAATTAATATGATTGAACCAAACAAATAATATAGCTCAAGTCAAAGAGTCCTCCAAAGAAGTGGAAGAAGAAAAGGAGGAAGGGGGGGAGAAAAGAAAAGAAAGAAGGGAGGTAAAAGAGAGCGGAAGGGAACCTACAAGAGAAAAAATGTGTAGCAACAGTCGTGCTCTAGATATTGAACGTGATAGAAATATACCATTCATAAGAAGAGATAAGTGAAAAAGATAAAATATATATGTAAGATATATATAAAAAAGAAAAGAAAGGGAGTATTGGGAAATTGTGTTTATGCTTAATGGTAGATCTTTATCTACCTGTTGTTATAACCTTGGGCAGGGGTTATATCTCTACCTGTGAGCATATGCTAGTTATACATATATGGAATGAAAGTATTGGCTTACACTATTTAGCGCATTATTCCCTACTGTCAATCTTTGTAAAGTGTATGTCATTTGAGATGTCATCAGTGATGTCATCAGTGATGTCACTGACCATGTCATGAATGATGTAATATGTGACATCATCATCAGGGGATTGCAGGTGCACGAGTTATAGCTAGTAAAACTAACTATAACGGAGGAATTTCAATGGTTTTGTGCGAGTGAAACTATAACACACCTGAAACCTATGTTTTTTTCAGTGAATATATATATCTATATATCTATATATATATATATATATATATATATATATAGATATATAGATATATATATATATATATTACCTACTGACGGTCGCCAGTAGGTAGTTATAGTTAGGACCTAGTTACCCTAGGAAAATGGCAACATTCTATTCCCAATAACTTTGGCGCCGATTGACGAATCTTCACAACATATTCAAAACAAATTCTTTGTTGATATCAGCTCCTATGTTGATGGTGATTCATCAAGGGGGGGGGCCTGAGAAAAAAAGGGTGTCCCAAAACGTGTTTTCTCAATGTTAATTTCCATAGGAAACTTTAGACAAGGCTACAGGTCAAACGGGTGAACAGAATTACCCCAAATTTGGCAGGGTGAAGGGTATTGGTCTGGAAAGCAAGCTTTTGTTTATTTGGTGGAAATTTGTTCAGTAGTTTTGGAGAAATATCAAAATTTACAGATATCGATATTTGGGAATCCTGCCATCTAATTAGCTGAGGCGTTACCAGCACGAGCTTGCTGCTGATTGACTGCGAGCGGTGCGAGCCTTTGCAACTAGGAAGTGTTGGATACGATTTTGTGATTCTGTTGAAGCGAGTAAGGGGAAAAAAGGGTGAAAAAAGGGGGAAAGAGAGAGTAGGATCACTGTAACCTCGGTGGGGTGTTTAGGGTGTGCTATAGAGGGGGTGTGAAGTGAAGTATTCACCCCTACTGGTGTGAAAGTGGTGGGCTACGGAAATTAAGTGAAGTATTGCCTAGAGTCTGATGCTGCTAAGGTCCATTTCCACTTCTGTCTTTGGCATATATTGGAATATACAAAGACGGTTTGAGGCGAAAGTAACATCAATTGTCCAAAGGTGTCTTTCATAAGCATTTCCAAACTGCAGTTCCTTCGTAGAATAAGAGATATGTTTAAAGATGGGGACCTAGTTTCGTTTTGCATACAAAACCGTACCTGATTATTAGATGAAAAGCATTGTATTTTAAAAGTAGGGTGCACATTCGTTTTGTGGAAAAGCATCTTTGTGATTGGTTAAGAAAAAGCAGTTTGAACGTGGAGTACACATTATAGGATAAAGTTTGATCAACTCAACCACACCTGCAACTTGCATTCGGAATGCAGAGTTCGAACTTAAAACAATCGTGAACTTTTAACCTGTACATGCCGTTAAATGTTCGAGAAAATGTCGCCAAAAAATATCGTTAGGTTTAAAAGAATTGATGAACTTTTAACCTCCACGTGTTGTAGAATGTTTTAGAAAGTGTGTTGATAGAATACATTGCATTTCTGACTTCTATGTTTACTTGAATATTAATAAAATTGTTTATATGGAAAATTAGAACCACAGTAATAGAGAGAAGTTTGGAAAGCTAAAAGAATCAAGGATCTATTATAATTTGATCTCTATTACCTACTTGCGGTCGCCAGTAGGTAGTTATAGAGTTAGGACCGAGTTTCCAAAGGAAGAAAAGTTTTGGTTTTGCTTATAACTTTGGCGCCATTTGACGAATCTTCATGAAATTCTGAAAACAAATTCTTTCTTCATATCAGCTCCTATGTTGAAAGTTTGGGAGTGATTCCTCAAGCGGGGGCGAGATAAAAGGGGGTCCCAAAACGTGTTTTCTCCATGTTAATTTCCATAGGAAAGTTTAGACAAGGCTATAGGACGAACGGGTGAACAGAATTACCCCAAATTTGGCTGGGAGAAGCGTCTTGGTGTAGAAACCACACCTTTGTTTATTTGGTATAAATCCGTTCAGTAGTTTTTTAGAAATATTGAAATTTATAGATATTGATATTTGGGAATTCTGCCATATGATTGGCTGAGGCGTTACGAGCAGGAGCTTGCTGCTTATTGACTTTGATGGTGTTGCAAGTAGGAAATGTTGGCCGCCATTTTGTGATTCCGTTGAAGCGAGTAAGGGGAAAAAAGGGCGAAAGTAAGCACAGTAAGCTTTGTGGGGGAGTGCGAAGCGAAGTAGTCACTGTTACCGGTCTGAAAGTGCGGTGTTGCTGAGAGTGACATGGTGCTAATATGATATGGTGCTACACTCGGGTATGAAACCGAGAGTCTAAACCGTGAGGTCATTGCTGTAAAGTTATGTGGTCTGGTGTTTGTAGCATACGTGTGCAAGTAGTGTTAGTAGGCGTTTATACCATACAGGGAGTGGTAAGCGAACTCCTGACCGCTACTGTGTGTTGGGAGTATACCGGAAGCAGGAAGCGAAGTAGCTATGCCTATCGATGTGAAGGTTTGGGGATGAAACCGAGGTGATTGCGGTAAAAGGATGGGCTCTGGGCGCTGTAGTATACGTGTGCATGTAGTGTTAGTAGATGTTTATACCATACAATGAGTGGGAAGCAAACTACTGACCGGTACTGTGCGTTTATACTGTACCGGAAGTGGGAAGTGAAGTACTCATGCCTACCGGTGTGAAGACTTGCGGATCAAACTGACCTGATTGCTGTAAAGTGATGTGCTCTGGGCGCTGTAGGATACTAGCAGCTGTAGTATAAGTGTGTAAGTAGTGTTAGTATCCATTTATAGTATATAGGGAGTGGGAAGCAAACTACTCAACCCTTCTGGTGTGAAGACTCAGGGATTAAACCGAGAACCTAAATTGTGAGCTCATTGCTGTAAAGTGATGTGCGTCCTGAGCACTGTAGCTTACCTGTGGAAGTAGTGTTAGTTTGCATTTATACAATAAAGGGAGTGGGAAGTGAAATACTTACCCCTACCAGTCTCAAGACTAGTGGATGAAACCATCAGCTCATTGCTGTAAAATCATGTGCTCTGTGTAGTATTCCAATGCAAGATATAGTAAAATGTTAGTATGTAATTCTACTAGAATCTAAGTATGTAATGTTAGAATGTAGGGCTGTCATGAGGGGAACCTTGCGGAGTTTGTACACGGTGCTGGAGAAGACTGTTGCCTTGCTGTCTGCTCCTGTTGGTGGTTATTTCAGGTGTCTTGTTTTTCTGTAATAAATCTACTTATTGGATCCACTGCTGTCTGCCTCTTTACTACATAAATTTGACGACGAGAGGGATAAGGTTAAAAGAAAGAAGCACTCACCAATATTTCAAAACTGCTTGTGTTGTACTGAAGACCCATTTTCTTTGTGTAGCTGTTTCTACTCATGCCAGGGTCGTCAGCCCATTGAACTATGTCATCCGACTTCTGGTAGGATTTATATTTTTAGATTTTGCGCTTCCTCTGCTTCTTCACTACATTCTGGTCACTGTACTACACGTGAGTAGGTAAAGTTAGTATGTATTTAGACTTACAAATGCATCATGGTCCTAGGGAGGGCGATATGTCAGGCGCAGCTCATACAATGTCCCGGGGTGTGCATTCGCGGGACATTTCTGTTTGCTATTAGAGGGCTGGTGCATGGCTTCCACCCTGTGATAGCAAATACTTGTTTGACTACTTGAAGAGAGAGGAGGAAAACCTTGTATCGCTTTAATAGAGGGGATGTGGATGGTAAAAATGGAGAGAAAAAAGAAACAAACAAAAAAAAAAGCGGGGTCTCACCCGTTCTTTTAAATGAGGCCCCTGGTGGGTAACGTTTCGTGGCCAATCCAATTATTATATTGTGAGGTCTCTGTAGGACTGGGGATCTTAATGTCACATGTAAATTAGGTGCGGAAGGGCACAGAGACGTTTTGCAGCCTAGGGGACCACCACCTTCCCCGGTATTGGTTACTAATTGTTCGGGGGGGGTTCGAGGCCAACTGAAGTTCGGGCATCTCCACACTCTGGGGCTTTATTTAAATATGCAGGGTGGGCGTCAGCAGTCCCTAAAGCCTCGGTGGTCCTAGGCAGTGCCTTATTTGTTCGGTAATCACACGGGCAGTACTGGTGTTATAAAGTGATACACTCATAGAACTCTTGCAGTTGTAGAATTTCCCAGGCTTCATTTGCTTAATAGTCAGTTAGATTATGTTTGGTAGGTGCACTGTAATATTAGAAAATGTTGTCCTTAAAATCTCCTATAAACAGATGATTTTCACAATAAATAATAGACAAGTGTTGTGAGAAAAAGACCTATACACTGCATTATTATGTGACCTTTATTAAAACACAAATAAATAGAAACGTAAGTTTAAGAGAACAAACTGTATAATATAAAAAACGTGGGTTGGACTCCAGTGGAAGCAGCGTAGGAAACCTGCAAGACAAAAATTAAACATAAGAATATGTGCTATGTGGAAAAGGAAAGGAAAGGTAGTCCGAATGAAAGGTCGATAGTGATAATGGAAGGGAGGGGGAGTGGGTGAAACGGAGAAGGGGAGGGAGAGTCAAAAGAAGAGAGGGAGGAGGAGACAGAGCGTCGGCCTACTGCACCCAGTCCTTAGTGTTTACCCTCCCGTCACCCTTTTGTCTAAGACGCTGGGGTACGCAAGAAATAGTGTGGTTCACCAAGTCCTTAACATGAAACACATGAGGCCAGAGATTAGGGGCCATGTTATCAAGGAATGGCGATAACATTATCGCCGCTTTAGCGGCAGGAAACCGCCGCTAAAGCGGCGATAAGGGGTTGATAGTATAAAAATAATAATAATAATAATAATAATAAAGATATTTGTAAAGCGCTATGGCTACGCCATCTCGGCGTGTCCCCGAGCTGCGAGAGCAATACTAGCTAGACACTGTGACTGACCCACATCAGAGACCAGCACCCAACTCACCTTTGGAACAGGTGAGTTTTTAACATACACCGAAACTTAGTTTCCGATTGTTGGAGGCGAAGACTGAGCGGAAGTTTATTCCAGCTTGTGGCGGCCATCACTCTAAAAGAGCGACCTCCCATTTTAGCCCTCTTAAAACGGTGGGTCACCAACGTGCCCATTCCGCAAGACCGCAGCGCTCTCCTCGGCTCATACCTAGTGATCAAATCAGTAAGGTATGGGGGAGCCTTCTGCCATAGGATACGGTGACATATCAGGAGGGCCTTAAACAGTATCCTTTCCTTTATTGGAAGCCAGTGGAGGGTCGCCAATGCGACTCTGGATGTCACTCTCCTAGGTAGTCTAAGCACTAGACGTGCCGCTGCATTTTGTAATACCTGAAGCCGCCCTATACTTTTGCTGGAAGCTCCCAAGAAGAGGACATTCCCGTAATCAAGCCGGGATGTAACCAGGGCCTGGGTCATCGTGCATCTAGCCTCCAAGGGGAGTAGGTCCAAGGTTTTATTCAGGATCTTAAGGGCAAGTATGCCCTTGTGAATTCCCATAGAAGCCCAGGTTCCGGTGTGAACCTGGGCTTCTATGGGAATTCACAAGGGCATATCATCAAGCCCATCATCGCAGTTCTTTGATAATATAGTCCTACATTATTAGCTATGGGAAAATCGCTTGCATGCACCTGTGCACCCAGCCCTTTCCTCCGGACTGTGCTCAATTGTAGGTCTTGCACACTGAGGCTTCACTACTCACCTGCCACCACCGGTGTGTCCCACGACGTGTTGGTGCAAGCTTCGAGTCCGGGGTACGTTTGTACGGTAGACCAGGTCTCCGGTCGGGGACAGTGTCTTGATACCACGATGGAAGGTGTCAGAATGCCCAAAGCATCATTGCGGGGTCATCTCCCACTCCGCCCTGCTTGAGGCAATCAATTGAATGTCTGAAAAGGGCGAAATAATTTAATAGTGGAAACGTCTGGAGGTAAATGAAGGTTTATTTCAAGCTTGATAGAAAAAGGAGTTGAGTGCATCCTTCGTTTTTGAACTACGATCTACCAACTGTTAGTGGTAATTGTGGTTCAAAGAGGAGTTGGAGTGCTTGAGAATTCACAAGGTTAAATAATTATACGTTATACAAAGGTTTATATAGAAAGGAACAGAGCACGTGCTTGAAGCATAATGCACGCGTGTAATGCAGTGGTTGAAGCCTATGTGAAAGTACACTTAGTAATGAGCTCACTACAGTACCCTAAAAGCCAACGCCACGTGTCTGTAGGGCAGCGCTGCCCGCTGTCTCAGGCCTAAAGTATGTACAGCAGGTCCTTAAAATGAGCCAGATGTGACTGAATGAGGTCAGAGATCACATCATTACCCATTGCAACATCCCTTTTTCGCATGTGCGCACACAGGGTTATGTACCCCACCCCTCCCACAGCTTCGTGCTCAACAGGTGTCTGTAGGGCAGCGCTGCCCGCAGGCTCAGGCCTACAGTATGGTAACATCAGGTCCTTAAAATGAGACAGAGATGTGACTGAATGAGGTCAGAGATCACATCATTACACACGGCAACATCGCTTATTTGCACGTACGCACTCAGGCTTATGCATCCCACCCCTCCCGCAGCGCAGCGCTCAAGAGGTGTCTGTAGGGCAGCGCTGCCCGCTGGCTCAGGCCTACAGTATGGTCCAGCAGGTTTTAAAATGAGACAGAGTTGAGACTGAATCAGGTCAGAGATCACATCATTATGCACAGCAACATCGTTTGTTCGCACCTGCGCAACCAGGGTGAAGCACCCCACCCGTTCTGCCACACCACGCTCAATTGGAGGCCCTGTGCACCCAGGCCGCTCTGCTTACTTGCTGTCATTGTTGTGTGATCAAACGCTATGGGCAGCAGTGCTTACAATTCAGGTAGAGTGATGACTGCAGGATGGTACACCTCATGGATCCCTTTTGTAGACGATGGGCAGTAGGGCTCACAATTTAGAGCCCGTGTTGATTGCCAGGATGGTGTACACCTCATGGATCCCTTTTATTCTATTGCGCATTGTGATATGCGGTGTGGATGTGGCCATATCACCTGAGGCAGTGTGAAAGAAGATGGACTTGCGTTGTTGTGGTTATCCTATTTATACGTACGCAAAGTGGGCTGGGCTTGTGTATGCCAGGCCAACGTAGGGGTGTGAATAATTATTCCGGCACCTGAGTGGTGTTCAGTTCCTGTCTGGCCAGGAAGTGTACTTATATGTGTTTCTTTTGTAGTTTTGACCTCGCAGAGTGTGCAATTTAGATTAGTGTAGCATGTGTCTGGAGGGCAGAAACTATCGTTAATGAGATGGTGTTTGAAAAGATTGAATGGTGAATATAACATGTCGTTGTCAAGGTTGTGGATATGCACAGACATGCATGTCAATGGTGTGTGGTATTATTGAAAGTGTTGCTGTCACAAAGCGTTCACATGTGAATGTGGTCGATGGAGGGAGGATCAGTAGTGAGGCTACGTCATACACAGTGATAACACTCATTACAGTCAATGAATACATGTCAAATGTGAATCTGAGTCTCACATATTACACATTAGTATATTGGTAAAGCCTGACAACAGAGCTTACAGCAAAAGAAATCTACACATTGCTGTTTACTGTTTGTCACATGTGATCTAGGATGTGCACTCTGCCCATGGCTCCTGATACTTCTTAGAGCCACAAATACCCAGGCCGGAGGGGAGCACGATAATGTGCACACACACACACCACGGGCAACATGTAACACACATTTGTTTTTTGATGTAACGTTTCAGATGCATGGCCATCACACGTGGAAGGCTAATGGAGAGATCATGAATGAATATTGATCAAGATGATCGTTGCATGTTGTGTGTAGTATAAGATATGTGTACACAGCAAAAAAAGTTTTCAAAAAAGCTCTCTAAGCAGAAGAGGAGACTCTCATCGAATGCTGTGGAGAGAATGAGTAAAATGGGTGGGGTCGTCCAACTGTTACAATGGGAAATGTTATGAAGCAATCAAATGCTTTTTTTTTAAGGTCACATGGCAATCGCGTACCGAACGCGCATGGGGGCCACACCCGACATGATTTTGACAAAATATATTTATCATAATGTAAGTTTATTACAGTTAGAAATATATACATGTTTAAAATATTTTAGAATATCGCTTGCTCTCATATACTGTTTAAAGTTATTTAGATATACTTTTGAGACAAAAAAAAGAGGGAATGGCGTACCTGGCGCGACACCATACCTTCGTGATGTAACACAGGGCCTGGCAGCGTATACTAGTTGCATACACAACGCGCAGCAGGCGCGACCCCACTCATACCTGGCGTTAAGCGTGGCTTGGTACTGTGTACCTGTGGGATATCAAAGTAGCAGCTGGGGTGACTTCAGTGCAGTTTTCTCCGGGAAAAAAAACATTTGACTCATTTTAAACCAGAGAAATTCGCCTGTTATAGTTAGTTGACCTAACTATAACTTGCGTGCCCGCAATGCACTGCTGATGATGTCACATATTGCATCACTCATTGCATGGTTAGTGACATCACTGATGATGGCTGCGTGATATTACAGTGCATTGTAAAGGTCTCTACATTTTAACAGCCATGGGGTGAAGGTAAGCATAGTAAAGCCCTACATTATAACGGCTGATATTCCTCTTGATAGATTTGGTAAGCAGAATATTCTTGATGTTTGCTGTACTATTTCTGTTGATTGCACATCTGGAGGATTATGCTGGAAACATTCCTTGATGTGTTTTTGAGCTCGCTTTTGGGAATTTCCTGGCTAACTTCCTAATACTTAAATTGTTTCTATGGGAGCAAGGGTGCTCTTCTCATCACCTGTTTTTTGAAAATGTGTAGTATCAGGGGGTCAGCATCCTTAGTTGATTAGTTGATTAGTTCCACCTCTCCACAAAGGTCCCTGTCTGGGAGCCCTAAACGGAGCTCTGCAAGGATATGTCTAACCGGGTGCTAACATTGGTCACACCCACAAAATTTACTATTCTAACTCTACAATCTACAATTATTGGTGAAAATGTTAAACATTTTCAGCAGTCCAGATTTCTATTTTTACTCCAACCCCACCATTATTGGATGATGTGCTTACGTTTAGGGAGTTCAGACTTAAAATTATAACTCCACAAGGACCCTCTTTGGGAAAAGGATATAGTTCTGGGGAGTTAAGATGTATTGTTCTGATTCGAAACAAGCAGTCTTTAGGGAGAGTGTTTAACTTCAGGGATTTCAATCCTACTATTCCAGCACCAAACCTACACTTATTGCGGAAAGTTTTTAACATTGGGGAGTTCAGATTTACTATTGTAACTCCAAATCCTACACCCATAGGGGAAAGTGTTTCGTTTTTGGGAGTTGATGTTTATTGTTCTAACTCGAGTCCAACACCCATTTGAGAAAGTATTTCTTTTTGGGGGGTTCAGGTTCATCACTCTAGCTTCAACCATATACCCACTGGTGATATTGCCTTATTTTGAGGGGTTGAGATTTACTATTCTAACTCAAAACCCATACTTCTGGGAGAAAGTGTTTAGCTTTGGGGAGTTCTAATTTACACTTTAAGTGTCAAATTGTGTGGGATTAAGTTATTGTTTCTAACTGCAAGCCCACCCTTTTTGTGGAAAATGATAATTTTGGGAAATTCAGCTTTATTAATCTGATTCCAAACTCACCATTATTGGGGGACAAGTTTTATTTTTGTGATTTCAATTTACTCTTCTAGTTAAAAACCTGCCCTTATTTGAGAAAGCATTTAACTTAAGGGTGCTTAGATTTACTATTAACTCAAAAAGCACTCTTAATGGAGAAAGTGTTCTATTTGTGGTCTTTATATTTAGTATTTTAAATCCAATCCCACAATAGTTACATGCTTGATTATATTTTCAATATATAAATGATGTTAATTGTTAAAATACGTTATTATTGTTTTAAATAGTTGTATTTCCCTGCATAATCCTTAATGTTTTCATTTTATATATAATGCATCCTTTAAATGGTAACACGTATCAATTACATTCATAATTTTTATTTAAGAAAATATAAACTCAATATATATATTTTATTAATAGGCAAAGTGCACACCCTAATTCCATAAAAACACAACAAAAATGACTTTGACATATCATGTATTTTAACATAATTCTGTAATAAATGTAACACCAAAAATTTACAAAATTAATGTATTAAAATACATTCCCTTTTAGAAATACGTATATTTAGGCATAAAATATTAGTTAATTAAAATGAGTTATTTGTTACTAAGTTATGTTCATCAATATAAAAGAAATTCTTTCCTATACCCATTAAGAATGCTTACTTTATTTATAATTAATACATTCTAAATTAATGTAAGTAATTAAGTAATACATTAATTAATTGGAAACTAACAAATTATACTATACAATCTTTTATATTTTCAAACGCTTCCCACCACAGCCCACTAAAAACCCAACAATCTGTTAAAACTATTATCATATCCACCAATTAAACAAAGTAACAAACACATTTCTTTTATCAGGATAAAATATTTGAAAACATATTTCAAAGTTTTTTTTCTAAAGTTATACATACTAATGAACTGAGAAGTTTCCTGTGATTTTGATTCAATTTAAATACTCCTCAGACCAAATCAAATCAAAATAACCCTTACATCAATGAAGTAATATTAGGAATTTAAAATCTTAAGTAACCATGATCCTAGCTAAAAAGCGGAGTGGATTTAGCTCTTCACATACATTGATAAACATTCCCATCATATTCAGCTTGTGAGTAAATATATTAATATGTAAATTTCACGATTCAACCCTAACTTAATTATCTATAGTCCCAAACAATTCATACACCACAGGTCAACTATTAAACTTAAATATATCTCAAATTAAAAGTTCAAACACAAATAAGCTAAGCAAAGAATAGTACAACAGCTTTAATCTCAAACTTCCTTTTCTAGTTCAGCAGGCTTGCTGCACATCCATTCGGCTAGGGCGATAATGCTGTCTCAGATTTCACATCCAGACATACATTATAGACATGTCCCCCTCATTTCCACTAGTGACTGTGGATGTTTATAAACTGTTCCAAACATCTGGTGATGCATCTTAGTACCTGTTACAAGCAGCAAGATTGCCACGGTGTCTTCATTGACTATGTAGAAAGACCCAAAACCTATGAAATGGAGTGCAGCAAGTATTTTGACATGGGCAGGGTACAGGCAGGGGGTAGGTCTAGGAGCAGGCTGTAAATCAGGTTCAACTTCCAGTCTGCAACCATGGCAAGGATAATTTGAAGTGAGAAGCATATCTGACAATGCCTACTTATCTGGGCATGCAAAAGATGTTGATCCGTTGCCTGTACACTTTCTCTGTCCTATTCAATTTTGTATTCCTCAAAATAAAAGGCAAAGCTACAAAGACTTTTACAGCTAGGGTGGACCAAAAGAGTTTTTGTTGCATGAGTTAATTTTCATGTGGTCAGCCTGTATGAGGTTGGTTCCTGTTGTAATGAGTTGCACCTATAGATGAGTGGTGGAGTCCTCCATGTTCACTCTCCTTTTTTTAGCAATGATGTTACAGGTAGGCAGGCTTTGGCACGAACGTCCACTCCGCTTGCAGAAGGTCATGAGTTGCCTATTGACCACTGATACTGTATTTATTTGCAAAAAGAGGTAAAATGGGTATGGCTTGACATCTGAACAAAATTGTGGGAACTAATGTAGGCTTGTTCGGTAAGGGGTGACTAGTGCTATTGTTCCACTTAACAGGGACTATTCCCAAATGAAGAGAGGAGTTAAACTGGTCCATCAGTTCAGGGATGATACAACTAGCTACCTTTTTTAAATGATGTACTGGACAGACATTTGATGGGTAAGCTGAAGTGAGGGAAGGCATCATTGCGGTGATCTATTCCATAGTTGGGAGTTCAAAGGCCCACAAAGTTGGTTTATTGACATCCTTGTGGACTGATCTATTCGGCATGTTAGCTCAGCAAGTTGACATCTCAGCTTGGTGATCTGAGCTTGAAACAAAGTATATAGGCTGTCACATAACTCTTGTGAGGTAGTCATATGATTGGTTGCTGCAAGTAAATATGCCACAATTGTGTGGAGATTTAAAGCTTTGCTAGTTGCACTTTTTAACCTGCTGCATCCGGATATGTTATGGTGAAAAAACTTGTAATTACCAGAATGTGCAGCAGAGATACTGGCCAGTAAATGTAATTCCTGCCTTTGGTACTTGTAATGATACTCTTACAGGCACTTGCAGCATTGTTGGCTTTTGCGATTTCTTAATTGCAATTTTTAAGGAATCGCAATTAAGAAATCGCAAAAGCCTATGCATGAAGAAATCGCTAAAAAATTTGCAATTTCTAAACATTCCTTAATTGCGATTCGCAAATTGCGAGTCGCAATTAAGGAATACCTCCCCATTTATTCCTATGGGCCTAGAGGCTCATAGGAATGAATGGGAAGACATTCTCAATTTGCAATTAGCAATTAGCGAATCCCAAATTGGGAATGCGATTTCAAGGGTGCAGGGGTGTCCAAAGGACACCCTGTTGCCCCCCTGAAATTAATCTGTGCACAACATGAAACTTTGAAAAATGCACAAAAGTGCATTTTTCAAAGTTTTCGCAAATTGCCATGAGGTTCAACCTCATGGTGATTTGCTCCCCCTAATTGTGAAATCGCTATTTTTAAAACTTTCATGCATTGCATTTAAGGAATCGCAAAATGTGATTCCTTAAATGCAATCGCAATTTGAGAACTCGCAAATATTTGCAAATTCTCAAATTGCGAGGGCCTTCCCCCTTGATGCATCCCAAAAGCTGATTTTGCGATCGCAAACGGACGATTTTTGCGATTCGCACCGTTTGCGATAGCGAAAAGCTTTGATGCATGTGCCTGTTAGTCTCCAGTCTGATGGTGGTCTGGTTTTGGGTGTGCCAAGAGTATTCAGAGATGGTTAGTTGGCCAACAAGATAAGCGGGGTGCTGGTCATGATGACTTTGTAAGTGGTGAACTGGTTTTGAAGATGGTTTGGGCAGGCAGGAGAAGCCAAGGGCATTCGGTTAGGTTAGAGGTGATGAGATTATATTTCTTCTGGTCCTCGATGTGATATGCTTCGGCTTGTAGAGTGACCTAAAGGGTGGTTGTATGAATGACTATTTTTTGGGGTGTGTACCCTTATATTTTTGCCACAACTGTTTTGCTGGCTGTAGAACTCTGTCCACTTTACCCCTGGTAAACAGTGATAATGTTTCTATGATCCTTCCTTCAAGATGATGGAATTGGTGTATTCATAGCTGGCATATGTACTTTACCTATAAGTCCCTAGCATATGGAACAAAGTTTACCCAGGGTATGCCAGTTAAATCTCACTAGTGGATTGCAGTACCTATAGTGCCATCCATGTGAATAATGCAATTCGCCCTTTCAAAGTAAACCATTTTCGTAGGTCAAACCTCCCTTTTAAATAATAAGTCACCCCTACGTAGGCCTTGTGGCCCACAATGCAGGGTGCATGGCATGTAAAAGTAGACATGTAGAAATGTAATGTTAACTTGTCCTTACAGAACACTAGCACCCAAAAGCTATTTTCACTGTGGCAGGCCCATCACTAGGAAACCTGTGAACTAAGTAAAAATCTGAATATTAGATCTCGGAAATGGGATTAGTGAGAAAAATCATTAAATAACTATTTTGAATAATTATTAAAAATCCAATTCAATGGTGAAGTTGGATTTTTAATACATATTAAGAAAATTAATTATTAGAAAGTTACCTTTTTCCTTCCTGAAGTCTACCTTTGCATTTATTCGCAAACTTCTGTTAGCCAGTAATTAGCCTATGAATAGATTTGAAAAAGGTGTGAAATGATTAGCAGGAGTAAACAATAGGTTGACCTGGATGGGCAGAGGTGTCTGTTCCAAATCTCCAGAATATGTAGGGTGGGGACTGTGATCATCTTTTTTAACATTAGAGCGTCAGATCCTACTTGAAGGTCGAATCTTGATTGACAGGTCTGCTTGGTTTATATATGACACTTTCAGATACACTTGAAAGGAAACAGGGTGCCAAAATAATTTGTGTGATCTGCTACTTGGTTGATGCAAAACCCTACATTTGTTCTACCAGTTGTTTGTCTGCATGATTTGCACTGGGGGCACACTTGAAAGGATGAGAAACAGAATGCCCAAACATTTCTTGGATATCAACGCTCTGGTTCCCTACTTTTGTTCTGCCAAACTTCTGCCTCTGGCTTTACTGGGGATATAATGGCTGTCTCAAACTGGATTTTAGATGGTTAGATGTGAGAGGATACTAGGATTTAGATACCAAGGGCCAGATGTAGGTAATTTTTATTTACCGACCTCTTAAATACCGAGTCACACCGACTCGGTATTTAAGAGGTCGGAAAATAAAAATACCGAGATGTAGGTAATTGCAGATGTGCAATTACCGAATCGGAAACAGTCGGTAATTTCCGATGTGGTAAATACCGACCAGTTAATGCCCATGCATTCCTATGGGCTTTGAAGCCCATAGGATTGATTGGGCATATACCGGTCGGTATTTACCACATCGGAAAATACCGACTGTCACAAGGGTGCAGGGGGTGTCACTTTGACACCCTCTGGCACCCCCAAAAGAGGCTCGGGTGCCATGTGGCAGGCATACCTGCCCTAAGGGCAGGTCTGCCTGTCATATGGCATAGGTGTGCATGCACACATGTGCATGCACACCAGAAACGGTATTTTACCATCAAGTAGTATTTGATGGTAAAATACCGATGTGGTACTGCTTGTGGGACTCAGAAGAGTCCCACCTACATACCAATTGTCCGGAATCAGTAATGATACCGACTCGGTATTTTACATACTCGGTAAATTTACCTACCGGTAAATTTACCGAGTCTGTAAATTACAGGGACCTACATGTCAAATTGCTTTTACCGGGTGGTAACGGCCGAATTCGGCCGTTACCACCCGGTAAAAGCCTACCTACATCTGGCCCCTAGTGTGGAACCGTCGCACTCCAGGGGTAATAGTAAAAATGGTTAGGGTGCGGCAGATGTTCACCTCCTGTTCATAGAGGTGCTAAATGTAACTACAGAAAAGAAACCCTTCCCCGGGAAAGGTTAGAATCTGGAGCACTCCTTTGCGATGTGAGTCGCTGTTTCAACAATAATAATGGCTGAAGCAAGTTTGCTATACAGGAATGATCCCGGATTTATTCAGTATTCATCATTTCATATTACTGCATATGAAAGTAGTCAATCATCAAAGGATCAATGTTTGTTGATACATTCCAATCGGAAATACAAGCATTTCTCCAAAAATGATGGGTTAATTAGCACGTTGAAAACACGTTGAGAAATGTCCCCAATGCATTTCAAGCGGTAGCTCTTCTTCATGGGGAGCTATCTAGGAAATAAACAAGAAAGGACTGAATGTGTCACAGTCCAAGAAGGAACAGAATGCACTAGAACAGTGTTAACTAGGGAAACTGATGCGGGGAGGGAACAGTGAATGTTACAATGCCGGAGTGATTCAAGGTGAAACTGTCTCTAACTCCCTAGAGGTCCTGGGGGGCATTAGAAGCCTACTCCTGTGGTGGTTTAAGACTTAAAGGACTAAAACCTGAAGTTTACATCTTTGACAAGGATAAACCTAGATGGCATATCTGACTCAATTGCGGTCAGTATCATATTGCACCTAGTTCCCAGTCTACCATGACAGTTACCTATCATTGGAATGTTATGCTTCTTGACGCTATTGCTACTTAAAACTTTAAAAAATCTTCTCTCCCGTTCCCACTATTGGATTTTTGTCATTTTGGTGTCATTTTGTTTAATAAATATTACTTTATTTTTTTATGGGATGCCATAAATCAGGGAATTACCATCATCCAGATGCAAGAGTATGGGGCATATACCACAATTCTGAAGTTGCATTTTGGCAGGAACAGATTCATTTTCTGTAGACAAGATAGCTGAATAGTATATTTTAGTATATCCTTCTGGATAAGATTGGATTCCAAGTGAATCCAAGTAATTTGGCATTCTATGAATTGGCTATGAGTGGTGTTTGAGTTACTCCAAGGCTTGGCTGGAGAACATTCGATCAGGGAATTGTGAAGAGCGCTACTCACCTGTGAGGGTCTCAAGGCACAGGGGGGTGATGCAGCTCTGAGTCTTCTAAAGAGCCAGGTTTTGAGGCTCTTTCTGAAGGGGTACAGAGTGGGGCAGCATTTGATGTTGATCAGGAGCTCGTTCCAGGCCTTTGCCATGATGTAGGAGAAGGCTCTTCCACCCGCTCTGGTTCTGTGGCTGCTCAGGTTTTCTGCAAGGGCTAGGTCAGCGGAGTGGAGTTTTCTCTTGAGTACGTGGAAGGAGACTCTTTTATTGAGGTACTTGGTTCCGGTGTTTTGACTGGGAGCCAGTGGAGGTCTTGCAGGTATTGAGTGATGTGTTCATGCTGTGGGATGCTGAGGACGAGTCTGGCCGCGGCGTTCTGGATGGTCTGGAGTTTGAGTAGCAGGGATTTGTTGATTCCAGCATAGAGGGCATTTCCGTAGTCCAGTCTGCTTGTTAGGAGTGCATTGGTGATGATCTTCCTGGATTCAGGGGGTCCATTAGAAGGTTTTGCGAAGGATGCGGTAGGTGTAGATGCAGGTGGAGGCAACGGTGTGGATCTGGCGGTTCATGCTGAGGGAGGAGGCGAGTATAATGCTGTGGTTCTGTGCGTGGTCTTTGAGGAGGTTGCCGAGGGCATTGGGCCACCAGGTGTTGTCCCAGCTGAGGGTGTGGGTCCGAGGACTTCTTTCTTTCCTATGTGAGGGAGAGGATGAGCTGGGTGTTGTCAGCGTAGGATGCTATGCTGTGTCTATGCTGTCTGATGATGAAGTCTGTTTTGTTAGAAGTAGAGCTGTGGCAGAAATAGAACTCCACTTTATAAATAGAAATTGTCTTACCCTCTTGTGTGTGTATTTTTGTATTACTATACCCCCGAACACTAACTACACTTTTCCTATACCCCACATATTTTGATGTAATTATTCCCCATTGTCTGATCACTCACCTGTGTCCCTCCTACATTTAGTACAACTCATATACCTACATGTGCAGAGATTTTTGCCACTGGGGTGGAGGTCTACATACCGAAAAGATTGGAGGGACAAGGACCTCTGCCCACAAGTTTATGAATAGAATTTTGGATTACGTAAAGTAGTTATATATTATGTATTCCAAAACAGATTTTGTGACTAAGGTCAATTATATCAGGTTGAAAGAGTAGCCCACTATCCAGTTTCATACACTAACATCATAAAAGCACCCATAATGTCACTGAACATTCCTTTATATGTAGCGAAAATGTATATTTAACAACACAATGAGATAGTGCCAAATAGCGCATCTACATCAAAATCCGATGCAGAAACCATTTGGTCCTGTTATATAGTAAAGCATGGTCTTAAAACACCCTGATAGTAGAGATTGAAAGCTGGACTAATAGTGTAGGGAACCTGTGGGCCCCCTGGGTGGCAAAAAAGCATACTTATGAATGCAGTATCCTACGTAACAAAAACAAAAAACTGCATTTCACACATTTTTGATAATTAATTGAACCCTCAATGCTGTTGTATTAAAGATGACAGATCTTCAAAAACATAAATATGATGAAAAGCGCTTTTGCCTACAAAGTCAAAAAAGGATATCACTGAAACTCAAATGTCAAGAGGAGAAATCAATTACTTAAAGCTTTTAAACTTGTTATTGAATGTATTATAATAATGTTTCCTCTAACTATCTTGATTTCTTTTTTTCCTGAAATAATTAAAATCATTCTGCAAAAAAAATGTAATGTTTTTGTTTTGTCAGTATCTCCTTGAAAATATTCTTCACTTTTTGGGATCAGGATTTTACAACTTTCAGAAGCTTATTGGATTAGTGAAGTTAAGGAGGATTACTAATCTTGCTGCACAAAGATACTCATTCAGAGTTTTATTTTTCCAACATGACTGATTATGTACTGGCCGCTCAAGCAAGTCAGAAATGAATGCATGAATTTCAATCATTATGCACCCGGTACATTGAAACAAATTGCTCTCCTGACAAATTAAGGGTGTCAAAAGAAGTAATTCTACATGAAAACATAATTAAATGTAAATAATGGTCTGCTCTGCTTGTGATCCAATGTACTCCTTGCAGTTATATATTCTTTATGCATCTGGGGCAGTGCACCTCTCTGTAGTGGTGCAGATTGTCCATCACAGAGGAATGGTGTAACATTTTGACACCCCAAGAAGTTTTGGGAGGTATTTATAGGGTAACTTATCAACAGCAGACTTCACCTCCTCATTTGTTAAAATATAAACTAAACAAAGAACATGCTACAAGAATAGCATATCCAAAACATCAACAGCCAGATTATCATTGAGGTAAGTATAGATGAGTAAGTACAGACTTGCTATTCTTGACTCCACATCTACGTATCTTGAATATATGAGTGCAGCTGTTTGGGATCTGAAAAGAACTTTGCCAGGTTGAAATTATGAAGTATAGGACTAAAACACTTTTTTCCAACAGCACTCTGAAGAGTGCATCTTTCTGAACTACACTAAAATTATAAATTGTAAATGTATGCCTTTAATTTATAATTTGCTCAACACCTTTGGAAGAAATTGGTTCTTTAGTTGGCAGAGGTTTGAACCCTGTCCAAGTAGGGACAATAATCCTAGTCAAGGTAAGTCAGATGCACAACCTAAATTGACCTGTTCTATCACAGGTTGGCACAGAGCAGTCATGCTTAACTTAAGAGGCAACGTTTAAAGTATTTGTGCAACACTTTAATTACAGTAACACACTGAAAACACCACATAAAAACTCCACACCAGTTCAGAAAAATAGAGAACATTTATCTGAGTAAAATAAGACCAAAACAACAAAAATCCAATCAGTAGAATATAATGGGATTTATATTTTGGCAGATGGATAGGACTCACAGATGGCAGAGTCCAGCAGCACCAGCAGAGTGGCAAAATGTAATTTGTAACCCTGAGACATCAGAGAACAAGAGGCAAGCCTACAAGCCCTTGACTAAACTTGGGTTCAATGATGCAGAGAGCAGGACGAATCCCTCTCACTCACAGGCAAGAAGCAGCAGGTCAACACAGCAGAGCATGTAGTAAAGTGGCAGTCCCTCCTGCAGCACAGCAATCAGCAGGCAGTAGGCCAACAAAGCAATGAAGTTAGCAAAGTGGCCATTCATCCTACAGCAGCTTTTCTTCCAGGAAGAATGTCCTTGGTTCCAGCAAACTTCTGATTTGGTGGTGTCAGGGATCCAGTACGTATACCCAAATGTGTATTTGACGTGGTAGAGACTTCAAAGAGGTGTTTTCAGATCACAAGAACCTGCCTTTCCTGCCTTTGCTCCAGACTTAATGCAGGAGGGTATGCAGCTCTTTCTGTGGGGACATACACAACCGTATTCAGCTCCTACCTCCCAATCTACCTCAGTAAGGCCTGTCAGTCTGGTAATGGGCCATCAGGAGAATGCAAATGTCACACCAAGCTCCCTTTGTGTGACTGTCTAGAGGAAATGCACAAAGCCCAGCTGTCACCCAACCCAGATGTGTGGTCAGAGACAGATAAAAGCACAAAATGGTTAAAGTAAGAAAATGCCAACTTTCTAAAATTGGCATTTTCAGATTTACAATTTAAAATCTGATTTCAATATAAGTTGTGATTTCAAATGGTTAGTCCAAAGGAGAAAAAACTCCAAATCTCTATCTTTTGCCAACTGGAAATTACACTTAAAAGATGTTTTAAGGCAATCTCAATGTTAACCTATGGGAGAGATAGTACGTGCAGCAGTGGAAAATAAATTTGGCAGTTTTTCACTACTAGAACATGTAAAACTCAAAAGTACATGTCCTACCTTTTAAATAATTGTAAAAAGAGAGGGAGGTCTCCTATAATATCCAGTTTGGGACAAGGAGGAGGAAAGAAAGAACTAACGAAAGTCCCAGAAATCAATATTTGTGATTACAAAAGCCTCCTAAGTGAACCCCTCGTTACTCAAGCAATTAACCACATTGTAGGAAGATATGCAATTTCGAGTATACAAATAAAAATACAATTCAAAATTCAAACAACAGTATTTGATAACAGTAATAAAAGATCATACATTACAACAGAGTAAAATGCACTCTAGAGATAATTTTACTCTTTTGTAATTATTGACAACTTTGCACTTATGAGACTGAGATAATTCTGCTTTCTGCAATTTTAACATGCTCTTTATGTGTTTAGGCACATTTTTATTGTTGTAATGTATGATCTTTTATTACTGTTATCAAATATTTGAATCAACGTTTTGTAATAAACTGTGTAATTTTTTAACAAAAACACTGTCGTTTGAATTTTGAATTGTGTTTTTATTTGTATACTCGAAATTGCATATCTTCCTACAATGTGGTTAATTGCTTGAGTAACGAGGGGTTCACTTAGGAGGCTTTTGTAATCACAAATATTGATTTCTGGGACTTTCGTTAGTTCTTTCCTACCTTTTAAATACACTGCAACAGACGAGACAAGATGGCCGCCAAGTAGGAGCTCTCTCCAAGAGCTCCGGGGTTCAGGATAACCAAAACAGGCTAAATCTCGAAATAACCCCCGCCATCCACCCAGGCACACACGGATTTAGCCGAAGCTAATAACTGGTAACGTGTAGAACATTGCGGTGAAGTCAAGGAGTCAGGAAAGCAGAACACCATTGAGCCAATCGTGAAGGTCGGGGGCTGAGACCCAGACCCTCCACTCATTCAGATGGCAGAGGATTGATGCCCCCAACAAATCTGCGCCCAGCTGATGCCTTACCTCCTTTTGAAGGGAGGAGGTTGCGAGCGAACCGGAGTACAGCTGGTACGCATCGGGGCTGCCGACACCAGAGACGGCAAAGGATCTGAGCCGGAGGAATATCCTGCCCTGGTTGAAGGAATAGGGCTGCGAGCGAGCGGAGAACCCACCGGAGTACGTAAGGTCAGACTGCCTCAAGCATTGACCCCAGGCGACCGAGTCACCATGCAAGAGCACCCCGCACCTAGGATCGATTAAGGAGGCAGCGAGCAAGGAGAGGAATCCCAGCGACCGGCGCAGAGAAAATCCGCACGGGCTGAAGGAAAAGCGGCACAGTTATTACGGGTATGTAATCGAACGCCCGTTTACCACCACAACTAGTCAAATCCTCAAGAAGTTTCACAAAGGAAGGGGAAGTAAATACTGAAGAAGCTTAGCCCCGGCGTGCCTGACCTTAAAATGGCGGCCGCTGAGGACATCCAGCAAAGTGGACAAACTTAGCAGCCTCCCCCCCCTCAATGATGTATATGCATCTCCAATCTGCACACACCCCAGGACATCATATACAGACATCGTGATTGAAGGTGTTCAAAGTGTTCAAGTATGTGGATTAGTAGTCTAAAATGGCAGCAACAATTAAGAGAAAAGGAAAAAGGACTGCTAAGGACATCCAAGTAGCACTATGTAAAGGCAAGTGAAAGAGGACTCCATAACAACAGAAAGAGAGAAAGGCATTAAGATCTCAGAGAAGTCTAGTAAAAGCGGCGGCCATCTTGAAATACTTTCAAGGTAACAAAAAGAAATCATTATCTAACCAAATAAGGAGATTACTGGATCTTTTATCACGGTTAGTAATTAATAAACAACTTTTTCTGTTCTATTACAACTCCCCCGGCCACTAAATTATCATGAAGGACAATTACTTAGGGCCAGTAAGCATGAACGCCCACATCATAAAGTATCCTACCAAAATGTCCAAGAATGCATCAAAAAATTCAAGCATAACCTACTGAGGAAAAACCCTGACATGCTGATATCAGACCCCACGCGCAACACAGTGAATACAGTTAAATGCATTATCATAAATGACATGATATTCTCCAAAAAAAGAACGGCTAAATGGCGCGTTGCCATTGCTAATACGCTCAACATAAAAGCAATAAACAATATAATCAATCAATCAAATTTATATAGCGCGCTACTCACCCGGAAGGTCTCAAGGCGCTGGAGGGGAGGGGTCCGCTACTGCTCGAAAAGCCAGGTCTTGAGCTGCTTCCTGAAGGAGAGGTGGTCCTGGGTCAGTCGTAGGTGGATGGGGAGTGAGTTCCATGTCTTGGCTGCCAGGTAGGAGAAGGATCTTCCTCCGGCGGTGGCTCTGCGAATACGTGGTACGGTGGCGAAGGCGAGGCTGGACGATTGCAGCTGGCGGGTGGGCGTGTAGAAGGTGAGGTGGTTGTTGAGGTGCTTGGGGCCCAAGTCGTGGAGAGCATTGTGTGCGTGGGTGAGGAGTCTGAACGTAATCCTCTTGCTGACGGGGAGCCAGTGCAGGTCTCTCAGGTGGTCAGAGATGTGGTTGTGGCGGGGGATGTCCAGGATGAGTCGTGCGGAGGCGTTCTGTATGCGCTGGAGTCTTTTCTGCAGTTTGGCAGTGGTTGCCGCGTAGAGGGTGTTCCCGTAGTCCAGTCGGCTGGTGACGAGTGCCTGGGTGACCATCTTCCTGGTTTTGGTGGGGATCCATCGGAAGATCTTACGGAGCATGCGCAGGGTGTTGAAGCAGGATGACGAGACGGCGTTGACTTGTCTGGTCATCGAGAGGGAGGAGTCCAGGATGAAGCCCAGGTTTCGTGCGTGGTCCGTTGGCTTGGGAGTGGAGCCCAGGGCGGGGGGCCACCAGGAGTCGTCCCAGGCGGAGGTGGATGATCCCAGGATGAGGACTTCCGTCTTGTCTGAGTTCAGTTTCAGGCGGCTGGTCTTCATCCACTCTGCGACGTCTTTCATTCCTTCCTGGAGGTTGGCTCTGGCGGTGGCGGGGTCTTTGGTGAGGGAGAGGATCAGCCAGGTGTCATCGGCGTAGGAGATGATGTTCAGGTTGTGTTGGCGTGCGATGGCTGCGAGGGGGCTCATGTAGACGTTGAAGAGGGTGGGGCTGAGAGAGGATCCTTGAGGTACGCCGCAGATGACTTCGGTGGCCGCGGTTCGGAACGGGGGGAGGCGGACTCTCTGGGTTCTTCCGGCGAGGAACGAGATGATCCACTCCAGTGCCTTCTCTTGGATTCCGATGTTGCTGAGGCGCTGTATTAGGGTGCGGTGGCAGACAGTGTCGAACGCCGCAGAGAGGTCCAGGAGGATGAGGGCAGCTGTTTCCCCGTTGTTGAGCAGGGATCTGATGTCGTCGGTGGCTGCGATGAAGGCGGTCTCGGTGCTGTGGTTGGCTCGGAAACCAGACTGTGAGGGGTTGAGGGATCCGTTTGTCTCAAGGAAGGCGGCGAGCTATTTGTTGACGGTCTTCTCGATGACTTTGGCCGGAAAAGGGAGGAGCGAGATGGGGTGGAAGTTCTTGAGGTCGGTGGGGTCCGCTGTCGGTTTCTTCAGGAGGGCCTTGAGCTCGGCATGCTTCCAGCTCTCCGGGAAGGTGGCGGTGGCGAAGGAGACTTTGATGATGTCTCGGAGTTGGGGTGCGATGATGGAGTCGGCCTTGTTGAAGACGTGGTGGGGACAGGGGTCGGTTGGGGATCCGGAGTGGATGGTGTTCATCGTGCGGGTGGTGTCTTCGGTGCTGACCGGGGTCCAGTTGCGTAGGGTGGTGGGGGGGGGGGGGGCGTTGGTTCGGTGGTTGGGTGCCTGGGCGGTGCGCCGAAGCTGTTGTGTATGTCGGCGATCTTGCGGTGGAAGAAGGAGGCGAGTGAGTCGCAGAGGTCTTGCGAGGGAGTGATGTCGTTGTTTCCGGCACTGGGGTTAGAGAGCTCTTTGACGATGCTGAAGAGTTCCTTGCTGTTGTGGGTGTTGTTGTCCAGTCGTTCTTTGAATGTTGTCCTTTTGGTGGTGCGGATCAGCTGGTGGTGTGTGCGGGTGGCGTTCTTGAGGGCAGTCATGTTTTCTGTAGTCTGGTCGTGGCGCCAGGCTTTTTCGAGGGTGCGGCAGTTTTTCTTGGATGTATTGAGTTCGTCGGTGAACCACGAGGCTTTCTTGCTGCCCGGTCTGCTGGGTGCAGGGTCTTTAGTGGTGCAGAGGTCGTCCGCGCAGTTGGTGAGCCACTGTGTGAAGATGCGGGCTGCTTCGTTGGGGTCCGTTGCGCTGGCTGGAGGGTTCTGGCTGAGGGAGGTGGAGAGCTGGTTGGCGGTGATCTTGCTCCAGGTCCTGCGGGGAACCTGTTGCGGGTGGTGGTGGGTCGTGGTTCTCCTGAAGCTGAAGTGGACACAGCTGTGGTTAGTCCAATGGAGTCCGGTGGAGTGGCTGAAGGAGATGTGCTTGCTGGAGGAGAAGACGGGATCAAGCGTGTGGCCGGCGTAGTGGGTGGGGGTGTTCACCAGTTGCTTGAGTCCGAGGTTGGCGAGGTTGTCCAGCAGGGTGGTGGAGTTGTTGTCCTTGTTGTTCTCCAGGTGGAAGTTGAGGTCCCCCAGGAGGATGTAGTCAGAGGAGGTGAGGGCGTGCGGGCTGATGAAGTCTGCGATGGCTTTGCTGAATTGTGTGCGTGGTCCCGGGGGTCTGTAGATGAGGGTGCCTCTGAGGGTGGTCTTGGGGTTGGTGTGTATCTGGAAGTGAAGGTGCTCGGCGGCGGTGAAGGTGTCGTCGGAGTTGGTCGTGATGCGGATGGTGTTCCTGTGGACGATGGCGATGCCTCCTCCGGTCTGGTTGACGCGGTCCCTCCGGGTGATCTTGTATCCATCCGGGATGGCTATGGCGAAGTCGGGGGCTGAGGAGTCGTTCATCCAGGTTTCCGTGAGGAAGGCGACGTCTGGTGATGTTGTGTCGAGCAGGTTCCAGAGTTCGGCGGCGTGTCTGTGGACGGAGCGGGTGTTGAGCAGGATGCATTTGAGGTGGTTGTTGCTGGTGCCTGGCCTTTCAGGTGCGGTGCAGGTCCGGAGGCAGGTAAAATTGCAGGCTTGGCAGGTAAAGGGTCCGTGGGTGCGTTTCGGGGTGGCTAGGTAGCATGTGGGGTTCCGGACGGCGTTGAATGCGTTGAGGGTGGCGGCGGCGTAGGTCCGTCGTGTGGGCTGGCATCATCGGGTGCCAGGGGTCCTGGCGCTGGGCGCGGTCCAGGCCCGGATGGGCGTAGACAGGCTTGCCTTTGGCGTGCCTTCGGCACGCAAACGGCGCGTCCGCTGCGCGGTCGCTTCGAGGTCTCCATAAGTATGTGACCGGGAGGGAGGAGCAGCTGGGTGGCGGGAGCAGGGCGGCGAATGGGCTGGCGGGGGGTGGGGCCGCAGGGATGCAGCGGCGGGAAAGAGGAAACTGGCAGTGGGCGGCTCAGCGGCGGCTGGGTCGTCCGAGGCGGGCAGCGGCGGTGGAAGTCAGGCTGGCAGGAAGGCAGCAGAGCGTGGGGGGGCGACCTATCCTGGAGGAAGGGTCAACGGTCGCTCCCTACTCAGCAACTCGGCCCCCTTAAGTATGTGACCGGGAGGGAGGAGCAGCTGGGTGGCGGGAGCGGGGCTGCGAATGGGCTGGCGGGGGGTGGGGCCGCAGGGAGGCAGCGGCGGGAAGGAGGAAACTGGCGGTGGGCGGCTCAGCGGCCGCTGGGTTGTCCGAGGCGGGCAGCGGCAGTGGAAGTCAGGCTGGCTGGAAGGCAGCAGCGCGTGGGGGCGACCTATCCTGGAGGAAGGGTCAACGGTCGCATAAAAATTATGACCAACTCATCACCTAGATGCAGAGCAGACCTCTGCATAACTTTATACAAGACCGGAATAGTTCTGATTCAAGCCTCTAACATCGAACTAGAAGAATTTGTTAACATATTCCCAACGTTAAAAAGGCATACAGAGAACACAAGACCGGAACAACACCTGAGTCAACTAGAAGTCAATCCAGACCACGGGGACATTACTAACACAGACATCATAATATTTAGAGAACCTCAGGAGCCACAACTGCCTACGCAAGTAACAGGATCATGCGGAATTGGAAGCGCGTCGTTCGAAGAGGACACTAACAGAACAGAAATATCTACACATCTTAAGGAAAACTAAACAGGAAACGACATAGGAAATCAGAGAGAGGAAACATCACCCCGCCTCAATCAAAGGGCTACTCCGTCGACTAGGATAATCGCTGAAGACAGAGAAATACCAGACATAGAAGACTCCACTCCAGCTGTACCCCATTCTACTCCAGCTCAAAGGTATTCGAGAACGACAAGAAATGCATCTCACCCAAACATGGTATTAAGTGCTCAAAGCTTGGATAGCACATCCAACAACACAAATAAAAGAGAATCAGTCAACCGAACTAATTTCAAAAATAAAAAGTACCCGATGAAGAGAACAGAGCAAAAAAAGAGGAAAACAAAATGTGAATGCCGGAAAAAAGCTGGGCAACACACTCAACACATCACCCCAGACCCTGAGAGAAGTCAAAGAACTTCAAACAAAAATGGACAAAATGGCACAAGACACGACAAGATCTTTGCATGTGATGGAAAAGTTACGTGAAGCTACAGATAGCACCCACAAGAAAGTTGAGCACATCATAGATCTAATGTATAACTCACAACGAAAGAATAAGGAGACTGCAATGCCATTATCAAATAGGCATAATCGAGCTGACAGGAAACGCAATGACTTAACTGAAGAAGAAACCCTATCATTACTTCGGGAGTATGAGGAAGTGGAAAGCAGGATAGGGGGGGGTATCAGAACAGTCCTGATCAATACCAATAGAACATCAAGACAGAATGATAGGAAACCCAACCTTAACAACTTACAACAAATACATATAAACACCGAACCGCAAAACCTGAACTCAAACAACGCAGGGAAAACACTGAAATGTCTTCTGATCAACTGTGGATCCGCAACTAAACATGCATCAGACATAGCTGACATCATCATTAACAAGGAAATTGATATGGCAATCCTCACGGAAACATGGCTATCGGAATCATCATCTCTGGTCATGGACTTACTAGTGCCCCCTTTATATAACATTGTAAGACTGGATAGACCAAAAAAACTTGGGGCGGCTTAGCCTGCATCCACCGCTCTGACATAGAAGTAAGCCAAATACAATCGGAACCACTCAAATCCTGCGAATACCTAGGTCTAAATATAAGATCGGCTAACAACCAAAGTAGCAACTTGCATGCAATTTATCACCCACCAGGTAACAATAGTTCTTTCATAGAACAACTAATGGAGATCATTACGGCAAACACTAACTCCGACGCAAATATATATATTCTTTGGGGATTTTAATTTGCACTGGAACGACAACAATGACAAACAGGTCAACACTCTTAAAGATTTCTTAGCCGAGCTAAACCTCTCTCAAGCATGCAGACAGCCAAATCATTCGAAAGAAGCTACGTTGGATTCGATAATTTCAAAAAAAGAGAATACTTCAATCCTATCAATTGAACCTTGCGACTGGTCGGATCACCATGCCATAACCTTCCGGATTCCCACATGGAAAAAGAATAACCACTCACAACCGAACAAAGTAAAAAAATGGATTCGGGATACAAGAGAACCGAACATGGAACTACTAATAGAAAGATGGGAGAAGGACCTGTACCCACCTAACAACTTGCAGAACGTGAATGATCTAAGGACCACTACACTTACTTAATAAAGGATATAGTGAACACCACAATGCCACTGAAACTGAAAAAAGTCACAGAGAAGGACAAAAATCCATGGTTTAATGGAACACTGAATGAGGAAAGAAGGAAACTGAGACAAGCAGAGAGAAAATGGAGACAACACCCATCTTCTCTCGAACTGAAATCCCTCAGAAAAACCAGAAAAGAATACAATAGGAAGATCCTCAACTCTAAAAAAGAATTTATTAGATCAGAATTGGATCTCGCCAAAAACAGACCACAGAAACTATTTGAAATATTAAAACAACAATCCAACAAGTTTGCCAAATCGTCACAAGAAATCACAAAAACACATCTAAGTTGCAAAGAATTCTCAACATTCTTCACCAACAAAGCCAACACATTGGAAAGAGAGCTTAGGAGTGCAGCGGATATCCTAGACATCCAAAGACCCACAACGAACAATACCAACTCTACCAACTCAATAATTAAGGAGGACAAGACAAAAAATAAGACCCACTGGGATACGTTCAAGTTGTTGGACCAGAATAACATCACCAAAACGCTACTAGACATCAAACCTAATAACCATTATAACGACCCTCGCCCATCAAAATTCATGAAAGAAGTCAGCCACATCCTGATTCCTACATGGACAAAAATGATTAACGCCTCTCTCTCACAAGGGATACTTCCGGAATGCCTAAAAACTGGACAAGTAGTCCCCATTATCAAAAAACCGACAGCGAACCCGGCTGATCCGAATAACTTTCGCCCAGTAACCAACATCCCTATACTTGCCAAACTAATAGAGAAATGTGTACAAAAACAACTTAGCGAACACATAGACAATTTCTCCCTACTGGATGAATGCCAATCGCGTTTCAGAACAGGTCACAGCACGGAAACAGCAATTCTACATTTAGTCGATGATGCTCTACAGGTCCCAGACCAAAATAGATCATGCCTACTCATCCTCCTAGACCTATCTTCCGCATTTGACACGTTAAATCATGCAAAATTGCTGAACAGGCTCCAGGACAGGATGGGAATATCGGGTAATGTGCTGAAATGGTTTGATTCCTTCCTCAAAAATAGAACGCAAAGATTCCTGGTCAACCAAACTCTGTCGCCTTCATGCCCTAACCAGATTGGAGTTCCCCAAGGATCTTCATTATCTCCTTCATTGTTTAACATTGTATGTCGAACCGCTTACGGAAATTCTTTGAAATTCTAAAATAGCCTTTCATATGTACGCGGACGACACACAGTTATACATTAAAATCGCATCTCTGGAAGACATCAAGCTAATGAACGAGGCTTTACAAACAACATTACAATGGTTAACAAGCAATCATCTGAAGCTAAACACCCAGAAAACAGAATTCCTACTAATCTCACCACCTAAGAACCACACAGAGTTCAAGGAATGGTCTAAAATGATCACGGCGCTTAACTGCACCCCTACCTTAGTTGATTCGGCGAAATCACTAGGAATCATACTCGATGAGAACCTTGATATGAAAGCCCATATCAAAGCAATGGCTAAAAGTGCCCGTTTTCATTTGAACTACATTAGAAAAATGAAACCTTACATTTCTCAGGCGGATCTTGAACTAGCAATCCAATCATTGGTAATCTCGAGGATTGAATATGGCTGTACTACTTCCATGGCCTACCCAAAATCTCCACAGCTCCACTAAAAGCATGCCTCAACGCAGCTGCAAGAATGATCACCAGGTCGATAAAGTTTGACCATATCTCTCCACACTTGAAAGCATTAAACTGGTTACCGTACGAAGCCAGAATTCAACTAAAAATGGCATGTATCACTCACAAAGCGCTTCACTACAATACACCAAGATACCTTGCCCAGAAAATTGAACTATCGGGAGGAAACAGACCAGCTAGGAGTGCCAAGGAGTTAGTGCTGAGACCACCCATCTTCCGAAAGAAGAAAACCTGCGAGAGAGCTTTCTCAGCAGCAGCACCCAGAATCTGAAACTCTCTTCCACCAAACATTAGAAAACTAACAAACACAGCGTCATTCAAGAGGGAATTGAAAATATTTCTAATGAGCAAATACCTCCCATAGACGAAACTAATCTTTTTAAGCTCTATGTTATACTATGGTACCCATTTAATATGTTATCGATTTGTACTTAACTACGTCATTTAACTAGGTATAGTTGTATTATACAAAACTGTATCTGTTGTACTATACATGACTGTGTCTATTCTACCTCATGCAATGTAAAGCGCTCTGATACCCAAGGGTCTTGTTCGCGCTATACAAAACTCTCTAAATAAATAAATAAAAACCTGCCCATAGGGCTGCCTATAGCCTACCTTAGGAGTGACTTATATGTAATAAAATGGAATGTTTGGGATTGGCAAGTAGATTAGCTTGCAAGGTCGAAATGGCAGTTTGAAACTACACTCACAGCCTCTGCAGTGGCAGACGTAGGCCATGTTTAAAGGGCTACTGAGTGGGTGGCACAAACAGTGCTGCAGGCCCACTAGCATCGTTTAATTTACAGGCCTTGGGCACAAATAGTGCATTACTAGGGACATATAAGTAAATGCCATACACCAATTGTGGAAAAGTCAAAGTAAAAAATAATTGGGTACAGAGCGTATGCACTTAAGCACTGGTTAGCAGTGGCAAAGTGCCAAAATTCTAGAACCAACACATAAAAATCCAGCAAAAAGGGGAGGAGGAAGGCAAAATGTTTAGGGGTGACCCTGTAGAAAGGTCCATTTCCAAACCAACCCCCCTCCATTCTAAAACTAGGGTAGACTAGCCAATACCTTTGTGGACTTCCCTGCATAGGGTAACAGAACATGGACAATGCCCACTATTGCAGGGGCACTTGCCAGTTCTACACCTCTCTGCACCCAGTTGGATTCCTCTGTCCATACTCTTAGATCCCAATGAACTGACCCATGGGAAGCCCTTCTCTTCACCTGTGAACTCCGTCTGTGCAGCATCCAACCGTACTTTGTTCACAGAGGCAACCCAATAGACAGACTGTCCCACCATGGCCAACAGTGTGATGTGGCCCATTCCATCCCTTAGCTCTGAATTCTGTCCCCAACCCAGGGAAAACTCTGACCACGAGGACAATAACCAACAGAGGCCACTGACAGCTGCTAGTGTCAAGCGTCATGCCCCAGGCCATCCAGGGGTCTCTAAACTCTGAGGTTTCTCAAAGTGGGGGTCAGTAGTGCCAGGTGCCTTGTACCCCTTTTCTACTTCACCTCCCACCAGGTCAGGGGTGGTATAATGAGACTGGCCCTTTAACCCAGGGTCTGTACCCTGAAGCTGAACAGGAAATACGGCTAGGCTCTACCTCACCCTGTTCCTCCCTTCGGGGTCCTGTACCCTCCACTTGGGAGTGGTACCCCCTGAACTGAACTGTCAGGGCACCTTTGACGGCTGCCCCTCTCAGTTCCCTGACACCAGGGACAACTCATTCCCCAGAATGAAGTCTATGTGCATTTGAGGACAAACTATGACCCTTCTCTGGGTCACCTCCCCACCCCACTCTAGGGATATCAGGGCTGTATGGTGGAAGACGTCCGGCCCACGGGATGGAGTTATCCTACACTCCTGGCCAGGTTATTGCTCTGGGGGAAACTAGCCTTTACTCTAGCATGGTCTGGGTAGCCTTGTTTCCCTCAGAGCAGTGACTAGAACCCCATTCACTTGCTGACTCTCACTCTCTGAGTCTACCTCCCAACTAAGGGAGATCATGGCATGGTCCCTGATGACTACCTACCCTAAGAAAACTTTGACCACCCCTGTGGAGGTAACACCAGCGAGTGATTTCTTAGAATTGACAAAGTCTTCCTGTTTGTGTCCTAGCTGGGAACACTAAAAGCAGTGGAGTTAGAAATGGGGCGCCCTGTGCCACTGTCCATCAGATCCTCCTCCCTGTTTCTCAGAGAGGGCATGGGAAACCCTTTCCTTCCCCCTTACCCGAGACCTGTTAAAGTATCCCTTGACCTCCCCCTCACTCTTCTGGAGGGAGCCTGAACCACCCCCACTTGGGGTCACTCCCAGGTGCCTTCCTTTGGACCCTGCTGCTGACCCGCCGGTCTGCGTCCTTAGCAAGCACTCTGGGGTCAGTAAGCTTACTCTCAACAAGGTGTAGGCACAGATCTGGAAAGCAAAGACTGAATATATGCTCTGATGCAAACAAATCATACTGCCTTTGGTAATCTCTTACCTCACTACCCTTCCCCCAACCATCCAGTGCCTTGCAGAAAGAATCTACACAATCCACTCATGTCTGTTGGGAAATCTTCTGACTATCCCTGAATTTCTGTCAATATTTCTGTGGGGTTAAACCAAACTTCCTATCTAGGGCTTCCTTCATCCTGCTACTCCCTTATAGGGCCACTACAGTGTCACTCCCCTCATTAGGGATATGTACCCCAATCTGTCTCAGGGACCTTGTGCATTTAGAATTATCAAGCAATTTCATAGGTCTCAAACCATCGGTCTATGTTTTTCTCTCAACACAAAATCAGACACCAAACCCTTGGGTATCTGGATCGTCCTGTCAGATCACATTGGGAAAATGCTTCCACCATCACTGCTGGACTCTAGCTGCCTAACCTTGATGCCCATCTCTCTCTTGCTCCATTCCTGAGAAAACATAATCTTTTTCTCGTCTATAGCCAATCTCTTTTTGGCTCTCCTCCATCTCTATATCTAGCATTTCTCCTCTAAGGCCTGTTTCTGTTCTTCCAAGACCTTCTCCCTTTCCAATTTGAGCTTAGCCAGCTCCAATTTAAACCTTCTCTCCTCCCTCCTGTTCTCCAGCTCCTCCTGGGACAGGCCTTTGGACGATACACTGCACCAGGCTCTGAAAGGGAACCCCATTCCTGGAAGTAAGTTGCCTTCCTCCACAGACAGCAGCCCTAGGCCTCCTCTTAGACCCTGGTACAAATCTTACTAATCCAGCTCTTCCTCAGCCTCATCCTCCTCTTGGGTTCCATCTACAACAGCATGAGCTTCAGACCACGCTTTCAGTGACTTTTGCAGCTCCACCTTCTTCTCTTTATAGCAAGCCCAAAATCTTTACAGAAATCCTTGAACTGGGCCACATTGTAGCCCTCAATTCTGGCTACCTCAAAATACATTTTTTTTTTTATGACACATGTTACTGCTTTTATGTTTACGCAACATAAACAGTAAAAACATAGAGCTTGAGCCTCATGGACCACGATATAAATATTGAGCAATGGAAATAAATTACTGAAAGTTACACATCGAGTAAGAAGCGGCAGGTATCACAACAACTGAGGTGGAAGCACACATTACGTAACATTTGGACATAACAATAACTGTCGGACTTCTCAATCCACACTCCCCCCACCGGATTTGGTTAAATTTCTGTGGAACGCCCAAGCCTTATACAACAATAATTTGAGAGAGATACATAAATCCATGCCACAAATTCGCTCCTGTATGGATGGGGCCTGCTCATCTCTCCAGTGTCTGGTGAGGACTCTTTTGACTACCATATATGCCATCACGAGGAGTGAAAAGATTGCCCTGGAGTCCCCCACAGAGTCCATTATCCCCAGTAACACAATTTTAAGATCAAGATCCAGTGGGATACCTATCACCAGACCCATATGTCTGACGATCAATGCTCAAGAGGCTTGTGCCCCTGTATTCGTCCTGATAGTGTGGTAAAAGGTACCAGGGTAGGACCCACAGCAAAGGCACACAGGGTCATGGGCCTAGCCCATATGCCATAGGTATTCGGGGGAATAATAGATCCTGTCAAGGTATTTGATGTGGACTAGGCATAGTCTCATCGATATAGTGAACATCCTCGGGCCATCAGTGCCTCCACATTGTCATCTACGGCCCCTACATCCTCCTTCCAGGTGGACCTCAGTGCTCTCAGGGGGTCGGTGCATTTGTGAACAGGGATATGCCACCCCTACCCAGAGTATCAGTCACTAATTTGCATTCAAGTGTGTTGAATTTGAGAAGTGCAGTAAGCCTGTGTTTGTGGAACACGCCTCAGTTGCAGATAGTGGTATAACTGGGAGGGATGGAGGCAGAGGCTTTCTGCCAGTTACTGAAAGGAGCACATATGCCCTCTCTTCAGACATCGCCCAACGTGGAGATGCTAATTAGGTCCCACAACCGGAAACCGTCCAGTCTTGCAGTCGCGGCTAACCACATCCTGTGCTACAAAGGGGTGGCTTCTGTAAATGGCACCGCATATGTCAGAGCACCAAAGGCCAACAGCTGATAGGGACCTACCTGGGTTACCGGCGGGAGAGAGTGGGGGAGTCCCTAACCACACATCACGGAGAGCAGATCATGGTGACAAAGGAGTGTGAGCTCCAGCCTGCGGGCTACGTCACCACTGTCTGCCACTCAATTATAGCGACAAGCTGCGAAGCCCCTTACTAAAAGCAAATATCTGCTCAGCCCAGCTTCATAGGGGGAGCAAAGACACTTCACAAAAAACACTCTGGGAGGTTTCCCAGCCCAGAGGAAAGTAGTCATGTGTGACTGTAGTTAAGTAAAGAACAATGGTGGAATTGCATAAGGGTAGTGATGTAATACCTATAGGAAGAAGGGGAGAGCCACCATTTTCAAGAGGGTCCCTCTTGCAATCAACAGCTGCACCTTAGACCACTCAGACATATCTCACCACATTCTGGCCACCAAGAGAGTACATTGAGGCCCCAGTATTGTGGTTAGGATAGGGTGAATGACAGTCCGATGTGGAGAAAACTATTGTCTGCAATCTTTAGGCGGGGTCCACCCAGTCACTCAGCCACCTCTCCGCAGACAAATACCAGAGTACATTTGGACCAACTGACCTTTAGGCCCGAGGCTGTTCTGTAGATGTCCAGAATCTCCATAAATCTCAGGAGGGTGCAGTGGGGATCCTGGATGAAAAGAAGGATGTCGCCAGCTCATAAGGAGACTGTGTCCTACTCTCCATCTCACCAATCGCAGCTGCTGACCCTTGCATCTATGCGAATGACCTCCACCAGTGGTTCAATTACTACAGTGACTAACAAGGGTGAGAGAGGGCATCCCTGATGTGTGTCCTTCTCAACCGGGAATCGGGTAGAGAGGGCCCCGTTGACTGGGGCCTGGGCCCAGTGTAGAGAATCAACACCCACCTGCACAACCGGGGTCCAAACCCCAACTTGTGGAAAACTGTGAATAGATAAGGCCAGCGTACTGAATTGAATGCCCGCTCTATAGATAGTGGATACAAGGAGAAGCATGGCAGTGCCCCTCAGCTCACCCATTCTAGCCAGGGCTACATGGAGCCGCCGCCAGCAGTGGCGGGTGCTCCTCTACAGCACGAAACCATTCTCGCCTGCGTGTAAGATTGCGTGGACCACGGCCACCAGACCTTGGCCGGGATCTTTATTACTGGGTAATAAGGGATATGGGTCGGTAGGACATACAGTCCTCCGGTGGCTTGTCAGGTTTCAGGATGGCAGGGACAGTTGCCCCCTCAGGTACTGGGGGTAGAATGCCACTTCGGAGTGTCCCTCTTAGTGCTCTATCTTGTGGATATCAACAGAGGGGTTAACCGTTTTTACAGTTCAAGCGGGAACCCATTGAGGCCTGGACATTTTCAGAGGGCATGGCCGATATTACCCACTGAATTTACTCAGCTGTGAATGGCTCATCGAGATCTCTGGAATCTGAGGTTGACAGCATTCTGACAGGAAAATCAAGGATAATGGGCTGTTCTAGCTTCCCGTCTGGGGGTTCTCAGGCTGATTAGTGAGTCTGGAAGTCATAGTCATAGTCATACATTCTTGTATAGCGCGCAGTTCACCTCAAGGTCTCATGGCGCTAGCAGCTGAAGAATGGAGGACAGACAGCGCACCGCGTCTAGTTGGTGGAAGGAGGGAAAAACCAGGTTTTGAGTTTTTTGCGGAAACATTTGTGATCCAATGTGGATGAGATGTGAGCAGGTAATTTGTTCCATAGCATGGGGGCAAGGTAGGAAAAAGAGCGGCCTCCGTTGCGCAGAGTCCGAAAACTGGGCTGAGCAAGGAGAAATTTAGAGCCGGACCTTAGTGATATTCCCGGGGTATACCATTTAAGTTTGTTTCTTAGGTAGTTAGGGCCGGCGTCATGCGTTGTCTTATGGACCAGGCTTAAGATTTTAAAATGGCATCTCTGGCGGATCAGGAGCCAGTGAAGGGTCCGTAGATTCGAGATAGATGAGGATCTACAGGGGAGATTAAGGACGAGCCTAGCTGCCGTGTTCTGAAGGATCTGGAGCTTGGAAAGCAGATTAGTATTCTGGGCAGTGAACAGGGCATTTCCGTAGTCCAAACGAATGACGATAAGGCCCTGCACCAGTGGTTTCCTTGCCTCAATGGGCAGCCACTTGAAAATCTTGCGGAGACTACGCATGATACCGTAACATACCCCAAGGACCTGGTCAATGCAGGGTTTCATAGATAGGGAAGTGTCAATGGTGATGCCGAGGTTTCGGACAGATGATTTGGGAAGGGGGCACATTCCTAATTCCGCAGGCCACCAGTCATGTGACCAAACATCTTCAGCTCTTCCGAACAAGATGATCTCAGACTTATTGCTGTTCAGTTGTAACTTGTTGGCCCTCATCCATTCATTTATTTGGATCATACAGCTCTTAAAGCGAAACCGAGTGCCGGCGAGATCGAAGTGGAAGGCAATCATTGTGCCAGGTCTACCGTTCATGTTATTACTTTGCCCTCCATGGAGCTCAGCTTGCTGATTGTGGTAAAGGGACGGTCAGCAGTAGCCAATCAATAAAACTGTTTGCCTGCCTTGCTATCCATCTTGTAGACACTTCCTAAGGAGTAGAGTTGGCTCATTTTTGCTGAGTCCAACAGTTTATGTTGTAAAACTAGAAGCAAAACAACAAATAACTGTGGGTCTTAAGCAAAGCTATGTGTGTGAAGGCCGGCTATGTGTCTGTTTCAGAGATTACTTTGAAAACAAACTACTGGACAGATATCCGCTGTGAAAAATGTCCATCAGTTACACGATTCGTACCGCCCAGTACATCATTTGGTCTACTTCACAGTAGGTAGTCCATTGTCTGTCTCCATGAATAGAGAGAGGAGACGAATGTCTGGTGATTATTATTATACATGTAACTGAAAGCAGTGCATATGTGATTAATGTGAAAAACTGTGAAAGTGTTCAGAGTAAAATTGGATGGTGCATGCAATATAACTTTATTCTGGAGCCATGCACCTCCAAAGATAAAATCAATAAAGTGCAAAAAAGTCAGATGATTCAAACAAATACCTTCTGACTGGGTAATCTGGTCGACATGTTTCTGCGGACTTATAGAGGTCAAAATATGTACCTGCCGCTTCCTCAGGACCCATAAACTTAATTGCTGCCGCTTATATGTGAAAAAGAAAAATAATTTTAACAATAGGACATTAGTGAACAATAATGCTAAGTGTCACTTGTTCACTTACAGTTTTCCTCCTTTGGTATGGTAGTCCAATTATAGATTCGCCAACATGTCCACACATAGACAGAAAAATGATAACACCATCGTTAGTAAGGGTTATAATTAGACATTGCTATAGTGTTAGCATATATGGTACAATGACCTTGATATGCACTCCAATGCTCATACATAACATAGGACTCACCTCAGTTTATGAGGGGAAAATGCCTCGCCTCACCTGGCAAACAGCTCAGGAATCTGAAGCACCGCTCTGTGTTGCAGAAAATATTAACAGAGTTGTAACAAAACACATGACCATTTATCAAAGTAGAACTCAATCTTAAAGGCACTCGTCTAATTGGTACGTGTGCTTAGGGGGGACTATCTTGTGTCCAATTATATTGATAGAACGCTGTTCTACAGGCAACTTAGTTCTTAATTACTGAAAGTTTTATCGAAAGTTTTATCATTTATTAATCGTATCCTCCTCACGCGTTCACTCACGTGTTATTAAGTAAAGGGACGTTTTTTAACCTTAGGCGTAAATATAATACATATCGGTTAGGTAAACATCGATTCATTTATCTGGCGGAGCATTCAGTTCAAAAGTGGAATCTCCGCACAGAAGGCATATACTTCATGATCTATTCTTTGTAACTAGTTATCTCGAGTCACAGATCCATTCTCTGATTTACCCGACTTCCTATGCTTTCCCATGGTGTAATTACTCCCACGCTACATGCGGAAGACTGGATACTTAGCGCGGTCATCGCATTGCGTGATATCATGCGTAGACCGCGCACTTCCACTCTAGGGTTAATCATAGTTTTTTCCTTTCCCATACCACCCTTACCTCTCCGTCGGTACTTCTAACAGTCAGCCGGACTGTTTGGGGAGGTGCCGCGGAGCTGGTGGGGTGCTTCCTTATCGTTTTTCCGCGACCATGATTGGACCGCCAGGAAACTACCATGGATCATGGGAAATGTAGTTTTCTGTTAAACAATCGTGCACTTCCTTGTTGCTTGAAGCGCAACCATGATTGGGCCAAAAGTTCTACACTGACCTACACTGATTCATGGGAAATAAAGTTTTTGACGATCTTTCTATTAAGAAGACGTCTATTATGTAAAAAAGTTTTTTTTTTAATTTATTTTTATTTTTATTTTTACATCTACACCCACTAAGTGGCTCGGTACATTAAGGACGAATAAAATGCTTATTTCATATATTCATCATTGCACTTTTTATTCGTGATCCTGAACGAGTCAAACTTTTTCTGCCACAATATATCTAGAGTTCGAAACCCTCTAGTAAGAGTGCAGCATTGATAATACTATCTTCAGTACCCCTTAACTTATTCAAACACTGAAGGTGTGGGTCAACTGTGATTTACTAGGTCTTGTGTCTAGATCATCTTGTAAAAGACATTCTATTGCATTGTGGGATACGTAGTCAATATATGTACCCAAACCATTTTGACAGTGTAACTACATGTACTATAATTATTGAGACCCAGATTAGAGTGTTATTCATAATTGCCTCAATATCATCTCAAAATGTCAAAAGATGGCCAAAGATCTCGACGTATCTACTGTGCATTCTAAGCCACTCATTTACTTGTGTTCTGTTCACTTAGATGATTTCAGGAAATCCTTTTCACACTGTTCGCTTGCCAGAAGTTGGCGCAATTATTCTCATTGTTATCTACAGTGTCATCCACGGGATGTCTTCATTTAATCCGACCTTGTCACAATTAACTCTGTACACCCATTTTTGTTCTATCCTGAATAGGTGTTTGGACACATCAGTAATGTGTGGTGGAATATTGGGCTGTTCCAGTACTGTCCACGCGAAGTCTGTAGGTTTGTGGCCCATTTGAATGTAGTGATTTGTTAGACGGGTCGCTTGTTTTTAGCACCTTATTGTGCTCTTGTGCTCTGAGATCCTTATTCTGATTTTCCGGGTAGTCATTCCGACATACCTGAGTGTACACGAGCAAGTGATGAGATAAATCAAATTGCTACTATTGCAATTCGTGAAACGTTTCTGTTCCCAGCAGCGACTGGTCCCTATATCTATGGATGTTGTATGTTTAGTCTGGGGACACGCGGCACAATTTCCGCACGGATGGTGCCCTGTTACGGGTGGCATATTCCATAATGTGCCGACTTGATGAAGCTCTCTGGCTGCCGGTCTGGTGTGAATCAATTGATCCCTCAAGCTGGTTGATCTCTTGAAAGCAAAGAGTGGTTGTTCCAATGTGTCCTTACCAGTATTCAGAATCTTCCAGTGCTTCCGTACTATGCGTTGAATCGCATTTGACCTGGTACTGAAAGTATTGACACATGTCAGTCTGTCATTTTTCTCCTTGGGAAATGGTGGTTCTAGTAGGGCTTCCCGGTTATTATTCGCTGCTCTTTTCTTGGAGCGTTTGATCAGTCTCTTCGGGTAGTTCCTATCACCAAGTTGTTGGGCTAAGTCTTCTGAGTGTTTCTCAAAGTCTTCCTTTGACGAGCAGTTTCGGTGCACTTGTAGAAACTGTCCATATGGCAAATTATCACGCAAGGACTTCGGGTGACAGCTGGTATATTCTAACAGTGAATTCCGAGCCATTGGCTTCCTATATAACTCTGATTTGAGACCCTGTGGTGTTACTGTTATCAATAGATCCAAAAAAGCCAAGGAGTGTTTATTACTTTCCAAGGTAAAACGTAAAAACTTGTTGCGATTATTCAGCCAACTGTGGAAGGACTGAAGAGAGATTTCATCCCCCCGCCAGACCACCAGGATATCATCAATGTATCTCCTCCACGTACGTATTGATGTCATATACGGATTATCATTGTTGAGGACACGCTCCTGTTCGAATTTATGCATGTATAAATTAGCCAGGCTCGGCGCAAAAACGCTGCCCATGCTTGTCCCAGATGTTTGCAGGTAGCACTGGCCTTCAAATTCGAAAACATTCTCTTTCATGGCTATCGTAGCCAGATTCATAATCATTGAGACAGGTGTTATTGAATCAAGGTCTCGATCACTCAGCAAATTTTCAATCGCTTCAAGCGTTTCATTTTGGGGGATGGAGGTATACAATGACTCCACGTCAAAGGACACTAGAAGATCCGTTTCAGGATCAAATTCTGTGTCGGGCAAGAGTCGAAGTAAATCCTTCGTATCCTGGAGGTAGGTAGGCATTAGTTTAACCATGGGTCTCAGGAAAATATCAACAAAAGTTGATAAAGGTTCCAATATCGATCCAATCCCTGAAATTATTGGACGACCAGGGGGAGGTCTCTGTGCCTTATGGATCTTTGGTAAGACATAGAAGTATGGTCTGACAGGATGTGACGTTGTCAAATAGGCTGCTTCTTTACTAGTTATCCATCCCTCCGCCAATGCCTCCTCTACAATGTGTCCAATGGTTGTTGATAGCCTTAGTGTAGGATCTTCTATCAACAGACGATAGGACCGGGTGTCTCCTAGCTGACGTAAACACTCCTCTCTGTAAGTTGTCGTATCCATCAATACTGTGGCACCGCCCTTATCAGCTGGTTTGATCGTTATTGAGTGATCCTTCATGAGTTCTTTTAAGGCATCTTGCTCCGATTTTGGAATATTCACGAACGGTTTGTGTGTTTGTTTAAATAACTCCTGCACATCATGCTGTACTGCTTCCTCAAAAGTGAGAACCTTAGCAGGCACCGTACTCGCTAGAGGGCTGAAAGTCGATGGTTTCTTCAGTCCAGTGTTCTCACAGTTCATATCGATTGGATCTTTCTCATTGAAGAAAAAGTGGAGTCTCACCTTTCTGAAAAATTTAGACATCTCAATCTGTGTCTGAAACGGATCACCTACATTCGTCCCAACAAAACCAAGGCCTCTGTTGAGTATCTTCTCTTCTAGAGGTGTCAAAGTCCGTGAACTCAGATTAACTATGAGGCTGGTCCCCCGCTCGTTCCCACTTGTTCTTGCGGGATCTGTTTTCCGCTCCGAAGTCCCATACCTTGTTGTGGTACATTCCATTGTACTTGTCCCTGTGTCCGGCGTCTCCCGCGTGACCTCCCTCTGCCATACCCTAAAAAAGGCACATTCGGGCCTGGTAGATATGGTCCTGGTCCATAAGGTCCCATGTTGGGAGGGAACTGTGGTGGACCTTGCATCCAAGGGTTAGGTGGCCACCAAGGATTGAGTTGCCCCTGATTGTAATTCTGTGCACCTCTATATTTACCCTGGCCTCTGCCTCTTTTGATGTTTACTGGATTATTCTGGTTGGAGGAATCCGAGTCAGTGGAATTATCTCCAGAGGAGGAGGTCCCATAAGTAGATCCCCCTGATCTCCCATTGCGATTGAATGGTGTTGGGACATAATTGGCACTCGTTTACGGGTAGATCTTCTCTTTAGAGAATTTCGCTAGATCTTTCTTGCATTTCTCCAATTTTGCAAATAGGATGTTGTCTTTGAAATCCTTATTCGTTTTGTTGTTCTCATCTTGTTGTTTTGTAAAAAGTTTCCCCGATATAGTGGCCTTTATTTGTCCTTCCAACAATTGGATCTCTATCATGATTTTATCTGCAGCTTACTTTGCAGTCTTTATGATTAGGACCAACCAGTCTCTCGTACACTTCCAGGCAATGAGATACCAGTCTCTTACAAAGTCTGGATCATCTAGAAAAAGTCTTGGTGAGTTAACAATGATTAGTCCTGACGGTGCGCCATTCCCTCTGAGGTATTCTGCCATGGTAATTCCATGGATGCACGTGCGAGAGTGACTTTTCTTCAAGGTCAAGATATTTGGCCAGCCATCCTGACTTGTATCCTGAGGTTTTGGTAAATTATCTAACATACTGGGATTATCTTCCAATATCGATTGGATCTCCGCCTCGTCGTAGGCTAAGCCTAAGTTAGATGCCATTGTTATTCAAAAATAAGGAATTTCTATTTTGTTATGAGATGAGTTTTCAAAGAAATATTGAAACGACTAGTTGTGTTTCATAGTCACAGAGTCCTAAATACTGACAAGCTATCACCGTGTATCATCACAACTCTTACTCCATATCTATTTCCAGATGTGGATCATAATATTTTATCTTAAAAATGAACCCGCAGCCATGGCTGCTCCGGAACTATACACATATACGAATGAGGGAGGGTTCGAGGGGCAGTTTAACGACCAAAGCACAGTTATTATCCCCCTTGTAACTTATGACAAAACAACAAATAACTGTGGGTCTTAAGTAAAGCTATGTGTGTGAAGGCCGGCTATGTGTCTGTTTCAGAGATTAATTTGAAAACAAACTACTGGACAGATATCCGCTGTGAAAAATGCCCATCAGCTACACGATTCGTACCGCCCAGTACATCATTTGGTCTACTTCACAGTAGGTAGTCCATTGTCTGTCTCCATGAATAGAGAGAGGAGACAAATGTCTGGTGATTATTATTATACATGTAACTGAAAGCAGTGCATTTGTGATTAATGTGAAAAACTGTGAAAGTGTTCAGAGTAAAATTGGATGGTGCATGCAATATAACTTTATTCTGGAGCCATGCACCTCCAAAGATAAAATCAATAAAGTGCAAAAAAGTCAGATGATTCAAACAAATACCTTCTGACTGGGTAATCTGGTCGACATGTTTCTGCGGACTTATAGAGGTCAAAATATGTACCTGCCGCTTCCTCAGGACCCATAAACTTAATTGCTACCGCTTATATGTGAAAAAGAAAAATAATTTTAGCAATAGGACATTAGTGAACAATAATGCTAAGTGTCACTTGTTCACTTACAGTTTTCCTCCTTTGGTATGGTAGTCCAATTATAGATTCGCCAACATGTCCACACATAGACAGAAAAATGATAACACCATCGTTAGTAAGGGTTATAATTAGACATTGCTATAGTGTTAGCATATATGGTACAATGACCTTGATATGCACTCCAATGCTCATACATAACATAGGACTCACCTCAGTTTATGAGGGGAAAATGCCTCGCCTCACCTGGCAAACAGCTCAGGAATCTGAAGCACCGCTCTGTGTTGCAGAAAATATTAACAGAGTTGTAACGAAAACACATGACCATTTATCAAAGTAGAACTCAATCTTAAAGGCACTCGTCTAATTGGTACGTGTGCTTAGGGGGGACTATCTTGTGTCCAATTATATTGATAGAACGCTGTTCAACAGGCAACTTAGTTCTTAATTACTGAAAGTTTTATCGAAAGTTTTATCATTTATTAATCGTATCCTCCTCACGCGTTCACTCACGTGTTATTAAGTAAAGGGACGTTTTTTAACCTTAGGCGTAAATATAATACATATCGGTTAGGTAAACATCGATTCATTTATCTGGCGGAGCATTCAGTTCAAAAGTGGAATCTCCGCACAGAAGGCATATACTTCATGATCTATTCTTTGTAACTAGTTATCTCGAGTCACAGATCCATTCTCTGATTTACCCGACTTCCTATGCTTTCCCATGGTGTAATTACTCCCACGCTACATGCGGAAGACTGGATACTTAGCGCGGTCATCGCATTGCGTGATATCATGCGTAGACCGCGCACTTCCACTCTAGGGTTAATCATAGTTTTTTCCTTTCCCATACCACCCTTACCTCTCCGTCGGTACTTCTAACAGTCAGCCGGACTGTTTGGGGAGGTGCCGCGGAGCTGGTGGAAAATGACAGACTGACATGTGTCAATACTTTCAGTACCAGGTCAAATGCGATTCAACGCATAGTACGGAAGCACTGGAAGATTTTGAATACTGGTAAGGACACATTGGAACAACCACTCTTTGCTTTCAAGAGATCAACCAGCTTGAGGGATCAATTGATTCACACCAGACCGGCAGCCAGAGAGCTTCATCAAGTCGGCACATTATGGAATATGCCACCCGTAACAGGGCACCATCCGTGCGGAAATTGTGCCGCGTGTCCCCAGACTAAACATACAACATCCATAGATATAGGGACCAGTCGCTGCTGGGAACAGAAACGTTTCACGAATTGCAATAGTAGCAATTTGAGTTATCTCATCACTTGCCCGTGTACACTCAGGTATGTCGGAATGACTACCCGGAAAATCAGAATAAGGATCTCAGAGCACAAGAGCACAATAAGGTGCAAAAAACAAGCGACCCGTCTAACAAATCACTACATTCAAATGGGCCACAAACCTACAGACTTCGCGTGGACAGTACTGGAACAGCCCAATATTCCACCACACATTACTGATGTGTCCAAACACCTATTCAGGATAGAACAAAAATGGGTGTGCAGACTCAATTGTGACAAGGTCGGATTAAATGAAGACATCCCGTGGATGACACTGTAGATAACAATGAGAATATTTGTGCCAACTTCTGGCAAGCGAACAGTGTGAAAAGGATTTACTGAAATCATCTAAGTGAACAGAACACAAGTAAATGAGTGGCTTAGAATGCACAGTAGATACGTCGAGATCTTTGGCCATCTTTTGACATTTTGAGATGATATTGAGGCAATTATGAATAACACTCTAATCTGGGTCTCAATAATTATAGTACATGTAGTTACACTGTCAAAATGGTTTGGGTACATATATTGACTACGTATCCCACAATGCAATAGAATGTCTTTTACAAGATGATCTAGACACAAGACCTAGTAAATCACAGTTTTTTTTTTTAAATATATTTTTATTGCAGAATCAGGAAGAAACACAACCAACAAACCAACCCATGCACCAGCGGGTCCCATCATGCAGCACTATAGCAACGTAATACACAGCCGATTAGCCCACATCCCGGAGGCTGGGCGGCGCGTCAATGAAGCAGTTCGCTGGAGGTACCTCGGTGCATGCCCTATGCGGGACACGGGTCAAGTGTAGTACTTCGTTTCTGCTTTTATCCCAAAACAACCAACCATCTCCTCCCCACCCAATCCCAGGTCACTTCAATGTCATATCACAATATCAACTCGACTACGTTCCTGGGCCATCCGGTTCCGGGAAGTCGCTGGCAACCCACCCCATCCCACAACTCCTACTCTAAGCCCCCCCCCCCCAACTGCTGCTAACGCGGGTATCTCCAAGCCCCTCCTGCTCTAGGGTGACAGCTATCAGGAAGTTGTAACAAACAAGCGGTCACATGGAATCCCTGTTCATAATTGATCAGTTTCGTCGCCTTCAGTCAAGTGGTCCCTCAATGCCTGCACCACCATCTCCCATGACCGTGCCAGATCCAAGCTCTTCTCATTACCCGTTCTAGTCGCCTGGCGCATTCGTGACACACTCTCACAGCCCGACCACTTCACCAACTCGTTCCTCCACCTACGTGCAGACGGCCCCTCTTTAGACTTCCAATGCCAAGTGAGTTCTCGCTGTGCCAGTATCAGACCCAACCCAATGAATTTACTCGTCACCTTGGTCTTTTTGGTATGCGGGAACCAAAGAAGCAGGCACGCGGCCATGTCAAAGTCCACCTCCCGATCCGTGACAGCATTCAAGAGGTCTCCCACCTCGACCCCACTGTCCCCTAACCTCGGGCAACCCCACAGCATGTGGTCAAAATCTGCCTCGGGCTCCAAACATCTCGGGCACATGGCGTCAAGCACCTGGAAGTGTCGACGCAGCCTCTCCGGGGTCAAATACGCCCTATGGAGCACAAAATAATGCACCTGTTGGAATCTCGCATTCCTTGTCTCTTTCCAGGCCCTGTGTAGCACCTGACCCCAAACAGAGTCCGGAATTGGCCTACCGATGCTGGCCTCCCAACGCGACTTCAACTCGACCAACGGAGCCAGACCCTCGTTCAGCATCCTATTGTGGAGGCAGGTCACCGCCTTGACGGTGCCCGCAGCCATCACCACATATTGGCACACCGCCGACACCTCCGGTTCAGCCAATCCGCCCCCCCAGTGCTTCCGCAGAGCCGCGACCACTGCCGCATGCAGCAAGAAGGAACCATTCGGCAGGCCGAACTGCTCCTGCAATGTCTGGAACGGGGCCAGCGTCCCATCCACATACAGGTCACCTACCATCTGCAAGCCCAGGTCCTCCCACTCCAACAATTGGGACCAATCACCCCCGTGCGGTAAGGCAGTGAACATTCCCAACGGAATCTCCGGGGCGTACGGCCGGCGCTTCCCAGCCCTTTTCATATATCTGTTCCAACACAATCTGAGTGTCCACTCCTCCATCGTGACTTCCCTACTGGCCAGTCTCTGTTGCATCACGATAGACGACAAGACATGCCTCTGAACGCCGACCCCCCGGCCAACCTCGGGCCCCCTGAATTCTCTGGCCACGTTCTGCGTCAGGACCTGGAGCTGCGCTGCCAAATAGTATAACTCGTAGTCGGGGACGGCCATCCCTCCCTCACACTTGGGTCTCAGCAGGGTGGTCAGTGCTACCCGTCTGCGACCGTGGCCCCAGAGAAAACCAGTCACCATCGTCCTCAGCTCCCGAAAGATGCCCTGCGGGATCCACACCGGCAACGTTCTAAAATAGTAGAGCAGTCTCGGGAGCGCTACCATTTTCAACAGCGCCACTCAGCCCAGTACAGATAGCGGGAGGGAGGCCCAGAAGTCCATACTGCCTCTCAACGCCCTAATGCAGCGCCCCACATTCCCCTCAAGGAGGTCCGCCGTGGCATGGTAGATGCGCACCCCTAAGTACAGAAAACAAGATGGTTCCCACACCACCGGCCTCGTGAGCTGTGGGCAGAGCGTGGCCTTCCGCAGCGGAAACACACAAGTTTTAGTCCAGTTCACCCTGAGGCCTGAAAGCCTCCCAAACCTGCCCAGCATATCCACCGCGCCTTCCAGAGCCCTTCCAGCGTCCGCCAGGTACAGTAATAAGTCGTCAGCGTACAACGATATATAATGCGAGTCAAGTCCCTGCGCAATCCCGTCGTAAACAACTCCCAGCCTTGCCTGTGCCGCTAAGGGTTCCATCGCCAGAGCAAAGAGCAAAGGGGATAGCGAGCAGCCCTGCCTCGTGCCCCTACATACCGGATAAACCGAGGAGACCAGTGTCCCTAGCCGCACCCGTGCCTTAGCCGATGAATAGAGCACTCTTGTCCAGCCCCGGAACCCCTCCCCAACCCCGAACTTCAACAGCACACCATCTAAAAAATCCCATTCCAAACTATCAAACGCCTTTTCAATATCAACCGCCAGCACCACCGGGCCCGGATCCGACAAGGCAGCACTATCAATGACCCCGATCAGCCGACGGATATTCATTGAGGTACTCCTGGAGGGGATGAATCCCGCCTGATCCCTATGTACCAAAGAGGTCATCAATGGCAGGAGCCGGGTGGCCAGGATACGGCTCAGAATCTTATAATCCACAGTCAACATAGACAACGGACGAAAAGAAGCGACATCTAAAGCATCCCTGCCCGGTTTCAGCAGAGGCACAACCAGCGCCTCCGTCATAGAATCAGGCAGTCGCCCCAGGTCTTTCGCCTCCGCATACACAGCCTGCAGCCTGGGCGCCAGCACTTCGATAAATTTGGCGTAGAACTCGATCGGCAGCCCATCCACCCCAGGGGTCTTATTCCGCGCCATATGGCTAATCGCCCCTCTAATTTCGGCCAGGGTGACAGGGCCCCCTATACCCTGGGCCCCTTCCTCATCCAATACCGGCAGAGGAATCTGATCTAAATAATCGCTAATGTCCGTGGCTTCCACTTCGAGGTGGCTGGTGTAGAGGCCCGTGTAGTAGGATTGAAAGCGCTCCAGGACCGCGGACTGCGAGCAGACCACCACCCCATCCCCCTTTCGTATACTCAGCACCGGACAACCCCTAGGGTTCGGATCAGCCAGCTTCGCAAGGAGCGTGCCCACCTTATCACGTTCCTCATGCACTTTCACCGCATACAACTTATAGTCATAGCACCGCAGTCTCTCAGTCTCAGTCGCCACCGCTTCCTTAGCACGCAACAGGCTGTCCTGCAGCTCTGGCTTCTCCGGACGCTGCAGTTCCACCCCTCTCAGCACTGTCTCCGCTTTCGCGAGGTCAGACAGCACGGTTCCTCTCACAGTCAGAAACCGGCCCATACATATCCCCCTCACCACCACTTTCATCGCATCCCATTCATTCGCTCTGCTCGCCGTCGACCCAGCATTGATCGCGAAATAGTCGTCAACGCTTTGACGGACCGTATCGCAGAACGCTGGGTCCTCCAACGTCTCCGGGCGGAGTCGCCATGTGGGGACCGCCGATCTCGCCAACTGCCATTGCACTGAAATCAGCAGCGGGTTATGGTCCGAGATGGTTCTAGACAAGTACTCAGTGTGCTGCACCACCTTCGCCAGAGACTCACAACACAGCACCGAATCCAAACGAACATGCAGATCATGCAGCGCCGAGAAATAGGAGTAATCCCGAGTGTCGGGGTGCTGCGCCCTCCATACATCCACCAAGCCCCATCTTTCCTGCCAGTCCCGCCTATGGGTCGCAAGTCTGCGCACTGGGGAGTCCACCAAAGGCGGGTGTGACCTGTCCAACTGCACATCCGTAATGGAGTTAAAATCCCCTGCCAGGAGGATAGGGCCTGCTAAGTAGCACGCCAGTGAGCGCGACAAGCTCTCAAAGAAGTGGGCCTGCTCAGCGTTGGGGGCATAGATGTTACACAGCACTACTTCCCTTCCATACAGCCGTCCCTCCACCACTACATAACGACCCTCCGGATCTATTTTCTGACTCGTGACCTGGAATGGCGTGCCTGCTCTGACCCATATCAACACTCCCCTGGCAAATGCCGAGTAAGTCGTGCCAAACACCTGACCCCGCCACCTCCTCTGCAATGCCCCGCATTCCTGCTGTGTCAAGTGAGTCTCCTGAAGCATTGCTATCTGAACGCCCCGCCTCACCAAGTAGGCATGCACCTTGTGGCGCTTGACCATAGTACGAAGACCCCGGACATTCCATGTGACACATTTCAAATTAGGTAACGTCCCCATAGAGCAGCAAACCCAACAGTGGCGCACGCCAATAAATGCGACCCGCATCGCAGCAATTGTACAACCCCCTCAAAACATCCCCTGCAACTCCCACCCTCCCCCTCCCCAGGACAGGGCCTAGTAACCCAGCTTCAGCCCCGTTCCAAACCTCAAACACCCCACACATCACACTAATCTGTGGTCGGCACCACAGAAGACCTTAAGGGTCTGATGAGGGCTATGGAGCCCCGAACCAGGACGACAGAGCAACCACCCCGTGCCCATAGCCCCGTGTTGCCAATGCAGCCCCATACCTGGCAGTCCAATAGGAATCAGGAGCGTCCAGGCCATGCCAAAGTCCAGCCGCCACAAGCCTCATCCATTAAAGATACCATCGGATGTCTGTGGAGTAACCTCCGGCCCCTGCGCTCCCCCCACCTCTGAGTCCTCATCACCAGTCTTCAAACCTTCACTCTCCGAAGCCGAACCCCTGGAGGCGTCCTCTTGCTGCGATCCCGTTATGCTCGCTGTGGCCTCCAACGCACTCCGTCTATCGGCCAGCATTTGCGCCTCTCGCTCGGCCCGTTGACGTCGATTCCGGGAGCGGATGCGCTGCGACTTCCTGACCCTGACCGGTTGTTCCCGATCTCTGGCTGGCCTGTGCGCCCGATCCGTCCCCGCACGATACAGTTCCAGCCAGGACCAAGCTGCATCGGGCGTTTGGAAAAATTGAGTCTTGCCGTCAACGATGATCCGCAGCTTGGCTGGAAAAAGCAAGGAGTATTGAATCCCCTCCTCTCTCAGCTCCTTTTTCACCGACAGGAAAGAAGCCCTGTTCCGCTGCACCTCTTGCGTATAGTCCGGAAAGATTGTCACCTTGCTGTTGTCCACTTGGAAGGGCCCCCGATCTCTCGCCTTTTGGATCAGCAGATCCCGATCCTTATAGTGCAGCAGTCTGGCCACCACCGGCCGGGGCGGTCGGCCCTCCAGGGGAGGCTTCGCGGGCACCCTATGCGCTCTTTCCAGGGAGAAGAAGGGGGACAGGCCCTCAGGCGCCACCACAGTGCGGAACCAGTCTTCCAAGTAGGCCACTGCATCATCCTTCTCAATCTTCTCCGGAAGCCCCACCACCCTCACGTTGTTCCGGCGGTTGCGACCTTCCGCGTCCTCCACCCTACGCTCCAAAGTCGCCAGTCGATGGACAACGTCATCAAGTTTATGCTCCGCCGTGACCACCGCTGGTTTCAGTTCCTGGAGCAGTTGTTCATTAGACTTCACCCGGTCCGAGAGCTTGGCGTGGTCCGCCCTCAACAGGCCGAGCCCGGACGCCACATGCGCAATATCCTGGCGCAGCTCCTCCTTCGTAGCGGTTATCGCGGCTAAGATTGCGTCAAGGCGGAGGTTGAGCCTCTGTTCTTGCGGCGAGGACTCCGTCGGGAAGCCGCCAGCCACTTCCTCCGGCCTCCGGCTCCCCTGTCCAGATGGCTCGGCGTCGCCATTTCCCTGCGCGGCCATCTTGGATGCAGTTATTCAGCCACTCGAGCAGCCCCTCCGGACAAAGGCGAGGCCCACCAGAGACGCCCAGCGGAGCACCCCCACGAGCGCAGCTCACCAATCCTCAGGACAAGCGGGGGCTCGTGGCGTCAACTGCACCCCACGCACAATCCTCCGATCAGAGCCAGTCCGGAAGCGCGCTCCACGGCGCCCCGCAGTTACTCAGGAAACACCCGCAGCCCACCAGGGCTAGGAGGAGCAGAGTCCATGAAAGGGGCGGCCAGCGAAGCAGGCGAGGCCCCGGGCAACCCCGGCCCCCGCGAGACACTACGCGCCGTGGGGCACCACGCCACCAGCCCGGCGCGTCCTTACCGCCCAGCGGGCGGGACCCCCGCCTCCGATCGGGCCGACAGCCACCTCCAATGCACCGGGCCCCTGGATGTCGAGTCGCCGCGGGCGGCCGCCCCCCCAGCGCTCCACCAGCTAGCTGTCCACTCCTGTGTCCCGTTGGCCCTTATGACGGGTCAGCCAGTGTGTGGGCGGCCTCCCAGGCCAGCAGTGCCCCCGCCGGCCCAGCGCAAGTGCAGGCTCCGCTCCTCTGCCGTCCCAGGATCAGGTGGGGGAGGGGCGCCACACACGCCGCACACACCGGCAATGCTCTGCCGGTCTCCCCTGCGGCGCGGGGTCCGCTCCGACGGGCCCCCGCTCTGCTCACAGCCGCTCAAGTGCTCCGCAGGAGCCCACAGCCGCACCGGTGCCCCACACCGCTCCGCTCCCGGAGCTCTCAGGGAGTCGGCGCCGCCATCTTGGCTTTGTCCGCTCGCCAAGCGCGCCGAGCACCAGGTCCGTCCGCGGCCACCGGCCAGGGCCCCGACGGAGCCAAACGCTCCTCCACAGGTCGCCAGCCCCCTGGGCCACGAATCCAGCCGCCAGGCAACTCGGGGCGACGGTCAACAGGAGAAGAGACGGGGCATGGCGCGGAGCAACTCGCTCACGCAGCCATCCCGGTCGGCGCTGTAGCCTCCTAGTAAATCACAGTTGACCCACACCTTCAGTGTTTGAATAAGTTAAGGGGTACTGAAGATTGTATTATCAATGCTGCACTCTTACTAGAGGGTTTCGAACTCTAGATATATAGTGGCAGAAAAAGTTTGACTCGTTCAGGATCACGAATAAAAAGTGCAATGATGAATATATGAAATAAGCATTTTATTCGTCCTTAATGTACCGAGCCACTTAGTGGGTGTAGATGTAAAAATAAAAATAAAAATAAATTAAAAAAAAACCTTTTTTACATAATAGACGTCTTCTTAATAGAAAGATCGTCAAAAACTTTATTTCCCATGAATCAGTGTAGGTCAGTGTAGAACTTTTGGCCCAATCATGGTTACGCTTCAAGCAACAAGGAAGTGCACGATTGTTTAACAGAAAACTACATTTCCCATGATCCATGGTAGTTTCCTGGCGGTCCAATCATGGTCGCGGAAAAACGATAAGGAAGCACCCCACCAGCTCCGCGGCACCTCCCCAAACAGTCCGGCTGACTGTTAGAAGTACCGACGGAGAGGTAAGGGTGGTATGGGAAAGGAAAAAACTATGATTAACCCTAGAGTGGAAGTGCGCGGTCTACGCATGATATCACGCAATGCGATGACCGCGCTAAGTATCCAGTCTTCCGCATGTAGCGTGGGAGTAATTACACCATGGGAAAGCATAGGAAGTCGGGTAAATCAGAGAATGGATCTGTGACTCGAGATAACTAGTTACAAAGAATAGATCATGAAGTATATGCCTTCTGTGCGGAGATTCCACTTTTGAACTGAATGCTCCGCCAGATAAATGAATCGATGTTTACCTAACCGATATGTATTATATTTACGCCTAAGGATAAAAAACGTCCCTTTACTTAATAACACGTGAGTGAACGCGTGAGGAGGATACGATTAATAAATGATAAAACTTTCGATAAAACTTTCAGTAATTAAGAACTAAGTTGCCTGTTGAACAGCGTTCTATCAATATAATTGGACACAAGATAGTCCCCCCTAAGCACACGTACCAATTAGACGAGTGCCTTTAAGATTGAGTTCTACTTTGATAAATGGTCATGTGTTTTCGTTACAACTCTGTTAATATTTTCTGCAACACAGAGCGGTGCTTCAGATTCCTGAGCTGTTTGCCAGGTGAGGCGAGGCATTTTCCCCTCATAAACTGAGGTGAGTCCTATGTTATGTATGAGCATTGGAGTGCATATCAAGGTTATTGTACCACATATGCTAACACTATAGCAATGTCTAATTATAACCCTTACTAACGATGGTGTTATCATTTTTCTGTCTATGTGTGGACATGTTGGCGAATCTATAATTGGACTACCATACCAAAGGAGGAAAACTGTAAGTGAACAAGTGACACTTAGCATTATTGTTCACTAATGTCCTTTTGTTAAAATTATTTTTCTTTTTCACATATAAGCGGTAGCAATTAAGTTTATGGGTCCTGAGGAAGCGGCAGGTACATATTTTGACCTCTATAAGTCCGCAGAAACATGTCGACCAGATTACCCAGTCAGAAGGTATTTGTTTGAATCATCTGACTTTTTTGCACTTTATTGATTTTATCTTTGGAGGTGCATGGCTCCAGAATAAAGTTATATTGCATGCACCATCCAATTTTACTCTGAACACTTTCACAGTTTTTCACATTAATCACATATGCACTGCTTTCAGTTACATGTATAATAATAATCACCAGACATTCGTCTCCTCTCTCTATTCATGGAGACAGACAATGGACTACCTACTGTGAAGTAGACCAAATGATGTACTGGGCGGTACGAATCGTGTAACTGATGGACATTTTTCACAGCGGATATCTGTCCAGTAGTTTGTTTTCAAAGTAATCTCTGAAACAGACACATAGCCAGCCTTCACACACATAGCTTTACTTAAGACCCACAGTTATTTGTTGTTTTGTCATAAGTTACAAGGGGGATAATAACTGTGCTTTGGTCGTTAAACTGCCCCTCGAACCCTCCCTCAATCGTATATGTGTATAGTAAAACTAGAAGCGCCTGCTCCAGTTTACGCTGCTCTTCTTGCATGTGGATGGCCCCAGTGGTGCCTTCCAAGGCTCTAATCTCTCCCTCTATCTCTAATCTCTCCCTCTATACACTGTACATCTGCTTTGCTTCGGCTCATGCCATCCCTGTTAGTGGAGAAAACCCCGCCTCTAAGGATCGTCTTAAACACCATCCACAGGGACCCTAGGTGTTCCATGGACCCCTTGTTGAGTTGGAATTAGTTTGTTATGGTCTTTAAAATCTCCTCCACATATTTCTCATCATGCAGCAACCAGATGTTCAATCTCCCCAGCCCCCTCTTACCTCGGATGCCCCCGCCCACTGAAAGTGTTACCGAAGAGTGGTCAGACAGTGGCTGGGGGAGAATGCGAGGCTGAGTGCCCAATACCCTGTCCAAGGATGGGAGAAAGAAGTAATCAAGCCGCGAGGATGTGCAGTGAGGAGACAAGTGATAAGTGTATTGCGTCTGTGCGATGATGGAGATGCCAAACTAACCCTAGGGCCTCTGCCCAGGATCTAAGCATGGTAATTCGAGGAGCTCCCCAAGTGGACATTACATCCATCAAAAGTTCCATTAAAGGTTCAAAGTTGCCCCCTAATAGAGTGAGCCCAGGGGCAACTACTGGCAGGTGACCTGCCAATTCCCCCCCATGAGGCTTCTGTTGCCCTAGAAACAAGAACATAACTTCCAAACAAAACATAAAGTGTCAAAGGAAGAGGTCCTCTGACATTTCAGAAAAAAGATTCCAGTGTGACTCTCCATAAGGAGTTCTATATCAGTTTGGCAGGCATAGTCACAAATTTCCTCCTTGGTCTCTTCTCATATCTGTGGACCCATCTGCCGAGTCTGAGCGCTAGTTGGTAAGGGATTGTGTCTGCCAATCTGTGGTGGCACCTGTCTTTTATTTCACTTGGGAAGCTGCCTCAAGCTGTTATCACAAAGTCTCCTCCTCAGGTGGGGGATTTATCCACGGCCCGAGCCCAAGGCAAGGCGCTCCTCCACCCAGGTGCTTTACAGAGTGTCAGAGAACAAAGCCTTCATATTGTAGATAACCTTGAGAGATGCTGGAAATGGCAGCATACAGGTGATCTGCATAACGTGAAGGTGCACCTCTGTTGTACTTTTAGAGTGTAGTCAGGGAATAGCATAATTGTATGTCCTGCACAGAGCAATTCCCCTTTATTCCTGGACTCATGCAGAATCGCATCCCTGTCAAGAAAGTTGAAGAGCCGGGCTATTATCAGTTTGGAGGGAGCCCTGGGGGGACAGCCTTGGTGTCAGGGACCTATGGACTCTCTCCACCAGGAAGCAGGCTGACAAGGAGTCCCTGTGGGACCCAGAAGCAGAGACAGTTTGAGATATAGGCCGTTGGCCGGGGTCTCTCTGTGCCCTCCGGAACCTCCACTATGAATATGTTATTTCATCGGGCCTGCCTTTGGCATACTCCACCCTGGACTCCAGGAGGCCCACCCACACCAGATCACCAACAGTTCAGTCTGAAGAGACGTAGTAGAGTCTTTATCTTCAGATGGACTCCTCTCCTTTTCACGCAAGCCCTCCTGGAGATGTCCCAGGACACTATCACTCACCGCTGTAGGCCCTGGCGGGGAATCCCAATGTGTTGCATGAATGCAGCTCCCACTGCAGGTCTAGCATAGCCCTCCGCTGGGCGTCCGGGTGTAAGATTAGGGGCCAGCCCACCCACGGCTGTTACCAAGGCCAGTAGTTTGCCACACCATGTTGAATCAGCAGCCGTGGCCCCAACAGGTTGGCATGCCCTGCATGTCCCACCAGCTCTGATGATCAATGTCTGAAGCTCCTGGAGAAGTCTCTGACTTCCCAGCTCGCGGCATATCCAGGCAGGTGCCACAGTGGCAAGAGCAGCCATAGGGTCCCCAACGGTGCTGCCGCCCACCTGTCTGGGTCTCCGGGGAAAAATTGATGCCTCAGGTGTGAGTTGGTGTCTCTTGGTGGGGGTCACTGAAGCAGATTATTGCAGATATGGAGGGTCAGATGCAAAGCTTTGGGTTATGCAGAAGCTATCTTGGCCGCTAGCCACGCCTCCTCTCAAACTCCATTCTTGCAGGTGCAGATGCAGGACCGCCAATCAGAGACATAATTTACAGTAAAAAGTAAAAATGTCAATCAGGGGAATTGTAAAATTAAAAATGTGAAATGAAGAGAGTAGGAGAAAATGCCTATGGAGATCAGAGTCAATTCATTCAAATTGGTTTAGATGTGTATAGTAGTGTACACCATATTACTGCCAGGTGCTGCACAAACTCAAGTCCTAACTCACAGTTGATCACCAATGTTAGAAATTGGATCTGAAGTTTGCAGAGGTTTGCACCCTGACCAAGTGAGAACAAAAATCCTTGTCAGGGCAAGTCAGATACACACCCTAAATTAACATGTGCTCTCCCTCTGCTAATTTGGCACAGCAAAGTCAGGCTTGACTTAGGAGGCAATGTGTAAAGTATTTGTGCAGCACTTTATTTCAGCAACCCACTAAAACACCACTAAAAGACTCTACACCAGTTTAGAAAAATAGGGAGCATTTATGTGAGTAAAACAAGACCAAAATAACAAAAGTTCAGATATAGATTTTTAGAGATTCTGGGCCAGATCTACAGGAAGTGCTGCATGTGGCACCGCAAGCCCTTTGGTTCCGCCACGCTGCAGCACTTCCGAAGCACAGGTATGCAACATATTTACAAATTTATGTTGAATGTCTGTGCTTCCTCCTGCACTGGTGCACAAACTGCAGCAATGTGCTGGCTCAGGCACCCTTGCACCTGCGTCGTGGCGAGATTGGTTTTGTGCAGGAAGGGGCACCTTCTTGCACAAAAATAATCACTACAGGCATTTTCCTCTTTTAATGAGTGCTGTAGAATGCAGCAAGCATTGAAAGAGGAAAAAAAGAGGAGAAATTAAATAATTTCTCCTCATTGCGCCTCGCTACGCCACTTCTAGGGTGGCAGAGCATTCAGACGCAACTCCAGATTTTCAATTTCTCGTAAAACTGGAGATGTGTCTTGTTCCATGGGTGTTGCATGGGAACACCCACTGCAACACCCATGGAATGCCACTTCATTGCAAAGTGCTGCGTGTGAAAGGGCCATATTTACAAGGAGAGGAAAAGTCATGCAGGGTGGTTTTCCCTGTCCTTGTAAATATGGAGGAGGCCCCTGCGCCACCAGTACGTCACAAAAAGTGACATACAGGTGGCGCACGGGGCTTGTATATCTGCCCCTAAGTGTATGTTTTAGATTTGGCTGACGCCTTCCCATCCACTGAAGTAGAAATCCCATAGGATGTAATGGGATTTACGTTTCAGCGGATGGGGTATCCGTCACTGTTGTGGCAGAGAAACCTGTCCACCAGTATTTAAATCAGGCCCTAAATTAAAAAACAGTGCTTAGAAGTCAATAGCACTAAAAGGTTACTTGAGGTTGCACTAGACCAGGGTGGATACAAAGTTCAGGTCGAATGCAATGAAAGCAGGCCAGCTTCAGGACCTACGCAGGGCTCACTGAAAAAGTACCTTGTACGGCCCAAGCGCTGCTTTGAGAACCTGCATTGGTTCGAATTCACGCAGTCAGGTAGATGCATCAAAGTCGATCCTCACAGTCAGTTTTGATGAGTCAGTGCAGCATCGGACTTCGCACGGGCGTCTTAGGATCGGCACTGCGTCATCATCAAACTATGCTGTTGAGACCAGAGTTGTTGTTGAAATGGCCACTGCGTCGGTGCCAAAAGCCGCTGCATATGTTCCAATTGCCGCAAAATGGCCACTGCCTCTATTTCTGCAGGTCACAGCTGCAGAACCCACTTTCAAGGCCCAGGACTGGAGAAAGGTACCTCGGGCATAGGTCGGACTCACAGATGGCAGAGTCCAGCAGCATCAGCAGAGTTGCAAGAAGTCTTTTGTGACCCTGAGACTTCGGAGAAGAGGAGGCAAGTCAACAATCCCCTAGAAAAAAAGAGTTTAAGGTTGTAGAAAGCAGGTCCAGTCCCTTTCACTCCTAGGCAAGAGGCAGCAGGCAACAGGCGAACAACATAAGAGCAGGTAGCAAAGTGGCAATCACTCCTACAGCACAGCAATTAGCAGGCAGCAGGCCAGCACAGCAATGCAGTTACCAAAGTAGCCAGCCTCCAACAGCACAGCAGCTCTTCTTCCAGACAGAATGTCCTTGTTTCCAGCAAAGAAGTGAAGTGTTCCAAAAGCATCAAATATGGAAAAAGATAGACAATATTTCTGAGGATGACTGAGGATGACTAAGAAATGTTGTATTTCTTTTTCCATATTTGATGTTAGGAGAAATCGCTCTGGCTTATGACTTTGGACTGGTTGAATATTGATTTATTCTAGTTTTGATTTGTGTCATTCTGTTTCACCAATGTGATTTAATTTGTAATGAGAAAATTTTTTGTATAGGTTGGTAATTCTTTAGATATCACTCTCTGTCATAAAATATTGAGTAATGTATGTTAGCACTTTAATATATGGTTAATTGATTTACAGGTCATGTTTATTAAGTAGAATGATCCTGGGAAAAAAAGTAAAGAACAAAAAGAAACACAACCACCAACAGTTTTTGGTTTTTGCTTGTAGTTAGAGGTTGTAGACAAGGGCCCAACCCCCAAATTGTTGTCTTTTCACTATTGGTCCTGTAGCACTGATTGTGCCACCCACATGAGTGCCCTAAAAACATGCCTCAAGCCTGCCACAGCAGTGTCTGTGAGTGCAGTTTTAAACTGCCTTTCCGTCCTGGCAAGTGCATCCACTTGCCATGCCCAAACCTTCCCTTTTACTACATGTACGTTACCCCTAAGGTAGGCCCAAGGCAGCTCTATGGGAGGGTGCAGTGTCTTTAAAAGGCAGGTCATGTGCTGGTGTACTTTACTTGTTCTAATAGTGAAATACTTTGAATTTTACATTATGCAAGGACTATTTCTGCCATGGGGTATCATGGAGATTGACTTGAAATATAATTTAAGTGTAATTTACCATTGGGAGCAGATAGAGATTTGGAGTTTGGGGTCTCTGAACTCACAATTTAAAAATAGATCTTTTGGTGAAGTTGGTTTGAAAGTTGTGTGTTAGAAAATGGCACTTTTAGAAAGTAGGTATTTTCTTGCTTAACAATTCTTTGCTTCTGCCAGGCTGTAGAATCCACGAGGACCGTTGGGCTCCTGTCCAGTCACTCTAGATAGTCACTAGACTGGGCCCTTGAAAGTAGAATCTGATGAACTGACGGAAAAAAATCCACGCATTGACTCCCATAATCTGTTTATATCGATGTATCACTACAATCTTCGATGCATCTCCACTGCCAGCACTGAAGCGTGGTTCCCAATTGGCGCATTGACCATGGCTTTCACCGCAGGCCCCAGATTCCATCGCATTGCGTCAGAAGAACTACCACAGCTTGGGTTTTGAGCACTGCATCACCGAAGTCCGTGACGCTTTGCTCCAACTCCAATGCAGCACCTGCTTTGTGGGTCCTGGAATTAATGCAGTACGCCTGGATTTTTGGCGTATTGTTTCTGGGCACTTATTTCTTCATTACCAGTAAGGAACCAAGGCTGCGTGTCCACAGATCGACACATTACCCGCCCTTCTAATAAGGAACCAACTCATCACCCCTCCTGACAGTAATGAACCAACGCATCACCTCCCCAGTGTATCAGTAAGGAACCAACACATCACCAACTCTGGTAGTAAGGTACCAATGTATCATCTCCTCTAGGAGTAAGGAACCAATGCATCGCTTTGCTTTTCTGGCACCACAACCTCCCCTGCACTTTGCATTGTCTTTGAGTTTGATATATTGAAGGTACTTTTGTGTGGAAAGATACTAATCATGTGATTAGTCAACACTATTCCATATCGCAGATCCCTACCCAATCACATACTGTTTTTGACTTTTCGCTTCTCTGTAACTGTTGAGTTTTTGATCCACAATCATATCTCAGGCTGATGAGCCAGCAGTCGAAGCTGCATATTTGGTGTGTGAGCTGGAGAGATTGGAAACCTATACGGTGCCTATGACACTATGATTACTTTAAGATGGTAGATTTAAGCTTAGTTCAGTTCAGTTCTTAGATGCGAGACTCTGCGTCAATGTACCTTAAGTTGCGTTGCGCTTCCACGACAAGCAATGTCGCAGTGACGGGAAATGCGGAAAAGTTCAGATACAAAAAAACAAAGACGTGAAGATCTTCCAGAGGCGGCACACTTCTCAGGGATGCGAGAAGCTCTCGGTTCGATATGTGGACTGCAGCGGCGACACCCTTACGATCATACAGCAACAGTTTCAAAGGCGTCTCTCTTCTCCCACGATGCGTAAAGCTTCCGCTCGATATGCAAGGGCAGCAGCTCCGATGGTCGCGTGCTTCTAGGGGATGCGAGGTGCTCTTTGTCGATGCGGTGAAATGCGACAGTTCCAGCGGCGACACCCTCCTGCGGAGTTGCGATGGCAGGTACATGCTCTGACCTTGTTGCGAGATTCTTCTCCTGCTGCGGTGCAGTGCGACAACTACAGCGGCGACACCCTCCTTCAGAGTTGCGACGGCAGCAGCAGCGATGGCAACACGCTTCTTCTTCGTTGCGGCATGCTTCTCTATGATGCGGTGCAGTGTGACAGTTCCAGCGGCGACACCCTCCTTCGGAGTTGCGACGGCAGGCAAAGCGACGGCAACACGCTTCTTCTCGTTGAGTTGCGCTTCCAGCTACTTGCAACACGCAGTCCCTCAGAAGGCCCAAAAAAGCAGCAGGCACTTCCAAAAAACTCTGGGGAGTTGGGGGGGGAAGCCTGTTGTCCCTATGACTTCAGCAGGAGGCAAGCTCTTTTCCAAGCCCTTGGAGATCCTTCACAAGTTGAAAGCAAAGTACACAAAGTTCCTTTCTCCTTCCTTTGGCAGTAAGGCAACCACTGCAGGCCAATCCCCCAAGCAGCACTTCAGCTTGGGAATAGTCTCTCCAAAGTGATCTAATTTCATGGGATCAGGGTCTCAATATTTATACCCCAAAATCCTTTGTTCTCTGAGGGGAGAGGGGCCTTTGCCCAGTCCAGTTCTGAAGCACTCTGTTTACCAGACTTTCCTTTCACAGTACAGGGCATGCACATCAGACGCCCCACAGGAGGTGGAGCCAGCATTGTGGAAGGCAAGTACAGTCCTGGAGCACTTCGTTTACAGGACTCCTTCTCTTCTTTCACTGGGCAGGGCAGAGACATCAGCCGCTCCCCAGGGGGTGGAGCCAGCATTGGGGAAGGCAGGCACAGCCCTATTCAAGGTTCAGGTGCAACTCCTCCCTCCCATCTAGATGCAGATCTCTCTATTCACCACTGGGTGACTTAGCCTGTCTCCTGGAATTCCCCAGCCCTGTCACTCACAAAACCAGACATAGGAATACACAACCTAGCAGAGGCAGGTTTGAATGGTTAGACAAGCAAATACCTACTTTCTAAAAGTGGTATTTGCAAACACAGAATATTAAAATAACCTTCACTAAAAGATGTAGTATATTATTAAGGCAAACTAAACTCGAATTTCTACCATGTTCTCTGAGACAGTTAGGATTATAAAATGTAATAACTCATTCTGGCCTATGGAGAACAGGTAGCCTTGCAATTGTGAAAAACAAAAATGGCTGTAATTCACTATTAGGACATGCCACACACATCAGGGCTTGTCCTACCTTATACTTCCAATGCACCCTGCCCTTGGGCCTACCATAGGGGTGACTGATATGAAGAAATGGGAAGGTTTAGGGACTGGGAAGTGGGTGCACTTGCCCAGTCAGCATGACAGTACCAGACATCAAGTAGGTTCTGCAATGGCAGACCTTAGACACATTTTACAAGGCTGCTTCTGGGGGTGGCAAAACCAATGCTGCAGGCCCACCAGCAGCATTTGGATTTACACGCCCTGGGCACACTCAGTGCACTAGACTAGGGTCTGACAAGTAAACCAAATAGCCAAACATGGAACCACTGATTAATACATCAATTTACAATAGGGAGCACTTGCACTGTGGCACTAAATAGCAGTGGCATAGTGCCCAAAGCATATAATACTAGCAAAAAATACATGAGGCAACAGCAAAAATGGAAGGGAGACCCACGCCAATGGTGCCAGGTCTAACAAAGCTGATTTTAGCTTAGAAGCTGCACTTAATGGAGCTGGATTTGAAGGCCAAGTCCAGCACAGATGGTGGCAGCATTGCAACAGTGCAGTCTGGGAAAATGGTGCACATTCCTAAAAAAATATAGAGAAAGAGTATATCAATGAGGATGATATTCAGGGGTGGTTTCAGGGCTATGAGGCAGCGTTTCACATGAATGGGGTCCCTGGGAGAAATTGATGGGCAGGATTGTGGAATCACTTCACAGTGAAGGGGAGGGACAAATTGTTGACCTACACTGAAATTAGGACGCCCTTCTTACCCGGTACGGTCTTACCGCAAATCAGTACAGGATTCATTTTAGGCAAAACAAGAAACCTGATTCCCAAACATGGCTGGAATGTGTATATTCATTTTGTAGAGCTCTGGATGGTTGGGTGAAGTGCAGTGAGGTGACAGAGGGATGTACAATGTGATTGTGTGAGAGCACTTGTCTAGTCTATGTTTTTCAGAGGTGTCCCAGCACTTGATGGACAGCTGGCTTACTGACCCCAGGAAGCTTGCTCAGGAGGTGGACCGTTGGGTGAGTACCAGGGTCCACAAGTGGTTGTATAGGGGAGACACCATCATGGGTGGGCAGGGATAAGGCTGGGCGGAGTTCACAGAGTTGCACTACGCGGAATTCCATGGAGTTGCATTAAAACTCTGTGGAATTCTTCAGAGTACTGCTCCGTCCCAATCATTGTATTCAGTTCACATAATGCCTTAGTTAGTATTAAAAAAACACTAAAATTTCCCCGGCCCACTAGACCTCTACCTCTATATAGGCTCCTGTCAAGCCTCCAACAGAATGCTGCACTGCAGCCCTCCATCCTCTGCAGTGCAGCTAATCAATTTTGCTGAACTCCTCTTCCCTGGAATCTGCAGTCTCAACAGCCGACAAGATCCCACTTCTGCAGCACCCACCACCGCCGCCATCATGGTCTTGGCTCAGTGACCACTGCCTTCCATTGCTGCATAATGCATCAGGGGAGGGCGGAGTAGTACAGATTTGGTTCCTTAATCACCTGACTCCTGAGATGGGTGCCCGAAGGGAAGACATAGGTAAAACATCATGGGGAGATGAGGGGTGGATTACTCGCAGACAGTAGAATATCCCCCACTTACACAGCAAAAGTCGCAGTTGAGCTTATGGTTCCAGCGCTGGCCCCTTCCCACTCCTTCTCTATCACCTGTCCCTGGTACTAATGCTGAGAATGGCTCCATGATTTTAGTCACATGTGGGGTCCATGTAGAGCTACCTGTATCGCTGGTGTGGGAGCCGGAGTATAGAGACCGGAGAGGCCGCTCCTTCCTGACATGTGAGATTGCTGCCATGGCCGGGCTGCCCGCTCTGTTCCTGCTGTTGGTGAGTGTTTATGACACCCTGACATGCTCACTGTGAGGAGGAGAGCTAGGTGCTGTGCCACCCGAGGCACTGTCCCAGGCATGCACACCTATGGCACTGCCCCCAAGGAACTGTCCCAGGCACTGCAACCCGAGGTCGCAGCGCTGCTTCCATGAGAGTGTCATGGGCGGTGGGGGGAAACTCTACTATGCGTTTTATGGCAAACTCCGCGCTCACCAGCAGAGCGCGGAGTTGCAAAATTTCACAAACTTCATCAGCGGAGTGGAATAAACCGTCCACCGTTATGCCGGGAGCCCAGCAGCAGCGGTTAAAAATGGGTAGTTCTTTAAAGGCCCCCAAAATAAATCTTAGGTTAAGGAGTTCCAGCCCCCCGTTGGGAAGAAAAATATATTTTTTTACCAAAAAGAAAGCATGGAGGGAAGGGACCCCTGACATACTTTAACTGTGGCTAAGCATGGCCCTTTAGAGGGAGTCCAAATGTGTCCCAAGGGGGCACAGGCCCCAACCAGTGGTCAGTTACCAAGGATGGCTAGTGTGCACTTGAGGAGGGATTGGTGCCAGGTGTGTGTGCTGAACCAGCTGAGATGACCCTTGTCTCTCTAGGAGACAGTGAGATGGTCCAGAAAATCCTCATGCCTCATAACACTAAAACATACAGGCAGTGGGTGACCATTTATGGACAGAGGGTAGAGTCTTAGAGAGACCCAGGAGCCAGTGTGACTATTTTCAGGGGCCACCTGGTGTCTCAAGAGCAAGGGATCCATGATGTGCTTTATCAAGTAGTTACAGTAGACAACAGGGAGCACTTTTGTAAAATGGATCAGGTTTCCTTTGAGGCGGGAGAGGTCTCAGGTCCTTTAAGAGTAGGTGTGAGCTCATTCATGCCCATGGATTGTCTGCTAGGAAATGACCCAGGGATACAAAAGGGGATGATGGACGGAGCGTTTGAACAAATCATAAACTCACCCCCAGTCAACTGATCTGGGTTTAATCCATCACCATTCTTTAGTTCACTCAGCCACCCCAGTTCAGACATGGCTATATGCAAATCAGTCTGACCCTGTGCCTTGTGGGAACAGTCCAGCCCGAACTGCCAAGCCATGTTTTCCCTGGACCGGAAACAAGCATCCTGGGACCGGTTTCGGATTCATAATCCTCATCAGCCAGGCTATCTTGAATCCAGTGGCCAAGTGAACAAGGGACTCACGTCTGAGCATACCCTGCCACACTTAGGGCGAACAAAGCGATACAAAAGGGGATGATGGACGGAGCGTTTGAACAAATCAAAAACTCACCCCCAGTCAACTGATCTGGGTTTAATCCATCACCATTCTTTAGTTCACTCAGCCACCCCAGTTCAGACATGGCTATATGCAAATCAGTCTGGCCCTGTGCCTTGTGGGAACAGTCCAGCCCGAACTGCCAAGCCATGTCTTCCCTGGACCGGAAACAAGCATCCTGGGACCGGTTTCGGATTCATAATCCTCATCAGCCAGGCTATCTTGAATCCAGTGGCCAAGTGAACAAGGGACTCACGTCTGAGCATACCCTGCCACACTTAGGGCGAACAAAGCGATACAAAAGGGGATGATGGACGGAGCGTTTGAACAAATCAAAAACTCACCCCCAGTCAACTGATCTGGGTTTAATCCATCACCATTCTTTAGTTCACTCAGCCACCCCAGTTCAGACATGGCTATATGCAAATCAGTCTGACCCTGTGCCTTGTGGGAACAGTCCAGCCCGAACTGCCAAGCCATGTCTTCCCTGGACCGGAAACAAGCATCCTGGGACCGGTTTCGGATTCATAATCCTCATCAGCCAGGCTATCTTGAATCCAGTGGCCAAGTGAACAAGGGACTCACGTCTGAGCATACCCTGCCACACTTAGGGCGAACAAAGCGATACAAAAGGGGATGATGGACGGAGCGTTTGAACAAATCAAAAACTCACCCCCAGTCAACTGATCTGGGTTTAATCCATCACCATTCTTTAGTTCACTCAGCCACCCCAGTTCAGACATGGCTATATGCAAATCAGTCTGACCCTGTGCCTTGTGGGAACAGTCCAGCCCGAACTGCCAAGCCATGTCTTCCCTGGACCGGAAACAAGCATCCTGGGACCGGTTTCGGATTCATAATCCTCATCAGCCAGGCTATCTTGAATCCAGTGGCCAAGTGAACAAGGGACTCACGTCTGAGCATACCCTGCCACACTTAGGGCGAACAAAGCGATACAAAAGGGGATGATGGACGGAGCGTTTGAACAAATCAAAAACTCACCCCCAGTCAACTGATCTGGGTTTAATCCATCACCATTCTTTAGTTCACTCAGCCACCCCAGTTCAGACATGGCTATATGCAAATCAGTCTGACCCTGTGCCTTGTGGGAACAGTCCAGCCCGAACTGCCAAGCCATGTCTTCCCTGGACCGGAAACAAGCATCCTGGGACCGGTTTCGGATTCATAATCCTCATCAGCCAGGCTATCTTGAATCCAGTGGCCAAGTGAACAAGGGACTCACGTCTGAGCATACCCTGCCACACTTAGGGCGAACAAAGCGATACAAAAGGGGATGATGGACGGAGCGTTTGAACAAATCAAAAACTCACCCCCAGTCAACTGATCTGGGTTTAATCCATCACCATTCTTTAGTTCACTCAGCCACCCCAGTTCAGACATGGCTATATGCAAATCAGTCTGACCCTGTGCCTTGTGGGAACAGTCCAGCCCGAACTGCCAAGCCATGTCTTCCCTGGACCGGAAACGAGCATCCTGGGACCGGTTTCGGATTCATAATCCTCATCAGCCAGGCTATCTTGAATCCAGTGGCCAATGACCCAGAACACATACCCACTGGAGGGAGGTGGAATACAGGTCCAACTTGGAGATATCGGGATTGCCTGAGTGGACTTGCCCGACCACATGTTCTATGGCAGCCCAGAGTGATCAGAAGAACCTGGAGCATGAAACAGTGGCCCAGGTGTCTCGCAAGAAGAGGAGGAGCAAGGGGCGTGGGAATCCCACTTCAAAAAGTCCCTCGGTCTGGGATGAGGCTGAACCTGAGGGGGACACCCTGAAATCTACCGGGGATGAACTGGCCATACTGGGGAACCTGCCTGAGCTGACCCATTGGCAAAAGGAAGGGGGTCCCACCTAGGAGGATTTCTGCAGAGCGCAGAAAGAGTGCACTATTCTTGTGGGTATTTGGCATCAGGCTGAGGATCAAGCAGCTGGCAGAGAGTCTAGATCTCACCTAATCTATTGGGAGAATGATCTCCTCTATAGTGAGCCTAAGGTTTCTGAGCCTGGGGCAGCCCATGTGCTGGTTCTACCCCAGTACTTCTGGCAGGACATTTGGGACAGAGCAAGAGATATGACAGGCTTATTACCCACTTTTACTGGCCCAAATGAGAAATACATTTCAAATGCTTTCTGTAGGTCCTGTCAGACTTGTATAGTGAGTGGCAAGAGTGGGAGGAGATGTAAGTCTCCCCTGCAACCATTTCCTGTTGTGACAACACTTTTGGAGCTGGTGGACATTGACATTGTGGGGCCTCTGGATCCCAAGACAGCCATGGGCAACAGGTTCATCTTTATCTTGGTGGACCATGCTACCCAGTACCCAAAAGTCTTCCCTTTAAGGATGATGACAGCACCAGTCATGGTCCGGGTACTAATGGGGATCGTTACCCGCAAGGGTTTCCCCAAGGAGGTGGCATCTGACCAGAGTACCAACTTCATGTTGCTGTAGATTAATGCCCTGTGGAACGAGTATGGAGTGAACTACAAATTCACCACCCCTTGCTACCAGAGTATTGGGCTGGTTGAAATGTTCAAAGAAACACTGAAAGGCATGATTGGGGGCCTGTCAGAACCCATGTGGCATAAGTGGGACATCCTCCTACTGTGCCTTCTTTTTCCCTACAGGGAGGTACCGGAAGAAAGGGATTAGCTCAAACCTTTTGAGCTTCTGTATGGGCACCCTGAGACAGGACCTCCCAGGTTGGTCAAAGAGGGCTGGGAGCGAGCTCCTAGTAAGCCACTGCAGAATGTTGGACCTCCTAAACCAGACAGCACGCTTCAGGAAACTCGCCCACAGAGAACTTAGAAACAATCGAGGAGGACATAAAATGCTGGTGTGACCAGAATAACTCTCTGGTTGAGTTTCAGCCTGGTCAAAAGGTGTGGGTGACTTCGCCTCACGCTCCTCAAGACAAGTGGTCTGGCCCCAGTGAGGTAAAGGAGCACAAGGATGGCGTCACCTACCTGGTAGACTTGCAGACTTCTTGGAACCCTTTGAGGGTCCTGCACACTAACTACCTCAAGCCCCACTTCAAGAGGTACCAATTAACCATGCTCTTGGCTACCGATGATGGGGCGGAAGAGGAGAGGGAACATCTCCCTTACCTCCTGTCTGCTCAAGAGCAGGATGGGTCAGAGGAGGCTGTGACCTCTCCCCTACACTGACCCTAGAGCAGCAGAGTGACTGTCACCAGTTGCTGTTAAGTACACGCTTTACAGGTTGACTGACAGAGTGAAGGCAAGCATTAAGGAAGAGGTTTCCAAGATGCTAGCCTTAGGGGTGATTGAGCCCTCCAGCAGTCCTTGGTCCAGCCTAGTGGTCCACCCCGGTGTCACGCATGACCTACCTGGGTTCGATGCCATCACCAAAACTGATGCGCACCCCATCACCCGAGCTGACTGAGGAGCCACAAGAGAGGTCAGCATTCTCAACACAAGCAGGGCCGGGCAGTAGTGTAAAACGAATGTAGCGCTTTTTCACTACAGCTAAAACTTAAAAGTACATGATCTACCATTGAAATACGATACATCCTGCCTTTTGGGCTGCTTAGGCCTATCATAGGGGTAAGTTATATGTAATAAACGGTAAGTATTGGGCCTGGCAAGTAGGTTAACTTGTCAACTGAGTTGGTGCACTAGCAGTGCTGCAGGCTCACTAATAGCTTTTAATTTACAGGCTCTGGGCATATATAGTGCATTTTACTAGGTACGTATAAGTAAATTAAATATACCAATTGTGTCAAGTCAACTTTGCCATGTTTTGAGTACAGAGCATATGCACTTTAGCACTGGTTATCAGTGTTAAAGTGCCCGGAATCCTAAGGCCAATAAAACAAATGCAGCAGAAAGGGGAGAAGGGAGGCAAAATGTTTGGGGGTGACCTTGCAGAAAGGGCTCTTTCTAATAACTTTCAAACAATTTTAAATGTAGCCTTTTGGGCGTGTCCCAGATTCAGCTCCCACCCCAAAAAACCAAAATTGTTATGCGGGTCCTGTCACTCTTCTACAGGGCCAAGTGAAGCCCACACAGGGTTGCTGGACACAATGGGATCTTCTATTCTAGTTGCACATCAGTACCATAGTTAAGCACAGGGTCTATGAATGACCCTATGAATGTCCAATCACTGTGCGTGGAGTTGGCTACCTGCACGGGGGTTGGATGAGGCCACCCTACAGCCATCCCCACGCTGTGCATGGGCGAATGCTGGTGATGGGGACTGGGTTCCAGCTAAGTTGTTTTCCACCCACTGAGTTTTAGTCAAAGGAAGTGGCCAAAGTCCAGCTTTATCATTCATCCCCACAATGTGCATGGCTTACGGCTGCACAAGGCACAAGGTTGGGCACCTGTGGGGTTTGGGTTCAGAGTCTGACACAGACCAGGCCATGCAGTAATCCCCATGCAGCACACAGCCAAAGGATGTGCATGACGGGTGGTTGGCAGCCCACTATGGGTTTGGCACATGGCCATGCTGCATTTATTTTGTTTAAGAGAGAGAAATACTTGCATCCCAAACGTTTGTATTTTGTAAGCGGTGAACAATCATGCTTGCATTCAAGGCTATGGACCCACACATATACACTTAGTAACTCTGTTGGAAATGGAACTTTTTGCACAGTTAGCCCAAATGTTTTGCATTCTTCCTCCTCTTTTCTGGCCCTTTTTTTTGCAGGTCTTTGGACTTTAAACCATTTATCACTGCTACCCTTTGCTAAAGTGAATTTTCTTCTACCATTAGTTTATTTATAGGTCCCTTGTTAAGTGGTATATCATATACCCAGGCCCTGTAATCTACATGCTAATAGTGGATGTGCAGCACTGGTTGTGCCACCCACACAAGTCACCTTTCAAACCTGCCTCAGGTCTGCCATTGCAGGGCCTGAGTGTGCAGTTTACTGCCACTTTGACTTGGCATTTAAAACCACAAGCCAAGCCTTAAACTCCCCTTTTACTACACATAGGGTACCCTAAAGTAGGCACTGGGTAGCCCTGTGGGGAGGGTGGGTGTAACTAAATGGTAGGGCATGTACTTTTAAGTTTTATATGTCCTGGTAGTGACACACAGCTACATTGATTTTTCACTGCTGCCTGTGAGGCCTACTATTCTTATAGGCTAGCATTGGGAATTCCCTAAAACACCTTTAAGCTGTAATTCCTGATTAGAAAGGAGTAGATAAACCATGTTTCATATCTTTGGAATGGTAATGCTAAACCCTCATTAGTGGTGCAGTTGGATTTGTCATTACTATTTTAGAAAGGCTACTTTTAGAAAGTGGACATTTCTCTGCTCTTAACTTTGCTCTGTGTGCCTGCAGTCTGTCTCTAAAACAGGTCTGGACTGGGTGACAGCTACACTTTGTGAATTCCCTCTAGACAGCCACAAACAAAGGAAGGTGAGGGCATCCTGAAACCCTGAAACCATTAGCAAGATATTTATCCAGGTATTCTTTCAAGTGGCGATTCTCTTTCTCAGTTAATGCATACACTCGACTGCAGGGTAGATTCGAGCCTGGTTCTATTTCTATCTTGCAGTCATAGGCCCGATGCGGAGGTAGCTGTTCGGCATCCACCTCGTTAAATACATCCTGGAAATCCGCATACTCTTCTGGAATCTTTTGCGCATTAATCACACATATTGATCCTCCCAGGTGGCACAACGAACGAGCTTGACTGGTTTCTTCTTCTTGTCTTCCTTCTATGGTTCCAAAACAATTTTCCATGCAATACTTGGAATCCATTCTGATAGTTCTGTTGCTCCAATTTATGGTAGGATTGTGCTCGGTGAGCCAGGGTAGACCAAGAATTAATTCGAACTGAGGAGCGTCGATGAGATTAAACTGGATTCTTTCTTCATGGCCCTCATCCGAAACGAGTTGGATTACCTCAGTATGGCTGACTATGGGACCAGATGACAAATTGGTTCCATCCACCGCTCTCACTGGTTCACTTTTACTTTTCATTATTGCCGGTAACCCCACCTTACGGGCAAACTTTTGGTCACAAAAATTTCCTGTGGCATCGGAATCTATCATTACTGACACTCCCGTTAAGGTTATGTCTCTGAACCTCACTTCCATCGATAGATTCAAGTGAGGAGCTGCTGACTGAAGGGTGTTGGCTACTTGATGTTCTTCAGGAGTCTTTTCTGAAATTGCACCCACCTGTTCAACTCCTCCAACAGGTGGTGCTACTATTTTTACTTCGGCTTGTAGCTCGTCTTGGGCTTCTTAGGATAATTCCTGACAAAATGCCCTCCAGCTCCACAATACATGCATCAATTACTATTACACCTCTTCTCTTTTTCTTCTTTTGACAGAGGCCCATGAATCGTTCCAATCTGCATGGGTTCCACCCCCGATGATCCTTCGTTACTTCGACTACTCTCTAACCAGCCGCGGTCATACCTCGGAACCGTCGACCTGAATTCTCTTCTTCTTTCGCCTTTCCTTTCCCCTTGACGGAAGTCTACCTCTAGTACCAGGTCTACCAATGCAGATATTTCGGTTGGTCTGTTCGGGATTCCAGCCAAGGCATCTTTCAGTTTGTCTCTCAAGCCGCGATAGAACACTGCTGCTCGTTTGCTTTCTGGCCAATTAGTTTCTACCACGAGCTTGTTGAATTGCGCTAAGTAAGAGACCAGATCTCGATTCCCTTGCTTTAAGTCCAGCAGCTCATTGTCGACTACCTGAGATATTCTCCTCTTGTCGAATATTCGTAGAAACTCGTTCTTAAACTCCTCATAATTTCTCAAAATCGGGTCATTTCTTGTTATGAGTGGCATGGACCAAGCGGCTGCGTCTCCACTTAAATAAGACAATGCGAAAGCGACCTTAGATTGTGCGTCAGGGAAAATTGAAGGGCGGCACATGTAATGTAAGGAACATTGGGTCATGAATACTTGCGCCTTTTGTGGGTCCCCACCAAATCGCTCGGGAGCCGCTAAGGGAATCACTGGGGATAAGGAATGGATCACATGGGTGGTCATCCTATTCGTGTTCTCGAAATGAGGATTCTGTGCGTCCTGTCCTGCACTAAAAGGTTGTCTAAATCTCTGTGCTAAATCTGCTGTTTCTTTCATTGAATTTACAATCTCCAACTTAAGGTTTTGATTTTCCTCCCTAACTACGCTTAACTCTTTCTGTATGGTGTCTAAGATCACTCCTAATCCCTGCAGGTCTATTCCTTCCGCCATCTCTGTTCGGGTGCAAGGTGCAACTTGGGCACTTCACTCTGTCAGAAACTAAAAAGGATACTCTTGTCGTAACTGCACAGGAACAGAGATGCTGGCTCCCGAATCCGCCCGGGGCAATAACCTAGAGCTCGGAAAACGAGGCTCCAGCCTATTACCTCTGGGGGGAAGGAGGAAATTGGATAAAATAATAAACAACAAGAAGAGACACTCTTGGTTGATTCCACTCGTCAGTCCGACCTGCAGACCGCCTTCTTTCTGGATTCTGTAGGAAAATAAATTTGGGTTAGCCTACACTCAAGACCTCTCTCCCTAGCACACCAGTACCCACTAAACTCCCTACCTACCCTTGTTTCGAAGAGTCTTGCCTTCTCTTCTGTTTCAGTTCTTGGCACGAAATATTGCTGTAATCTTCCTAACGTCTTTTCCTGTAATTCACAATAGTTTTATTTGTTATATCTGTTATTACTCTACACTAAATCTGTATCTCTGCACTATTTACTCTCACTCACTTTTTGTTTTGTCGTTGTGCTCTGTTATCCTACGTGCCTTATTCAATTCTTGACTGCAATCTCCCTGTGAAGTATGACACATGGCATTATAAGATTTTATTCTCTGGTACTCGTTTCTACCTTTGCCTATATTTTTAAGTACTAACTCGGACTTACTGATTGCTATTGTATTTCTCCTATCTTGTGTTAGTCCTCTTTTAGTATCTTCTAATTTCTGTCTTCTGTTTTCTCTCAGAACTTAACTAGACCATCGAACTCTTGAGTCTCATCGAAAATCGTAATTTTTAGCTCACAGAATATTTGTAATTACTCTGAGTAAATTATGCGATATTGTTTTAGTCAGAATTTGCCATTCGGAACCACTCTCATTTGGAACTATTTCTTTCCGTTTACAGATTCTCTACTTGCGGTTCTGTTGACGAGGTTCACTAGGTGCCGGTTCCTGCTGACGTCTTTTACCGTTGTTCTTTGACGGAGACACGACTGTAATATCAGGTCACTAACTCTAGAAATTCAACTTCGTGGCACAGTCGCGATGCTCGGATACTCTGGGAAGGGGAAAAAGGAAACTCTAACTACGCTCTTTCTTCTCTGGGTCAAACTATAATTTTCCTCAAACTCTGAAAAGCTTCCTCTCAGGGCAATGTCCTCGGTGAAGTGCGCAGTTTTCTCTCATCACGCGCCTCACCTGGATTCTGCTGACTGCCAGTTAAACACTAGACTGCTGACCGCGGTTCCAGCCGGCGGCCATCTTGAAGTTCCGTTTTCTAATGTTCTCGGTCCAGGAATCCGTAGTTTGTTGGGGTTTAGCGTAGCGACCCTTTGAGTGTGTTACTGCTGCTACTTGTGCCTCGAGGGACCTGACAACCGCTTCTTTCAAATTAGATTGAGTACTTATATTTTCTTCATCTGATAGTTTAATTGGCTATTTATTTTCATTCATGGTATTGCCTCTCTGTTAAAAGATTGTGTCAATGCTTTGATTGTTAATTTCCATTGCCCTATTGATAATGTCGGTTTGGGTCCTATCAATGACTTGACTTTTCAAATTATTTTCAATGTGCATCCAGGTATCAATAATTGTAGTACACTATGTCATGTCTCCACTTTATCAATAAATTCTTCACTATCATATTTCTTGCAATTGAGTAGCTATCTTTAAAACAATATCTATTTGGGTATCCATTTTTAAGGTTTACATGTTCATATCATCCACTGCCTATTTTAAAAGAGTAGTCATTGAGTTCAGATCTCTGCTAGAGAATTAGTTGTTTTCTGAATCTCCAAGAGACTTCCCTTATCACTCTGGGAAAAGTCCAAGCTTTGCAGTTCATCAAATCTAGTTGAAAACCAGGTTTGTACAGAGCACCTATTTGACTGATCTCTTAGCATTTAACTTTTCACCATTTCACTGGACTCCTCTTCACTGTCTCCAGCGCTATCTTTGGCAGTAGTATGTGATACACCTACATTGGTTTCCTCGTGCCTCTTAGATTTGACCCCTGAGGGTAGTTTGATCAGATTAGTATTGTCTATGCACTCCCCTTTATTAACACTCTGTGATCTCAATTGTCCTGCTTGATCTAGAATGTTGTCTGGTTTTTCAATTCCCAGGTTTATTAGATTGTCTGCTAGACTGTCCCTTGGTATAATTAGAATCCTTTTCGATTTTAGACCTCTCAGACTGTTACTTGTTGCAGTTTCCCAGCCTGGTATATTTGTGACTGGGAAGATACGAAATTGATGAGTGGGGTTTTCATTATGCACCTGTGATTGCACCATCAACTGCTTATGTGCACTTTGAACCTTAAGGTATACTTTTGGCTCCCACTCTTCCCAAATCAGGCTAATATAGGGTCTGGCTAGGAGTTACCGTGGGCTAGTTGCATCTATTCCAGATTGCAATCTTTGCTTTCTCTTTCATTCCAAATTACTGTGGAAATTATTGTACTGATTCTGGAGAGAATAACAGTGATTACATTTAACACTGTAACAGCAGATGAATTCCTACTCCTCTTCTTATTTTCAGGTATCCACTTGTCAATTTCTCCTTCACTATCATAGTACACTCCAGAATACAGTGTTGCTCTGGTTGAGATGGTTAGCACACTTTTCCAGTAATTCTTTTAGAATTAATCTGCCCTGGTAGCTCCTGCCAAGGCCAGACTGCACTTTAAGAGCTTTGTTTTGGCTTTGGTCTGAGGCATTGCTGGTTGGTGCACCAGATTGTCCCCAAGTGTGAAGCAAATGGAAGACACTTCACAAGAGTCTTTGGTCCTGAAGTGCCACAGTTGAGCAACACACCCAGGAATTCCACAATAGAGTGGTGTGAACTGCTGGCAGGAAGGACTCTCAGCTGCAAGCTGCACCTTGGACAAATATAATAAAACTGATTAAATCGATTAAGGGTCTGGAAGGCATCACCTCAACTGACTTGCTTCTAATTGAATTCCAACCCGCACTCGAACAGAACAAACCAGAAACGAAAAAGACAACATGGTCATCTAACGATCTGGTCGATTGGATATTAGGAGAACTCAACAAATTCGCTCAGTGGGGAATAAAGCTGGAACCAGGTAGAAGGCCAGCCTACCCAACACCGTTCTTAAAGGAGAGTGAAAAAGAACACCAGCACAAAGCTACATCAATTTTAAAAGGAGCTCTCAGCCAGTCTCCAGGTCACCAAGGGAGGCCCTTATATACTTATATACTAAAACGGTAAAACGGTAACAACGAAATCATCAACTCCCAGTCCGGACATAATACAGCGAACAATAATAAACAGAGGTGGGCAAGGACAAGGGTCCCCTGTGCAGCCCTCAACACATATAACATCGAACAATTTCAGAGTATGTATCTGGAACATAAATGGCTTGACTGACAAATTGGATGATTACGAAACACTAAAATACTTAAGGTCATTTGACCTGATATTACTACAAGAAAACTGGGAAGAAACTGAGATATACGACGCAAATCGTCCCAGCTACCAGGACCTCATCCTTTGGCCATAGCTCAGGCGGATTGATGATCCTTGCCTCAATCCTTACTATAGGATCAATGAAGGAAAGAAAGACTAAAACCATACCCCCCAACACCATACAGGCGACTGCCATAACAACTAACACCAGAAAGCCGGGCCACACCCTCGTCTTAATTAATTCCTACATACACCCGAAGCACAGACGGAAAGGTGCAAGAGAGCTGGTCAAGCAGACAGCAAGAATCTTGGAAGAGGGGGAAGCTGAAAACTTAATCTTGGCAGGCGACTTTAATCTTTTTCTTTTTGGAACCGCAACGGACGACGAATTAGCACATGAACTCAATAGAGCCTGGGGAATTCCAACTCAAGCACAAGCACACCCAATTAAACAAACCAAGTGCTCAAATCAATTGCTAAAAGAATTAGAGCAATTAAACCTAAGGGTGCTGAATTGCCGGTTTAAAGAAGACACCCCCCCAGCATCAACCTACCACTCCGCAACAAGCTCCTCCCACCTAGACTATACACTTGCACCTCTCCCTCTATTTGACATCATCAAATCTTTTAAACTGGGTGTTAGCGACCAAAGTGACCATCTGCCACAAGAAATCGTTTTAAGGACAACCAGAGAGAGTCCCATGGAAGTCAGGGCAAGCGCCGGGTCCGAATATACATCAGACTTCAAACGTATAATATACAAGCAAGATAACATCGAAGAACTGTCCACAAAGGTGAATGAGCTAATTCATCAGGGCAACTTGGCTGCAAACCCAATAGAGGCCTGGGAAGGGTACACAAAGACCCTCTGGATCAAATATGCACCAAAACCAAGGATGCTTAAAGGCAAACTTCCGAAATCTATATCAAGAAAGACAAGCACACTGGAGATAAAAAGACTTAAACGGAATATAAAGCAAATGTTGAACCAACTCCGCACACAGCCTAAAAAGGAGCCTCTGCAAGACGCCCTACGCGGTTTAAAAGCAAGCCTAAAAAAGGCAATTTGGGAAACCAAAAGTCAGGCAAATGACGAACTCTGGGCAAAAATAAAGCATGACTCAAAACTAAAAAACAGCGCCAAATTTTGGTAAACAATTCACAGCTTGCAGCGGCCAGGGCACCAAGGAATAAGCTCATACATATCAGAGGCAGCTTGGGCTGACTACTTGCATAATCATTTTAACCAAATTGACGAAGGCAACCCCATAGACCTGACAACACAGGATACAGAGAACAACAAGAGGGACAACGAAACAGGAAAAGTTGGAAAAGTGTCCAGAAACCCCACGAAAAGTATAATGGAAAGACACGACCAAAAGAAGACTGACGGGGAAACGACTAATCGCAAAATAATAATCAGTAAAGAAAATAAAATCAACATAACAGCGGATCGGATAAAAACTCAAATAAAGAAGGGGAAAACGGAAGGAGCTCCAGGCCCAAATGCGATACCACCGATAATCTTTAAATACGATACCGAATTCTGGAGCAACACATTAGTACCACTCTTTGTGGGTATACAGGAATCAGAAACCTGCCCGGAATCCTGGAAAGGATCGATCATAAGCCCAATTTATAAGCAGGGAGACACCCTGGCTAAAGGAGAAGGTGGACCCTAGGTGCGGCTTATGCGGGTTAGCATCGGAAGATCTGCTGCACCTATTATGCTCCTGCAAACAACTCTCACAAGAACGGAAACAATTGCGGAAAGCTAAATTCAACCAGCGTGGAATTCGAACCAGGAGGCAGGCTGCCCTGGCTTGCTTTGTACCAACTGATCCTCAACTAAACTGTGCCTTGGTAAAAATTTTGACGGAATGCAGAAAGAAAATGCTGGAAATCAAACTATTGGCAGATAACTAACTCACTAAATTCATTTTTGCATGTATAACCAATTAACATACCAAGAAACTATCATGGTCAAAACAAATGTGACATGCACTGCTGGTCATAACACGCCTAAAAACTGGACTTGCAACATTTGAATAATTATAGTACAGTCTTTTTAACAGAATTTTTAACGTTTTTAGAACTAAGGAGTTTTTATATGTAAAAACTGTTCTGTAATGAAATATTTTTGTATTGCAATGATTTTAACGAACTATGCAAAATAAAATAAATTAACAGTATATACAAATAAATGAAATCATTTGCCAAGTTCTAAATTCGTCCTTAATCATTTTCTTACTCTAACAGAAGTGGACCAGGCCCCAAAGCTCCTAGAGTAAGACACAACCTACCTCACTACTGATTAAAGGTTTGCCCACTCTGAGCTTTTTCACCTGACATTCAAGTCTACTGCAAGTCAATAAAGTTTTTCCCAGCAACAGATATCTAACCTGCCCAGTTAAAGGAAAATGAGAACCAAAAAAAGTGACCATTTCCAAACATAGGCCTTGGGGCTGGGCTAAGTCAAGCTCTTTCAGCAGCAAAGTGATCTCGACAACTCCAAAAACTGACTTTGTGCTCTGTGGGCATTCGGCACCAAAACTGAAGGCTTCAGCTGGAGTACGAACATGAGATGTCCAATTACAATGGGCACCTGCTGGCTACACATCCTGCCTTGCCCCACTGAAGAATTTGAAGAGCATTAGACCTGGCATCCTTTGCGTGGTTTCTCCTAACTTTTTTCCTTCTGACCTCCTATTTTGCTCAATCAATCGATCAGTGTTTGTAAAGCGCACTACTCACCCGTGAGGGTATAAAGGTGCTGAGGGACGGTGTGAGTAGCTCTGTTGGAGTCATTCAAAGAGCCAGGACTTGAGGTCCTTCCTGAATTGGTTTGTTCCAGGTCTTGGCTGCAAGGTACAAGAAGGATCTTTCACTTGCTCTGGTCCAGTGAAAACGTGGGATGGTGGCTAGGACAAGGTCGGCTGGGCGGAGGTTTCTCTTGTGGGCGTGGAAGGAGATACGGTCATTGCGGTATTGGGGTTTGGTGTGGGCTGTGTAGGCATGTGCGAGCAGCTTGAAGTTTATTCTTTTTTTGACAGGGAGCCAGTGGAGGTCGCGGAGGTGTTGGATGATGTGGTTGTGTCGTGGGATATGAAGGATAAGTCTGGCTGCGGTGCTCTGGATGGTCTGGAGTTTGTGGAGTTGTTTTTTGTTGTTCCCTGCATATAGGGTGGTGCTGTATTCCAGTCCACTCGTGATGAGTATGTGAGTGACAGTTTTCTTGGCATCAGGGGTGATTCACTTGAATGTCTTGTGAAGTATTCGGAGGGTGTTGAAGCAAGAGGAGGATACAGCATTGATCTGGTAATTTATGGTGAGTGATGCGTCGAGTATGATGCTATGGTTGCATGCATGGTCGGTTGGGGTGGGTGGGTTTCCGAGGGCGGGCGGCCACCAGTAGTCATCCAAAGTAGAGGGGGTGGAGCCGGGGATGAGGACTTCTCCTTTTCTCCAAGTTCTGTTTCAGGCAGCCGTTCCTCATCCAGTTTGCGACAGCTTTCATCACTTCTTGTAAGTTCTGCCTGATGATGTTGGGTTCCTAGGTGAGGAAGAGGGTGAGCTGGGTGTCATCGGCATAGGAGACGATGTTGAACCCATGGTTTCTGATGATGATTGCAAGGATAGCCATGTAGACATCGAAGAGTTTGGGGCGGAGGGAGGATCCTTGGGGTACTCCGCATCTGATCTCTGTCGGTTCTGAGAGGAAGGGTGGGAGTCTTATTCTCTGTGTTCTGCCTGAAAGGAAAGATTGTATCCAGTCTAAGGCCTTTTCTTGGATGCAGGCATCATGGAGCCTGGTGGCTAGTATGCGGTGGGAGACGTTGTTGAAGGATGCTGATGGGTCCAGGAGAATGAGGGCTGCCATATGGCCTTGGTCGAGGAGGGCATAGATGTCATCTGTGGCAGTGAGGAGGGCGGTCTCAGTGATGTGGTTGCTGCGGAATACGGATTGAGAGGTGTATAGGATGTTGTTGGTTTCTATGAAATGTGCTAGCTGGATGTTGATGGCCTTTTCATGACTTCATTTTTGCTGGCTTTAGGATTCTGGGCTCCTTACCACTGCTAACCAGTGCTAAAGTGCAGATGCTCTGTACTCAAAACATGGTAACATTGGCTTATAAAAAATACCTAGTAAATGGCGCTATATGTGCTCAGAGCCTGTAAATATAATACTAGAAGTGGGCCTGCAGTACTGATCTTGCCAACCTCTCAGTAGCCCTTTAAACATGGCTCAGGCCAGCCACTGCAGAGCCTTTGTGTGCAGTTTAAACTGCCATTTCTGCCTGTTAAGTAAACCTACTTGCCAGGCCCAAAGCTTCCCTTTTTCTATATATACCCACCCCTGAGGTAGACCTTACCAGCCCTATGGGCAGGGTGCAATGTATTTAAAAGGTAGGAAAAGTACTTTGAGTTTTACATGTCATGGTAGTGAAAACCTTCTACATTCATTTTTCACTACTGCAAGGGCGATCTCTCCCATATATTAACATTATGATTACCTTGGGAAAATATACCGATTTGGAGTTTGGTGTTTCTGGACTTACAATTTAAAATGACAAATTATGGTGACATTGGATTTTAAATTATAAGTCTGAAACTGGCACTTTAGAAAGTTGGCATATTCTTACTTTAACCATTACATGCCTCTGCCTGTCTCTGAATACATGTCTGACTGGGTGACAACTGGGCATTGTGTATTCTCACTAGACAGTCACAGAAAGGGGAGATGGGTGTGACATTTGCATCCTGATGGCACATTACCAGGCTTATGGGTCTTCCTGATGAAGATTGGGAGGGAGGAGCTGACACTTGCACCTGAATAGGGCTGTGCCTGTCACCACGCAAAAAGCTGCATACCTCTCTGTAGTGAGTCCGGAGCCAGGACAGGAAAGGCAGGGATCTTGTGTTCTTCAAAGGCCTCTTTGATGTCTCCCCCACTTCAAATGCACATTTGGGTATAAGAACTGGACCTCTGACACCAACAAATCAGAACTTTGCTGGAACTAAGCATATTCTGCCTGGAAGAAAAGATGCTGTGCTATAGGAGGGATTGCCAATTTGGTACATTATTTGCTGTATTGGCCTGCTGCCTACTGATTGGTGTGCTTTAGGAGGGACTGCCACTTTGCTACCTGCTCTGCTGTGATGGCCTGCTGCTTCTTGCCTGGGAGTGAGACAGACTGGACCTGCTCTTTATATACTTGAACCCAAGTTTCTCCAAGGACTTGTTAACTTGCCTCCTGTTCTCTGAAGTCTCCGGGTTACAAAAGACTTCTTACAACTCTGCTGGTGCTGCTGGGCTTTGCCATCTGTGATGAGACCTATCCTTGCCTGAGGTGCCCTCCAGTCCTGGGCCTCAGAAGTGGGTTCTGCTGTTGTTTTATGCAAAAGTCAACACAGTGACACCTTTGCACCGATCGGAACTGACACAGTGCTCTCTGATGCCTTTGCAATGCCAATTCGATTACAATGCAGGTCCTGACTGCGAGGTTCAACAACGACAGAGTGCCGATCTGGAGATGCTGGGGTGACGCTCGAATGCGATGAAGCGCTGATCCTCCAACACTGACTGTGAGGCTTAACTCTGATACATCGAACCGACTGAATGAATCGTAGCTGACACATCAAGTCTTCGACATAGACACTTGCTCCATATACAGATACTTTTTCAGCGAGCCCTGTGTGGGTCATTTTGCCAGCCTGCCCTCCATCACTATCGGCCTGAACTTTGAATTTACCCCGATCTACCATGACCTCAAGTAACCTTTTAGCGTTATTGACTTCTAAGCAGTGTTTTTGGAAATAAATATTTCATAATTTATATCTTGATTTCAACTGATTTGATTTTTGTCGCTTTAGTCTTGTTTTATTCAGGTAAATATTCTCTATTTGTATAAACTGGTGTGGTGTCTTGTTGTGGGGTGTTCACTGTGTTACTGTAATTTAAGTGTTGCACAAATACTTTACACCTTGCCTCTTAAGTTGAGCCTGACTGCTCTGTGCCAAACTAATAGAGAGTGACTACAGGTTAATTTAAGTTGTGTATCTAGCTCACCCTCACTAGGATTGTGGTCCCTATTTGGACAGGGTACAATCCTCTGCCAATTAAAGACAACATTTCTAACAAGGAACAAATAAGCAAAAAAGTGGCAAGATATAATTTTTGACTAGTGCTAACCCACTAGGTTTACCAAATCTCCTCCCTATAGCGGTCATCCTAAAAATCGTACCTTGACCCCAGTATAGAGTGAAAATGCTCCGATTGGTGCTTTGAGTTATCTTGCCAGATTTTTGCCTTAAATGACCATATCTCTGCTTCTCCTTATCTGGAATAAAAAAATCCAATTTCTGGAAAAAGAAATTTCATATTACTAGAGAATTGATATTTAAAATAATTATCCACTAATGAATATTAAAAAAAACACCATAAGAGATGCCATTACTTTATGGTCACCTATGCAGATTGTAAAGGGATGTTAAAGGATCATTTAGGATTATATTTTGCAAGTAACTTCTCGACGTCTCTTTAGCTTAAAGAATGCCATCTGCAGGTTGCCATGCTTTACTAAAGCAGATGGGTTTTGTTAAAATGTCTTCACATTTATACCATACTATGTGCTACCCTTCAAAGTATTAATACCGTAGGCAATCATAATTGCATATTATTTCATTTTGAAGCCAGAAACCCCTGTGGGGGCGTGGCTGACCTGCCTGTAAGATGGCTGTGAGTTGCTGAAGCTCTGTTCAGCGTCGGAGGCTTCTGTGTACTACAGGCGGCGGCGTCTGCAGAGAATTATACTTTAAGAAGGACACAGTTGCGCGAACGCTGGGTGAAGAGTTTATGACTATTAGTGCTGTTTACCTCGTTCTTTATCCCCCGCGTCGCGCACCTCAGAGCCGGTAATCGCAGATGCCATTTTGTCTGCACTGGAGCACGTCGCGCCGGATTTACCTGACGAGCAGCGCTGAGGAACATGTGGATTTTTTTATTACCTTGCAGAGGTGTGTTGCCCTAGAACATTCTTTTAATATCTCTTTACTGCCCACATTGTGTTAGCTGGATGCTAACTAATAAGTGTGGGCCAAAAATCCATTCCGCTCGTGGAATTTGCGGATTTTCGGCAATTTCGCGATCCGTGAATCTCGTGAAATTGCCGAAAAATCCGCAAATCCGCTCGTGGGCAGATTTTTTATGGGGCCCACAGGAAGCACTTACAGTTAAGACAGGTGCTCGAGTTGAAGCTAACTTTGTAACCATTTTAGAATGGCGCCGGCAAGCTGCCAGAGTTGAAGTTGCTTACTTGACCCTGTTCTGACCCTAAACAGCCGGGTGCCTGGGCAGGGTCAGAGAATAGTTGCAACTTGCAAGTAAGCAACTTCAACTCTGGCAGCTTGCCAGCGCCATTCTAAAATGGTTACAAAGTTAGCTTCAACTCGGGCACCTGCCTTAACTCTGTAAGTGCTTCCTGTGGGCCAAAAATTAAACCTCAACAGGAAGCACTTACAGATATAAATAAAGCAGGTGCCCGAGTTGAAGCTCAAATTCAGTAACGCTTTAATCAGCCCAAAACATTAGTGAGCACGGTCCAGGCTGGGCAAGTTTGCTTTAACCCCATATCTGCCGTCAAAACTTTGCTGTAATACTTGAGGGAGGTCTTTGAATCCATGAGTTTCTCGAGCGCAATCCCCATGTAGTTCCTGTGACCAGGAGGCTGCTTTCTCCTCACCTGCTGCCCTGCTCGCTCTCTGACCCTTTATACACAAGAGGCATGTTGACATGCATAGAAGCCCCGCCCGTTTGGCCCCGCACCACACATTAGCGGTATCAAACGTCTTCCCGCCCTTTCCCAACTATGATGGACAGCTCACTCAAGGGACCTCGGCGCCTTTTGGCGGGGTGGCAAAGTTACAGGCACACATGGTCAGTGGAGACAAATCTTCTGGCCTTTTACGAAGCTGCAGTGTAGGAAAAGCACTATGCATTTACCCAACGAGGTAGCACTTACTGATTAGCCAGTAGAAAGTACTCAAGTTGAGTAGAGGGCAAATTGCAAAAAAATCCACGAGTTCGCGGGAAAATCAGCGTATTCGCAGATTAATTTGCGATTTTGCGTGAATTCGCAGACAGCAGATCCGCAAATTTCGCCCATACTTACTAACTAATGCAACAGGTATTTGATTTTTTATTGGCACAATATACTTGACTTTTGTGAGGTATTCATACTGCAGGCTTTTGGATATTGTGCTTTTTGCCTGTTTTGTGTACTTTTAACAGTGCACTGGAGATTTATAAATGGGCGTGCCTGTTTTATAGTCCATGCTATTTATGAATATTTTTGAATTTTCATCAGCAGACTACCATATGGCTTTTTTATACTGAATTGTCTTTACACAATATATATATATATATGGATAACTGACAAGGTTTGCAATAGAGCAATCCCCAAAATTGTAATGACTCCTATCCAGGACATAGGAAGGGCCAAACAGGGGCCAATAGGGGAGGGTGCGATATCTTATAAATGTCTGTCCATAAATGACAGATCATTGGTGAAACATAGCCTGGAATGCGCCCATCTGTTAATCGAGAAAGAAATAAAATTTGCATTCATCGCGGAAACATGGATGGATGCGGCCTCAGGCCTGATATGATTACGGCTACTCCCCTAGACTATCTGTGCTATAGGCAGGATAGGCAAGGTAAATTAGGAGGTGGCTTGGCGGTCATATACCACAACGCCCTAAAGGCTAGGTTTCAGCATATTCAGATAGAGATCTGTGAAGCCCTTTCTTTCAATTTTACTCTCTCTAATCACCACTCGTTTAAAGGATGTTTATTGTATAGACCCCCAGGGACAAAACACGCTTTTTTAACCTCGATAGGTACCGTGTTAGAGGTAGGTCTATGTGAGGAGGCCTATACCCTGGTGGGGGATTTTAATTTTCACTTGGAAAACACAAATGATCCCGAGACCATTGCTCTTTTGGACCTGATGGCGGGAGTTGATCTAAAGCAACTCGTGGTAGGACCCACTCATAGCGCAGGTCATTTTCTCGATGGTATATTCTCTAACCATCCATCATTAGCGTTCACTGCGACATGGCCAGTTGCTTGGTCTGATCATGGGGCCGTGAAGTTTGAGATAATACTTAAGAAATTCCCCAATGTAGAGCATGGCCGCACTGCGGTAAAGGGTCGTAGAGCTTGGAATAAGCTGGTGGGGTCAAGTCTGGAGAAGCTTTTGCTGGCCTCTATGGAAGAGCTCCCACTAGAGGTGGAAGAAGCCGCCTTGGCTTATACGGGATGGTTAGAGCGAGCGTGTGCTACATTAGTGCCATTAAGTAGGGGTCGTTCTCATAGGGCTTTTCCCTCGGCCCCTTGGTACACGGATGACCTCAGAAAGCTGAAATTAGGCTGTAAAAGCTTGGAGAGGGATTGGCGCTAAGATTATAAGGAAACAGATAAGGTGAATTTAAATCGGAGCCTCCTTGAATATAAGAAAATGATTGTGCAGGCGAAACAAGAGTACTTCACAAACCGGATTAATTTGGCCAGTAATTCATCAAAGGAACTATTTAGAACAGTTTCCTGCCTTGCATCCCTGAAAGTGCCAGGACCTCAACCTAGCCAAGAGTTATGTGAGGCTCTGGCCAAGTTCTTCCAGGCCAAAGTTGATACTATTTTCAAGGTCTTCCTGGATGGAGATAAGAGCGACCCTCTTAGCTCTATTCAGAATGTCGAAGTGGGAGAGTTCCAAGGATCCAGGTTAGAGCAGTTTACACCGCTGAGCACGGAGGAGACAACTAAATTGCTTCTTGCGGTGAGATCAGGATCCCCTTATGACTCGTGTCCGGCAACGGTTGCCAAAATGGCATACGTACCTATTGCCGCAGCTTTAACAATGATTTTCAACAATATGTTTGTGACTGGACTATTTCCCTCTTGTTGGAAACATGCTTCCGCCCTTCCACTACTGAAAAATCCTAATTTGGATATAACGGACCCTAATAACTATCGTCCTATTTCTAGGCTTCCACTACCAGCCAAACTAGTGGAAAAAATGATGAACTTTCAACTTAGTGCCTTTTTAGGTGCCACCCGGGCTCTAGATCCCTCCCAGCAAGGGTTCAGAGCCGGTCACAGTACTGAGTCCGCTCTGATTAAAGCAACGGAGGAAATCAGAGAAGTGCTGGATCTCGGAGGCAGAGCGGCGTTGGTCCTATTGGACCTATCCGCGGCCTTCGACACGGTACATCATGGGATTCTGATGGACCGGTTGAGGGATTGTGGGGTTCAAGGGAAAGCTTGGGACATCTTGAAAGCTTTCTTAACCAATAGAGACCAGTGTGTGGCAATGGGTGATTACGCATTAAAACCTTTCCCGTTGCCCTGTGGTGTTCCGCAGGGCTCTTCCCTAAGCCCCACACTGTTTAATATTTACGTTACCTCACTGGCCCCGATTTTCAGGTCTTTTGGTTTTGATTTAACATCTTATGCAGATGACACACAAATTGTGGTGTCACTGTTACCTGGCAAGGAAGAAGGAATAGCCATGCAATTTCAGGAATGTATGTTGGCAGTGAGTAGGTGGATGGCTGATAATTGCCTCAAATTAAATACAGCCAAAACTGAGGTCATTGTATTTGGCGCAAAGGAGGACTTTTGGAGTCCTCGCTGGTGGCCGGAGGAGATGGGTACCCCGCCTTTACCGGTCGCTAAGGTGAAGAACCTGGGTGTCCTAATTGATGAGCAGCTCACCTTTAGGCCCCAGGTTAATGCTGTAGCATCGTCAGTATTCTCTATACTTAAAATGATGCGGAAGATTCTCCCTTTCCTTCCGGAGAGCAGTAAAAAAACAGTTATCACTGCATTAGTGCTGTCGTATCTAGATTATTGCAACAGCCTGCTTCTGAATGCTCAACAGGGGCTTCTTATTAAAATGCAGGTGTTGCAAAATGCGGCAGCTAGACTTCTGACGGGCATACTGAAGTATGCCTCCATCTCGTCCGAAATTACAAAATTACATTGGCTGCCAGTGCGGAAGCGGATTTCTTTTAAGGCCTTGTGTCTGGTTTTTAAGGCCTTGCAAGGCCTGGGGCCGGCCTGCCTGATGATCAATGGTATCTCCCTCCCAGACATTTAAGGTCAGCTGGGCAGCGCTTGGTCAAAGTTCCTCGTATAAAGAAGGCACGGTGGGGAGGCAGGAGCTTTGTTTTGGGGCGAAGGCCTGGAATGCCCTGCCCCTCGCCTTGAGGAACATGACAGACCTGATGGCTTTCAGGATAGGCATTAAAACTTGGCTGTTTACACATCCATTTTATTCTGGCCTGAACCATTTGGAGTATTCATCTAGCGCCAGGACACCTTCTGGTATAAATGCTAAAAATAAATAAATAAGGTTGACTCCTTCAGCTATTTTTGATGCAATTTATATAATAATACACTTGGTTCGTTCTACAGCTTTTTGAGCCTTACTGATTATTTTGGGTGTGAGCATATATTTTGGATATCGCTTTTTGTGTGGTGCATGCTTATGGAGTCCTCTCCCGCCTCTACTTTGAAGGCTGCTACCTCATCTTCAGTCATGATACAAGTGCTTCTACTAAAAGACTGAAAAAGGATCCTGGTTCCCCTTCAAAGTCTTCTTTACCTCTGACTTTGGAGGATCTTATGGAAGAAATCAAACATTTGAACACTTTTTCATGGAGACTAATGTTACACTCCAACGTATTGAGAAAAAGTGGTCTACGTTGGAGTCCAGGGTGTCTGATGTTAAACAACGGATCAGTGATGTGCAAGATGCCGCCACCAAAATTGATAGTATGCCTAAGGAGATAGTTATCTTGACGCAGCAGACTAGGGACTTGGAAAACCGAAATAGGCAAAATTATCTCAGAATTTATGGTATTCCGGAAGGAGCTGAGGGGCTGAACATGCTTGCCTATCTTGGGGTACATATCCCAAAGCTGGTGGATCTTAAAGAAGGAACACACCTTAACTTGCAGCGTTCTCTTAGTATTGGCCCCAAATCTTCTGCTGCTTCAAGTTCTGGATGTCCTGGAGTAATAATTGTTCTTTTTTTAGTATATCATGAGCTTCTGATGGTGTTATCGGCAGCTAAGCAAAGAAAACAAATGTTATGGTCTGGTCAGAAGGTATTTATTTCTCAAGATTTGTCATGAGCAACTGACACTCGCCAGAAGGAGTTATTATCTTTCCGGCCAATTTTACAATCTATCTATCTCAAGATATGGACTGTTGCACCCATGTTTCTTTAAAGTCACTTATAAAGACCACACGTTCTCTTTTGATGTCCCAGATCACCTGAGGAAGTTTATTTTCTAGCACAAGGGTGAAGCAATGGATCTTGGGAAAACCTGAACACATGAACTCCTGGTTTCTAAGATGCTTTTTCTGCTATGGGCAATGATCTTCATCAATTTTTATGGAATTTCATTCATTATATCTCTTATTTCTAGGTTTTAAATATGATGACATAATGGTAGCATGTTTAAGGTTAATGTTGTTGTTTTTTTTATGTTTGTTATCTTCAGTCAAGTAAAGTGAAGTCAAATAACTTTATTCGGTTATTACACATAAATAACCATAAAAGTACAATAAAATCACATCATATTTTAAAAAGGAATAAAAAGCTGTCCAAGTTCATACAATAGGCTCATTACAAATTATACATGTATTGATTTCCTTGAAATAAAAACATTTTTAAGAAAGGCCGAGACAGATGCTACAGTGAATATATTGTTGAGCTTCTGGATTGCTAAAAAGGCAGGTCGACATTGTCTAAAATCCATGTACTTTAATATGGACATTATCCATCTTTTCCTCGGAATTGTATAGAGTTTGCAAAAGAGCAAAATATGCATATCTGATTGATTGGATTATCTTCAGTCAATTGGTCTAGTTTTTAAATATTATTATCTCTTATTCCCCTTTACAGTCATATGTTGTCTTCCCTGGACTTCCTCGGTTGGTTTGATGTGTTGCCCTCCGTATACCTCCTTCCTATGCCGCCTATTGTTACAAATTTTCCTCATGTCTGGTGAGATGTTTTTGCTAATTTTTTAAGTATAATGCAGCTCTATTGTAGCTTATGTATCGTGTTGTCTTGTTGATCTTAGTTATATGATTGGTTGAAATGTGTTTACTTCTCTCCACGATCTCCGTTTCTTTTTCATAGTAATGATTGTCTCCAATAAATTTTTTATAAATGTTTGCCTTTTGTCCATCTTCAGTTTTGGGCTTCCCCACCTATTTATTTATTTATTTTTGAGTTCTATAGAGCGCAAACTTGACCCGTTAGGGTATCAGAGCGCTTTACAGGAATCAGCAGTAGTATACAAAAGGACATTTTACATTTACATTTTACGAGAAATAAAGGTTCCAGTGTCCATGGTGGGAGGCCCGGAGGTGCCGGATGAATAGTGTCTGGGTACTCTAGGAGGATGCATTAGACGGAAGTAGAGCAAGGTCTCTGGGTGATTAAAAGGCAAAATTTAGGCAAGGAATTTGCCCATTAGGAAGGTTTTGGCATCCTTTTCGAAGGGAGACAGTGAAGGGATTCTTCTAATGGCGGGCGGGAGTGAGTTCCATATTATTGGTGCGGCCCCAGAGATGGCCCAATTGTACATTTTCTTTTTCTGAATATTTGCAGGTTGGAGCAAGAGGTCTCTGGTGGACCGGGAGTTTCTAGTTCCTCTGGATATCACAGGTTTCTGGGCAAGATATGCAGGGGAGTGATACATGCCAATTTGAGTTGGATTCGGGCCTGTAGAGGAAGTCAGTTCAGAGCTTTCAGATGTGGTGAAATGTGGTCGAATTTCCTTGAGCCTGTTAGTGGTCTCGCAGCCGCATTGAGGCAGGCTTTTAAAGGTGCCAGGGAGATCTTGGGTAAACCTGAGAGGGTAGATCAGCCATATTCCAGTCAAGAGATGACTAATGCCTGGACTGCCGTTTTTAGGTTGGGAGTATCAAGGAAGGGTTTCAGTTTCCTTAGGTAGCTCAGGTGGAATCCGGCTGATTTGGCCATCAAGCTGATGTAGTCCTGCATGCTCAAGTTGCAGTCAAGGGTTATTCCAAGGGATTTGGCCGAATCCACGATGGTCAGAGGGCAGTTTAAGGCTGTGATGGCCTTAAACTGCCCTCAGTCTGAGGCCTGAAACAGACCTGAGTCTGAGGGTTGGTTTTGGGTGGGGAAGTTAGTAGAAATTCTGTCTTCTTTGCGTTGAGTTTGAGTTGATTAGAGGAGAGCCATTGGACAGTCAATTTCAAGGCTTCATTCAGGGAAAGAATTTTATGTAGATCTGGGTGTCGTCAGCGTACGTGTAATAGGAGATATTCGCGGTGTGTAGTACTTCTGCAAGGGGTTCAAGGTAAAGGTTGAAGAGGGTGGAGGACAGGGTTGGTCCTTGGGGGACTCCAACTGTGACCGGAGAGGTTGCAGCCAGGTTACCATTAATTAGGAGCCTCTGTGACCGGTTATGGAGGAAAGACCTAAACCATTCAAGAACAGAGCCATCCATTCCCATCATGAGATTGAGGCATTCGAGTAGTTTTTCATGGTTGACTGTGTCGAAGGCCGAGGATAGATCTAAGAGGATTAGGAGACAGGTTTTGCCTTGGTCAAGGGCTTGGAGGGCATTATCCACGATGTGGAGAATGGTAGTTTCTGTGCTGTGCCCAGGCCTCAAACCGGCTTGGAAGTCATCTAGTAGGTGAAAGTTGGTGATGTGTTGGCTCAGCTGCTGTTGCAAACATTTCTCCAGAACTTTAGCTAAGAGTGGGATGTTAAAAATAGGTCTAAAGTTGTCAGGAGAGGCAGGATCAAGCAATGTTTTTTTTAAGATGAGGAGGACTTGGCCGGATTTCAGAGAGTCGGGTATCGATCCGTAAAGAAGGGAGGCATTAATTATTGCAGTCCAGCTAGGAATGATGGATTGGTCGGCAGCAGCTAGGCAGTTAGAGGGGGTGGGTCATTAAAGTGGATGTTCGGGTTTAAGGTAGTTGTAGATTATGGTTCATCATAGATTTTGAAGTCGGTCCAGTGCGCTTGGTTTTTGGTTGAGGCCTGTGGAGGCGGCGCGGAGGGAGGAGGCAGGCAGATCTGTAAGGGGTTGAGAGTAAGTAGCGGATCTAAGTTAATTTCCTAATGCTTTGATTTTGTCAGAGAAAAAAAGAGGAGAATTACATAGATGATATTAGTGACTTTGGGGTTTCTTTTGATGGTTTGGCCAGTTTGTTAGATTGGTGTTTGACCAATTCAAAGAGTTTGCGGGGTCTGTTCTTGGCATTCCCCTGTTCATATCTGGAGAATTCTTTTTTTGAATTGAAGATGTTCCTGTTGTAGGCATTTTTGGCGTTGCAGAGAAGTTTTAAATGTGTGGCTGAGGGGTGCTGTCTCCAGATTCTTTCTGACTGCTGTTTAGGGACCCATTAAACCAGGGGTTTCTGTCTTTGAGTTGGGTTCTTTTTAGTTTTAGCGGGGCAAAGTCATTGAAGAATATCAGTTATAGTTGCAGAGTAAAGTTCATTGAGGTCAATGACCATTGTGATATGGAGGGGGGAGGTCAGACTTACGGCGAGCCGCCAGTTTCCTGGGATCAAGATTCTTGGTGTCTCTAACCCAGCATTTAGGAATCACTTGTTGTGGTGCCCTTGTCTTGTGGGTGCCAGGAAATAGGAAAGTGATAGCGTGGTGGTCAGACCAGTCACAAGGGTCTATAGCGATGAGCTTGACTGTTGATTCCTTAGCGATGATCAAATCTAGAGTGGTGCCTTTCGAGTAGTGTAGGGAGTGAGCAGGCTTGGGTTAGGGCTTGGTCGGCCAGGAAATCTTTGATGGCGTTGACATGAGGTTCCTTGGGGTCGTCCCAGTGCAGGTTGAAGTCTCCAAGGAAAATGTCCTTAGAGTTGGAGGACAGCTTGGCTGTGATGATTTCCATGAGGTGGTCAGTAAAGGCGTCATTCGTGCCTCGGGGTGGTAAAAGATGTGCAGATTGCACAGTTGGGTGGTGTTGCTGCATATGGAAAGTACAAGGTATTCACAGGACTCTGTGGTATCTGCCAGGAGTTCCGTGACAAGGAGGTTAGAGCTGTAAATGCTGGCAATACCTCCCCCTTTTTTTGCTAGATTGCCTATCCAGCCTTGCAATGTTGTAGTTGGGAGGGACTAGGAGGTTCAGGCATGGAGATGAGGATTTGTTGAGCCACGATTCGATCAGTGAAGGTTTTGGCTCAGTATAAGACTTGCAATATCGGCGGCATGCTTACTGCTGAGCGGCAGTTAATTAGGAGCACAGACAAAGGGGGGGTCGGAGAGAGTGTTGTGTGATAGGGCAGAAAGGGGTACTGGCGCTAGGTTGCTATCGACCACACTTCTGATGCGAAGGGTAGCTGATCTGTTGGGGTGGATTGCGACCGTGCGGATGGCATGTTCGACATTCATGTCTAGTGGACTAGGGGTTACTGGGGCAGAGTTGTAGGAAAGAAGGATGGTTAGAATTTCCTCTTCAGTAAGATCTAGCGGACTAGGGGTGACAAGGGTAGAGATGTAGGAGAGGAGGAGAGCTAGAATTTCCTCCCTCCGAGAGGTGGCATGGTTGCTTGCGAGGGTGAAGGTGTCTCAAGGATATCGGTAGTGAGTGATTAGGGGAGCTCTGTGATAGGGAGGAGGGTGGGGTTCCATGGAGGCTTGAACTTAGAGAAGGAGAGTTCAGTGAGATTAAGGAGGTTCTTTAGATCCAGAATGGCGTTATGGATGCGCTGCATTAATTAGGCTTCTCTGTAGTGCAGAGTTTCGAGATCCATATAAGAGGGAGGCGCTTGAAGGCAGGGAGACAGTGGTTTTGTAGCGGTTCTATTGGCATGCATTGGTGGCAGGGTAGAGGGGCTGGCTCGACTTGTGTCGTAGGCCAATGGAAGAGTTACAGTCTCAAGGTCAGAGAGAGGAGCCGGTGGGGAGACCAAAGGTCTGGGAACAATTCTGTTGATATAATGTTTGGCAGCCTACTCAGCAAACCCCAAAATACAAGACTGTATTCTCTACTGATGACGGTTAATAAACCAGAAACACGTGTCTAGAGATCAGCACGATCTGCGCCAACCTTGGCGAAATGCTCTAAAATATCAGAGCGAGCTACAAGAGACTGCATTTCCCAGAATGCTAGGGGTGAACCTTGCCTGAGAGGTCAGCGGTGTGCTCCCACATCCTGTTGAACAATTCTGGTGGTAGGCCCAGGAGGCGTGACAGGGGGGTTAGGTTGATCTGAGATGTGAGCCTTTGGGGGGGTGGTTTGTGAGTGGCTGGGCATGCTAGTCGGGGGATCGTCAGGGCGGGTGTTTGTTACCCTGCAGATGTTGTGCACAGAGTTTTTAAGGAGGGTAAAAAGGACCGCAAATCTATTGAGGTTATTGGTAGTAGCTTGGATCAAGACAATGCCGTTTTTGTAAAGGGTGATAGTGAGGTCAGCTCGCAAGATTGCAGAGGTTGCTATCGTGAGCTTGATCCCATACGTATGTTCCTGGTTCCGTGTACATTGAGGAGGTGCGCCATGGTTTTGCGCCATGAGGATATCCTTCTGGAGTAGAAAATGTGGTAATTAATGACTGTGCCCTTGTCAGCGCTGTATCGTAGATCAGAGATCAAGGTCTCTGGGTGAGTTTTCAGGGTGGAGTGCTTGAGAGATTTCGCAGTGTTTTGGAGAGGTTGGGAGGATACACAAGAGTATACCAGTTTTCTCCAGTAGCGGTCAGGTCAGGTCCTGCCATGCTGGCTAGGGTGGGGCAGTATAGGATCGAAAATGGGTCACTAAACAGCAGGAAGGGTGATTCTCCCCCTCCCAGAACGTTGGGGAACTATGGTATCAGAGTTGGTCATTTAAAAGCAGAAAGGGTGAGTCTCCACCTCGCCGAACGCTGTCGAATACTAGGGCTGCAGCGGAGTCTGAGAGGCCGGGCCAGCCTCAGCGCCTCAGTGCCTCAGGCTCCTGGCAACGCCATTACAGGCTGGGACCCCAATAGGAGTCGGTGCACACCAGACCCAATGGGAGTGCCGAGGTCACGTTCAGCGCAGCACAGCAAGGCACCAGGGGATCCCTCTGGAGTACAGCTCCTCAATCACCAGAGTGGAACAACATCTCGGGCACACCGCAATATTTCTACTGCCCAAGCTAGGAAGGTGTCTCCGCTGTCCCTGATACTATCAAGACGGTCATCAAATTTGCAAAGTAAACACGTCTTAGTAGAGTACCTGCATGCCATGGTTTCCAGCTGTAGCACATATAGAGCCAGTGGTTTGACCCCACCCCTGAGCACACAGTAGTTGCACCCGGGGGGCCCCACCGAAGGACGCAAAACCATCTGACTCAGGAACGGTTGGGGAGTGAACGGGGGAAGAGACACACCGGGTATAAGAAAGTCATATTTCACACCAGCCGCTGCACTCCAGGCAAGTGCCGGACAACGCAGGACACCTAGAGAGGCTTTATGTGGCGTCAAGATCGAAGGACCTCTGCTGGCATCAGGGGGCCTCGAATCACTAAAGTCAGGTTGGCAGGCACCGGGTCAGGATATGCCCACAGCAGGCAGCCGGTCTACGGGCCGGTCGGGCACTGCAGCGAAAAGGGTAGCCCGGCACGCACCGGGTTGGATAGGCCTACAGTGAGCAACCGGCCTCCGGGCAGGTCAGGGCGCAGCAAGGAGGAAAAGCAACAAAATGGCGACAGAGCCCAGATGGCCGATAAGACAGGTCAGGGCGCTGCAGCGAGGAAGGCCTCGGGTCGCTTAGGGCAGGTCGGCAGGCACCGGGTCAGATAGTCCCACTGCGGGCAGCCAGACTCAGGGTAGGTCAGCAGGCTGCAAAGAGGAAAAGCCACAAAATGGCTGCAGAGCCCAAATGGCCGCTGAAACAACACCACCCCGCTGGTCTCAAAGCGGGACATCGATCCTCCGGAAGAGGAGGGGGAAGGACTTGCCGGCCGAGTGCAGGCCTCGAAGTGTGTCCTCAGGATCGTTGTCAGCCGAACAGGACTCGTCACCAGCCACGTCGGCAAGCAATGGGAGAGTACTACAACAGCGCTGGCATCAGAGGACTTAGCTCTGGTTAACAGGCATGCACAAGATCAGGGAAGCCCAAACAAAAGGTGATTGCATTGACGGCTCGAAGCTGTGGATGTGCACCCTCTTGCTGCAGATTGGTCTTGGAGCGAGGGACCATCCCAGCCGTGCCAGATTTTGGACTGAGACAGTACAGACTGGTGTAACAGTGGCGTTCGATCACGCAGGTGAGTTGCATGTCGAAATCTACCTCCGAGCTATTTCCCAGAGGGTGTGAGCAGTCGGGTCCTTAGGCAGGAGGGTTGAAGGCCGGTATGAGCGGTTTTAAACAGGGAAAAACTACCAAATGGTAATCCCAAACTGGGAGCTCTTCTGGAGGCTCCTACTTGGCGGCCATCTTGCTTTCTTCTTGCCTTATTGGTTTTAAAGGAACTATAATCTTTTCATGATGTATGTGTTTCCATTCCCCTCATGACTAAAGCTATTCAGCTTTTTGTCATCTTCAATATCTTGCCTTGCTTTGTTCCTTATTTACTTTTCCTTTCTCCTTTCTCTCTTGCATCTTTCTTTTTTCTTTTTCTCTTGAATTTCACTATGTTTCACAGTTTTTTATTGATTTTTATGCTTGAATCATTTTATATTCTTAGAGAGTTTAATGCTGGTTTCATTCATTCTTTGGTTATATTGGTTTAATACGTTTGTTAAAATAGTACAATGGTAAATTCCCTTAGGGTTATTTCATGGAATGTTAAGGGATTGCGTAATCCTATTAAAAAAGCAAAGAGTTTTGATCTAATTTGCTCGCCTTAAATGTAATATTGCTTTAGTGCAGGAAACACACTTACTTGATAAAGATTTGAATCACTGAGCAAAAATTGGGTTGGTCAAATTTTCTGTTCCCTAGCTCTTAATCACAAAAATGGGGTAATTATTTTGGTCGATAAAAGCCTTCCCTCTGTGGTTGAGAAACTGTGAGAAAAAGGGAGTGACCCCACTAACCAAGAGACAGGGTACTCTGGGTAATCAATATGAAAAAGGTTCTCTTACTTAAATAAAAATTGTCGACATTAATCAAGAATCAATCAGCCGTACATCAACCGTACAACCACTCAGGTAATAATTCTTATTCACAAATACGGACCCAAAGAACAATTATAAAAACATAGATAGAAACCACTGTTCATAGTAAACAGGTCAGTTTTAATAAAAAATCTAATTAATCCTAATACAAATCAGGAACATAAAAACTATTTAATATGGTATGTGTTAGCAAATCATCAAATTGACAGACAAATCACTAAAATTACATGAGAGACAAAAGATAAGTGAAATATTAAAAACATCAAGATTTGGTTATTCCGAATGAATCAGCTTGATCAGAGTCTATCAATATTGGTTAAATTAGACTCAAAACCGTTCCTCGAATATAACCCTATACCCGAAGGGCGTTGACGCGTTTTGGTGGCTGTAGATTTATTTGGAAACCACCTTCATCGGGACAAGGGTAATAATAGTCTCTCCTATTTATAAAATATATTCAAGTATGCCTTTTGAGACCAATGTGATGTGTGGAGCCGCACTCCTAACACGATATATTCTCGCGATGATATTAAAATTCTCTAAAAATGATAGGAATAGATATGATGATTCCCTAATTGTGCCTTTCCTGATGAAGGCTCAATATTCCTCAAATCTTTTTGGGAGGCCGGTGCTTAGTTCAGCAAAAGTATTCCCCTGTTATATCAGTGGGATCCTTTAGTCAGGCAAGGTTGTCCAAACTTAAGGATATTATGTTCAGATTTTTTCTGGGAGATGAGGAAAGCGTAGTTTCTCTCTATCGCCGTAACCGATTCCCTCTATACGTTTAAAATCTTCTGTTTAAGGGGATACAGAGTCGCATATTTCGCTGTCTCGTGCTGCTTCACGATAGAAAGGTTGAGAAAGTGGAAAATGATGCATATGGTAATTCATGCTACCTTACACCATATGCCTATTTCTATATTAAACATGTACGGACCCACAGGCATAGATGTACACTTTTGGAATAAAATGTCAGATGTTTTGTGCTCCTGTTCTAATGCTCATTTAATAGTTGGGGGTGACCTTCTTCAAATTGTTGACCCGTTCTTGGATAGGAAGTCTCAAGTTAAACATTTCCACATTTTATTTATTCCAGGGGATTAGTGGATGCTTAAAGAATATATTCTCCGACATTTTAGAATATACCTTTTTCTCACCAACACACACATCCCAATCCAGAATTGATTACCTATTCCTTTCACCACCTCTAGTTGCTTCACTTACACATGCTGAGATTGGGAGAATTTCTAATTTCAAGCAAAGCTCCAGGTTATAATGGATTTGGATCTATTGCCTGAGATCTCTAAGACTAACAGACAGTGGTTTAGTAATAACTTATTGAAGGATAAAGAGTTTTTGCGGAATTTTGATTGTTTAATACAAGGGTTTTTTTCTGCATAACATTATACATGATATTCCAATCTACACTGTTTGGGATGCTTTCAAAGGCTTCAACCCAAGGTGATATAATTAACTATGTTTCAATTAAAAATAAGAATGCTAATAAAGAGTCCTCTATTTTACTAAAGTCCATTAAACAGCTAGACCCTGAATTTTTCACTACTAAGAATGATACTGCGTTTCAGCATTCAATGAGTGTTAAATTTGAATTTAATAAAAGCTCAACTGAGGAGGCTGCCAGTATGCTGTCAAAAATCAACTCCAAGTTCTTTGGGGGATGCAACAAGGCAGGCAAACTAGTTGCTAAATATTTGAAACTTAAGTCTCAAAAGTCTAAAATTGTTAAGATTTTAGATGAGAATGGGAATCCTCTTTTTAAAAACAATGATATTTTGAAATGCTTTACTGATTTCTATACAAATTTTTCTACACCAGACCACTTTCCCACCGACGAGGCACTGGATCCCTATTTTCACTCTCCTCCACCAACACTGCAACAGGTACATGATCTTTCTTTTCAAGAGCAGCCTATTTTGGTTGCTGAACTAAAGTCTGCTCTTAGTGCTTTACCTAAAGATAAAGCACTGGGTCCTGATGGCTTTACCGCTGAATTTTACTCTTGTTTTTCGTATCCTTTATTTTCCCACTTACTTACTTTGCATCAGTCTTTTCTCCCACAAAATGAAGCTAAGGGGCCTTTTTAGAGGCTATGATTTGTTTGATCCCTAGAAAATGATAAGGAACCCTCCGTATTTGTCAATTATAGACCCATTTCCCATATTATAGATTGCGAGCTTTTAATCAAGATCCTATCAATTAGGATTTCTCCTCTAATTCCTGATATGGTTGGACTCAAGCCGACTTGATTTGTCAAGAGTAGACACATGACTAACAATTCTAGGCTGTTTCTGGATATTTTACATAAGGCTTCTTCTACCTGTACTTCTATGGCTGCAGTGACTTTACATGCCGAAAAGGCATTTAAAGTGGAAGTTCATGATGCGGCCTTACATGGCATGGTTTAGGTCCAACCTTTCTTTAATATGTAAGCTTACTATATTCCTCACCGATGACGTCTGTTTTTCTAAATGTTTCCCAATCTTCATATTTTCCCCTTTTCCGTGGTACCAGACAGGGATATCCTCTCGCCCCATTGCTTTTTATTTTATCCTTAGAACCCTTCTTACATACTTTATGTAATTCACCATAATTTCATGGCTTTCAACATAAAGATACTGAGATTAAGTTCTCAGCCTATGCTGACAATGTGATCCTTTATGTCTCTCAACTGTAAACATCAATCCTCTGTCTTTACTAATCATTTATCATTATACTCTAGTTCATCTGGATACAAACTGAATTTTTAAAAATCTGAAGTACTCCCTCTCAAGAAATATTGTTTGAAGAGTATGTTCAAAGGTACTGGGTTTAAATGGTCTCTACAAAGCATCAAGTGTTTGGGGATTAAATAGTCTACTTCCATTGCAAAGACAATCCAGATCAATTTAGAAGATGTTGATCACAAGATTCTTCAAATGACAGAAAAATGGTCCCCATTATATTTACCTTGGTGGGGAAGGTTTCCAACTATCAAGATGATGTTTTTACCTGTCATTAATTTGTACCTGTCCATGTTACCTATTAAAATACCAGTGACATTTTTTAAGTTATTAAATAAATCAATTACGGCGTTTTCATGGAATGGTAAAAAAGTGTGTATCTCTTTAACATCTCTTTGTAAACCCATGAGTTGGGAGGTGTACATTTCCCAAATTTTCAGCAATACCATATGCCTTTATTTTAAAACAGTTCCTACCTTATATGGAAGGCATAGACTCTTCACCCTATAGTATTTGGTGCAGATTGGAAGTCTCATAAGTGTCACCATTTCCTTTTTATTCTTTACCATTTTTCTCGTAACCTCCAAGAACTTTATCTGCTCCATTCATTAAGTATTTTAGTTTCCTGTCTTCCATTCTCCTCACAAGGTCCTTATCTCTGATACAACAATTACTAGAAACCTCTATATGGCATAACAAATCTCTAAAAATTTCGAATCAAACTATCTTTTGGAACAATTTGGCCCTGAAGGGTATACTTCAAATCAAACAATTGCTGTGTGAGATGACTCCTCTTACTTTTTCTGAAATTCAAAACAAATTTGCTATTCCCTCTAGTTATGTCGTTAAATATGAGTCTCTCAGGAATGCTCTTAGGCAAGCCTTCTCCACACTTACTCAGTCCCAATCTCATATAAGCTCCTTGCCTCCTGCTTCAATTGTACTTTCGTCATCTCTTAAAGCTTCATATACATATATATAAAAATATATGCATTATGTTACTCCTTCCCATCCTAAGACCAAAGTTGAGACATTGTTGGGACCCTGACCTTCAATATTCCTTATCTTTAATAGATTAGGGTTCTATTTAGAATAAAACACTTCATACATCGCCAAATGCTAGTACTACTCAAACCCTTTATTATTTTTGTATTAGACCATATCTTACCCCAATTTATTTGCAAAAATATAACTCTAAACTCTCCAACATGTGCTGATCAAGTAAAACTCATCCTGGTACATACTTACACATATTTTTTCATTGCCTGCCTACCAGTGTTTTTGGTTACAGGTTTGCAGGACTATTTCCACCATTTGTTCTTTTGATTTCTCTTTTGATGTTAAGGGTATTTTTCTAGGAAGTTCCTCTCGCTCTTGGCCACTACGTTCTAAATAAAACATTTTTTTAGATCTGTCACTAGCTATTGCCTTTCAAGTTATTACATCCAATTGGAAAAATGCTGAAAATATTAATGTCACTAGTTGGTGGAATCTTCTTTGTTCTCATCATAGACTTGATACTGCAGCACCTACATGTACGCTACAAATGATGAATAAGGACCTTTTTTGGTCTCCGCTTACTGGTTACTTAAATAAAAAGCGTAAAGACCCAGGCTATTCCACAATGGTTTTCCAGCCACCATGATTGCTTTTCCCCCATTCCATTTAATATCTTATCTAATAATTTGCCATTGTTACTTTATGAGATAAGTTGTTAATAATTGATTTCATTACATGAATTATTACATGATATACGTTTTATGTGATCCATGTGCAGATTTGCAATACGTAATATTTTTTTTTCTTTTTTCTTTTCTTCTTTTCTCCTTCTCTTCTTTCTTCTTCCTTTTTCTTTTTTCTTTACTTTTTCTTAATTACACAAAATACGAAAAATGTTATGTTTTAAGTACAGAATGATTTAATTTGATATGTTTATGATGTAACTTCTGCGTATGTATTGAGTATTAGTTATTTTTGCTTTCTTGGTTAAAATGTATATTTCAGAGCTTGATCTCTCATTCTGAGTAATATATTATTCTGTACACTAATATTTTATCTAATAAAGCTTTGTTAACTAAAAAAAAAAGCCAGAAGCCCTTCTTTTGTATTTCTCATTTGTAGTAAACCATCGAGATGAACTTCCCGGATATATTTTGCGAATGTTTGTGAAAGTTAATGAGTGTAAAAATAATGTACAACAGCATTTACTTCTTTCTAAAAACAGTTCAATTGAAATCAAATGGTAATATATTAAAGCAGCGATTGTTACATGGCCATTTTTGAAAATGTCCTATTGTTTTCCTAGATGAGGTGCTGTATTGAATTTCTTGAAACCTGGGGCATGTAATTTTAGGCCACGAGAATCAAAGGCATGCACTTTCTGCAAGATACCGATTTTAGATACAATTACATGCGTTTAATTCAAACATGAATCACTAGCATTCAGTTGTAAATCTGGCATAGCTCGGCATTGTGGACCAGCGCTGGACACTCCTGTCGTGATCAATAACATGTGTCTGTTTCACTTTTAAAGAAAAGGTCACAAATCGAAGTTTGGAAGTAATCCATGTCATTAAAATGCATCACATTGATTGTAATGACATTAATAATAACGTAGGGTGTCTTGCTGTTTGTTCGAAAGAGTAAACAGACAGTCATGTTTTCTGCTTCTCGAGGAAGAGGATGTTTTCATCTGTTAGTAATTCTAAATAGGTTTCACTGCTTTCATAGACTCAGCCTGAACAGGGGTGACCCGTATCAGTTATGATAGCGACACTGAAAGGTTTTGGATTTATCTGGTGCAATAATGATCGCCTATCACAGCAGGTTTGGCCTGCTGACATTTAAGGGCGATCTTTAGGCACTATAATAACTGCGGCCTCTGCGCAAACAGGGGGCCTCATTTATGAGGTTTTGCTGTAGGAAAGAGCAGCAAGCCTTCCTGATGCGCTTCATACGGCAAAAGAAAAGGGCGGGAATGCGCTGTATCTATAAGATACCAAAGGAGATGATGGACGGAGTTTTGAACATTGCAAGCACTCACCCCAGTCAACTGATCTGGGTTTAATCCATCATCATTCTTTAGCTCACTCCGCCACCCCAGTTCAGACATGGCCATATGCAAATCAGTCTGACCCTGTGCCTCATCGGAACAGTCCAGCCTGAACTGCCAAGCCATGTCTTCCCTAGACCAGAAACAAGCATCCTGGGACCGGTGTCTGGCTAATCAGCCGTCATCAGCCAGGCCAGCTTGAATTCAGTGGCAAAGTAAACAAGGGACCCACGTCTGGGCATACCCTGCCAACTTAGGGCGAACAAAGCAAAACCAAAGGAGATGATGGCCATATGTAAATCAGTTTGACCCTGTGCCTCATGGGAACAGTCCAGCCCGAACTGCCAAGCCATATCTTCCCTGGACCGGAAACAAGCATCCTGGGACGCTTTGTTCACCCTAAGTTGGCAGGGTATGCCCAGACGTGGGTCCCTTCCTCCCTTTGTCACTGGATTCATGGCTTGGTGGTTCGGGCTGGACTGTTCCCCTGGGAAGGCGTCAGTGCCTAATTTGTAAAATCATAAGTGCCGGGGCTGTCCTCCGTAGGCCACTGCAGCTTGCACCACACATTGCCCCTGCCAATGACACTACAAACACAACTACTAACCATCATTCGTTTCCAAGTGTGACAGTTCATACTATTCCAGGCTCCCAGCGCTATAAGAATGGCTTGGGAGGCACGTATTAGTAATAAAAAATGTAAATTCAACTAATAAAGGGCTGTTGTTGTGCTCAAACCTAAGTTAGCCAGACAGCGCCACCATGTGATAGACTGTCATAAGCCCTAGTGTTGGCAATCAGGCGCCGAGCACCGGAAACCACCTGCTCAAATTAAGCACTGGTGCCACTCCATCAGTCAGTCAAATTAGTGTGTGCATATAATGGGAAGTGCAAAAGTCAGCGAAATGTCAAGTATTCTTTTTTATAATTTTAAGGAGGGCGAGGGGAGGGGCGGGACCTCTCGAGCTTCTGATGGCTCTGATTTGTTCCTCAAGTAAGCCTTCAGCCATGCTGGGAAAATCCTTCTGCCCCCTTGGCCTATTTTTATTTTATCGCTCCTGTCACTTGTCTGAGAGTCACAAGGAATTGCATGTCTGTAAACAGCAGATAAGCCTCAAGTGCTGGATGAGTTGTACTTGGTCCATTTTACTGAGCCACAGTACAAAGGACTCAGGGTATGGGGGTCGTGTGCCTCACAGCGCAAAACCATCACTTAGGAGTAGCAGGGGAGGAAATCCCTCTCCCCTGAGCATTGCAGCACACAACCATGGCTCTCCTTCCTTTTCATTCACTTGCCCTCCCCTCCCTGGACCTGGCAGCACTGGGGTATAGCTACCGGGTTCAGCGAAGAGGGCCTATGTACCCAGGGTATCATAGTGCTTGCCCTCTGCTGCAAGGCCAAGTTTAGGGGTACCCTGGCTGGCCCGCTTCTGTGGGCCTCAGAGCTAGACAATGGCTGCGAGGCCTAGGAGAGGATCCCTACCCTGGACGTCACTGAGTTGGTTGCGGGGCCTAAATTCAGAGCACCAAATTATTGCAAGACATAGGTGACGAGGTGTTTCCGTCACCTGGGCCTCCCAGTGTTAGGTCATGGCTACGAGGCTGGGTCGACCTCTTTCCCTGCGCTTTGTAGCGGAAAACCATGGTTAAGAGGCCTAGGGGATAGGGCCCCCTACCATGGGTCTCGCAACAGCATTGTACTTGCACAATATAGGTGACTGGGGAAAGCTCATGGGTGACAGAAAAGTGAGCTCGGCTTTCTGGGTATAGAAATGGATGGCCGCCTTGCTACTCACGCGATTGCTGTAGGGAGCAGTAGACAGTAAAAATCTTAGACAGTAGGATTGTACAGGGAGGTTTAGGATATATTCAGAATGTAATGTGCATGCAAACATGGAAGCATGACATGGAGGGATGATTGTTGAGGGCAGGCCTTGGACTCTGAATCGTCACTCGTGGTTCATTTCATAGTTCACTTCATGCAAGTCCAAGGCCTGCCTTGAGCAATCATGCCGCTGGCGTCAGGCACCTGACTGTGCAGCAAGTAAGTACAATGCCAATGCCTGGCCTGGGCAAGGAGAAGGCGGGAAGAAAGGCAGGAGCCGGCGCAGAGCCTTTAACTTAACCCCGGACCTGAATTCATTACTTTTGATTGTAGAATGCCACGATGCGGAATGAAGCAGGAGCTAGCCTGCCATAGCAGAGACCATCACGCAGTGTGTCACACCACCCACCACGCTCAAGAAAAAAAAGCAGCGTTGGGAACGGCCTCTACAGTACTTACAGTTACTGGTGGTGGTGGGCTGTCGGGCCGGCACTGGTATTGCCTGCCAAGCCTTTATTCGATAGGCAGCCTAGGCCTGCTGCTGCCTTCACTCGACGTGGAACTGCCTGAACTTGCGATGACTGGTAGTGAGGTGCGTGTGTGCCGGCCCGGGACGTCGAGTTTGAATCTACGCACATTGCTCACACTGCCTGCTGCAGAGCCCTACCCACGAAGAATCAAGTTCAGCCCCCTGCCCAATCAGGGTCCTGGACTCCCGCCCACTGACAGCAACACTGAACTAAGGGCAACCTAAAGCAAATTTGAATCGAAATGCGCATCGTCACGACTGAATCACGTAATGTGCACTGATCTAATCGGACATATTGGAATACCTAAATTATGAGTCGCACTCTGATGGTCTGGACCAGACAGTATTGATCATATGTGATGCGCGCACAGAGTCAGTAAGGTAATTTAATTTAATATACTACCTAGTCTACGCCACATTCACATTGCCATATGCGTGGTGACATGCAGAGTTACAGGCGCATGGTTTTATGTAGACCCGGCCCTGATAAATATGTGCCGGTGCTAAGCACCAGGAAGCACCGGCAGAAATTAAGCACTGGAAGGCGTAAGCTTTTGGCACTGCCTTAGATTTACGATTTCTCGTAAATGTTATGTTATGTTATGTTATGTTATAGGGGGGTGCTTCTATAGCGTACGGCTACTCCGAAGAGTGTCCCGGCGCTGTCGGAGCCTCACAGGTCCAGAGTGGGAAAAAAAAAATAAGGGCAAATGACAGGGGCGAAGCTCATAGAGTGGTATTATTGAAGGAAAAGCAGGGTCTTCAGATCTTTCCTGAAAGCCAGAAGATTGGGACTAGATCTGAGAGAGAGAGGGAGGTCGTTCCACAGCCGGGGGCAATGCCATGGATGTTACTGAGGAACGCCCCCAGCAACACCCATTGCACGCCCCTTTAACGCAGAACACTGCGTTAAAGGGACTGATATTTATCAGGCAGCAGTACTCCGAAATAAGTGGCTTAGTGCTGCCTGATAAATATCACACAGGCTTCTGCGCCACGGAACTTCACAAAAAGTGAAGTTCCGATGGCGTAAGGGGACTCATAAATGGGTCCCAGGGGGTTTGCACTAGATAGAAGATTGCCAGGGGACTTGTAATCGGCCTCTTATTGAGTTTAGTACAAAACAATGGCGTTCCATATTCAAGAGTCTCTTCACATGTACAGCACACCCCCTTAAATATCCACAACTATCACAGCATGCGCTGAATTAACTGTGCAGATTGTAACATTAAATTTGAATGGTGTGCAAGGTCTTGCAACAAATGTTATATTGTTGCAAACAATCCAAGGGCAAAAAAACATGCAGAGACTAGTGGTGCGGGTACATTTAGGTTCTAATTTAAGAATTGAGATACCTCGCGCTCAAGTAGTAGCTCCGTATAAATGAGGTGGCATCATTCTCACAGAATTTAACAAACAAAATACGCAATTCATTATTTTTATTTTGCAAATGTCATTGTTTTCACACAGCCTTCCGACTAGGCATGTCTGCAAATAGAGATAAAGCATTTCGTTTCCGCTCTTCGGATCAGTCACACGGATTTCCTTTTCGCTGGGGCGTACCAGGCCTACACAAGAGATTGGAAAAGGCGAAGATACATTGGAAATGTAAATTAACGAAGGCTCAAGCAGCAAACGTAGACATCAAAAACGGTGTCTCGGGGCCTCACTCGGCGCCCTGTTGACTTTGTGCAAGTCTATTCAGTGCCAGCGTTAGCACAATATTACACCTCTGCTCCAAAGGTCCCTTAACCGTTCATTTCACTGTACACGACACGGATGTTTCCAACACTGTAAATTGCATCTCATGGGGATATTAGGTAATCCTGTGAGATGAAAAATAGAGACCACGAGGGACAATGCTGTCATCAGTCTTAATTTCTAGACCCATAAGTGATTCTTGTCCCAAATTGCAAAGCGCATGTGCTGTTGAAAAGATCTGTCTCACATTAGCGAGGCCTTGCAAGTGCGATTTCTTCATTACTCCCGAGGGCACAGAAAGGCCCCCCGCAGCAACCATCTGTATCTCCCCCGTGCTGATCCCGTTCACCGGCGCAGGTCATCTCGACAGGGGATAAAGAGCACAGGTAATTCATGCCCTGGAATACACTTCGAAGTGGTGCCATACAAATCTTTTACAAATTCACGAACACATTAAAAATGTAAAAACATTTTTTTACTCCTGTGTAATAAAATCGTATTAGAGTTATGAGTTGCTTCCAAGGGAATTCAGAATTGAAAGAATGGGGACAATTTGTACATTTTAAAGCATCATTTTCACATATATTTTTTTAAAAGCCATGTTTTCTCAAGGGGCACTCGTGAACTATTAAAACACTTCCATTGTGTCTCAAGCAGTCTTGACCATGCCCACGGGTGTTGGGATTTCACTCACCCCAAGAATATTTTCAAAACATTTTGAAAAGATGGGACACTTTTCAGGATGATTTCAAGAAATAATGGCTCAATAGCAATTGCCTACACAAGCAACTGGAAAATGTGTTTTCTTCTTGTTTATTATTTTCTAAGCATAGCTTCTACCCTTAATTTAATTTATTCGCCTCACCTTTTCCAGGGAACTTCTCAGGTACGATCAGCAATCTCATTGGAAGTGAAAGAGAGGATACATCACAAAGATAATCAAATCTAGAATTATCAGGTCAACATAAATATACTTATTGCAAATGCTCATACAGCAGTGATATTTTAAATGTTACAAAGTCATTACTGGTTTCGCATGAGACAAGTTACAACAAATTAGAGGTTAGAGGTCAGTAAACAGTACTGATTATCACCAGCTCCAGACACCCACATGGAAATACAATCAATTTATTCCCAAATGTCACATTTTTATTTAGTTACATTAACGAATGCCCCAAATTATATTGTTTTGAAAAAACACATTGTTTGCCTGAGATGTCAGCTTTTAGTTTTAAACAAGGATATATTTTGTGCCCAAATATCAAATTTGTCATTTTCATCGACAACTTACATGCCCTCGTGTCACAAATGGATAGTGTCCTCATCCCCAGTGAATCACCATTACATGCTCCTGCTGCACACAATGTAATACGAATTCACACGGGTGTGTCATGTCCTAACTGTTGAAGGCATCATGAAAATATCATGGACCCCCTGTAATGTTTCTAGAACTCCTAGGTCAGGGTAATACTAAAATAGTCGAAAATTCCTAGGCAGTTACTATGATACAATTTACATTAATCTACTCTGAACATAACATAACATCACTTGGGGGATAACCCAAACTCAGTGCAATAGAACGACAACTGTCTAAAACATATAGAATTTTTTCTTTATTAAGATTTTATCTAAAATTGGGGACATGATAAAAGACAAAATAAATTTGTTCAAACACATTGGTGCATTATACATCTGAGACAATGTATTCACCACGAGTTACGATTGGTGAGCACTCAATCCAAAACAATGTTACTTAAACATCAACATGTACATACATATTATAAACATGCATATAATCAAAACAGACAGTTATAGCATATGACTGATATAGTGTGGCTGGGTGATGAGAGTTCTCAACGCGCGTTTCGGCACAAAGCATGCCTTCATCAGGAGGGCCGCAAAGATATATCCTATTGATCAAAGAAAATATATATAGGACTGTTAAATCATCAATTCATTCAAGATATGATATAGATACATTATTGCACTGAGCCTAGTTGTTTGTGGGTGGAGTCGGTTTACTCAAAGGTTGCCATGGAAAACTATAGAGAAAGAACTACTGTGAGTGCCTAATAGTATAAGCCATCACCAAACGATCAAATTAAGTTCAGAGTATAAAGATTAACATCACCTTTAGTGTATTTACAGACATACACTAGCAATCCCAATTAAATGATATCAGATATCTCCATCATCTCTATTAGAGGTATCATTCTCAGCCTCGCTTTGAATAAATAATAACATCTAATCTTTGACATTTAGATTCAGCGCTGTGAATTCACCACACATCATTGCGCTTGTGGACTTTCCTGATTGACAAAGTTATGGTATCTACAAACACTGCCCATTTCTGTAAGTTCTTGATTCTTGATTCCCTTCTGATTATACTTTACAGTATGGGTGATCACTTTATGGCCTGTAAATACACTAAAGGTGATGTTAATCTTTATACTCTGAACTTAATTTGATCGTTTGGTGATGGCTTGTACTATTAGGCACGCACAGTAGTTCTTTCTCTATAGTTTTCCATGGCAACCTTTGAGTAAACCGACTCCACCCACAAACAACTAGTGCAATAATGTATATATATCATGTCTTGAATGAATTGATGATTTAACAGTCCTATATATATTTTATATATCTTTGTGGCCCTCCTGATGTAGGCACGTTTGTGCCGAAACGCGCGTTGAGAACTCTCATCACCCAGCCACACTATATCAGTCATATGCTATAACTGTCTGTTTTGATTATATGTATGTACATGTTGATGTTTAAGTAACATTGTTTTGAATTAAGTGCTCACCAATCGTAACTCGTGGTGAATACATTATATCAGATGTATACACCAATGTGTTTGAACAAATTTATTTTGTCTTTTATCATGTCTCCAATTTTAGATAAAATCTTAATAAAGAAAGAATTCTATATGTTTTAAACAGTTGTTGTTCTATTGCACTGAGTTTGGGTTATCCCCCACGCGATGTTATGTTATGTTAAGAGTAGATTAATGTAAATTGAATCATAGTAACTGCCTAGGAATTTTCTTCTATTCTAACTGTTGAAGGCACCATCACTCATTGGAAGCTCACAATGTGTCAGGGATTAAAACCATTTGACCAGGGAACATTTGTATAGGAGCGTGCATACAGTCAATCCAGGGGGGCTCACAATCAGCCTTATGTCATGGTTAAGATTATACTAGGGGCTTCGTCTTTTTGTATTTACTTATAAAGTAATTCAACACAGAAAGGTACATTAATTAATATAGAGCATAAAACACATAATTTAAATAACTTGATTTTTAAAAATGGAAATAGCTGTATCAAGTGTTTACAGTTAGATTACAAGTGTTAACAGTGCCTAATTTGGGGGGAAAGGAGTTCCTGTGCACAAAGCTCTGAATGAGAAGCCTGTGGCTGCTGCAATTACACATCGGTGTGCCGAATATCATGATTGATAGTCTTAGACAGGTCATGCCTCAATAATCCAATATCGGTCACTCCCTACCCATTATTCTCACTCTTGCAGGTACCTGCTTTCTACCTTTGGGACCGAAGCTCTGTCTTTCTCTTTCTCCGTCTTTCCGCTTTGTTTTACCCTCTCATGCTCATGGTCACATTCTAATGTCAGTCCCCAAATATAGAAGCCGGTGCCCCTCACCGACAGCCACCAGCTCAAATTAAGCACTGCTTTTTGATTAGCGGAAACGCAAATCTGTGTCTGGCTACCTCCAAATCTGGACGAAAAAGACACGTTCACAGTAACAAAGCATATAAAAAGGAATCTTCTTTTGACTAGCTATATATTTTCACTTGTTGAAACACGCCAGTCTAGAAGTTCAAATAAACCTCCTAGTCTCTTGATCTTAATTTGCTACTAAGTAGAAATGCATTTCCCTACAAATTGCATAAGTACAAACAGAATGTAATGGGCCATGGCATTGTGACTAATAGTGTCCTAGCCTTCATTTTAGGCTTAAAGCCCACCCATTACTTTCTGGTATTTACCATTGGTTAGCTTCCTTGTCCCTCTGATTTCGTTGGTTTTCATTCGTTAGTGACGGCATCTTGTTTCATTTTGCCAGTTGCTCGCTTCAGGCTACGTTGGAAGATTTGGGGTTTAAATCTTTCGATTCAACACACACTAGGCATGTCTCTATTGTCTTGGAGGGTGTTATCAGCTCCCATCTTTGTTGTGTGTAAAACCTGCCCCTACATATCCCCTGCTTCCTGTTCTGGACGTTTACATGTAGAATTATTGGAATATACTGAGCAGCAACTGTGCAGTGTAATTACAAGGACAGTCTTACAGCATGTTTTAAATCAAATCTGGATATTGATCTAAGAATCTTTTATGAATATATATTCAAAACGATGGATTTCAGATTGCTATCACTTGGGAGGTTTGCACATACATTAACTCGTAAATTGACTTCGCATTTCAAGGAGATGATGTGCTGAGGCAACGTGCAGTATGTCTCTTCTTTCTTTCATCTGGAGGGTAATGAAAATCATTATTATTGTATATGTGTGCCTCCTGGACGCCTGCAAACTGTATGTTTGAATTGGGAAATGATTTTGTAATTACTACCAAGCTTCTACAAACAGTAGCTCGTGAGATACTGGTAGCTCTCCAGTTACCTGTAAGTAGCTCTCCTGTGAGCAGCCCAACCTAATACATTAGAAACTTTTGTTTAATTGAAATATTATATCTACACAAACATTGAAAAGCATGTATTTGACATGGAAATGTGTATATTTCTTGAACTCATAAGTTGACATTTGGAGAAAAATGGCTACGTTTCCGAAATAAAAATTCTGATATTAAAGTGATAAATCATGTGACATTGATTACTATCATACTTATTATTCATAATATTACCTTGGTGATAGGGGCTTTGCAGCTTCTGGTGTTATATATTATCCACGTAGAGACATTCTCAATTAAAAATAATTGTGTACTTTACTGCTGGCAACCTTGCTTGATGTTCTGAGGTGATCACTGTTGACAATTTTGCTTGACGTGGCCACTACTGTAATCTTGCCTGATGTGCTGAAATTTATAACACTAATAATATTAGTAGCTTGGGATGACTTTCATTCATGGTAAATAGCTCTTATTACAGAAAATGATGGAAATCCTCTAGACCCTCAGAGAGCTCATCCAGTGCACAGCATTCAAAACCTCAGAGAAAAAAACAATGATATGCTTCCAATTCTGCATCTCTAACAATCGCCAACAATAGGCTCTCCTCAATGTTGCTTTGTTTGGTTATGTCTGTCAGAGTTTTGAGATGCACTGTGCAGGTCACAACTGATGAATCACAGTAGCCTGGGCAAAAATGCTCAAACCAGCCCGGCTTCCATCATCTCATTGAGTAGTTGCTCTCTTTCCATTCATCCTTTCTCTCTGTCTCCTTCTCTACTCTCCCACTTCTCCCTCTCAGGTCATTTGCTCTCTATCTCCCCCCTCCCTCTCTGTTTCTCTCTTGAAGCCTTCCTGTGCCTGCTTCAGTTAACATTAGGGAGCTGAGGATAGTGATAGATGTTCCAAGAGCAGCACCCCCATCATAACAAGCATTGGGAAAGCCAATAGCCCTCACAGATGCCAATGTCTTTTAGCCATGCTCCTGTGTGGCATGGCTAACAGTTCTTAAAAGGCTATAAATTATATAAAGAATGCAATATGACATCAGAAGGTAAACAAAAGCCTATGCGCCTTTTTAATATAACTTTTAGCTATGCTGCACAGCAGCCACACTTCTCTACAACATGACTAATATACATTGGCAAAGCCAAAAGCTCTCCCATAAGCGAGAGCGATTGACTTTGGCAAGACTTGTTATAAAGGGATATTATCAGACTCTCCTGCAAAGACGTGAGGATAGCCACGTTGGTTATAGAAGCAGAAAACAATCTACGGAAAAGCTGTGCCGAATAATTATATTATGATTGACACATGGGTGGCTTGTGCCTTTGTACCTCTAGCTTTTATCAAATTATTTATATGCTCCACTGAAATATTCCATTAACACAGACTGGAGCAGAAATTGCCAAAACAAGTCAATAAATATCTGAAAAACAAGCAGGCCTCTGTGCCTCATTAAGTGACACATACTTTTTCAAACATGCTTTGCCAGTCCCCAATGCCTCTATCTTCCAACATTTACATATGTTATGGGTAGGCCATTCTAAGAAATGTGCTCCTTTCATGGGTCTGAGCCCATCAATAATTAAGAGATATTCTTGTTCTAAATCTTCATTTTTCTCATTTGAGTTTAATGTATTTAGTTGTGAGCAATAATATGTATAGATGCTATTAATCTAATCGTAACAGGACTTTTCTCATCTATTACCTTACAGTATGTAATTCACTGATGTAGTGGATAGTGGAGTCAAAAAGAGTGGTGTTGAGTGTTCACAGGTTAGATAGGCTGCATGACCACTGCTGACAACGTTTTTTTTGACTTGCAAGGACTTCTTTCAGATGATTTGGCTGGTAGTGGTTCTTACTTAACCACTTCGGAGAATCCACCATTTGTAGTGGGATAGAGGATTGGTTTAGATTTGCTGACCTTTAAATGAATCCGTTTGTAGAACTGACAACACAGCAGTGGCATGTGATGACTGAGTTACATAGCTGTTTTGACATAAAGAGTCTCTATTTGGAATAGCTGATTGACAGTAGTTTATATCAAAGTCAAGTGTGACATATCATACCACAACCGTTGTCTAAAGTTCTGAAGAAAAAAAATAAATACATAAATAAATAAATAAATAAATAAATAAATAAGTGAAGAATTACCAAAATGCTGCGTTGGGTGGTGCAAGGGGTGGGCGGCCAGATAATTGTAACTGATCGAACCAGTCCAAACTGCCTGCATAGGCATCACCCACTAGGTAAAGTAAGTTCAAAGCCAGTTTTTCAACATTAGCATTGAAGGTGCGATAGCTCTAGAGTGCTCCGTGCAACAGGATAAATTGCAAAACATGCTCCAGCTCCACGTCGGCTCTTATCCTTTATGTGAGCCGGCACATGATAGAATGAAATCCAGAGGCTTGGCGGCCTACCAATGGAATCAGATCTCACACAGAGACATACACACCCTCTCTCTCTCTCTCTCTCTCTCTCTCTCTCTCTCTCTCTCTCAAACACATACACACTCTCTCTCGCGCACACACACATGCACACACACACATGCATGCGCACACATACACACAGGTTAGAATTTGGCCTCACATATCAGCGATTGTCCACGAAAGCAACTTGTCTGAAGTTCTGACCCAGGCTAAACAGGGCCAAAGCCTACACTGCAGCTTTGCCAGGCTAAATTATAGCGTTACATGCCTAGGAGGTGTGGGAAAAAAACTTGCCTCATGCATGTTTTAAAAGAGCTTTACACAGAAAATACCGTCTATGTTTCATACCTAAGCGCAAACAGCATTTCGGAGGAGAAGCTCACGATCAACAGCTACAAACAACTCCGACCACAGGAGTTCTTAGGTGAGCCCGTTCCAGTATCCTACAAACTAAAGTTAATGCTTTCGAGATTCGGGCTAATCTCGACCTTAGATTCTATATTGCCACCGGTAGCTATCTAACTACAAAAAGGAGTCTCTGATGCATATGATCTGTACCTGTTGTCACTACACAACGAGTGAAGACTATGGGCTAGGGCACCGCTTCTCTTGCATAATATCCACTCACAGCACTGGTACATCAGCGCTGTGAAATAGTGCATTGTATAAGGGGCATAGGTCAAATACAGACCACTGGCCCATTGCAAAATCTCATTCTTTCCTTTCACTCCAAGTTAATGTTAATGTTAATGTTATGGTAATTTGTATAGCGCGCGGCTGCCCCAGCCAAGGGGCGTCCCGGCGCTGTGAGCAGACAAAATGCAGAGAGTTAGAGGCGCAGAGAAAAGAAGAATTATTGGAAAAGATGAGTTTTGACCGCCTTTCTAAAGGCTAGCAGATCCTGTATGCCACGGATAGCTTCAGGCAGGCTATTCCATAACTTGGCAGCCAGAAAGCTGAAAGAACGGCCTCCTACTCTGGCAAGTCTGGTACGGGGTATGATCGCCAGATGCTGTCCCTCTGGGCGGAGCGGTCTCCTAGGAGTGTACTCTGACAGGAGGGGGCGCAACATTGGGGGAGAGGCGGTTTTAAGGATTTTAAAGGCTAAACACAAAGCCTTGAACTGGATCCTTTTGCCCACTGGGAGCCAGTGCAGTTTTTTCAAGACCCCGGATACCGAGGAATGGCGAGGGAGACCTACCAGAGCCCTGGCTGCCGCATTCTGGACTCTCTGTAGTCTGGTTGTTTCAGCCAGATTTGCCCCCAGTAAGAGAGAACTGGCATAGTCCAGCCTAGAAAGGATGGTCGCCTGGACAATTAGCTGGCGAGTGCGGCAGTCGAAGAACTTCAAAATAGGTCTGATGTTACGTAGGATGCCAAAGCACGTGGCAGCCACCTTTTTAGTGTGGTCAGTGAACTTTAAAGCAGAGTCCACCCAGACTCCCAGATTTTTCACACATTCCTTAGGCTTGGGAGGTTGGCCTAGAACGTCAGGCCACCAGTTGTCACCCCAGGACGAGGTGTTTTTCCCCAAGAGCAATATCTCTGTCTTCCCGGCGTTTAGTTGGAGGAAGTTCGCCGTCATCCAGTTGGTGATGTCAGTGAGTGTCTGTTTAAAGTGGTGAGCCTCCAGACCACTGTTGTCATTAAGAGCCACCACCAACTGGGTATCATCTGCATAGGATACCAATGCCAATCCGTTTCTTCTAGCCACCTCCGCCAGAGGGCGGACATAAACATTGAACAGGGTAGGGCTCAGGGAAGAACCCTGCGGCACTCCCTGTCCAATGCTGTGCTCCTTAGAGATGTAAGGGGGGGTAGAGACTCTAAACGACCTGTTAGACAGGAAGTCTCTAATCCATCCCAAGGCAGTCCCTGTGACTCCAACTTCCTCCAGTCTCGACAAGAGGACCTCGTGTGACACCGTATCGAAGGCAGCACTGAGGTCCAACAGGACCAGTGCTGCCGTTCCTCCGGTGTCAAGAACGGTATGGAGGTCCTCTGAAACACTGAGCAAGGCTGTCTCGGTGCTATGACCGGCTCTAAACCCGTGTTGAGAGTCATCCAGAATGTTATTGGCAAGAAGGAAATCGGACAGAATGTTGTTGACATGTGTCTCGATGATTTTGGCGGGCCAGGGAAGCAGAGAGATGGGTCTGAAGTTCTCAGGAAGCGAAGGATCTAAGGTGGGTTTTTTTAGGATGGGAGAAACCCAAGCCTGCTTCCATTTGGAAGGAACTCTGGCGGTGGAGAGAGACAGGTTGATGATGTCTCGGATGTGTTCTGTGATAAGTTCGTGAGCTACACAGAAAGTATCCGGCTTTAAGGGATCTGCAGGGGATCCAGATTTTATTTTCTTACCAATTATTTGGAAACTCTCTCGCTCAAGTGTAGGCAGGGAGGAGAGAGAAGGCATGGTAGGGTCAATGATGGCCGATGGCTGCGGACAGTTTGGAAAAGTGTTGTAGATTTTCTTTATCTTATCGATGAAGAAGTTAGCCAGGTTATTACAAAGGTCAGGAGAGGTGGTAATAGTATTGACAGTTTTTTTAGAGGTAAGGTCTTTCAGAATTTTAAATACCGATTTCGAGGTGTTGGAGCTATTGCTAATTTCATTGGCATAATATGTCGCTCTTGTCCTAGAAACCTTACGGTGGTACATTTTTTGAAGCAGGATATAGTCCTGTTTGAGGTTGGCATCATAGTGTTTCCTCCAGCCCCTCTCTGCCTTTTTACATTGCTTTTTTAGAATTGCTAATTCAGAATTATACCATGGACTAGCTGTGTGGGTGCGGGTCTTGGTCCATCTGGCAGGGATCAGGGTGTCGAGTGCCTGGGTAATCCAGAGGCAGAACTGGTTATACCCTACGTCCGGGTCTTCACTTGAGGGTGGGGGGTTCAATACCAGCAAGTTGTGTAGGTCTTCCAGACGGAGTTTTCTCCAAGGCCGTTTCTGAACTAACGGAGTGGGCACCGCTGCCGGGCTCGTATTACAAGAGATAGACAGTATCACTAGATGATGGTCTGTCCAGGTCATGGGTATAGGCAGGCCTGCAGAACCACCAGTAATGTTGGAGAAGATGGGATCAAGAAGGTGTACCGCTCTGTGGGTGGGGCCAATTACAAGTTGGTTCAGTTGAAAGGCCGCGAGATCCGCAAGAAAGGTGGCAACTTTGGGCTCGGTGTCTCTATCAAGATGTAAATTGAGATCACCTATGATCGTGAAGTTAGCCGTTTTGGTAATGTTGGTGCCTAAATATTGTAAGAGTGAATTCGTGAAGGGGGCGTCTGCCCCAGGGGGTCTGTAAACTAGAAGACCAGTAGCACAGAACTGTGGATTGGTTTTGATCGAGAAGCGGGCGCTTTCGCTGCCCTTGATGTTCACTTTGATCAATTGGCAGTCGAAATGAGATTTAATTATGAGCGCCAACCCTCCCCCTCTTGTGTTTCTGTTCACCGTGTGTATGGTATAGCCCGCAGGAGTCGCTAGGTTACAGACCGAGTCCATGCCCTCAAGGAGCCACGTCTCGGTCATGAACAGAGCATCAAGAGAGTGATCAGTTAAGAGGTCGTAGATATCTAAGCAATGTTTCTGCAAAGATCTAACGTTAAGATGCCCTAGCCTGAGAGTATTGATCTGGGGCGGTTTGAGTTTAGTTTTAGTGGAGGAGCAGAGTTGGGAGGGATATAGAAGGGGATGAGATATATGGGCCGGGTTACGTCTGGTGCAAGAACAGGTAAGGTGCTGTAGTCCCAACAACTCTGCTTTAGAGTAGCGCATCTTACCTCCGGAATAGCAGATGACAGAAACATGCGGACGGGCGCAAACGGGCAGCTCTTTGGCCGGTCTTCGGCCGGGCTGCGCGCGATCGCTGCGCGCTCGTGGTGCTGCGAGGGCTAAATAGCCTCGAGGAAGTTAAGCACTAGAGCGCTAACCGCTCTGCGTGCAAGCCAACCGGAAGTGGCTGCCGGCCCCTACGAAGAGCTGCAGGGAGGCGGCTCTAGCAATGAGTCATGGCGTGTGGTGCAGGGGGAATTTTGAATTTTAAAAAACACACTTTCAGAAACACAATATTGCCGAGTACAAATTCCAAACAGAAAAATGTAAGTGTCTTTTAAGTCAGCGCAACAGAACCAGTGCTGCTCACACCAGACAGGGAACATTTAGGGCAGGTCACTCTTCCTTGGTGACCTTTCCTTGGGAGACAGGTACAACAGTTGCTTTTACATTGTCAGGATGTCAGCGATCGAGAAGGTGGGCCCTATTTTTGGGGTTATCTATACAAAACATACAGTTAAACTTTTTAATCTGATGACCCCCATCTGATATTATATTAAGTAGGCTTTAAGCAGACATGCTTCTCAAACATCTGATGTCACTTCTGGGATAGTCTGCTGGAGCAAGAACCTGTTTAATAGGGTCAATACCCGTACATTATGTACCTGACTGAACCAAACTTCCTGTCACATCATTTATTTATTTATGTAAAGAGTTTCATAAAGCACGAACATGACCCAAAGGTGTCAGAGCATTGTACATAGCAATCGTATATCATTACAGCATACCTAAAATAGATAATGTGAGTCTGATCATAACATACAATAACGTATTGAATTACTCAGCATTCTCTGTGGTGATCAAAATCCAAGGCTAGTTAGGGGATCCAATGACCATGATTCAGGCAGGAAGGAATTTGCTGAGTAAGAATCTTTTTTTTTGTGTTCAAAATATTTTATTAAATTTTTGATGAAGGAAAACACAAAAAAGAGCTTAAAAAAGGTACAAACGTTTATCAAGTAAGACAATACGTAAGTAGATAAACATTATAATTTATAATATGTTATAAAGTACCTATAACATAAAAATCATATCACTGTAAAAGTAATGAAAATGAAATCATCATAAGTCTAAATCAGTAACTTTATAGAGCTACTAAGTTAAGTGTTAAGCGTAACATTAGAAAGTCATACTATACTAACACTTCACAGATCCCTACTCCTGAGGCGAAAAGCCGGGAGCCGCATTTTCCTGTTTTAAAATGTTTTAATCTTTTTAAACCATTTGAGTGTATTGATTTACCTGTGTGCCTACTTGATTCACCTGGAGCCTGCAGCTTACGTGCAGTGCCCCCTTTCACTCCGTGCAAACGCCCTCTGGCCGCCGCCATTGACGGCGTGCAACGAGGCCACGCCCCCTCGCTGGCCACGCCCCCCCGCCGAGTTCATAAGCGCTGAATACGAGCGCTGGTGTCTCACAGATCCCTACTCCTGAGGCGAAAAGCCGGGAGCCGCATTTTCCTGTTTTAAGCTGTTTTAATCTTTTTAAACCATTTGAGTGTATTGATTCACCTGTGTGCCTACTTGATTCACCTGGAGCCTGCAGCTTACGTGCAGTGCCCCCTTTCACTCCGTGCAAACGCCCTCTGGCCGCCGCCATTGACGGCGTGCAACGAGGCCACGCCCCCTCGCTGGCCACGCCCCCCCGCCGAGTTCATAAGCGCTGAATACGAGCGCTGGTGTCTCACAGATCCCTACTCCTGAGGCGAAAAGCCGGGAGCCGCATTTTCCTGTTTTAAGCTGTTTTAATCTTTTTAAACCATTTGAGTGTATTGATTTACCTGTGTGCCTACTTGATTCACCTGGAGCCTGCAGCTTACGTGCAGTGCCCCCTTTCACTCCGTGCAAACGCCCTCTGGCCGCCGCCATTGACGGCGTGCAACGAGGCCACGCCCCCTCGCTGGCCACGCCCCCCCGCCGAGTTCATAAGCGCTGAATACGAGCGCTGGTGTCTCACAGACCCCTACTCCTGAGGCGAAAAGCCGGGAGCCGCATTTTCCTGTTTTAAGCTGTTTTAATCTTTTTAAACCATTTGAGTGTATTGATTTACCTGTGTGCCTACTTGATTCACCTGGAGCCTGCAGCTTACGTGCAGTGCCCCCTTTCACTCCGTGCAAACGCCCTCTGGCCGCCGCCATTGACGGCGTGCAACGAGGCCACGCCCCCTCGCTGGCCACGCCCCCCCGCCGAGTTCATAAGCGCTGAATACGAGCGCTGGTGTCTCACAGATCCCTACTCCTGAGGCGAAAAGCCGGGAGCCGCATTTTCCTGTTTTAAGCTGTTTTAATCTTTTTAAACCATTTCAGTGTATTGATTTACCTGTGTGCCTACTTGATTCACCTGGAGCCTGCAGCTTACGTGCAGTGCCCCCTTTCACTCCGTGCAAACGCCCTCTGGCCGCCGCCATTGACGGCGTGCAACGAGGCCACGCCCCCTCGCTGGCCACGCCCCCCGCCGAGTTCATAAGCGCTGAATACGAGCGCTGGTGTCTCACAGATCCCTACTCCTGAGGCGAAAAGCCGGGAGCCGCATTTTCCTGTTTTAAGCTGTTTTAATCTTTTTAAACCATTTGAGTGTATTGATTTACCTGTGTGCCTACTTGATTCACCTGTAGCCTGCAGCTTACGTGCAGTGCCCCCTTTCACTCCGTGCAAACGCCCTCTGGCCGCCGCCATTGACGGCGTGCAACGAGGCCACGCCCCCTCGCTGGCCACGCCCCCCCGCCGAGTTCATAAGCGCTGAATACGAGCGCTGGTGTCTCACAGATCCCTACTCCTGAGGCGAAAAGCCGGGAGCCGCATTTTCCTGTTTTAAGCTGTTTTAATCTTTTTAAACCATTTGAGTGTATTGATTTACCTGTGTGCCTACTTGATTCACCTGGAGCCTGCAGCTTACGTGCAGTGCCCCCTTTCACTCCGTGCAAACGCCCTCTGGCCGCCGCCATTGACGGCGTGCAACGAGGCCACGCCCCCTCGCTGGCCACGCCCCCCTGCCTCCCTACACTATAAACATGTGCCAATGGAGGAAGCGCAGCGGACGAGCGCAGCGGGAGCGCCGTTTGCGCGCCGAAGGCGCGCCTAAGGCAAGCCCGTCTGCGCCCGTCCGCGACAAGACCGCGACAGGCGCAGGAAACTCTGCCCTTATCCCCTCCTACATAACCTTCCAACCTAGCGACCTCCATCGTCTACAGGTCACTAAACGGTGTCCATGTATACTCGACCCAGCTGCACTTTCAGGCCCAGTCAGCTGTATACACTGCCACTGGTCAACTGGACTCCACTCAGCTGTCCCATCGGCATATACCTCACAAGCCCCTCAACCCTTCTTCAAAGGCGGTCTGATTAATGCACGTTCCTTGTGCAAACACAACCAAGATATACACGACCTCATCTTGGAGTCCGACCTCGATTGCCTCATGATAACTGAGACATGGCTGACAGCAGATAGTAACCCGGATATTGCTGTTGCCCTTCCCCCGGGCTATTCTCTCTTCAGGGAAGATAGAGCCAAGGGCCGAGGCGGCGGTGTTGCAATCATCCTTAAAAACACTCTCCCGTGCCACACCTTTAGTCTAGAGCCTCTAAAAAAGATGGAAGGACTAGGCTTCTCCATTAAACTGAACGAACACACTTCGTTCTCAGGTGGACTCATATACCGCCCACCCGGCAACGCATCTGAGTTCCTCGACTCTCTGTATGATTCCTTAGGACTACTCTCTCTCAGATACCCATTTTTCACCCTCCTTGGTGATTTTAACCTCCATCTAGAATCAAAAACTGATGTTCAAACCATCAATTTCGTACAAACCCTCGATATGTTCGATTTTAAGCAACTCGTCACCTCACCCACACACTCTCTAGGTCACACCCTCGACGGAGTCTGCACTAACTCTCCCTCCTTGATCACACTACCCTCCTCACCTCAGATCTGGTCTGATCACTCCCTGATCCCATTCCACATCCTGAGCGAAAATCTTCCCAATCGGGACAAAGCTGCTTCTCGCCCCGACATTCACATCAATTGGAAAAAGGTTCAGGATAACATCACCCTTAATCCTTCAATGCATACTCAAGTCCCCATCCTTTCCGGCGATGTCGATACTGACGCCGATCGTTTCCATAACTGGATCACTCAAGAAATTAAATCCAGAATCCTGCCCTCACGCCCCCGCACCTCCCGGGGCAAAACCAAAACCAACGCCCCCTGGTTTACACCAGAACTTGCAAATGCACATCTGCTATGTAAAAAGGCAGAAAGAAAATGGCGAAAGACATACGAGGCTACAAATCGTACTTCCTATATCGCCACTAGGAAAAACTACCTCTTGGAAATAAAATTGGCTAAAAAAAACTACTACGCCAACGCCATAAAAAACGCAGGCCAAAAACAAAAGGTGCTGTTCGAAATAATCAAATCATTCACGCAGCCAAAGGCACTCTTGCCTGAAATCCCCCCTCCCAGATATTTTGTGACCAAATTTCTGACTATTTTGAGGACAAAATCGCCTCGATCCAAATCAACTTTCCCCCCCCTGTCACTCCTTCTGTACCCCCCCCATTGGTCCCTCAAGGTTGCACACTAAGTTGCTTCTCCCCTGTCACTCAAGAACAGTCGAAAAAAGCCATCTTAGCCTGCAAATCCGGTGCCCCATCTGATCCTTGTCCCCCCAAGATACTCCACCAGTTAATCGACGAGGTTAACCCGATAATCAACAACTTAATCAACTCCTCGCTTAGCTCTGGCTTAGTACCCAGCCGTTGGAAAAAAGGAATCGTCAAACCCTTGATGAAGAAGGCAAATAAACCCCCGACGGACCTAACCAACCTACGCCCAATTTCACTACTCCCGGCCTTGGGTAAAATTACAGAACTGCTGGTCCATACTGAGCTGAAACGATACTTAGATGACAACAACCTCCTCCATCCCCAACAATCCGGTTTCCGCCCCAAGCATTCGACAGAAACCGCTCTCATCGAACTATCTGACACCATAAAAACCCTACAAGATCAGAGAAAAAATTCCATCCTTATCCTTCTTGATTTAACGGCGGCATTTGATACCATCTCCCATACCATCCTCATCAGTAGACTCAGAGACATTGGCATCTCTGACTCCGCCCTATCCTGGATTAAGTCATTTCTCTCCGATCGTTCGCAAACCGTTTCTCTGGGCCCATTCCATTCCAAAGTCAAACTCGTCTCCTCAGGCGTCCCGCAAGGATCCATCCTGAGCCCTCTCCTTTTTAACATTTACCTTATCCCTCTCCTCAATCTTATAGAGTCATTCGGTATACCTGTCACCTCGTATGCCGATGACACACAACTCATTGTACCACTGGATAAACTTTCCACCAAAGCCGAACTCAATCTGAAACACTGCCTGACCGAAGTATTTCGATGGATGGAAAATAACCACTTGAAATGCAATTCAAGTAAAACTGAGATCCTCCCGATCGGCACAAATATCTCCTTCTGTCCAGCACTTTGGTGGCCGGATAATTCTGTTGCCCCCCCCGAGACAGTGTTGTCTGCTAGGAATCTCGGCGTAATCTTTGATTCCGATCTTTCCTTTGATCAGCATGCCATAACCGTCGCAGGCAAATGCTTCGGAACAATCAGATCTCTGAGAAAATTCTTTGACTTTCTCCCTATCGAAGCCAGAAAAACAGTGACAGTAGCACTCATAATCTCGCGACTGGACTACTGCAACGGTTTGCTCGCAGGCGCCAAAAAGAGTACCATCCTAAAACTGCAGAGCGTACTTCACACTGCTGCCCGTCTTGTCCTGGGCCTACCACGTAGATCCTCTATCTCTGCAGCACTCCGCTCACTTCACTGGCTCCCCCTTCACAAGAGGATTCTCTTCAAAATCCTGATTATAGCCTTTCGCGCCTACAACAGAACGGGTCCTACATACCTCACCAAACGTTTTCCCCATTACGTGCCCAGCCGTCATCTTCGTTCATCCCACGACAACCTCATCCTTCCGTCCAAATACAATCTGAAAACGAAGGGTGGGAAGACCCTCAGTTTCCTTGCAACTAAAGCTTGGAACAAATTGCCTAAAACTCTCAGACAACAAACCCAGGAAAAACCCTTTAGAAAGCTGCTAAAGACATGGATTTTTAATCTCTCTGACGCTTCCGCCAAAGCTTCCATCTAACTCCCCCTGGAATGGTTCATCTGGGATCCCCAGCGCCAAGATGCTCCCTCCGGAGCGAACGTCGCGCTCTAGAAATACCCCACAAAATATCACAAAATAAATATCACTTGCTAACAATTCAAACCTAAATAATCATCAATTGGTTTCCAAAACTTTTGATAATTTGGAGATTTATGAATGATACCCGATAATGTCAAGTTAGAACCTCCTCTAGTAAAAACTATCCAGGCCCAGCATGAATGAATGAATAATAATGAGGTATCTTTCCAATTAGTAGTAATTGATTTTAAAGCTGCGGATATTAAGAAATCAAAAAGTTTGTTGTTCAGCTGAGTCATTTTAGTGGAGAGAGAAGAGGATTTACAAATAACTATTGTATATGATAAAGTATCTCTAACATTCAATCTATGAGTAATTATCTGCCAAACTTAATCCCAGAACTTCTTAACAATATGACAATCATATAACATTAGTCTTAACTAACTCCGGGCAGAGAACTCTGCTGCATGAGAGGCGTTTACGGAGTTTTGCCAACTCTGCACTCCGTTGAGAACGCGGAGTTCAGGCAAAATTCTTACTTCACAGCAGAGCAGTGCCCATGCCAAAAAGCAGTAAAAAAAGAAGCACTTACCTACTGTGGTGTCTCCGGGCTGCCCTCCTCCTCGCCGTGGTCTCTCTCTCTCCTCCTTGTGTCACACACCCCTACGTTATATGTTTTGTGAGAACTGCGTGTACAACGTAGGGGGTTGCGAGGACAAGGAGGAGAGAGAGAGACCACAACAAGGAGGAGGGCAGCCTAGAGACGCCACAGCAGGTAAGTGCTTTTTTCTTTACTGATTTGAAATTTAAATTAGGTAGGGTGGTGGGGAACAGAGCAGAGAGGAGTTCAACAGAGTTTTTTTCCAACTCCATGGAACTCCGTGCAGTGGCACTCAACCAACTCTGACCAGGCTTAGTCTTAACAAACCTATATTTAAACAACAGTTCCAACAAGTGGAAGAATTTAAAAGTTTTCCATTATATAATTTTAAGGGGGTCCATAAACAGTTAAAAAGTATAAAGGGATTAGTTTGATATAAAGTTACAGGCAAAGATTCTGAGACAGAATTCAACCAAATCTTCCTCCATATATCCAAAGATAAAGACAAATCTAATTCTTTATTCCAAAAGGTAGAAAGAAAATGTATATTACCCCATCAGATTTATTTAATTTTTTATATACCAATGACAGTACATCGGCTGAAAATGCTATTGTTTAGCGATTAAATTCTAATTCAGAAGAAGTGATTGAAGGAAAGTAATTCGGGAATGAATCAAGAATAGTTACATAGCAATTCATATTTAAAAATATCTGACAGTTGCAAATTAAATCTTTGGTGTAATTCATCAAAACTTAAAAAGGCATTATAATAGTAAATAACTTTTAAATAAAAAATATCAGCTCTTATCCATGAAATCCCAAAATTTGTGCGGCGAGCTAATTTTAATGACTGATTATGCCACAATGTTAAATTTAATGTATGCAAAATAGAACACTGGAAAATAGAATCCAAAAAAATGTAAAATCATTTTTGTAGATTTCAAAATTACTGATTTCTTTAACAAAGCAGGTGAATTGGACATTGTGAGTAAAGCTGGTAAAGGAAACAGTGATATTACATTCCGTTCAATATGAAGTCATGATGGTTACATTTTTTGAAGGTGATAGTAGATGGCATCATCCAAATCTCTGATGGGAGCGAGGTCCAAATTCTGGGGGCAGAACAGAGAAAGTCTGAGCATGGGTCTTGTTTTTCCTGAATAAAAGTGGCTCAAGCAGAAGGAAATTTGAGTGTCGTAGGGAGTGGTTGCCTACAAAGAAATATTCTGGGCAGGGTACTCGGGCATGTCATAGTGCAACGCTTTGTGCGTCAGGCATGCTATCATAAGATGCTTCCTTACCTCGCAGGGGAGCCATTGGAGTCATTTGAGAGAGGGTGTAATGTGGTAAAACTATTTAGTTATGAGCCTTGCTGATGCATTGAGGGTGGTGTTTATCGGCAGCAGACTTGATTTGGTAGTCTAGTCAATGTTCCACTAGTTTGGATACTATGAGGAACGATCCTGTAATCTTGAAGTTAGTTGGGTGGATGAACGGTTTTGACTGATAATCCGAAATAACAAATCCTTTTGAATTTTTCAACTGAGTTTGGTTGAGTCTGCATGACCTAAAAGCATGGTTGCTTCATTTGCATATTTAGAAGTATAGCTTTCTATAATTTTGTTAGAGCTAACTGCCCTTTGCCATCTCCACTGACATCACTTCCGAGAATTAATCTGCTGGAGCTAAGTAATCGGTTTATTCAAAACCAGAGGACATGCTACATGTGCTTGTCTAAGTGGACTTACTTCCATCTGACGCTCACGTTTAGAACTACATCTTCAGATATTTAATTGGTCTTTACTCCGCCCTTGTTTAACTCTAGTGGAAGGCCTACCAGAAGTGAGTGGCCGACTTTCACAGGACAGTGCAGGGAGGTATATATACTGAGTGCAGCATGGTCGGTCTATGGACTATGGTGCTTTTAATAATTCACATGTACTGTAACCGTAAATGTGTAGCATCTTATATATTTTTTGCACACCTAAAATAATGTTGATATAAATCACAGGAAGCCTGAAACATCCCATTTAATGTGGGTGCATACATACACATACACTGGCAGTTCTATGCCAATAGCAACTGCTCTCAGTGTCTCTGAACACTAATACAATCATTGGTAATTTGTTTTATTGCTTCCCTTTCCATATGGTTTTAAAATTGCATAGTTGAAGGGATCAATATTATTGTGCAGCTATGTCCAAAACATTCCAAGCTGTTCATGACGAAATGGAAAAAGTACATTAGAAGGGAAAGATAAACAAGAATTTGTATGGGGTAAATAAGCATCAGAATTGTGATGTATTAAAACCATGAAAGCTTGCATTGGGACCCACAACACAAATATTTGTAGAGCTTAGGAATGGAAACTGATGATATACCTCTTGGAGACTCACAAACAATCATCACGTGTCATTCACTGTTCAAAATAAAGGAGAATGTGGCCCCTCCCTAACAATGGTATGCAAACAAATGATGGACGGAATGCTGAATAAATCATACATTCACCCCAGTCAAGAGATCTGGGCTAAATCCATCATTCTTTTGCTCACCATGCCACCCCAGTTTAGACCAAGCCACATGCAAATCAGTATTTACCCTGTGCCTCATGGGGACAGTCCAGACCAAACTGCCAAGCCAGGTCCTCCCTGGACTGGAAAAAAGCATCCTGAGACGGGTTTCTGGGTATTAGCCTTCATTAGCCAGGCTAGCTTGAATCAATTGGCACAGTGAGCAAGGGGCCCACGTCTGGGCATACCCACCCCACTTTTTAAGTGTTATTTATATCTTTGACTTCTACTACAGTTCTCCTTGCTCCTGGAATTCTGCTCATGTTGGATCCGGTTCTCTCTTACTCTGGTATACGGTTTGTGAGTGCCTGGCTTCTCTACAGTATCAGTTGCACCCTTGCTTGACTTTTGCCTGTCTGTAGGTTTTTTACGAAACAAATGTATTTTGAGTTGTAAAACATTAAGCTCACGACACACACTGCAACATGAACAACTATTTCAGTCTTAATTCACGAAGAGTATATTCTGTCTTTCCATGTAAATTAAGGATTGTATTTAATAAATAGTAGGGGCCTGATTTACAGTTTGGTTACTGGGCCGCCAAACCTCTCAGGAAGGGGAGGCTTAGCTTCTAGTAGCCTGTCGGCAGCTCAACCAGCAAACTGTGAGTTTACAGCCATGTCGAGGCTTTTTGTCTGAAACTGCATACAGCAATTTTACAGACACATTCTTGAAGACATTACACTGACAAATGAGCTGCAATTTAGATTGATATTCGGACATAGGAACAAACCCTCCAAAAGGCTCTGCCATTTTCAAACCACCTTTTCCCATGTCTAAATCAGGGGGCAGAACCATGAGGTTTGTGGAGAGGGACATCCCCCAATTTATGGCAGATGTCCAGCACCTCCCAATTTCTAACTGATAATATAGATACTTTGTTGCAGCTCTTCTTAGGAAATGTATCGGTTAGTGTATACAAGTTGATTCAGCTCGTCCTGTAGTTAATCTTTTAAGACATGTATTAGAGCTCATATTTAATTCACTAAGGCCCTCATTTTGATGGCGGTCAGACTGACTGCCGTCAGCTGTTGCCTCCGTCAGAAGACCACCAGACAAGTATGCAGTGGTTTGACTGATGCATTATGATGTGACCACTGTGCTGGCAGTCGGAAAGTGCTCCATATCACAGCGGCTTTTGCTGAGGTCAAGGAAAAGGCCCACAGCACAAGCTGCTATGGAATGGAGCACCTCATGCACCTCCATGCACCAGGTGACATACACCATGTTGTGCATGGCTCATGGTGTCTGGAGGTGAGTGGCTGGACTGTTCCCATGAGGCACAGGGTCAGACTGATTTGCATATAGCCATGTATGAACTGGGGTGGCAGAGTGGGCTAAAGAACGGTGATGGATTAAACCCAGATGTTTTGACTGGGTGTGAGTGTATGATTGGTTCAGATGCTCCGTCCATCACCACCCCCTTTTGTACCGCTTTGGCCGCCATAAGTGTGGCAGGGTATGCTCAGACGTGAGTCCCTTGCTCACTTTGCCACTGGATTCAAGCAAGCCGGGCTGAAGACGGCTGTAATGCCAGAAACCGGTCCTCGGAAGCTTGTTTCCGGTCCAGGGAAGGCATGGCTTGGCAGTTCGGGCTGGACTGTTCCCATGAGGCACAGGGTCAGACTGATTTGCATATAGCCATGTCTGAACTGGGGTGGCAGAGTGGGCTAAAGAACGGTGATGGATTAAACCCAGATCTTTTGACTGGGTGTGAGTGTTTGATTGGTTCAGATGCTCCGTCCATCACCACCCCCTTTTGTACCGCTTTGGCCGCCATAAGTGTGGCAGGGTATGCTCAGACGTGAGTCCCTTGCTCACTTTGCCACTGGATTCAAGCAAGCCGGGCTGAAGACGGCTGTAATGCCAGAAACTGGTCCTCGGAAGCTTGTTTCCGGTCCAGGGAAGGCATGGCTTGGCAGTTCGGGCTGGATTGTTCCCATGAGGCACAGGGTCAGACTGATTTGCATATAGCCATGTCTGAACTGGGGTGGCAGAGTGGGCTAAAGAACGGTGATGGATTAAACCCAGATCTTTTGACTGGGTGTGAGTGTTTGATTGGTTCAGATGCTCCGTCCATCACCACCCCCTTTTGTACCGCTTTGGCGGCCATAAGTGTGGCAGGGTATGCTCAGACGTGAGTCCCTTGCTCACTTTGCCACTGGATTCAAGCAAGCCGGGCTGAAGACGGCTGTAATGCCAGAAACCGGTCCTCGGAAGCTTGTTTCCGGTCCAGGGAAGTAATGGCTTGGCAGTTCGGGCTGGACTGTTCCCATGAGGCACAGGGTCAGACTGATTTGCATATAGCCATGTCTGAACTGGGGTGGCAGAGTGGGCTATAGAACGGTGATGGATTAAACCCAGATCTTTTGACTGGGTGTGAGTGTTTGATTGGTTCAGATGCTCCGTCCATCACCACCCCCTTTTGTACCGCTTTGGAGGTGAGTGGGGGCACTACATCTGCCCCGAGGGCTACTTTACAGAGGCCCCTGATGGACGGAGTTTGGGGCCCCCAAATTCAGTGTCTGAAAGCCGTTTCATGGCAGTCTTCCCGACATTAAAAGGCTGTTGGAAAGGGATATCGTAATCCTGGTGACAGTGCCTGCGTCAGCACTGCCTCTATTTGGGACTGCGATTCTGACCGCCGTTCCGTCGAGATCACTGAACCTGTTGGAGGCGGCGGTCTTGCCCCTGACTGCTGTTGTTTCAACCACCTGGATTGTAATTCGGCGTTCGGACTGAAGGGATGTTGGACTGCCACCGACATCCTATTGGTGTGTGATCCAACCGCCATCATATCATGTAACATGCATCCTGTCTTGATACATTTGTACTGCAAACCTATTATCAGGCAATTATTTATTTGAGTTTTTACAAGATGTGGGGGGTAGCCCTATAGTTGATTACATTCAACATGTATTACTATAATTCGTGGTTCACAATACAACGATACATCTTTTGATTATTTTCATTCTTCTCGAAGCAGTACACATCATTATAAAAAACAGATTATGCCATATTTTTTCATGAATCAAGTGGTACAGGGATTCTGCTCAGACACAGAACTGTGCACAGAGACTTAGGACCTCAGTGAATTAGGGTGTGCCAAAACTCACTTTAGTACCCGAAATCCCCAACCAGACTAGCAATCAGTGTCACATTAGCTCTTCGTCCTAAAGCAAAGAAACCAATGGTTAGACAACCTAGAACATGCGACTAAGGACCATCTCAGGAATGGTGGGAAGTGAGAACACGCTTTTGTTATACGTTCATACCAGTCCACAACAGGAGTAAAATAGAGACACTGTAAGGTTAAAATGTTTATATTAACGATGTGATCTCAAGCACAGTATTTTAATCAACATAAGCATACATGTGATTAAGAATAATATGGTCAGCATGGTTACAATTCCATAAAATACAAAAGGAGGAATCATATTACATTGATAGTGCAAACAGGTGATAAAAGCGCCTATTTGAAGCACCCTCTCTATCTAGCAACTATGTATTATAAAACTATAGAAGGTCTCTTGAGCTGTCTTAGGGGGACCCCATTTACCTGTCTGCTCACTATGTGTAAATTACATCAGGATCGGTTAGTCTCTCTGCATGCCTGGAATCTTCCAAGTGTGTTCAATTCTGGCAAGTGTGCTATGATAAAGACGCCAGAATCCTACTCGGCTTGCAGCTGCCAAATTGTGTGTCTAGAATGTGTTACACAGACACGCCGATAAACAGGCTCGAACGTTATGATAACCTTGGCGGCTCAGCACTCACTGTACAGCCTGGGAGCACGATGTATGTCTAGAGATGTTGAAAAACAAACCTTTTCTCATGCATAGACCTTTGTGAAAGCTAACTCTGCAAAAACAGCTCAGCAGTGTCGTGTGCAAAAAAGCAGCAAAAAGGAAAATGGCGTTTAAACTCTTAATAAGCCATGCTAACTTAACATACACGCAGAAAGAGGGCCATAAACCACACTACACCCCCCTCCCCCTCCATGTTCAGGGAACACACAGCACTCAGGGCAAACAACATAGAACTCAGAGTTCAAGTTCGAAAGAGACAGAACTAAGTTCAGAAATATTGCCAAACTTGAAATTTAGGAATGGAAATTCAAAAAGCATAATCAGTGAATACAAACACACATGGCTATAGCGTGTGAAAAGACCTCAAAATGTAAGGAAAAACCAAGTCAGAAAATAAAAAATATTCACTAGTTCAGCACGTGTCAAAGAAGCACAAAAAAAAATAATTCATAGTTCAGTCCAACAACGTGTAAGCACCAAATGTTGCAACTGCTTCCAACAAGAAGTCGTTGTTTTCATGCATGAACATTTCAGCCATCCAATTAGGCAAAGGGAAAGAACATACATGTTCCTCGATTGCCGGAGCCTCTAGCTTCATCAGAGGACAACGCAGGCTTATTTCAAGATAACTGCGATCCAGAAAGTCATTGGCCGCAGTCCAAATGTTCCAACTGCCTAGAACCCCATGTGGCGCTGCGCAGACCATAATCCTGGTACTAGTACAGTCTATTTCATGAGCAACTAAGGGACTCCTTAGTAGATTAACTCCTTCGATGCTCATGACGAGCTCAGCTTGTCATGAGCCACGGTGCTCGTGTGCTCATGACGAGCTGAGCTTGTCATGACCGTTAGAACGCTCGCATGCTGGGCTAATTCCCCTGCTTTGCAAGCGTTCTATGAAAACGGGTGAGGTCATGACGAGCCGAGCTCGTCATGAGCACAAGAGCACTGTGCTGCATGACGAGCTGAGCTCGTCATCAGCATGGGGGCGCTATGCGCGCCTCCCCAACCCCCCAGTACAGTGGGGGAATGTGCCCAGCAGGGAAGGTGTTAAAATCCAGTTCAGGGGACACCGTGTTGCAGTGACACAAATCCAGGGCCTACTTAAAATTGCAATCCAGGCAATGGAAAACAGGCTGCACGCAAGTGAAGAAAGAGAACCGGAAGGATAAACCATATGCCACACTTAGAGTCGCCAAAGTCAGCGCTCCATAGTATTCTAGCATCCAGTCATGCAGGTGGAGCAGCCGGGACTGCACGTCATGGGGCACAAACCGTGCATCCATTTTGTAATAAACAAAATATTAGCAGAATGCCGGCGCCCAAAGTGGAAACCTCCAAAGACACTCAAAAAATCGAATGAAAAAATGCAGAGATCACACCGAAAATAGTCTGAAATGAGGTTACAAGGCCATAGCATACTACTTAAAAAAAATGTGCCAGGCCAGTAGTCGATGAGGCATTTAAGATTGTGTGGCCCAGAGCACCGAACTGCAAGGGCAAGTCCGTGTTTAATAAGGCATTACCCTCAGTACGAGTATTTGCAACGTGAAGGACGAATGTCTCACGCGTAGATGTAAGGGGAACTTCCTTCTGGGACAAAAGAGCCCTTATTTTGCTCATCTTGTTGAACTCTGCTTTCATGGCCGGAATCGAGGGCCAGATGGAAACATCAAGCCTGCCATGCAGAGGAGGGAACAACACATTCTTGCAGCAAGTGACACGCTGGGAAACGGTAACGATATAAGCAATACCGGCGTGCATCCCACAACACTCTTCATTATTTAATAATAAATAACTACCATTAGCAAGCAATGTGAATGTCGGTGTAATGGCCGGAACTGGAGTGCCTTTTAAAACACTCGCTAAATTTGGTGCGAGTACATTACATGAGCTGTGCAATTGAAGATTCCTACATGTTAATGAATGATCTGGTGTAGTGATGCAATCTTCGCCATTCAAAAAAACTTCTTTACCATCCCTAAAACATCTGTATGTGAATGGGAGATTCCAAACTTCATGAAGATATGCTCCACCCAGAGGCTCAAAACTGCCAATAGCATAGTGTTTCATGCAAGCCTCGAATTTGAAAAGAGAGAACGGTAAGGTTATTAACCCGTGGATAAGCCAAACTGCTGGCTTCTGCTACAGAAAAAGGCAAAGGTTCCAACTTTTCAATATGCAACAGGGAAAACGTGGCATCTTTCATTGACATAAATTGCTGTTTCATAGTCAAATTAAAAGGCAGAAATAACAAGCTTGTGTTCATGTAATCCCATGGAACGCAACCATTCTTTAACGTTTGCAAAGTCCAGGCAAACTGCATAACAGAACGCAATTGATTTTGCCCATGATACAACACTGCTCCATCTTCCTGCACAATATCAACCACAGATGACACAATATTGTCTAGAGTGTAAATTCGGGAAGAAAGGGTGTTAATGCTATTATCTACAACAGCAAGCACGTTTTCTAAATTGGCTTGATCAATAGCTCTAAGTGTAAAAGCATCTTCAATTTGAGACAGTTTTCACACCTCATTGTAAGCAGCATATATCCATCTTTTCGATCAGTCACCCGCAAGGCCTTTCACAAAATCATTTAAATCGACAGTGTCAGTGAGTTTGGACAAATGTGATTTAACAGACGCTAAGGATGAATGTCTGAGCCAACTCTGGCACAATTTGCCTACAGAATAGGTGGTGACTGAGTGGTGAGTTTGAAAACGGGGATCAACTCTAACCTCGGTATAGCCAGATTCCAGACCCAGAATAAGTTGCTGGCAGGAATCTGCACTTTTTTGCCATAGCAAGCAGCCTTCAGGTTTAATGCTGGAAACATTAAAAGAGGATTTGCTAAACAGTGCCTGTATTTCACTCAGGGAAGTACTGGTATAATTATTCCATTGGAGAAATTCACCTAAATCAGGAAATGAAGGAGCATTTAATTTTTTAGAAGTAGCCAATCCAAAGCATGTGGTTTGTGAAATAGTGTTATTCAGAAACAACATATGGTTTGGGATGAGACATGCATGATGCAAAGCCTCGGTGTCTTGCACCTGCCAACTTTTATAACCCCAAACAGATTTAAGATCAATAGTATCTCTCTACAGTTCATAGCCCCCAACAGCCAACTGGTCAATAAAGGACTTCGAATAAAGCAATTTGGTGTTGGTAAGTCTTACCTTGGAAACTGACTCTCCAGTCAATTTAAAATAGGATGCTTTAGGGTTGGATTGATCAAAATCAGTAAAATAGGAAAACTTTTTCAAAAATGTTTTTGAGCTGCCTTCCACTGGCGCGGGCCATTGTTCCCACTGTGTGAAATTAACCATATTCTTAAATGAGCTAGCTTTATGCAGAAACTGATTGCCAAAAGTTGGTAACAGTACAAATCAACATAATTAGCAGACTCTAAATATAAATCTTCAGCATCGAAGGCAGCATAATATTTCAAATCAGTAAATAAAGCTTCAACAGCTTTAACATCCCAATCATCAGAGTGAATATTTTGTTTAACCACATCCCCCACGGAAACATGGAGTACATTGGGAACATTAATAACCTCTGTGGGACCATGAATCTGGAACTTTACAGCATCCCATACAATCCCATCTAAAATGGGCCAAGCAGTAATATTAACAAAAGTCTGGTCCCTCTTCATGATGTGCGAAGAAGAGTGGGGAGCTAAAGTTCCATCAATCACTCAAATTGATGTTCTTTCTTCAACATAGTGCCCATTGATAAAACGAAAAAAAATACCACAAATCCTATGGACATGAACAAAAAAGTGCAATCAGCGCCAGCTAAATGTAAATCCAAGGTTTCATCAAAAAATGTTTTTTAAACCAGGTAGCAAAAATCGAAACTTTTGAAGGGGTCTTTGATGTGGATGAGCCAGTGTCAAATGAAAAACGGGATTGATTAGCCACATGGTTCTCCAAATCAGGCATAGACAAATCAGTTGGGTAAGTATATTTAGAGTTATTAAGAGGATCACCAGCAGGTTGATTCAAGAAAGGATTCGTAAGTGGACTCATTTCAATGGCAACGTCATGCCCGATGGCAGGATCTGGGGTCAAAACAGAGTGTCGTACCATTGCTGGACACAAAACCGCAAGCGTCATACTATAGAGTATCGGCCACCCTGTGTGGTTTGACATGGTCAATAGAAATGTACCTGTTCCCCTTTTGTCCAGGAAGAGGTGGTAAAATGACTGTTCTTGTACCCTGCACACCAAGCACGGCAACTGGAGCTCGATAGGAAGGACCAAATACTTTCTTGTTGTTGATCTTCTCTCTGACCAGTACTCCAACCTGGGGTAGCCAGCTGACTACCGGAATCTGCAACGCAGCTTCAGGCATGGAGGGCAAGTGTTCCTTTGCAAGACTGTCTCTAGTCTTTCGTAGGTTCTGCAAAACATTAGAATGTTTGTCGACGTCAAAGGATGCAGCTCACGCCGCCATGTCTAGACCGTCAAGGTCCGGAATAAACATCTTGATGCCAAAGAGCATTTGGTATGGGGTCCGCCCACCCAGAGACCTTCTAGGGAGATTATTAAGTGCACGTTGTACGCTATTCAGGTGCGTAAGCCATTCTCTGCCAGCATCTAAAACCTTTGCTGTCAAGGATTGCTTTAAATCTCGGTTCATCCGCTCCACAACAGTATTGCCCTCAGGCCTCTATGGAAACGAAAATTTGACTTGGATCCCCAATGAAGCCATGGCATCCTTAGAGGCGAACGCTGGACCCTGGTCCAAATGGAAGGTGCCACGCGCAAAAATTTCCACAAAGACACGCAAATCCCTTATGACAGTTCTAGCATCAGCACTCCTTTGAGGCCACACCCAGACAAAGCGTGTGCAAGAGTCAACTGCAACTAAGATGTACTTATACTCAGTATCAGAGGAGAAAGGACCGCAGTGATCCAAATAAACACACGCAAGTGGCTTATTAGATATGTACAACTGAGTTTGGGGCGGGCGTGCAGCAGAAGAAGGTTTAATTTGCTGACAAATGCCGCGTTGAAGGACAAAATCATGTGTCTGTTTGTACAAACCCCACCACCAACACCGTTGCTGGATGAGAGATACAGTAGCTGACACGCTGGCATGCGCCAAAGCCATTCCTGCGTGGGCTGCTGTAATCAAAACCTGTCTGCGGTCCGCTTGGGAATCAGTCTGTCACCAACGTCGTTAATTCTCACATAAGGAACGTTATCGGGACTTAAGTGATAAGAGTACTTCGAAGAAAACCCTTCCGATTAGGGGTGAGCGGATTTTGCGTATTGGCAATCCGCGTATTTGCGTATTTGCGTATTTGCGTATTTCGAAAATACGCAAAATCCGCGGATCCTAGCGTATTTTTTTTTGTGTTCGCACGGGTTTCTGCAAGTTCGCGAGGGTTTTATTGTACAAAACGCTCGCGAACGTGCAGAAACCCGTGCTAACACAATGTGCCTACTCATGAGTATTGCGCTCGTGAAAGTCAAGGATGCAAAGTCTATCCAGCATCACAGCTGATTTTCCACGGTAGATTTGGTAAAAAAGGCACATTGCCCAGCCTCGACGACGCTCTCGATTATTGTTTCTGGGCTGATGAATGAGTCACTGCATTTGAGCTTCAACTAGTTCCAGCGACCATGTGTGTGTTACTATGCAATCGCGCCGAAGGGCGCAGGGGTCTCTTGAGTGAGCTGCTGTTGCTGTAGTATTTTACAATGGCGCCAGCAAGCTGCCAGCGCCGTTGTAAAATAGTTACAAAGTTAGCTTGCACAGGAAGCACTTAGATAAAATAAAGCAGCACCTGCTTCGTTTTATCTAGTGGTTCCTGTGCAAGCTAACTTTGTAACTATTTTACAATGGCGCTGGCAGCTTGCTGGCGCCATTGTTAACTAGTTACATGAGTGGGGGTTCAACTTTTGAACCCGTTACATCCGCGGATTTTTTTTTGGGGATTTTGTGGAAAATACGTAAAATACGCGGATTGCGTATTCACTAAAAATCCGAAAAATCCGCGGACGTAACGGATTTTCCGCTCGTGCCTACTTCCGATAATTACCTCCCATCTCAGTTGCGGCAATAGTTGCCAAGATGTCATCATCAATCTTACTTTTGGAACGTGTAACCGCTGCCACTGCAACTGTTGCTACTGCTGTCTTCGCAGCCTTGTCTGCGAGACAGTTGCCAACAGTGTGAACTCCAACACGCTGATGACCCAGAGTATGAATTACAAAAACGAGTGGGAGTCGTTCTTTTAGCTCCGCCACTAGAACCCAGATCATGTTATGTTTCATTGTGCGACCTTTGGATTCACAATAATCATTTAGAGACCAAAAGGGTAGATTGTCATTGAAAAACTGTACACAGTAGTAAGAATCACTCACAATAAGAGTAGTAACACTGGGGTCCGCATACTCCAATGCAAGCATCAGAGCACGTAGTTCTGCCAACTGGGCGGTACAGTCCCCTAATGTCTGTGTATGCACGACATCGGACTTGAATTCACCATCCACCATCGTACCAACCACAATTGCACAGGCCGCGGAATACGCGTGTCTAGAACCCGTAGCCGCTTGGGTACTTCCATCAGTGTAAATGATACAGCAAAAATCCTCAAGTGGGCGCATAGTCAAGTCAAGTCATAAGCTTTTATTCGATTTTAGAAATACAAATCATACAAGCATAAAAACAAATAAAAATAATTCATTATATACATGTTTGTTCTGAATACAGAAGTGACTCAAATAATCTCGGGAATAATACGTAGAGAGGAAGAGAACATATGATGGCATACGCTGGGTAACAATAAATGTTTAAAGGTATAATATGAAGCTTATAAGTTAAAAAAGGTCATGCATGTACAGACAGGAATATATATAGTTGTCACACAAAGTGCTTTCCTGGCAGCTGTACGTTTTAATGCAAAAGTTCCAGTATAGCTCAAAGCAAACAATAATACAGAGTTAAAAATATGATTTTGATGCAAAAGTTCCAGTATGGCTCGGGCAAACAATAATACAAGGTTAAAATATGATATGCTGTTAAGACATGTATGTACAGACAGGAATATATGAAATTATGGCAGCACTAAGCTCTTCCTGGCAGCTGTACATTTCAAGATAAAAGTGGCAACAAAAAAACAAATGTCCACATTCTCTAGGGAAGATAATAGCTCTAGGGCACTCTTTGAGGATCAAATGTTGTATTTTAAAAGGATAGGTTTTAAGTACCTTACCCTTAAAAAGTGATAAAATGTACAAAAAAGTAGAAAATGACAACAGCTCTGGCGTGAGGTATTGTCACATGGGCAAGGAGTCTCGGATCTTATTTTCTGGTCTGGGAATGCGACGAGATGATGTACGATGCCCAACCTGACTCGGGTTAGTACAAATTGATGGGAGGGACGGGAAACGTTCGAAAGGTAGGCTTGAAACCCCGGAGTTAGATTTAGTTCCTTATAGAACTTTACGGTGGCTAACTTGCCATCCACCTTATCTCGCCCTTTCTTTTTAAAATTTAAAAATGTTTGTTTAATTTCTTTTTTGGGAATTGCAACCGCCAGTTCGGGGTCAAGGAAAACATCTATTTCAAATAAAGTTTTATACCAGAAATAAATGTATTTCAACCACTGGATACGTGATGAGTAATCCAATCCTATACAATCAAGAATAATTTCTTGAGTGAATCGAGTCTCTGGCTTAGCCCAGATAGAACGCCACAATAAGAGTGGCCGAACGGCTGCTAAGTCAGAAATAAACTCGATCCCTACCTCATCATGAATTAGTTGGACAGAGGCAGAGGGGGGGACACATAACAATCTTTTTAGAAACTTGTTTTCATCTTTTTAGAGCGAAGGGCCCTCGATATGACCCCACACTCCCGCCCCGTACAGTGCAGAAGAAACACAACGTATATTATATATGTTGGTCATGTCTAAAATACTTCTCGATCCAAGCTTGGATGCAAATCGGAATATGCTACTGGTAGTCCGCATCATTTTCAACCTTATGTTATCAAACTCAGGTGTCCATGACCCGTTGCTGGCGTAGGTAATTCCCAAATAACAGAATGATTTAACGTGTGTCATCTTGTCGCTTTCCAGGAAAAAACTGTGCTTCAGTTTATTTACAGAGTGCCCACACGACATTATATAGGTCTTAGATTTATTCACGCGGAGCCTCCTATTTTGAATAAACTGCGTGAATCTGTCGATGAGTCGCTGTAACCCAATCTGGGTACGAGATAAAAGAACAGCGTCGTCCGCATATAGTAGGATTGGGACAGGTTTCCCTCCAATCAGGGGAGCATCTGCTGGGATATCAGTCAGGATGCAATCAATGTGATTAATAAAAAGAGAAAATAAAAGAGGGGCCAGTACGCATCCCTGGCGGATACCACGTGAAACTTTGAAAAACGGCGTACATTCGCCTAGGGTGCCATAACGGACCTTACAAGATAATTTCTCGTAAAGCCTGGCCAGAAAATGGACTATTTCCTTCGGTGCCCCTGACTCTAGCAAAACCTGCCAAAGAATAGCGTGATCAACTAAATCGAACGCGCTGCTCAGATCAGCAAAACATAAAAAAAGATTGCCTTTTTTAACTACAGAATATTTGTTAATAATAAGGTCCAAATTTACGCATTGCTCCAAAGTGCCCATGCCTTTCCTGAAGCCGTATTGCACTTTTGTTAAAATATTCATATCTGTGGCCCAAGTTTCTAGTCTTTTGAGCAAAATTCTGCTCATGACCTTTACTGAGGCGGCCAACAAAGAAATTGGGCGGTAGTTGGAGGCCTCAGATTTACTACCTTTTTTGAAAAGGGGAATAATAACTGATTGGTCCCAGGAGGGAGGAATATTACCTTCTGCTGCACAGTTAAAAGTCCTCACCAAAATAGGAGCCCACAAGTTTGGTTCTGCTTTTAAAAGATCGATGGGAACCCCATCAGGGCCCGGGGCCTTCCCCCCCTTGCTATTGGAGAGCCCTTCAAGACCCTCCTCCAGGGTTACCTCCAAGGATAGAGGTATCCAGGAGGAGGACTCAGTAGCTGATACGATTAGGGGTGTCCCTTCTGGGTTAAAAATATTAGTGAAGTGGATAATCCACTCGTTACATGAAACGTAGAAGGTTATTTCCGGGCAACCATCGCTGTTTAAAAAGGGGCTATTAATTGTTTCCCAGTAAAGTTTACAATTTTGAGTCTCGGCTGCTTCCTTCAACTTATCCCACGCTTCACATTGTAAAACCTTTTTCCTTTTAGAAATTGCCATTTTGTAGTTAACCCTTAATTGTTTTATACCATTGCTGTCTCGGGGTTTGATACCTAGAGCTTTCTTCAGTTCCCGTAGGGCTACTGTACAGGGTTTATCAAACCATCCCCGTTTTATAACTCTGTTAGATGGGGATTTCTTAGTAAAAATCCCTTCGATGATAGTGTTAATCTTGATAAATTGTAACATCAAGAGATCAGGGTTGATTACATTTTTTAAGCAGTAACTGATTTCAATTTTGCAACCGACTATGACCTCCCTCTGTTTGGCCATAGAACTGGTTCCAGACCATTTAATCCTCAGACCATTTGGTCTGATCGGGACTATTGCAGTAGAGCAGGTTTCTCCAGTCGCTGATTTTGCACCCCGTCCCGATAGGGTAACGCAGATGCTGTTGTGGTCGCTGAGGCTTTCCTCTCTGATACAAAGATTTAAAAAGTCTCCTGTACTGGAGAACAGAATATGGTCAATGAATGTCCCAGCATCCCTCCCTGTAAAAGTGGGGCAGATATCATTCGAGCTGTTTTTATTGCAACTTAATAGGTGTAGGTCTAGTTTGATTAGCAGTTTGTTTAGAATTGTGCCATATTGGCAATGTGGGAAATGAGGGGAATCCTCGCCCTCACCCGTAACCCCCCGATAATTGACCATCTCCGTTCCAAAGCCACAGGGATTCCCTTTTGATAAATGACAGGGCTGCAGATTAAAGTCCCCTGCCCATAAGATGTCTGCCCTTCTGTTTGAAATGCCCAGAACCCTTACGATTTCCTTTTCCAGAGGGAATAGAATATTCCCTCTGGATGCATCAAAGATGTTATTATAAAAATTGACAAGGACCAAATCATTTCCCTTACTACATTCGACCCTTACTACCTGGCTGTGGGTTCCCACAATTGAGCTACTTCTGACTTTACAGTTACACAACTTGTTGGACAGGAGTAGCAGAAGGCCCCCCTTAGCCCTACCTGAGCTGGATTTGGTGGCCTTGAGGCAATGGGATGAATAACCTTCTATATTTATTTGCTCTTGGCACCAAGTTTCTTGAAGGAGGATTATATCAAATCCTTCCCCTATAAACTTAGGCCACAACGGGGTGTTCAGTTTCCCTGCAATTCCGGCAATATTCCAGGAAATAAGGGTGAGGCCAGCAAACTCGATTGGACCATATGCAACCTGCTCCAACTGGGAGGCACGAGCTATGATCAAGTTATCCTCCTTGGCACTCTCACATGGAGCAATCTTAAGGGCACCAAGGACCACACCCTCTTCATTACTATTACATGGAACACCTTTCCGCGGGTACCCATCTACAGGCCCACAAATGGGAGTCTGGTTGTTATAGGGGTAGGATTTGAGGGGGAGGGGTTGTATGGAGCTGCCTTCCTGGACAGAAACCTCCCGTGTGGCCACATGTCCACTAAGGGAAACGTGATCCATAGAAGGGGCTACTCGATCACTAGGGTGGATTTGTTGCATACATGCATTTGACCCTACCTCCCTGTTGTCAGACTGGCTTGATGATGATGAAACATAAAGTCAGTCGACCATCTCAAGGCAATCAAATCTGTTATTAGTATGAATACCTTGCCACCCGTCGCCCACAAAGTTACCTTTGTTGGAATACCAGGGGCGAGGTATCCATCCCCTGCTCCTGCTCTTCTGGGTAAGCCATGGACCTCCATAATTCCATAATTGTTCTGGAGGTAAGACCCAGTTTGGGGGTGGAATTGGGTGATGATAGTTATATACGGGGGGATAGAAAAAGGAGAGTCGGTGGGCATCGATTCCCCCCTTCTTCTCCAGATCTGGCCACGAGCAAATATGATTCACGGTGGACGCATCTTCGCAAGTAACAATGACGCAATCCCCGTGAATACTCTTGGGGCTCGCCCCCACCCATGGAACTCTGCGCACAGATGATAATCTGCTGGTAATTGGGGGCTGTAATGGCCTATTGATACTAAGCCATTGAAGGATTTTGTTCATAAGGGACCAGGGTTGTTCGGTTGATTCTGCTGCTAATTCAGGTACTCCCGTAAGAATCACAGTAAATGGGGATACCTCAGGTGACAGATGAACTGGGCGTTTAGATCTGGACCCCCTCTTGCCCTCTGAAGGATGTGGTTTTGGTGGCACTGGGGGTTTGGTTTGGGGTGGCTGCGAAGATACCTTAGCCGTGGTATGATTGACAGCTGTTGGTAGGACTACAGGGGGTTTGGTTTGGGGTGGCTGCGAAGATGCCTTAGCCGTAGTATGATTGGCAGCTGTTGGTGGGACAATGGGGGAGGGAAGGGAAAAATTTTGCTGACTAGGTGAAAGTGACTGGGATGGGGATTTGGCTTGTGACTTAGATTTTGCACAATTATTTGGAGCTGAAGGTATAGGAATTAAAGGCTCTTTTGTTTTAGACTGGGCTTTGGTTGCTACAGGCGAGCTATCTGAATAGGCTGGTGTAACCCCAGGATTGACCACTATCGAGGCCCCCCCAGGTTTAGCAATTCCCGCCCTGTTCTGGTTGGGTAGTTTAACAAGGAGTGTGACGAGTTGCTTTTCAATTACCATGATGCTCCGTTCCAGAGGTTGGAGATGGTATTTTAATAAGTCCCTAAATCTAGCAAAAAGCTGCGAAGTATCACAGTCAATCGGACTGGGGCCACCCTCTTGATCATTGTCCGATGTAGAACATTGTGGATTAGGTGAAGAAGGTAGTACAGAGTTATTACTATAGTGGGCGTTCTTAGATGGTGGTACAGTGTTCTTGTTCTTGTTCTTGTTCTTATTTCTGTTCTTATTTTTGGATGTGAGAAGGTGACTGGTGTTAATCCCCTTATTTAGGGGTTCTGGCTGCTTCTGGACAGCGCCTTCTCTAACCCCCTTGAGCCGGATTACTTGTGCAGGATCTTCATGCAGAATTCGCTCAAGGTCCGGGGTAATCTCAAGGCTCCCTGTCGAGTCCAATTCCAACGACAGGTTGGTGACTGATAAATCAACAGCATTAGGGATAGCATGAACTTGGGCTATAGCATCAGACTGTATTAGAATTGGGATAGGAGAATTTGATGGAAGCGGGGTTAGCGCAGCTGCTATGGGGCCCATCGAAGATCTCCGGGCAATCGCAAGGTCCTAAGACACCCTACGTTCTAGCAAAGAAATGTTTAAATTATTAGCCTCAGTAGTTGTTGAAATGAACTTGTCAATTGGACCTGTGATCAAGGCAGTTCTGTGTGCAGTCCTACTTCTTAAGCCCCTGGTCATTGTCAAAGTGTTCGGGGTCTAGCTCCAGAGTACACAAATATCTAAAGTCAGTACCTTTAAAAGAGATGAGGGCAGCTTCTGATAGGTAGGAGCCAAGGGGGGTGGCCCAGCCCAGCCTGGTACAGCCTGGAACGGCCTGAAACGGCCCCCCCTTGGCCCGGGCTTAGCCTGGCGCGGCCCCGTGCGCTCCCGCGACGCGGGAAATGGAGTCCGTATTTGAGCGCCTCCTGGCGCGCTCCGCCTCGACGTGACTTCCGGTCGCGGAGGCCACTGGGAGTTGTGGTCCCGCACTCCCCACACCACGGCAGCACAGGTGGAGAGAGGCTGCGGCGGGGGGAGGCGTCCGACAACAGGAGCAGTGGTAAAGCGGCAGCGCCGGCGGTTCAGCAGAGTTTCCCCAAGGTGAGCCTGGAAATCACTGGGACAAGGGAACGAGTCTATGAGGCACCCGCTCCCCAGCAAAGGGAGTCCGTATTTGAGCGCCTCCTGGCGCGCTCCGCCTCGATGCGACTTCCGGTCGCGGAGGCCGCTGGGAGTTGTGGTCCCGCACTCCCCACACCACGGCAGCACAGGTGGAGAGAGGCTGCGGCGGGGGGAGGCGTCCGACAACAGGAGCAGTGGTAGAGCGGCAGCGCCGGCGGTTCAGCAGAGTTTCCCCAAGGTGAGCCTGGAAATCACTGGGACAAGGGAACGAGTCTATGAGGCACCTAGTCAGAGGAGGAGGATGAACAAACTCATACTGCAAAAACTCTTGAGTCTGCAAAGAGGAATCGAAAATGAATGTTACATCCGGGAATGTCAAGGATGTAGTCCATTGTATCCACCGAGGGTGCAGGGCCTTGGAATTAGGTACACTGTCCTTCATCACTGCCTCCAAGGCAGGATACGGAGTAACAACCACAATGCGTTTTCCCTGTGACAGTGCACGTTCCTTAAGAATCACCATTTGCACTGCTGTCAAAACTTTTTCCACAGTGGAAAACCGTAATTCAGCCGCAGTGTACAGGTGTGACTTGTGAGCAATAGGAACTGTGTCTCCCTCATTAAAAGTGAGGTACGTGAAACCCACCGCCCCTGGTACGATTCTTATTACCAGGTTGGTGTGGTTATCACGAGTCGACAAGAACTTAGATTCAAGTAGGTCAGCCTGCAAAGATTGCAAGGTGGCTAAATGTTCTGGCAGCCAGCACGATTTGGAAAAAGTAGGTTGTATCAATGCATAGAGCGACTTGATACGCTGGGCATACTCCGGAATGTATGTACGTCCTAAATTCGAGAAGCCCTGTAAGGATTGTAGCTTTTTCAGCATTATGGGAGCACGCTAAAGTGGGCATTTCTCCTAGAAGTGAGGAGCCAAGCCTCTACCTTCATTGTTGAGCTTGTAGCCCAGGAACAACACTGTGTACTCTGCAATATGTGATTTCGCAAAGTTGAATTATAGCCTAAGTCCGCAAAACGGCAAATGATGCAGTCAACACGGCACAGATGCAGCCATAATTTGTCGTCAGGGGGATAAATATCATCCACATACGAACATGCATCTGCGTCGAGCATCTCAAGCAGAGATACTATTCGGGCAGCAAAAACGCCTGGACTGTTCTTGTATCCCATGGCCAAACAAAGAAATTGGCGTTGTTTGCCACCACACGTAAAACTCGTCCACTGACTACTGAGGGGGGACAAGTTATGGGCAAAGAAGCCATTAGAAATTTCAAGCATGGTTTTGAAGCGCACAAGTCTATCCACAAGAGCAGAGCTGTGAGTATTCTGCACCACACACGTACGACAATGTGAGTTTAAGTGGAAGTATTCCAATACCAAACGGTACGAGCCATCCGGTTTGGTCACAGTAAAAAGTGGGTTATTCATCGGAGACACAGACGTTTCAATTACACCTTGATATTCCAAATGTTCAAGGATTTTGGCCACAGAGGCTTTCGCCTCACGCCGTATAGGGTATTGGGGTTGTGGCATAGACTGCCAAGGGATCTCATGTCGAGGGGAAAATTTGTCCCATCCACAGTGAGTACGGTACAACACTGGCGCAAGCGCCTTAACCTAATCTCCTGCAAATTGCAGTGCCTGCTCCTTCGGCACAGTGTGCGCAGTGTTCCCCTTGTGGAACGGCCAAGACAAAAGGTGGGGGCCAATCGACCTCCGCCAACAAAATATCAGACGTAGTTGTTAGATTTTCCCCCCCAAAAAACTTTCATGGTACGTTCTATGTCACCTTCAATTACAAGGACAATTTCATAAAGTCTTTCAGGGGGAGCCACTCTAGTGTCAGCTGTTTCCACTACAACGAAGATGTCAGTCACTGTCACCTTCAGTAGTGGACGCAGCGCCTCTTGAACGATGGTAATCTCTGCCGCGCTGTCCCGCAGGGTTAGAGCCCATTTCAGATTCCAAAGCTGCGTTCTCACTATCTGTGGCATATCTCGCTGTTACAGCAGCAACTTTGTTCTTTTGAAACTGGGGTCTTTGATGCGGTGACTCGTCCTGCTTGCCTTTTCTGTCAGCCTTACGAGGCTGTTCACGGCTCTGTTGGGCACCTTGACCTCTGCCGCCGCCTCCTCCACTGGTGGCTGTTACCGATGTTTCCTGCAAAGAGCGAGGAGAACGTTGTTCAGAAACCTGAAACCTATCAGGTGACTTAATAGTACTACGGTTGCGCAAATCATATTTACGCTCAACAGGGGCAGGTGTAGGTGAAGCGGGACGGGAACCCTGTTCCTGCTGCTTTCCCTCTTTTTTGTTCTTACTCCAATTTGGTTTCTGAACCTTCGGGTGGTCATCCTTATCAGACGACCCTTGCTGAGTTTGCTGTTGCTTTTCTTTTTTCGCAAAAGGCTTAACATCTAAACTGGTACGGCCCACGGTCTTATAAGCCTCCGTAATCATTTTTGCAACTGATGGGGTTTGTCGACGTCGGGGACCTCCCGCAGAGTATTAGAGACTTTGGGGCATATGTAGGTAATTCACATTTTGCGATTCTCAAATAGAGATTTTTAAGGAATCGATATTTGAGAATTGCAAAATGGAATGTCGGTAAAAAAATCGCATTTTTTTTGCGAATCTCTAGACTTCCTTAATTGCGATTAGCAAATTGCGAAACGTAATTAAGGAATGAATGGGAATACATTCTCAAATTGCGATTTTCTATGAGAAAATCGCAATTTGAAGATCGCAATTCCAAGGGTGCCAGGGTGTCCAAAGGACACCTGTTGCACCCCTAGAATGTGCCTGTAAGTACCTGTGGCGCACATACATGCCCTAAGGGCATGTCTGGGCACCACATGGCACTTTGAATTGTAAAAAAAATATGCATTTTGACAGGAAATCGCAAAATACCATCTACTTGGAGTAGGTGGTATTTTGCGATTCCTTAAGCCAAAATCGCATTTTAAAAGTCACCCCTACATAGAATTTAAGGAATCGCAAAATTGAGATTCCTTAAATGCTTGAGCTAAATAAGGAATCACAATTTTTGCGATTCCTTATTTTGCTATGTGGCACCTACATACCAAAAGGCCTTTTGCGATTCGCAAATGCTGGAATTCTGCGAATTCCGGCATTTGCGAATCGCAAACGCCTTCCTACATATGCCCCTTGGAAACTTACCGCATCCCCCTTGACATTTGCAAGGACGAGATCGCGTACCATATCATACGCTCCCACGAGCCGCATTGACAACTCCACTGCCGCCTCTGGTCCGTGCTCATCCTGAACACGCTTGATCACAGTGGGCAAAATAGTCATTGACGGGGTGCCAAAGCACCTAGTATACACTGCCGCAAAAATCACCCCCAAGTTGTACACTCAGTTACATCAGGCACTAAGTCTTTCTGCAAACTCACGGTGAGAATCCTGTGTTTCTCAACAGGACTAGTATTTGGGAACACTACTGCCAGTTGGTTATATTTTTCTGCAAGCCAAAAAGGCATTTCTTCCATATCTTGGGGACTTAGTCATGACGGGACTAAGTTTGAGTCCGCCACCTCCAACTGGATGCGCCGCACCACCCGGGGTCCCACCCGGGAGTTTGCGAGTAATGTAGTGAACCAGACCCCTAATAACTGCTACCGAAGAGGCATATAGGGGTCGCAGTTTTTGGGCTGTCATAGCACCCGCCTGATGATGCGGTGTGTAAGCAGCCAACACAGGCCAAGAAGTGTTTGGAATGGACAACAGTCCTTGTCTGACCACTGTAAAAACGTGTGGGAGGGCGCAATTAAACCAAATGGCATGCTGCCAAACAGAAATCGGAATTTCTACTGTCCCCTATGGAGCGTACACTGCAGAAGCATCAGCGGGGGTGTAAGTGTGAAAAACACCACAATTAGCATCCACCGCGGGAAATGTGACCCATGAGTAATACAACTCAAACGGGTACGCCACGTCAGCAGGGACTACAAAAGAGGAACGAGGTATTCCTGCAAATGATTACGCACAGCTACACGACTGTGTGCCGGGATATCAACCGCAGCCATATCGAAACAGTAATAGAGAAGTACAATACAATACTATAACGCACAACTGGGTAGTAATTCAAAGAGGAAACCTTTGAGAAGTATCAAGCTTGAATCAACCTATGCAAATATAGGTAGGTTTTATAACCGTCATCTCCGTCAACCGGAAACGAAAGTGAGGGTATGTAGACTGATATAAGCACTACTCAAGTGTCTCACAATAAGACCACACTCGTTGCTGGCGCCATGTTAAAGGGATTCTGCTCAGACACAGAACTGTGCTTAGAGACTTAGGACCTCAGTGAATTAGGGTGTGCCAAAACTCACTTTAGTACCCAAAATCCCCTACCACTGTGTGCCGGGATATCAACCGCAGCCATATCGAAACAGTAATAGAGAAGTACAATACAATACTATAACGCACAACTGGGTAGTAATTCAAAGAGGAAACCTTTGAGAAGTATCAAGCTTGAATCAACCTATGCAAATATAGGTAGGTTTTATAACCGTCATCTCCGTCAACCGGAAACGAAAGTGAGGGTATGTAGACTGATATAAGCACTACTCAAGTGTCTCACAATAAGACCACACTCGTTGCTGGCGCCATGTTAAAGGGATTCTGCTCAGACACAGAACTGTGCTTAGAGACTTAGGACCTCAGTGAATTAGGGTGTGCCAAAACTCACTTTAGTACCCAAAATCCCCTACCAGACTAGCAATCAGTGTCACATTAGCTCTTCGTCCTATAGCAAAGAAACCAATGATTAGACAACCTAGAACATGCGACTAAGGACCATCTCAGGATGGTGGAAAGTGAGAACACTCTTTTGTTATACGTTCATACCAGTCCACAACAGGAGTAAAATAGAGACACGTAAAGGTTAAAATGTTTATTTTAACGAAGTGATCTCAATCGTAGTATTTTAATCGACATAAGCGTACATATGATTAAGAAAAATACGTCAGCATGGTTACAATTCCATAAAATACAAAAGGAGGAATCATATTACAATGATAGTGCAAACAGGTGATAAAAGCGCCTATTTGAAGCACCCTCTCTATCTAGGAACTATGTATTATAAAACTATAGAAGGTTTGTTAAGCTTTCTTATAGGGACCCCATTTACCTGTCCGCTCAGTAAGTGTAAATTACATCAGGATCGGTTAGTCTCTCTGCATGCCTGGAATCTTCCAAGTGTGTTCAATTCTGGCAAGTGTGCTATGATAAAGGTGCCAGAATCCTACTCGGCTTGCAGCTGCCAAATTGTTGTGTCTAGAATGTGTTACACTGACATGCCGATAAACAGGCTCGCACGTTATGATAACCTTGGTGGCTCAGCACTCACTGTACAGACTGGGGGCACGATGTATGTCTAGAGATGTTGAAAAACAAACCTTTTCTCATGTATAGACCTTCGTGAAAGATAACTCTGCAAAAACAGCTCAGCAGTGTCGTGTGCAAAAAAGCAGCAAAAGGGAAAATACTGTTTAAACTCCTAATAATCCATGCTAACTTAACATGCATAAACCACACTACACAAGTTGCCTCATCGAATTTAGCTATAAATGTGTACGTTTTTGTAAGTGAGTTACACTGTGAAAGATATATCTCCATCTGCTACATTGCCTTGGATTCCTGGAACAAAGTACCATTATATTTAATAGTAAGCCATTCAGAGAGGCTAGGAGTTCCAAGTGCACTCTAGAAGATAAATTAAAAACACAATAGTGCCCATGATGAGAGAAAAAAGTTAAGAAAAAATATGCATGCAGATCTAAACGTGTGTCTTATGACCACCTGATAAGCGCTCTTTTCCTCAATAACAAGAATATCTGTGCAGGCTACTTTCCATCCTGTGTAGACCATAAAATAATGCAAACTAATCATTTCTGCTTTGAAACATTTGCTGTCCTCATACATTGCTTACCATATATCACCCTACAAGGCAAAACTATTAAGATTTCCTTACTAATGTGTTTGGAGAAGCAGCAACTGTTTCTAATTGCAGGAAGCACTGCTTAAATTATGGTGTTCACCTATTAAGCCGTAAAACACTTGTTGGTATAGGCCTTATCTTATGGGAAAACAGATGACTTATGACCATGGATACTAGTATAAATTCAGAACTCTATAGAACTCTTCTCTGTCTCATGAGGAGTCTCGTGACTTATGGTTCTCCGTCGGTCAACACACCACTTAAAAGTGCTTTTTTACAACAGTGTGATAGGTAGCATTGACAGCACCATGGACAGCATTAACCTGGCTGACACAATCAAGATATCTAGCTGGGAATGCATAGCTTGTCTTAAAATCGGAAATTCAGCAAGGAAAAGACTAAAAGACACTCCTTATGCTATAGCCTGAGTGTAGGAAAATGGGTTATTAGCTAGGGATAATGTGAGTCCTACCCAAGGTATATGTCCCAAAATCCTGCTAAGTCTAACACACAGTTTCAATAATAAAATATTCATCAGTGATGTCTTTTGAGATGTCATCAATAATGTCACTGACCATGTCTTGAATGATGTAATAGGTGACGTCATCAGAAGTGCATTGCGGGGGTGCGAGTTGGCTGAACTAACTATAACGGGGAAATTTCTATGGTTTTGTACAAGAGAAATGTCCAACTAACTATAAGGTCCCTGAAACCTATGTTTTTTTCAGTGAATTTGTAAGGTTTTTTAAATGCTCATTTTTAACTATAACGTGCCTGAAACCTATGGTTTTTTGAGTGAATATCAAAGGGTTTTTAAATGCTAATTTCGAATTATAATGTTCATTAAACCTATGTTTTTTTCAGTGATGTTGAATTTTTTGTTTAGTGATATTTTGTAACTTTAATATCCTAAAAATAGTTTTTGTAATTTTATTTGCTTGTTATTAAAATAATATAAAGTCTTCTGTTTTCTTAAATATTAATATATATATAAAAAATTTGAAGTGAAGTCACGCACCCATCGTGTACCAAGCTCGGTGGGTGTGCAGATTCAAACCGCCTTATTCGTAAACTCGTGAAGGGTGCGTGTTTCAGCCAGCCCACTCCACTTACGCTTACAGGGAGGTAACTACAACGCTACATGTCCCAGTTCTTCCCCCTGTAGTGATCTGCTGATTACAGGTCTAGGTGTCAGCATGCCACAGCCACTCCCTGATGGCTGGTCCAACGTACACCACTCCAGCGTAGGAGTGTGAATAAATAGGCCGGGGCTCTGGGGGTGATTTACTTCTGGGAAGGCCAACGCGTCTGCCAGTGCGGCTGCCCTCACCCTGCCACGAGTCCTCCGCCATGACCGTGGCCTCCTCCACACAGGCCCCATGCGAACCCAGCGGCACAGCACCGCAGAGTTACGTCTGTACAGACTACTGCCTTCGATGTACACTGCAGACAGCAGGGCTCACAATTCAAATCTAGTCGTGATTGCAGATGACGCAGCCCAGTAGGCAACTGACATTTCTACCAGTGCAGCCTACCTGGAGCACGCATCATTGCAGGCTGCGCACATGTTGAATGCTTCTGGTTCCACTAACTGTGCAGCTCAAGTGAACCCCACATGACTGTTGGCCCTTGCTGACTGCTGCCTCCGGCCTATACTGCGGTCAACAGGGCAGACAATTCAGATAGAGTCGCGATTGCAGATGACGCAGTCCAGTAGGCAAAAGACATTGCTACCAGTGCGGCCCGCCCAGACCATGTATCATCGCAGGCTGCGCACACACTGAGTGCTTCAGGTGCCACTAACTCTGTGCAGCTCAGGTGAACGCCATGTGACTACTGGGCCTTGCTGCCTGCTGCCTACAGCCTACACTGCGGTCAGCAGGGCTGACAATTCAGATAGAGTCACGATTGCAGATGACGCAGTCAAGTAGGCAACAGACATTGCTACCAGTGCGGCCCGCCTTGACCACGCATCATCGCTGGCTGCGCACAAGCTTAGTGCGTCACGTACCACTAACTCTGTGCAGCTCAAGTCAATGCCACATGGCTGTGGGCCCTTGCTGACCACTGCATCCGGCCTACTCTGCGGTCAGCAGGGCTCACAATTCAAGATTAGTTCTGATGCAAATTGTGTAAGAGACTATAATCGGTTAAGAAAACCAAATGCTCCCAATCTGTGCAGCTCAAGTCGCCACATGGATGTGGGCCTTTGCTGACTTCTACTTCTGGCCTACACTGCGGTCAGCAGGGCTCACAATTCAAATTCTTGATTCATTCATTTCAGAGTCCAGTAGGCAACTAACTATAACGTCCCTGAAAACTACATATTTCAACAATGTATTCCATACATATTTCATCTTTTGTTCCATACACCTACACAGCGGTCAGCAGAGCTCACAATTTGAATTTAGTCTTCCTTTATTAATTGCAGAGCGAATTGTATTCTATGTCCACGTATTTTGTCAAGAGGAAGTGACAGAAAGCATTCCTCGATGTCTGTGCTGACTACTGCCTTCCATCTACACTGCGGACAGCAGGGCTCACAATTCAGATCGAGTCGCGATTGCAGATGACACAGTCTAGTAGGCAACAGACATCGCTACCAGTGCGGCCAGCCTGAACCACGTATCATCGCTGGCTGTGCACACACTGAGCGCCACTGTTGCCACTAACTCAGTGCACCACGCTTCAACACCACGTCGTTGTGGGCCCCTGCTGAACACTGCCTCCGGCCTACACAGCGGTCATCATGGCTCACAATGAAAATTGAGTCTTGATTCATTAATTGCAGAGTCCAGTAGACAACAGACATTGCTCCCAGTGCGGCACACCCGGACGACGCATCATCCCTGGCTGTGCACACGCTGAGTGCTTCTTGTGCCACTAACTGAGCAGCTCAACTCAATGCTACGTGCCTGTGGGCCCTTGCTGACCGCTGCCTTCAGCCTACACTGCGGTCTGCAGGGCTCACAATTCAAATTCAGTCTTCAACCATTAATTTCAGAGTCCAGTAGGCAACTAACTATAATGTCCCTGAAACCTACATATTTCAACAATGTATTCCATACATATTTCATCTTTTGTTCCATACACCTACACTGTGGTCAGCAGGGCTCACAATTTGAATTTAGTCTTGCTTTATTAATTGCAGAGTGAATTGTACTCTATGTCCTCGGATTTTGTCAGAAGGAAGTGACAGAAAGCATTCTTCGATGTTTGTGCTGACTACTGCCTTCCATCTACACTGTGAACAGCAGGGCTCACAATTCAGATCGAGTTGCGATTGCAGATGACACAGTCTAGTAGGCAACAGACATTGCTCCCAGTGCGGCCCACCCACACCACGCATCATCGCTGTCTGAGCACACGCTGAATGCTTCTGATGCCACTAACTCAGTGCACCACAAGTCATCGCCACATGGCCTTATTGAGGCAGAATTCAACAGGCAAAAGACATTGCTCCCAGTGCGGCCTGCCCAAACCAAGTATCATAGCTGGCTGCGTACACACTGAGCGCCACTGTTGCCACTAACTCAGTGCACCACAAGTCAACGCCATATCGTTGTTGGCCCTTGCTGACTGCTGCCTCCGGCCTACACTGCGGTCATCAGGGCTCACAATTAAAATTGAGTCTTGATTCATTGATTGCAGAGTCCAGTAGACAACAGACATTGCTCCCAGTGTGGCACACCCGGACGACGCATCATCCCTGGCTGTGCACACACTAAGTGCTTCAGGTGCCACTAACTGAGCAGCTCAACTCAATGCTACGTGCCTGTGGGCCCTTGCTGACCGCTGCCTTCAGCCTACACTACGGTCTTCAATCATTCATTTCAGAGTCCAGTAGGCAACGAACTATAATGTCCCTGAAACCTACATATTTCGACAATCTATTCCATACATATTTCATCTTTTGTTCCATACGCCTACACTGCGGTCAGCAGGGCTCACAATTTGAATTCAGTCTTTATTTATTAATTGCAGAGTGAATTGTACTCTGTGTCCTCGGATTTTGTCAAGAGGAAATGACAAAAAGCATTCCTTGATGTTTGTGCTGACTACTGTCTTCCATCTACACTGCGGACAGCAGGGCTCACAATTCAGCTCGAGTCACGATTGCAGATGACACAGTCCAGTGGGCAACAGACATTTCTTCCAGTGCGGCCCGCCCGCACCACGTATTATTGCTGGCTGCGCACACGATGAGCGCCACTGTTGACACTAACTCAGTGCACCACAAGTCAACACCACGTTGTTGTGGGCCCTTGCTGACCACAGCCTAAAGTCTACACTGTGGTCAGCAGGTCTCACACATATCCAATCCAATCCTGACCTGCAAGGACACGCCATCATCGCTGGCTGCGCACACGCTGAGCTCTTCAGGTGCCACTAACTCTGTGCATCACAACTCATGCACCCTTTACGGTTGACTTTCGTGCTGTAGACACCGGACGCAACAATGTCACCTCAGGCAGCAGGAATATCCCAAAGGGACATTACAATTTCTTCACATGAGCACGCTCATCTCTGGTGCCCCTACCTCAGTGCACCACAAGTCATGGACCATTTACGATACAATCTTTTGTGTGTGATTTAAGATCTGGTACCCCTACCTTAGTGCACCACAAGCCATGGACCCTTTATGATTGAATCTCTGTGTGTGATCCGATGATCACTGTTGTAGTTGTTGCCAACACCAACCACTCCCTGAGGGCTGGCTTACACTCACCCCACATGTTTCCAGCAAAGGCGTCACTGGACGTGTGCGCCTGGTAATAAAAAGGGGCCAGGCGCACGTGCCCTTAGCCAGTTCCCCTATCTGTCTAACTGTGTCTGTGTGTTAATTATGTATGCATGATGGCCTTGGGCCCTACCACATTACATTGTGCTGTTGACCGTGCACGCAACCATGTTACCTCTGGCAGTGGGGAAGACCTCGGTTATGTAACTTTGTCTGGGTCATTCTATGAGTACATGGGTAGAGACTGGGTGATTAGAGTACTGCAAGGAGAGTGTATGGTGAATGTATAAGTGCTTGGGGATTGGCGGAGTGATTAGATAGGTAAATATGCTGGTGGAGCCTAACCCTGAGCATGAGCTTGGCTCTAATTGGCTGCCAACCAGTGGCAACCCCGGCGGAGCATCAGGATTGCAATCCTCGGGAGAGGCGACTCTACGCATGGAGCATGAGTAGGCACTGTGCCGGTTCCTGAAGCACCCACCTTCTTTGCTACAGGATCCCCACAGCCTTTGCTCTAGTACCCTGGGTTCCCGCCCACTAAAATGTGGGCCACTGGCTAGCGGGAATTCTGCACGGGTACCTGGAAAACCGAGTACAGGAGCTTGGATTTCTCATTGTTGTATACTGCATACTCATTCAGTGGATACCCTTCCAGGTCATTGATCTCTGGACCAAGGAATTCTGACTGTTGCATCCCCAGAGTCCCTTCCACTGGATCTCCTAAAGCGAGCTGCTGGGTCCATGGAACACCGGTATTAAAAGGCCCAGAATCCTGTCTGCAAGATATTCCCAGCCCACAGCTGGATCATTGACATACGCAGATAGAATCTACGGAATTCTGTAAGCGTAAGTGGAGTTGGCAGAGCCGGCGTACACCAGTCAGGGGCGCAACTAGAGCCAAATTTTGGGGGAGGCTGATAAAAATAATGGGGGGGGATAATTCTTCCTACCATAGGCAGAGTGGAGATGCAAGGACTCTAAGAAGGGAGGAAACACAACAAAGCCTCATTAACAGGTGAATGGTTTTGTAAAGACTTGTGAAGTATTTGGGTGCCGCTATGAGAGCCGTGCACCCAGGGCAGTCACGCTAGGGGGCCGCGCTGAAAGCCGCACACCCAGCGTGTTCACACTAGGGGGTTGCGCTGAGCACCACATTACGATTGCCACTCCAAACTTTTATTAAAAAAAAGGTCCACTTCCATTCATTTATATTTTCCGGTGAACCCCATCCCCCGGGGCATGCCCAATTCTTTAATGTTTTTATTAATCATTAGGAAGGGGGGGCCGCGTGGTCATCCTTCCCGTGTCCACTTCTGGCCTCAGGGACCCCATCCCCCGGGGCCTGGCATGCTAACATGCAGCTCTCCTTGCCCAAAGGCAATCCTGCTTTGCTTCATTGAAGCAAGAGCAGGTTTTCCTCCTCTTGCTTCAATGTAGCAAAGCAGTGTTTGCAATGGCCTCCCGCCTTGTCATAGCAAACAGCAATGTCTGGGGGTGGGTTCCCCGGGACATTGCAGAAGCCGGCTATGGAGGGTGGTGGTCCCCAGGGCCATCAGGGGCCCCAGGAAGGGGGCCATGATGTCCCCCTGCTTGTATGTTCAAAGCCCCGGGGGGGTGGCGGTCCCCAGGTTTTGGGGGGCCTCATTGGCCCCCCAATAATTACAAAACAAGCCCCGGGGAGGTGGCATCCCCCAGGCTGTGGGAGGGCCGTGTGCCCTCCCGCACCTAATTTACATAGCCCTGTGGAGGTGGCAGTCCCCGGGGCTGCAGAGGGCCTCAGGCCCCCACAATATAATTATATGATTGCCCTAGAACCTGGCCCACTGGGGGGCTCATTTAAATGAAGTTGGGGAGCCTCCGCTTAATTTTTTTTTTATTTCAGCCGGATTCGCACACTAAGCGCTCATTTGGATGTTTTTTTTTAATTAAAAAAAAATTGGGCCTAGAAGTTCTTGTGGGACCCCTTGAGCAGGACTAGGGGGTCATTGTGTTTTTACCCTTCCCCCTTTTCTTCTTTTCTAATCTTTTTTCAACTGTTTTCTTGTGACTCACTTCTACCGAGTCACAAGATGGTTGCCAACACTTCCTGGTTTGGAGTGTTGGCAGCCAATCACAGTGAAGCTCGTGGTCATGGCAGCCAATCACAGTGAAGCTCGTGATCGGGAGGGTGCGCGAACCCATGGCTGCCCGAGATATCGAAACTTTTATTTTTTTTACTTCTCAGCAACTATTGAACGGATTTACACCATTTAAAAAAACACTTTCTGAATCAAGCACTACCTTTTTGCCAAATTTGGTGTAATTCCGTTCAGCAGTTCGGGTTGTAGCCTTGGCTAAAGTTTCCTATGGAAAATTGATTTTATGACTTCTATTTTTTGAATTTCTCAACAACTACTGAACGGATTTACACCATTTAAAAAAAAGCTCGCTTTTTGAACCAAGCTCTACCGTTTTGTCAAATTTGGTGTAATTCCATTCAGCAGTTCAGGTTGTAGCCTGTAATAATATTTCCTATGGAAATTTACATGGAGAAAACACTTTTTGGGACCCCCCTTTTTTCTCAGCCCCCGCTTGACGAATCACCCCCAAACTTTCAGGATAGGAGCTGACCTGGAGAGAATTTCGCAAACGACGCCAAAGTTATTAGCAAATCAAATAATGCTTTTCCTATGGAAACTAGGTTCTAAATATAACTATTTTATATATATATATATATATATATATATATTACCTACTGGCGGTCGCCAGTAGGTATATATAGTTAGGATTTTTTCTCTATGGGTTTTTTTAAAAATTCTATGTCTAATAACTTTGGCGTTTGTGGACGGAATTGGCTGAAATTTTCAGGAAAATGGCACATTTTGTTTCTGAGCAGCCCTTGAAAATTTGGGGGGGGTTCGTCAAGGGGGGGCTGAGAAAAAAGGGGGGTCCCAAAACGTGTTTTTAACATTGAGTTTTCCATAGGGCGGTTGGCCTCACTTTTAGCCCGAACGGCTGAATGGATTTGCACGAAACTTGGCAAAATTGTAGGGACTGGTAGCCCGATGTGCCTTTTGTAGGTCTCAATATATGTGCTCCAGTGGATTTTGAGAAATTAACGTTTAAAAAAAGATATATATCTGTAACAGCGGACCGGGCAGCGCTCCAGGACGCGTACTTTTCGCGCAACGGAGCTTTGTGAAGCGAAGCTGATTGGTTCTCCGGCGTCTGTCAACATTCCAAACAGTCTGTAGCGGCCGCCATCTTGTCTCTCGGTAGGATCGAGAGACAAGAGGAGGCCAAAGCGAAGGGGCAAATGACCATAAGGGGGAATAGTAGATCCTCGCTGACCCCCTACGTTTGATGTGGAGGTTTTAAAAGGGCCCCGCGGGGCAAAAAAAAATAATAATAATAATAATCGAACGGCTGAATGGATTTGCACGAAACTTGGCAAAATTGTAGGGACTGGTAGCCCGATGTGCCTTTGCTAGGTCTCAATATATGTGCTTCAGTGGATTTTGAGAAATTAACGTTCAAAAAAAGATATATATCTGTAACAGCGCACCGCTTCGCGTACTTTTCGCGTTACGGAGCTTTGCGAAGCGAAGCTGATTGGTTCTCCGGCGTCTGTAAACATTCCAAACAGTCCATAGCGGCCGCCATCTTGTCTCTCGGTAGGATCGAGAGACAAGAGGAGGCCAAAGCGAAGGGGCAAATGACCATAAGGGGGAATAGTAGATCCTCGCTGACCCCCTACGTTTGATGTGGAGGTTTTAAAAGGGCCCCGCGGGGCAAAAAAAAAAATAATAATAATAATCGAACGGCTGAATGGATTTGCACGAAACTTGGCAAAATATTAGGGACCGGTAGCCCGATGTGCCTTTGCTAGGTCTCAATATATGTGCTCCAGTGGATTTTGAGAAATTAACGTTCAAAAAAAGATATATATCTGTAACAGCGCTCCGCTTCGCGTACTTTTTGCGTTACGGAGCTTTGCGAAGCTGATTGGTTCTCCGGCGTCTGTCAACATTCCAAACAGTCCGTAGCGGCCGCCATCTTGTCTCTCGGTAGGATTGAGAGACAAGAGGAGGCCAAAGCGAAGGGGGAAATGACCATAAGGGGGCATAGTAGATCCTTCCTGACCTCTTAGGTTTGATGTACCATTTTGCCAAGTTTGGTGTAATTCCGTTCAGCCATTCAGGCTGTAGACGTATGTAAATGTCCTATGGAAAATTGCATGGGGAAAACACATTTGAAAGTGTTGAAATTTAGAACCAATTAAAATGTTACTTTGGTTTTGTATTTGTGTGTGATGAAAGTTAATTGGTTATGTATATATTTCAAATGAGAGGAAACCACAGCCATTTTGTGATACTACTGTCTGAGGTACATTTGTGAGGAATATTTGGTGGTGAATTTCTGGTGTTTGATTTACACAGTACTAACACTTCTCCTACTTTTAAAAAGGTGAGTTGTTAATTTGTAAGGGGAACTATGTTGTACACTTGAAGATAATTTGAAAAATGTTTTCTGTTATTTATTTGCAGTCCTTCTGTTATACTAAATACTTGATAAAGTTAGTTTTATATTATGTATTACTAAAAACGATAAATGAAAGTGATTATTTTTTTCCGCAATTTACAGCAAGCAATTTCAAAATAAAATGGCTCACAATGAAGAGACCGTGGCAATTTCTTTTGAATTGTCCACTACATTGATTGAAATTGAGAGCACCAATAATGAAATATTGTCACAAGGAGGACATGACTTGTATGATTCCATTAGATTGATTGAAATGGACAGCACCAAGAATGAAATATTGTCACAAGGAGATGACTTGAATGATTCCACTACATTGATTGAAATTGAGAGCACCAATAATGAAATATTGTCACAAGGAGGAGATGACTTGTATGATTCCATTAGATTGATTGAAATGGACAGCACCAATAATGAAATATTGTCACAAGGAGGAGATGACTTGAATGATTCCACTACATTGATTGAAATTGAGAGCACCAATAATGAAATATTGTCACAAGGAGATGACTTGAATGATTCCACTACATTGATTGAAATTGACAGCACCAATAATGAAATATTGTCACAAGGAGGAGATGACTTGAATGATTTTTTTGATCAATCTCTTGATGGCGAATTTATCGAGTGTTTGGAGACCATAGAGTTACAAGAATCATCATTGGAGACTTTTCATGAGGACATTGCTGATGAGGACATGTTACTAGTTCTTTCAAATTTAGAAAATTCTGAAGAATAAATTTATATTTAGAAATCAAAAATTGTTTGAGACATTATTCATTTTTATTTTTAATTTATGAGGTTGTAGCGAAGTGATTGTAGTATAAAATGAGACTTATAGTATAGAGTGCAAAATTTTTATGTTACATGGTAAGTTTACTCATATTTACTTCCCTTCTGCCACTATATTATCTCCAATGTGTATTTGACATCTCTTCTTCATCTCCGGCCTCCTTTCTCTCACTGTGTGTCTCCGATGCATCTTATCGCTGATATTTTGTGTAATTACAGAAGAGAGTAAAATAAAATAGTTCGGAACGTGAAAAGGGGGCAAAGTAGAGTACTCCTCACCCCCTAGGCCTTTTTAGGCGGTCCCAAAAGGATCAGTTTCTGCTTTCCTGAGAGATTATGGTATGAGTTCCATATACCACAATAACTTGCATTACAACATGCAAGATATCTATCTCCTATTACCAACTTTTGGAGATATTCGCGCTAAGCGCGAATATCTCCAAAAAGTAACACCTGCCCTGAGCAGTTCTTAGCCATGTTATCCAATGGGAGGTGGATAACATGGCTAAGAGCATTAGCTCGGTAATGCATGAATATCGCTGAGTTTTTTGCGATATTCATGCATTGCGGCCGTTTATTATCGCATTTGCGATAAACCTTGATAATAGCAAGGTTTATCTTCGATAATTTCTGACGATGCTTAGTGGTAAAAAATTCGTTGGTAAGCATCGTTAGCGATAAATATCGCTTAACTTTGGTAATATGCCCCAACGTCTGTTAACGTTCGATTCGAAGGAAATGAGGAAGTGTTGAAAAACATTGTCTGCGCCATCTTGCCTTTTTTGAAATGCCACACTTTTGTCGTGCACGGCAGCCATTTTAGATGTCTTGACCAGACCCACTCTCTGCACGCTGTCGATTCGTAGCATGGCTCCTCACCCACGCAAGCATCTTCCCCAGGCACTGGTCACCACCGCTCTCTGTCTTATGCATGGGCAATAAACCTCCCCCCATCTGCGCTGCTCTTCCCTGAGAATCACACTCTGTGCCCGCCCGACACCTCCCTTTCGCCCTATTCACTACCGCACCCTCTGACACTCCTCTTCCTCTGTGTCCGATTGTCCAGGCTATCAGCTAGCCCTGCAGATGTAGTTTATGGCCCCAGCTGTAAAGAATCACCCCTCTTCAAAGGAGTTATAGTAGATCAAGGCCCACACCCGATGAGATCCGTCACACCACACGTGTTCCTACTATCTGAAAACCATCCTGTATTGTGATTGGGGAGGGGACCGAGCCTGAAGCGGAAGATTCCAGGAATGACTCTTTGTACATCAAAGTTTTTACAATTATGTGTCACATTAAAAATATATAGCACTCCAACAAAGTAGTAGGAATATAAAACTTTAATAACATATAAATATATACAACAAAACAAAAACAGTAAAAACATTTAAACAACGAAGAGACCGTGGCAATTTCTTTTGAATTATCCAATAGATTTATTGAAATTGACAGCACCAATAATGAAATATTCTTGTCAGTAGCGGTCTGTTGTGCGAATAGTTCCAAGGCAGCAGAACGCGCTGAAATCTAGATGGCACGAAGGTGATGTCTAGTAAGTTGCCGCCCAGCAAATAACGGCGTGGGGCGCCGCGGGGGTGAGTGAGTCCAGTAGGCACCACAGCTATTCTTACCGGCATTGCAGAATTACTGCTGGGGACAATGCCTGTGCTGTAGCAGGGTCACAGCAGAAACAAAAAGGATTCTGTTGAAGATGTTGTTGGTTTTCAATTTGAAAACAGTTCTGGTGTCAACTGCTATGCTAATGTAGTGGTTAATGTTTTGTTTTCTCTAGAAAATGTAAAAGAGGGGGAGGCAGTCCAAAGTTCCGTTAAAAGGGCAAAGGAAAGGATCGGTGGTTTGAACTATCAGTCAAAAAGGGGAGGGGGTGCAATAATTTTTCCTACCGGGTCACACTGTGCTTTCACCGGAAGTGAGGTCTGCAGGATTCTAGTAATTCAAAGTGAGGCTGGCGCCAGCATGGGAGCGCCGACGTCCCGCGGATACAGTTTCGTCACTCCACGGGCGATCATGGCAGTCATTCCCCATCGGGGGTCGGAGACTCCCGCGGCTCCTCTAGAATCTTCAAGGTCGTGGAGGACTACGGTGGTGGAGTCAACCAGTGACCGGGCCATTTCTTTATGCTGGGCCCGCTCTTGCCAGGTCGACCGCCATTTTGAGAGTTCGGCAGCTACCGGCGATCGCGGGGTCACATGAGCGGACGGGCTCCACCCTGCCGGGCGAGACGTTGCAGCATGGCCACAGTGGAAGAACCCTTTTCCGGGCGCCTGGAGCGCTGAGGGTGCAGCTGGGAAGCCTCCACCTGGGGAGGCGGGAGAGGCCTGTTCGCACCGTCTCTCCCTCCCAGTGCACCCCACGGCGTCTCGCTTGAGATTTGTTATGGCCGGACCAGGCGATGAGGACGAGGGGGGGGGGGTCGGAGGCATGTGCAAGACATCCCCCCCCAGTGTTGTCGCAGCCATTATTCAAGAAAGAAGAAGTGTCCCATCCGTCTTCGGGCCGGGCTTCCGGTAGATGTCGGCCGGACGCCCCTGGCTCTGGCCCCATGAACGGGTTTCTTGGTTTATCGGCTGCAGCCGGATCCCGTCGGCCTCGGCCCCCCGACCGTTGGTGGCCGGACCGGAAGAGCATGTGGCGGGACTACCTGCAACTCTCAAGGGCCACCGCGGCCGGACTGGGAGAGAGAGGGGAGGGTCGAGGAGACATTCCCCCCCCCTGCAACTGTTCAGCGTTGTAAAGGCAATCCCCTGGCCGGGTCCCGCTGGCCTCGGCCTCTCCTCCGGCTACACCCTACGTTAGGATCTCCTGGCCGAGGCGTGGCAGCAGGACCTGCCTTATATGGGCTGCTCCCGGCTGGGCGTAGTCGGAACCCTGCCCCACCTTGGAAGTTTCCAGAGTGGGGGCGGATGTTCTACTGACTTGCATTTTCCCTAGTCTATCGATTTTTTTGGCGTGGCAGGCGGTGGGACAGCGAGGGGTGATTTGGTTTCTCTTACTGTTTTTCTGGTCTCTCACCACTGGCATATTTTAACGTTTTCTTGTTTCTAGGACATTAATAGGTTTTATCATTACGTTATGTTATCGTTTCTTTGTTCGTTGTTTAATAAAAGTTCATGTTCATCAGTGGCCTACTGATTTTCGTTTTCCTATTCTTTTCTTTCCAGGTTGTTTCATGCTAAAGTTTCTGTTAACAGGATACAGTGATCACTTCGTTATTATTGCATATGTCCTTTTCACTAGGGGTGCTCTCTGGTCGGGCCAGATGACGTATCTCTAGTAAATGGTCCGGGTGAAACAGGTGCATCAATCAGTGGGGAGTAGATAGGCATGACAGATTACAACGGGGGAGAAAGGTCCGCATTACGTACCCTTTCACTACTTGCAAAGATTTTCCTACGTTTATTTGCAAACAGGGAATACCTCCAAAAAGAACTAATTCCCAAACAGTCAATGTTAGGACAATCAATCAATCAATGAGGAATGAAATAGGTACGACGTGTTAAAGGCTTGCGTTACCTACCCTTCAGTATCTGCAAAGGGAGAGAGAATATTCCTATTCTTCCTCGTTTGCAGGCAGAGAAGATCCTTAAGAGAATTAACTTCGAACAATTCAATGCTCGATTCAAACAATCAACAAGGGGTACTGTGAACACAAATGAACGCCGCTTATGTACATACGCATTGCTATTTTCAACAGGTTGTTCCTAATGTTTCTATTTTAGCGAGGTCAAAAAGAGATCCCATTAGTGGCCTACTGATTTTGCTCGATTCCTTTTGTTTTTTTACACGATTTTTCGCTATCTGCAAAGACTAAACAGAGTATTGCGACTCTGTGCTTGTTTGTAAATAGAGAATGAACCAAAGAGAACAATCAATCAAATGGAGAGAGAAGCAGGCACGACGGATTACAAAGGGGGCAAAGGGCTGCGTTAACTACCCTTCACTATCTGCAAAGAGAGAGTACTCCTAATAGAAATGAGGGGTGGGGGGCAGCATTCAAAGCAGATCAGTGTGCATAAACACGAAAATGTTTTTTCTTACCACGTACTTGACATTCGACAGCTTATGATATTTGCTATTAAAAAACCATTGAAATTCACTGAAAAAACCATAGGTTATAGACCATATATAGTTAGGAATTAGCATTTACAAAACCTTGAAAATTCACTGAAAAAACCATAGGTTATACACCATATATAGTTAGGAATTAGCATTTAAAAAACCTTATTTTACTCACACAAAACCATTGAAATTCCATATATAGTTAGTTGCACTAACTATATATCGCGCACCCGCAATCCACTGCTGATCATGTCACATATTACATCATTCATGACATGGTCAGTGACATCACTGATGACATCTCAAATGACATCACTGATGAGATCACTGATGACATCTCATTTGACATCAATGACGACATCACTGATGATATCATTCATGTGACAATACAATGCATCTCCTCACGTTTTAATATAACCTCTGTTTCACCCAGTGTTAAATACAGAGTATAATTTTTGAAACCATTGACACACCAATACTAGTTACTACATACGTACTCACTGATTCCTACGTCTACACACACATTCACTCATTCACCCATACAATCATTCATACATACAATCACTCATCTTTACAACACTATCATATGCACTCATACACCTATACAGACACTTACACTCTGCCACTCATCCATGGAGTTACTCACACACCTAGTCAGTCCTGTAAAGAATCAATCACACTTCCATTTTCTTGTCTATACAGTTAAACATAGAGCACCTTACATTTTCAAACATATACTAACACATACTTACTTTCTTATACAATCATTGATACAAGTACACATTGATCTGCACAGAGTCACACACCTCCCAGCCAGCCACACACACACTCAGTCTCCTATACAAATACTTGGACAATCAATCAATAACCCATATAGTTAATCATATAGCTACTGATCAACACATGCAGCAGTTTACAGAACAACAGACATAATGATGCACAAATTAAGACAGTTTAGTCACTAACCCATGCACTCAGTGAGACACATTTAATCACTCACTCATACATTCAGTCATGCACCTACTAAATCCTTCGTCCAGACACTTATACATCTACTCATTCTTCAATAAGTAAAACATATTTAAACTTTACAGAAACACACAGTCACTGGATGATGTCATCAGTGATCTCATCAGTGATGTCATTTGAGATGTCATCAGTGATGTCACTGACCATGTCATGAATGATGTAATATGTGACATGATCAGCAGTGGATTGCGGGTGCGCGATATATAGTTAGTGCAACTAACTATATATGGAATTTCAATGGTTTTGTGTGAGTAAAATAAGGTTTTTTAAATGCTAATTCCTAACTATATATGGTGTATAACCTATGGTTTTTTCAGTGAATATATATATATATATATATATATAAATATACATGCGCGCTTGACGAAGGTATTTCAATTTTTGAACAGAGGAACACCGAAGAAGGGCTCCCTCGTACCTTTTAACCTGTAACCTTTCAATTTTAAAAACCACTCGAAGATTCGTTTTTTAACATTTGATCTGCACAAATTGTATTTTGCACTCTACTTACCTGTTCCATGGTCCCCGGTCCACCACCAATTATTTGGCTTGAGTGGAGGGACGCAGGACGAGATTTCGGGCCCCGGAAGTGATTTACTACTTCCGGGCCAATCCGCCAATCAGACACGCCTAGTGGCCAGCCCCACTCACTATAAGACAGGAGCCTTGCAAGCTGCCCAGCGGACGCGCTTGACGAAGGTATTTCAATTTTTGAACAGAAGAACGCCGAAGAAGGGCTCCCTCGTACCTTTTAACCTGTAACCTTTCAATTTTAAAAACCACTCGAAGATTCGTTTTTTAACATTTGATCTGCACAAATTGTATTTTGCACTCTACTTACCTGTTCCATGGACCCCGGTCCACCACCAATTATTTGGCTTGAGTGGAGGGAGGCGGGATGAGATTTCGAGCCCCGGAAGTGATTTACTACTTCCGGGCCCATCCGCCAATCAGACACGCCTAGTGGCCAGCCCCACTCACTATAAGACAGATGCCCTACAAGTCCCACAGCGGACCTGCGCAGCGGGCGCGCCTTCAAGCCCGTCTGCGTCCGTCTGCGCCAGAACGTGCCCAGGGCCCAGGTTTTCTTCCACCACAACCCCCGACCCCCTTTTTATTCGAGGTACTACCTCCTCCAACTTAGAGAGACCCCTCAAGCTTCCTGTGCCCACTCCATCTCTCTGGTGGACTCCTCCAGCCACTGTCGATACTGCCCCTACAACCTTGCGAGGCATGATCCCTGCCCCCCTACACTTGCCCCACTCAGCATGGCCCTGCTTAATTGCAGGTCCCTGCCTAAACACGCCCTCAAAATTCATATGCTCCTCCAACACTACAACCTTGAGGTGCTGTTTCTTACTGAAACATGGCTCTCACCTGACTCCAACCCTGACATTGTTCGAGCCCTTCCCCCAGACTACCTGATTCAGCGCCTGGACAAACCATCAGGGAAGGGGGGAGGAATAGCAATAATTTATAAAGACCATTTGTCGTGCCGCCTTACCGACACCCCTATTTCAGACTGCGAAAAAACACTTTTTTCTAATTCAAGTCTCCCCCTTTAAATCTCTGTCGGGGATTCTCATCTACCGCCCTGCAGGCACTCCAGGGCAAATTCTGTAGTTCCCTCCTGGGATACTCCCTCGCCCTGGCTAGCACCTCTACAAATTTCACGATCCTAGGAGATTTAAACCTCCACTTTGATAACTCAGGCGACAAGGTGGCCTCCGAGTTGGCACTCGATCTTGCCACATGCCACCTGTATCTCTTGAACTGTCTACCTACTCACATTAAGGGCCACCTCCTGGACCCCTTATTCTCGAATCTTGCTGACCTTAAAGTCCGAAACCCGTCCCTTTACCTTGGTCAGATCACTCCTTAATTTCTTTTAGCTGGCACATCCCGGTATCTCACCGCACTAAACCCGCCCCTAGCACTTTTGAACGACGCTGGTCGAAACTACCCATTGATGATTGGAGACGACTCCTGGAACTCTCCCTTCCACCTAACGACCCCCTTACCCACGTCGCAGACACTAAGTTTTCCCCCTGGATTGAGGACTCTCTCAGCATAATTCTGCCCAAAAAACCTGCCCACACCTTCGGTGGAAAGTCCAAATCCCCTTGGTTTAACCACGAACTACGTCTCTTAAAAAAATGCTGTAAAAAAACTGAAAGAGCATGGAGGAAAGAGTTTTCCCCACAAAAAAAGAAAGAATACAGCCACTCAATCCTAATCTATAAAAAGGCCCTTAAAACTACACAAGCTGCTTTTTTTGAGGAAAAAATCAGAGCCTCCTCTAGCTCATCTAGAGAAACGTTACGCATAATAAATAAACTCCTCAAAATCCCAGACCCCCCTTCCCCCGAGGATCCATCTGGGGATCGCTCCAATGAGCTTGCGGAATACTTTAATGATAAAATTGAAAACATCCTCAAGCTCCTTCCCCCTCCTAAAGTAGAAGGTCTCCCAGAACCCTCCTTTAGTACCCAGTTACAAAGTGAATCCTGCCTAATCTCATTCTCTCCTATTACCGAGGACACCCTCCTCCCCATTCTTCTCTCTATAAAAAGCGGCTCCCCACTTGACCCAGCCCCCCCTAACATTTTAAAACTAGTTGCCCCCACCATCCTTCCCCCAATGGCCAAACTTATCAACACCTCATTATCACAAGGTATTGTCCCCCCTAGTTGGAAAAGGGCCATCGTTAAAGCTCTTCTTAAAAAAAACCACCTCGACCCCGCTGAGCTGAGTAACTTCTGGCCCATTTCACTACTGCCCTGAGTCAGCAAGATTGCTGAAAAATTCGTCAATCAGCAGCTTTCAGCCTTCCTGGAGGCCAGTGGACTCTTACACTCCTCCCAGATGGGCTTTTGCCTGGGCCAGGGCACGGAAACCATGATGATCGCGGAAGCAGGAGAGGAGAGAAAGATCCTTCACTCAGGAGGATCAGTGGCAGTGATCCTCTTGGATCTTAGTGCAGCCTTTGACACGGTGAACCATCTCACACTGATTCACCGGCTCAGGGGACTGGGAATCTCTGGGCTCGCACTTTCTTGGCTGAAACCTTTCCTCCACAACAGATCCTTTCAAGTTCTCGAGGGAACTTTCAGATCCCACGTTACTCCTGTACATTGTGGGGTTCCTCAGGGCTCCTCCTTGAGCCCCACTCTTTTTAACATTTACTTGTCCCCCTTGGAGGAAATAGTCACTCCCCATGGTGTTAAACTTGTGACCTATGCTGACGACACCCAGCTTGTTGTCTCTCTCAGCCAGCTGGACCGCCTCCCTGACAACCTTTTCACTTGCCTTCAAGACATATCCCACTGGATGGATTGCTCTCACCTCAAAGTCAACAGCGAAAAAACTGAGATTTTGGTACTGGGCAACCAATCCCACTTTATACCCAAGTCTCTGTGGCCACCCTGTATGGGACCGGCCCCGGCCCCGAAACAGCACATTAAGAGCCTGGGTATGTGGCTGGACCAGGATCTCACGTTCAACACACAAGCCAGGAAAACAGCAGGGGCCTGCTACGGCATCCTCCGGAACACCCGCAAGATCCTCCCCCTCCTCCCCCAAGACTCCAGGAAGCTCTTAATTCAGAGCCTCCTACTCTCCAGACTAGACTATGGCAATGCTTTGTATCTTGGAGCCCCTAAGAAAGTCATTGCCAAATTGCAAGTGGTTCAAAACTCCTTAGCCAGGCTCCTAACAGGCACTAACAGTAGGAGCTCTGTAAAACCTGCCTTAAGATCGCTCCACTGGCTGCCCGTCCAGGAGAGAGTACACTTCAAAACCCTTTGTACCACCCATAACATCCTTCATGGCAAGGGACCCCACATCCTAAAAAATCTTGTCAGACCCCACGAAGTCTCCCGGAACCTCCGATCTGCACACTTACACCTTGCCCACGTTCCCAGGATTAGAAAGGCTCGCACAGGGGGCTGCCTCTTTTCCTACAATGCCCCCAAGCTGTGAAACTCTCTGTCCCTGACTCTGCGCGCCGAACCCAACCTTCTAGCTTTCCGTAAGCTTCTGAAGACTTGGCTTTTTCCATAATACCACATTTTTATTTCGTCAGCTCATCCACTAGCGCTGGGACGCTCACGGGCAGCCATGCGCTCTATAAATCCTTCTTTCATTTCATTTCATTTCTTTCATATATATATATATGGCACTGTGCTAATCCTATGCTTAAAAACTTTGATAGAATAACAGACATTTGAGGTGAGCAGATCTTGAGTGTCGCTGGTGTTGAGAGTGCTCTAACAGGAGCTGCTTTCCACCTAAACTGGAGAACTACCCAGAGTTCTCTCCTTCTTTTTTGCATATATATATATATATATATATATATATATATATATATATATATATATATATATATATATATATATATATATATGTGTGTGTATATATATATAATTTTTTTCATGCTTAACATGTATATAGGTCACTGTAAAGTTTTCCTATAAGTTATCTGATTATATGCTTACTGGTCTCTGTTATTTTATTTTATCTGAAAAAAGTATCATAACAATTATATCTATATAGTTGTCACTATTGAAAGATTACCAAAAATATAAAAATAAAATATATGCAACTTAAAAAAAATAAAAATACTCTATTAAACTAGCTTCACGTACAGCAACACTTGAACGTTTGAGTTTCTAACTATCTATATATATGTTTATTACTTTACTCCTACTGTAGGGGGAAAAGAAAAAAACATTTGACTCTCTCCAAAGCACTACTCTATGTCTCATCCTATACCTCTCTCAATATATCCTCTACCTAATTCTACTACTATGTTCTAGCAAATAACCCTTTCTAGACTCTTCCTGCCTCTATTCCTCCTTGGCTCACCCCAAGCCTCTTTTTCGACTATGATCTCCTAAAAAACACGCTCTAGATTCTTTCCTCATATATTCCTCCTTTGGCCCACCCCAAACCTCATTTTACTATTATGATCTCCCTAATCCCTTTAAAGGACTCTTCCTTCCTCTATCCCTCTTTTGATTCATCCCAAACCACATCTTACTACTATCACCCCCCAAATGACATTTTCTAGACTCATCCTTCTTCTATCCCTCCTTTATCCTATTAATTCAAACTAACAGACTCGTATGTCCACCGCTCAAATTAATAACCTATATTTCCAAATACTAATCCACCACTAATCCTTTTTGGGTCCCAGAGAAGCGTTCTCGTCGCCAAAAAGCACTTCAACATCTCGTAAGAGGTAATTAGTGCTATACAAATACAATACAACCAAATTGGAGTGGAGGTTGGATACACCAAGCGGGTTGTTCAGGTCAATATTTTAACCTCTGACTTAAACTTTTTTTATGGAAGTCAAAATTCTCCATCAATGCAAGGTTAAAAGCTGAATCTTGTGAAACCCATCGATGTTAGATAACTGTTGGATGGGGTCCCACTTAAGCAGTAGGGTTTGGTGTGACAAGGTCCAAGTGGGAAAATCCACTTGTCATTCGGATGCTTTCTCCACCTTTGCCTGGTCAAGATTTCTACATTCAGACTTTTTGCAGCTCTATATCTTCTGGTGAGGCATGCTTGAAGCTGTATCTGATTAAGTCCTCCTGTAATCCGACACCTTTATCATAAGGTTCTGCTGAAGTTCCAGAAGTCTTGGAATTTGCAGCATTTCACACTTTCCGGAGCAGTTCCCTTTGGTGTCTTCTAAGTGCTCCAAGACCTAGGAGTTAGAAATTAGAGGCGAGGACATACTTAATTTGAGGCCACCAGCAAGGTCCAGTTCTGGTCAAGTTGAAATTAGTCAACTGGTCTCCTCAGAAAAAGCCCTCCTGCAGCCTTTGATGTCCCTGTAGCCATGCAGGAGAACAGCAAGCTAACCCTTGGAGTCCACGTTTTAGTCTTCGGTACAAGTAGGAGCAGGTCCAGCTCCTTGGGTCTCCACACAGGTTACAAACAGTGTTTTATGTTCTACCACAGATCTGGAAAGTGTTCTTTCTAATGAGCTGGGGGTGATCTGCTATATTTGTTCAATGCAGAAGCCAGCGGAAATGGGTGACCCCTGGAAACTACCTCAACGACAGGTAAAATATTCTCAAGGCAGCCATTCCCACTTATGCTGCACAACCTGTTTGCCTTCTTGCAAACTATCCCACAACACTCCATTCTCAGTAAAATCCAATATAACAGAACTGTTTTGCCACTAGAGGGAGTTTGTAATTCATCTAGGGGTGTGTCTAAGGTAATGAGCAGTCCCCTACCAATCAACCTCTTCTCTGGGACAAGCTACCCCTCCACTGTGACTAATGTCAGGAGGCAAAAGTGTATTTTGAGTTCAAAGGATTCCTCTTCTCCAGGTTTCCCTTATGGCTAAACTATAAAGGAACAGGTCTCTTCGTTCCTTTTCAAGTTAGGGAATTCCTGGACCCTCCTTAAATGCCAGAATTGGGTTAATCTGGGTCACATTCTTCACCCGAGCAATCCCACTAGGCCCAAGCAATTGTCTGCTCTGACTGCAGTATTTCACACATTTTCTTTTAAGAACAGCTACATCCGTATACAGCGAAAGTAGCTTTTGAGGCTACTCACTACCAAGAGGAAATTCTTATATGTTCCACTTTTAAATACTAGGCACCCTGACTTGTGGGCTACAAAGCCTACTTAGGAGTGAATATTTAATATTTAAAATTGTACTTTGAATAGGAGGGTGCAAACGTTTTGTAATTTGCTTTTGCGTAATTATCTGAAATGGCATCAAAATTACACGAAATTGGCCAAAATACAAAACGATCATTTAGATCTATATTTTTGTACAAAATGTGTCCTTGTGACAATTTTTGACATGAACATGCATTTTATGCAAAAAAATAGTGCATGAAAACCTAAAGTACCTCGAATAACGTCTGCTCACATTCTGTTGTGGGCATGCATTTGCCATAAATTTTGACCATGTACTGCTGTGTTTTGCACTACATTTTTACAGGGAAAGGTTTGCAATTACACAATGTGGAGTAATAAGGGGATTTAGGAAATTTCGCATAACCAGCATAATGTGCAGTTTTCAAAATTATGCAAATTATGCCTGTGTAGTTAGAGTTTCTCCCAGACCTAAGGTTGACAGGTTTTTATGCAGGTTTAAAAGCAGTATGGCAGCACATACAGGCCTGAAGCCATATTATCCTTGTCATCCTAATTAAAAGCAAAATAGTTGTTGTATTCCAGAGGTGACATTTAACTATCTATATCATTTATGTATTTTCCTGCACCATATGCTATGGCCTTACTGGAAAGTTAAATATGCCATTTGGGGTTTAGCCAATTTTTCCACGTTGTAGGGCGTCATAGCACAGTAAGTACCCGAGCCCCCAAAGTTAAAAAACCGAAAGCATTACTCTGTCAACATTACGATGGTTTAAAGTATTTTCCCTCTTACCTGCTAGTTTAACTGGCCCCAAACATTGCACCTTCAACGCCCCCTGTTTTACAGAGCTAGAAAACCTTACTGTATACAACCACTTCATAAACGCCTATACATACATGAAAACAAACATAACATAACATTACTTGTAATATTAAGTGCGACGTGAAAAGAAAGAAAGGACAATATAAGAAGGATTTTGTTGGCGTCAGAGTGTGTAATCTGAGGGGGACCTAGCTATGAGCTCAATAAATATGTCAAAGACTTTGTGTACCCGTTGTGAGGTCCGGGTCGAAGGTTGCAATCTGTTACCACCATCATAAAAAACACTAATACGGACCATTTTCTCGATTTTTCTCTTTTTCTGTGATTTACGTCGTTGTCAACACTATGTTTGCCAAACGAAATGTTACCCTTTTATAATAAATATATAAATATAAATTTTACATTATTTTTACTCAGCGTTATGAAGAAATGGGGTGAGTACAGGTGGTTGTCACATATTTCAAAGGGGACAAACAGCTTCGGTACACTGCTGCTTTGCAAGATAGCGTTGAAAACGAGAAGAAATGTTTTCAATCTCAAGGGTTAAGGAGAAAATAAGATTTTAAATGCCAAACATGCTTCAATACATGCTGGCATCTTGATGACGTAAGCAGATTAGTCATTTAAGCAAGTGTCTCAGGGTACTCTGCATATGAAAGTGATTCTAAGAAACTGGGAGCACTGGAAGTGTAAACACATTCTGAGTGAAAGTTTAAAGTATGTTATCTTTCAAATGACGAGATTAACTGGGCTCAAACTGATATGGCGACCAACTAAAGCTGGACGCCTGTCCAAGAAGGCCTTGCATTTCACAGCTCTTCTCATCGAATAATCCTGCCCCATCAGTTGAAATCTTGATAGTGATTTAAATCCTAAAACTGCTCCTCACTCTGTGAGCGCTGTCTGGACATGCTGGATTTCCAGATGCCTATGAAATTTCAATTGTTTATGGAGAGATTATACCCAGAATGCAGCAAGCTTTTCTGCATCCTGCCCTCTGAAAAGCTCAGACTCGCCATAGTTTAATTGATTTCTATTTTCTCAACTATTTTTCCCTATCTTTTTCAAGCGCATCAAATTTGCCGCCAGAGGTGTTAGTATAGTTTGACAGGTGTCAAAATCATTGCCGTGTGGATTACCGGTGTCGGGCCATCCACACATCTTTTTTTTTGGTAGAGTTTTATATAGCGCTAACTAGACCCGAACCGAATCAGGTATCAGAGCGCTTACATAGCACAAGTTACGTTTTTTACATGAAGACACACACTTTAATTTTTTTTTTAGGCACGGGGAGATTAAGTGATTTGCCCAGAATCACAGGAGACTCGAACCCAGATCCCCAGGTCCTGCTTACCACGATTCTGCTACTATACGAGCCAAGACCGCTTTTTTTGGATGCTTAGTTTGAGGGCAAGAGAAAATCTGTTTCTAACTTATATTTCAGTTGTAAATTTACAAGTGTAAGGAATTACGGATGTGCGTCCCACTGATATTTGCAATTAAGTCAGGGAGATTCCTTGCGGGCCTGCTTTGCTAGCCCAACGTTGGAGGTAGTATGCCAATGTATGTCCAAGTATAATCATGAGTATTTAACATAAGTATTGTTATTGCAGTTGCCATTTCAACAGGAAGAGCTGATGGCCAAGGTGCACACTATCTATTATCCATGTTTCTTTTTTTATCCAATTTTATTGATTTTTAAAGTAGCATATTCAGTATTACAACCATTACAGTATGAGAATGGAATCAACAGCAGATTACATGTTCCCAGCGGGTCAATGTACTACAGAAAATGGGGGTTATTATGATAGGAATCATTAGTTCTTCTTTACATATTAAACATACATCATGTGTAACAAGTTCAACTGGCAGGTCATAACCATTACAAACCGTCAAGATCTATGCACATTTTATATATCATCTGTTCAGCACGGGTTGCTAGCCATGGGGTCCGACTTTAATCAGCATTTGAGCAAGGAAGCATGGCCCTTCCAGCAAAACGATGCAATGTCTGGCATTGCACATGGCCCAAGCTTCGGTCAGGTGGGTTATGAATCCAGAAACAGTTAACCGGGGTGGGTGGGAAGGATGGGAGGAAGGGAGTACTAGGCGGCAATTGTAGCTTGGAATAGTATGTGTTGGGCAGTCACAGTGCCCCATCCAACGCATCATCCTCAAGGTCTTCGAAGAGCACCTATAACTCATGTAGGTGCATAGCCTACTCTAGCGCAATGGGGACTTTGCACATTCCTATAACCACCTCTCAATGGAGCACCATCGATTCGGCCTTACCTCACTTCATCGCTGCGGCGAACCAATAGAGTATACCGGAGAGGTGGGCATCCTTGCACTTCATGGCAATGGATCTCTTAGCTATGAGTAGGGCCAGATCTATAAATCGGTTGGTGGCTCCCCCATCTTTTTATGCCTAAATAACCCCAGCAGACTGCCCTCTATAATGCACATGTCTTCCCTCCCCATGATGGTTATCGGGGCATTCATGATCGCCTTCCACAGCAATTGTCCAGAACATGTGTGCCATGTCCACATCTTGGGAGCCACATCTAGGGCACATTGATGCAAAGCCATATATTGTGTGCCAGCCTGCGATGTGAGTTACGCTCTATGTAAGATGTTGTGTAAATATATATTGGAATTTCGCATTGCGAAAAACTTTACACGGGTATACAAGGGTCCTATCCCACTCTTTCTGTGTCAAAGCATGACCATTGTCCTGCTCCCAGTGTTGTCTGGTGGAGTGCAACAGGTCTTGTGGCGTAGAAGCCATCACACGTGTGAACCACGTCATGAGGCACCGTCCGCTGCCCATCACATGAATCGCATGTATTAGGGGTTGTATGACGGGTTCTGTGTATGTGATTTGCCAATTCTGCTGCAGCTTGGCAAGCAAAGTTCGATGAGCTAGGAAATTTCCAAAAGGTGGGCCATGATCCACGCACAGCTGCTCAAATGGCACATGGGTAGCATATTGGAACAGGGAGCCCAGGGTATCTACCCCCTCGGACTCCTGGAGCTCTATCCTCTCTCGCCCAAGGAGCTCCCTGAAAGGGCACAAGAAGCTGATACAGATCTTTGGCGTTGACAGCGTCATGGTTGGGGATGGTCAAAGGCTTCTATCATAGTTGATATACCCTATGGTCAGGAGCTTATTGGATTGTAGGGGTGTTTACCTGTTGGTAGTAACAACTTGTGGATCACATATTTGGCACAGTCCAGTGTAGGGAGGCCTAGATCTACCAGGTGCCTGCCTGCCATACACCAGATTGGCCAAAGTAATTGTGCTGCTGAATAATAATCCTCAAAGTTAGGAGCTTCTAGACTCGCTTTGTCACCCGGGAGTTGGAGCTTCCGCAGGGTAACCCATCGACGACCCTTGTCCCAGAGATAGTTCCCAAGTATACGGAGCAAAGTACAGATGGTGGAATTCACTATGTGGACTGGTAGGTTATGAAAATAATAAAGGAGTCAGAGGAGCATCACCATCTTGGATAGTGAGACCCGACCCTGCACCATAATTGGGGGGGTGCTCCAGAATGGCCATTTTGGTCTCAGAGAAGCAATAGCGCTAGTGAGATTACCGTCTATTAAGTCCTGACAATTGTGGTATATATGAATACCAAGGTAACAGAATGTGTGTGACTCCCATGTCACTTGATGGGGTCCCACCGCTAGATGATGTGGGGGGAAATCAGGGCTCATGGGTTATAGGCAGGTTTTCCCCCAGACCCGAGGCTTTCCAGAATTACTCAAGTGCCATTTCAATGCCTCTGCATCCTTACCTGATGACCTGTATGTAAAGACATTGTCTGAATAGAGGGAGACTGCATGCTTACCTCCTAAAAGGATACCCCATTGCTCCCCATCACAAGTTGATATTGGGTCAGCGGTTCCACTGCAAGCACGAATACGTGGGGTGACAGTGGGCATCCCAGGTGCGTTCCCCAACTGATTTCAATCTGGGCTGAAATGAGTTGGCCTATCTTAACCCAGACTGTGGGGGCTGTATAAAATAAGTGAATGAGGCATATAAAGTTTACCGGGAGGCCAAACCATGAAAGGGCTGTGATCATGTATGCCCAGTCTAAAGTGTCAATCGCTCATTCCAGATCGATCACTAAGTTGGGGTATATATTCCATGAGGCGGCAATGACTGCACTAAGTATCGTATAGTCAATACCAAACATGGACAAGGGGCAGTAGGATGTCACCTCTAGTGGGTCTTTATCAGGCTTCTGCAGCAAAATTATGAAGGATTTGCAAAGTGTTGGGGGTAGCCTCCCTTCATCGAAGGCCACCCCATATAACTCTAATAGCTTAGGGACTAGGACACCCACATAAACTTTGTAAAACTTGACTGGAAGGCCATCTAGGTTGGGAGTTTTACACAAAGCTGATCCTCTTATGGAAACTCTAATCTCTTGTTCCATGAGAGGCAGTCAGTCAACCGTAGCAACTCGAGGCCCTCGGAGAAGGCCTCTATATAGGCCATTCAGTCGATGGCGGGTGGGTTGCATAACATCTTATAGTAGGATGTAAAGGCAGCATGTATGTCTGATTGACTAGTAACATAACAGGTCGGGGACTGGCGGATCATGGTGATCAGCATATGTAGGTTCGCACTGTGGAGTAACCAGGCCAGTAGGCAGCCAGCCTTGTTTCCCTCTCTTGGCCTGATAGGCCCTAAAATCATAACATCGCAGCTGAGCCACTAGCATACGCAAGAGAACAGCGACTCACAGGGGTCCTAGAGGATTCCATTTCCAAGGTGCCCAGGGGCATCTTTAGTGTCATTAGTTCCTTGTAGAAGTCCACCTGCACTCCCACCATAGCATTAATGCAATGCTTCTGGAAGACCAGTCTATGTGCACCCCATTCTATTGTTCTGGACATTGTCGTGCATCTACTTTCTATGTTGACCTAAAGAATCCCTTGTAGTTTGCGTTTATGCTTATAAGCTGTGATTGGTTACAGTACTATTTAAGGGAGGAACTAGTGTCAAATGAGTACATATCATGTAAATGTAAACCTTTTTTATTTACATACTGTACTCTCCCAGGGGTCCGAGAGGTATGTAAATCAGTAAAATGGCCACTGGATATGCTCTATATGTAGCTAAATCACAATAGAATTTGCAAATTTACTTCAGCCTCTGCTCCCACTTATGATCTTGCAGAAAAATCAATAAGAATTACTCCCTCAGCTTCGAAGAGTCTCAGAAAAAAGCCAGTAGACATCCCACTTTTGATGATGAATAAATGAATAAAAAAGTATTTATGAAGTGAAAAATATCATCTTCCAGAGGAAGAGTCCTGATGTTAAGCGGATATCAAATGACAGCACAGAATGCCCACTAATGCCTGGAAAAGCTAGAGTTCTTTAAACAAGAACGTTTTAAAGCTGGCCTTAAACGCTGGCTCTAAATCAATATTTCTAAACTAGTCCAGATGGAGCACATGATGAATCTTGCCTGTTTTACAATATTTTCCCAGTGCTGACAGAGTGTTTATAAAATCACAAGAAATGGAGGTGGCATCACATGGTGCCAACTAAAGTAAACATCCAGTGCATAGATATACAAGACTTAGGTCCCAGAAAATTGTAGAATAACTCAAGACAATTTAAAGTTACACAAACAATAGTATCATGGCTGACACAGGTAAGCAGTCAAGAGATTAATCCACTGGCAGCTATTTATTAAAATGGAAGAGCAAATCATGCCCACTGGAACTAAAGTTCTTGCAACTATTACATAATGAGATTTTTAACCAGTCAATATTAACACCCTAAAATGGTAAGAGTCAACTATCTACTTTAGCCCTCAAATAAGTATTTAATCCAAGTGTACCCTGACAACTGAAATGGCAAATTCTTGAGGGGCGGTCATGTGAGTCAGAATCCTACATTATGAAGAGTTTCTGCTCCAAAAATTAGGGACGTGATGAGATGAGTGTCTGAGGATACAGAGGGGCTTCAATTACAACAACTATCTTTGCTGAGCTGTTTTTTCAATACTCAGGTAATTGGAATGAGCTTGTTGTTTTTTTTAAAATCTTTATTTTTGTGTATGTTGGGATAGTATAACATTTGATCTTTTATGGTTTTTTAAACCGAATAAAGATTATTGAATTACATTGAATGATAATTTAATCTAAAATATGCTTTTATTTGGCAACAAACAGCTCTTAATCTGGAAATAATGTTCATATTGTTGTGGCAATTCCATCCATTACATCTGTTTAGTTGTGTATTGTTGGACTTGGCCATCTGCAGGTTCACCCCAAACGTTTTGCCTCCACCCTTCCTATTTTTGCAGAACAAATTCCCTTTTCACTACTGTGAGGCCTACCTCCCCTTTAGGATAACATTGTGTTGTCTTATTACATTAAATAAGTGCTAACATTTGATTGGGAACAGGTAACATTTTGAGTTTGGAGTTTGAGAAATTGTAATTTAAAACCCTCTTTAATGGTAAAATCAGATTGTAGCTCAAAATTTTGAAAATGGCACTTTTAAAAGTTTGCATTTCCTTTCCTATCCTATTTAATTTCTGCAACCTGTTACTGGGTCACATGACTGAGTGCTGTTGGCAGTTGGACTTTGTTCATTCCTCGCTGACAGCCACACAATAGAGGGATTAGGTGTTTCTGGATGGACCATCAACTACACATTTGGCTGGCCTCCTGATCAGAGCATCAGGGACAGAAAAGGCTCCAACCATCTGACACCCGCACCTGGACACGACCTGAGTGACTCCTAACCCCTCAAGTCATGCCCCTCCAGTCCAAGAACCTTGTTGGTGGTGCTAAAGGAGCTCAGATAGCAGAAATCCATAACTTGGGACATAAACTATTTTAGGCTAAAAACTTCCCTGAGAACCAAGAGGAGACCAAGACCAATCTGCTTGTCTATCTGCCCAAGTAGCACTGCCCGTTGGCCTGATTGCGCAGCAGCTCCGGCTACATTCTTAACCGCAGCAGAAAATTCTGCTCAGTGGTCCTTTGCCAAAGGGCTACACAGTCTCATGAAACTCTTGTCAGCTACAGCCTCGTCCCGCTGGAGATTTTCTAATTTAAGAAAAATACTATGTCCAAACGAATCTTCACAGCAACTTCGCCTAGCAGCTCCCCGGTGATAAAGGCTCGTTCCTCTGACACCACCTGCGGCGTTGATCCACCAAACTTTGTCTTTTCAGAACTTTTTTCCACAAACTTCTTCTAAGGTTGAAGGTAAACAGCGACTGGGCACACACCACTTTTATATCTGACTCACACTCCATTGCGGTTGGCTATATTTTTCGACTTTGACCCAGTCTCACGTGACTAGATGTATGTGGTTGGACATTGATCTTTTAGGCACAAATTTTTACCTTAAAATTGAAGAATTCAAAACGCTGGTTCAACGGATTTAATTTTTGTAGTTTTTATGTCAAATAATTCCTAAAACGTTTATTTTACACTTGTAATATCAGGCCCGCCCCGTCCCTGGACCACTGTGCAAACGCACTCCCTGGCGCGTTGTAAGTTAGGGGATTACGTCCCCTTGAATCCTGAGGGTCCCTGGGCGACAACTAGCCCACCAGGTACCTCCAGTAAGCGCCACAGAGCTGCGTTGCAGAGAGGTGTAAAAAGGGGCGTGGCCTCAGACCACCTTTCTACAACGCAGCTCTGTGGCGCTTACTGGAGGTACCTGGAGGGCTAGTTGGCCCCCAGGGACCCTCAGGATTCAAGGGGACTTAATTTCCCCAATTTACAAAGCGCCAGAGGGTGTGTTTGCATACTTGTAATATCAGGCCCCGCCCCCTCCCTGCACCACTGTGCAAGTGTGCCCCCTGGCGCATTGTAAATTAGGGAATTAAGTCCCCTTGAGTCCTGAGGGTCCCTGGGGGCCAACTAGCCCACCATGTACCTCCAGTAAGCGCCACAGAGCTGCATTGCAGAGTGGTGTAAAAAGAGGTGTGGCCTTGGACCACTCTCTGCAACGCAGCTCCCTGGCACATACTGAAGGTACCTGGTGGGCTAGTTTTCCCCAGGGACCCTCAGTATTCAAGGGGAATTAATTCTTCAACTTACAACACGCCAGGAGGCGCATTTGCAGAGTGCTGCAAGGAGGGGGCGGGCCTCTGGCGTGATGCCAGCTTTTTTAATTTTTTTACATTATAGAAGGGTTTGTGTGCCCCCCCTTATTTTACAATATATGCGGCCCTGGGGACCCCATCCCACAAGGCCTGACCCATTTTTTTCTTGAAAAAAAAACCAGGAATGGGGCTGCGCGGCCCCGCTCCCGAGGCCGATTTCAGCCAATCCCGTTGGGCATGGCCCTATATATTTATATTTTTAAATATTTTTTTAAGGAGGAGGCTGCGTGGTCCCCCTCCTGAGGGCTCTATTGGCCCCGGGGACCTCATTCCCCGGGGCTGGCCCTTTGTGTTGGGGACCGTGGGGGGAGCCGCAATGCCCCGACGGTCCCAACGGCTCCCCGCCTCCTGCAGTAGCTGGCACTGCTTTTCCACAAGGGGAAGCAATCCTGCGTAGCTTCATTGAAGCGAGAGCAGGTTTCCCCGCTCTCGCTTCAATAAAGCAAAGCATAGTTTTATATGGCAGTGCGGGAGCCACACGGTTCCCACCCTGCCATAGCAAACAGCAGTGTCCCGGGGTGGGCACCCCAGGACACTGCAGAAGCCGGTCCTGGGGGGTGGCAGCCCCAAGGGCCATTAAGGGCTCCAGCAGGGGGGCAGCATGGCCCCTCAATGTTTAAAGCCCCGGGGAGGTGGTGATCCCCAGGGCTTGGGAGGGGCCCGTGAGGCCCCCACCATTATTTAATGAAGTCCCGCGAGGTGGTGGTCTCTGGGGCTGTTTGGGGGGGTAGGACTCCCCCACGTATTATTTTTTTTTAAAAAGCCCCGGGGAGGTTGCGGTCCCCGGGGCTGCAGTGGGGCCGTGTGCCCCCTGCACATAATTAACATAGCCCCTGAGAAGTGGCATTACCAAGAGCAGTGGGGACCCCCATGGGCCCCCACTACAATGATTGCCCCCGGGACGTGGCCCACCCGGGGGCTTAACAAAACAGAGCGCGGTGCGCACCCAGCACAACCCAGCCGTAAATGTAAAAATAAAATAAAATGGGGTGGCACTGGGGGTCCCCATGAGCAGGCCTTGGAGGTCAGGGGGTTTATACCCTGCCCCCTTTTCTTGTTTTTTATATTTGTTTTACTGTTTTCTTGTGACTCGGTTCTACAGAGTTACAATATGGCTGCCAACACTTCCTAGTTTGGAGTGTTGGCAGCCAATCAGAGTGAAGCTCGTGCCCAGGAGGTTTCGCGATCCCTCCTCGGTGCTCAGATACCAAAACTTTCTTTTTCTAATTTCTCTGCAATTACTGAACGGATTTACACCATTTAACAACAAAAAGGGCTCTTTCTGGAGCAAGGGCTACCTTGTTGCCAAATTTTGTGTAATTCCGTTCAGCAGTTCAGGTTGTAGCTTTGTCTAAAGTTTCCTATGGACGACAGATATCAAACCCCTTCTTTTTCTAATTTCTCAGGAACTACTGAATGGATTTACACCATTTAAAAAAAGGGTTCCTTCTGAACCAATACCTTTTTTTTGCCAAATTTGGTGTAATTCCGTTCAGTAGTTCGGGCTGTAGCTTTGTCTAAAGTTTCCCATGGCAATTAACATGGAAAAATGTGTTTTGGGACCCCCCTTATTTCTCAGCCCCCGCTTGACGAATCACAAAAAAACTTTCAAGACAGAAGTTGACAGGAGCCGGCTACATTTTTTTTTAATTGCGTGAAGATTATGCAACTGGAGCCAAAGTTATGGGGAAAAAAAACCTTTTTCTATGGAAACTAGGTCCTACCTACTGGCGACCGTCAGTAGATAATATAAACACAAACACACATATATGTATAATTAGTATTTGTGTGCTTATAAAGTTATATGTAGTATTAAATATTATGGAATTTTTTTAAATATACATTATATTAGATAAACTCTATTTATATACAATAAAATCAATATTTTTGTAATATTTTTGGGTGATAGTGTCAACTACATTTTTTTCTAAAATTTGGTACATACCTTTATAAGTTTAAGGGCACAATGTTTTAGTTAACAATATTTTTGACACAATATTTGTGTCAAACGATATTGTTAACTTAGATGTATCAGTGACCTATTCTGTCCTCACCCCTCCATTCAGAGCCAATACGCTCTATTACATAACAGAAAGCATGCTATTTCTTGATTACAAGAGGTGGTATGCCCTTGCTCCTCTAAAAGTCCCTCCCAGATGTTTAATCTTTCATTTTCAGTAGAGATTGAGACTTCATTACAATACAAAACATAAACGGACAACAAAGGGAAAGCAATATAGTGATTAAAAAAGGCTTTCATTGGTTATGGTAACGCTCCAGCATGGTAGAAATTTGAGAAGTAGTTTTTGAAATCATGTGACCCTGCCAATAAAAGGGGCCAGGAGCACGTGCCCTGGGCCAGTTCTATATAATACTCAACTGTCAGTGTGGTCATTATAATTACATGGGGGGATAGGGCCCCAAACAGTTCATTGGTGATGAGGGGGCCAACCCCCCTGTGTAAGCTGGCTGCCACTTTGCAGTTCCTGGTAGGGGGATGTGTAGCCTAAGGCACCGCCACAACAGCAGTCAGCTCCAGTGTGACCAATGCTGGGCAAGAGTAAGGCCACCAAGTGAGTATGCCGGGTCCAAACGGCAAAGTCCTGCATCCCCTACCGTGACGACTGGCCCAGGGGAGAGTGCTGCACAGGCTAAGCTTTTGCAATAAGAATGGCAGACCAGCCAGTGACAGTGGAGGGACTCGCATGGCGAAAGAGGGAGCCAGTGGTATTGACCCTGCAACTGCCTGCTGAGTCCGTCGCACAGTGTAAATAACAGGGTGTTACAGTCCAGTGAGTGGCGCCCCACCCCGTGACTATGACAGCCAAGCAGTGAGCTGGAGGCTCAGAACATTGCCATTCTTATGAAAACGTTGAGGGCGAAGTGAAAGTGTAGCAGTACCGTGAGCCTGCCACTACCACATACCTGTGCCAGTGCTCTGGGTGGCCGTCATATGTCCCAGCAGGTAAGAAGAGCAGTGTCTCTGCTGTGCATTCTGGCGGAGCATGGGAGGAGATGATGTTGGTTGGCGAGAAGCATCCCGTTGCCTGACCCAAGTGCTGTGCTGGTGCAGGTCCCCTAAGCCTGCCTGCAGCAGGGGGATGGAATAAAGCACAGCCTTGCTACCCGGGATCAGAGGGAGAACACCGCCAGTGGGCATGGAGGACAGTCTTCCACTCCAGAAGTGACAGCAGTGAGCCCTGCCCAACCCCGCTTACCTGGGTGAGAGCTGCCTGAGGGCCAGCAATGATTGAAAAAAAGGCAGGAGAAATTAGGCTGCCGGCTGAGATGTAGCAGAGTGCCGCACTGCGGCCTTACCTGGCTGCTGATTTGCTGGGAGTGAGTGGATAGGGCTGCTGAAGAGCGTGTTGCAGCACGAGGGCCCTGGCCATTGAGAAAGGATTCGCTGTACGGTGGGGCAGCATGGGAGGAACTGCCTTGGCGGTGGCGAAAAGTTGGCTGCAGTGCTGCACCTTTCTCTGCAATCCTGGTGAGAGCAGCAAGGCCAGAAGAGTTGATGAATTGCCACCTAGTGGCCACTGGTGGTTACAGACACAGTTGCCAGGGACTATTAGCAAGAGAAATGGCCTGCAACATTGAGACAGCTGCTGTGATGGCCAGATATTACTGCAGCACCCCTAGCCCTGGTTGCACACTGCAAGCCAAGCTTGAAGGTCTCGAAAACGGTGAGAGAAACCCCAACAGGACAAGTTTGAGATGCCAAGCAGGACTGCCATAAGGAAAAATTATGATGGACTGCAGTGCCCTTTAAGTGAACTGTAATGCTTTCATAGGAGGGAAGAGACTATGTGCCCCACTACAGTGAACCACTAATAAAGTAAGGCTGACCAAGGCCAGTCAAGAACAAGAAGCGGTGCAGGCTGTGGTCATGGGCAGAGATGAGATTGTGTATGGGAGATTGTGTATTAGAGATCACTCGCCCCTTGGTTTTAAAAATTTCAGAACCTGTCTTTCCAATATTGTAGCCTGGATGACCCTTAACACGTTAAAACTTAATACGGACAAAACAGAGGCGTTGTTTTTTAATCAAACGATTCCCATGTCACCCGCCACCTGGTGGCCGGCTGAACTCAATCCACCGCCTTCCCCGGTTATGGTGGCACGCAATCTTGGAGTCCAATTCGACAACTAATTATCCTTTAAATCCCAGATCCAGAAAGTCACCTCGGCATGTTTTGGTAAACTCCACATGTTGAAAAAAATCTCCCCCTTTCTCCCCACGGAATCACTGAAGACAGTGACGCACGCCTTAATCACCTCGCACCTGGACTATGCGTACAGCCTATATGTGGGACTCCCTGCCTACCTCCTTCATAGGCTGCAGATCGTGCAGAATGCCGCGGCCAGGCTGATCTGTAAAGTCCCCTTTCGACATTCCATCCCACCCCACTTGAGGAAATTGCATTGGCTCCCGATCACTGCTCGCGTCAAATTTAAGGCCCTGGTACTAGTTTTCAGGGCTCTGAACGGAAAAGGCCCCAAATACCTCAGACACAGACTAAAACCAGTACAATCTTCTCTTAATCTGAGATCCAACCACCTCCGTCTTTTACTCCCCCCCAGATTCCGCCTTGCGAGAAAGGGTGGTAGAGCTTTTGCTGTGATAGTATCAAAACTGTGGAACTCTCTACCCATCAGCCTCCGTCTCATTGACATCGAATCTCAATTCAGGGGCAAATTAAAGACTTTCTTATTTTCTGGCTGCTAAAATGTTCTCCCTCGATTCGCAATCCTCAGCGCCGGGACACCCCCGTTGGGGGTAGCCGTGCGCTCAACAAATGTCAATATAATAATAATAATAATAATATGGGCCATGGACCTATGGCAGTGTCTGGCAAAGAGGACTGACAAGCATATTTTGAAAAGGGAAGTAATATTAATCCCCGTAAGCATAGTCACAGGCTGGTTGCTCTGGAGAAGGCTGGAAGAGTGTTGGCCAGAGCAAAGAGGCACCAGACAAGCGAAAAGCCTTCCAGGGAAAAAAGTGGGTGATGAGTGTCTCCTGAGGTTGGATCCCACCACCGCGTTCAGGAGGAGTGAGCCGACTGAGCCCCAGTGGAGAAAGGATGCCACCACAAGAGGAGGAACCGGGTGCACATGGCACCAACATAAGGCACAACTTAAGTGTGGTCGGAGGGCACAAAGTAAGAAGCATGCCGAAGCCCACACCAGAGAATTTGACTGCACGGCCAGGATCCAGCGAGTGAGAGCCCTGAGAGGAAGACGGCCCATGTCGTAACAGGGTGTGACAGATCTTGCAAAGCCTGTCTGTGTGGAGGCAGAAGAGAGTGCTACGATGGTAGAGCCTTGAAGTGCAAGGAGCGCAGCCTCAAATGAAGATCAAGAGAAGACCTCAGAGAGGTCGATGAAGAGACCTGGGAGAGGTCAACAAGAAGACCTGTGAGAGGTCGATGTAGAGACCTGTGAGAGTTTGACAGAGAAAAGAAGCTGCGAGAGATCGATGAAGAGACCTGTGAGAGGTCAATGAAGAGAAGGCCTGTAAGAGGCTCACGAAGATAAGTCCTGTTAGAGCCCCACGAAGAAGACCTGCGAAAGGCTGTGAAAAGAAGGCAGTCACAATGAGAGGTCTGGTCAGTCGGCAAGAAGGCTCAGTCCTAGGGGTAGGACATGGCCAGGGAGACCCATGTGAAGTGGCCTGGGTAAAAGAAAGAAAGAATAGTAATGCCCGATTGCACCGGATGACGCCATGAAAAGGAAGAAGATGAAAGTGTAGAAGTGGCATGAAGCCACAAGTTTAAATCATGAGGAAGAAGAAAAATCAAAGGACAAGAAGAAGAGAATGGTGTGTAGTAGTCACTTAGCACACTGCAAAGTACAAAATAAGAACTGAAAGTGTTATCGAAATCAAGTGCGTCCTCAAGAACAAATAAGGAGCTTTGGACATCTAGAGTGGAGCACTGTACCTATAAAACTACCCGAGGTCAATGAGGCATCTTTGGTGCCATGAGAGGCTACATCCCAGAAATCTTCAGTTAGACCAAGTGTGCCTGAAACCTGCTGAAGAGAGCACACTGGACCATTTGTACCATCCACCTTTGTGGTTACATGTGAGACATGGTGGTGGTCCTGTTCAGACGTCCTGAGTGACTTCAGTTGTGGGGCCTAAAGGAGGATCCGAGCAATCCACACCGGCCCATGGCCTCAAGGATTGCCAGTGAGAGAGGAATCCCAACACAAGAGATGCGTCTGCTGCAGCTACCCAGTAGGTACCAGGAAGCACAGAGGTGTCAGTTGGAGTCTGGCTACCCCAAAGACTACCCAACAGATGCCTGTGCATCAGAGTCAGGATGGCAGGAATACCTCGACCTGGAAACAATTACCCTTGAGGCAGAGGAAGCAATTTATAGGTAGAACTCATAGCGATTTCTCAATTGGCCTATAGTATGGCATCAGAGTGACACGGCGCAGTCCACACAGTCCCGTGGAAGCCCCGTGAGGAGGACCTCAGGAGACTCACGTGAGAGAGAAACCCAGAGGTGAATCCTGGTGAGCGAGGGAAGCCGGAAGTTGCTCCATAATCAGGCAGCTGGAATCACTGCAGCATATATAAGAAAGACTCGTCACCCGTCGCCTGGACGCCATCAGACTTTGGAGGCTTCCTGTCAATGGAGCCTGGTTCTCTCTGAAAATTTAACAGCAACAGACTTCAATACTGCTCCAAATTCACCCTCACAGCAAGCATTGCATATAGACTTCCGTGAAGTGAGACCAGGTGGGACATGACCCACAATGCCCAGGTGAACTGTGACAATTTGGACTGGTGAGCGAGAAATCCAGATTTCATCTACACTGTCATTCTTGCCCAGAGTAGTCTGCTTAAAATGACGGAGGCGCACCATGATGCCTGGTGCTCGCAGCTGCCCCTCCAACTCATCCTGTCCGGGAAAACAACCTGAATAGTGGAGTTTTGTTTTATCCTTTTGTTCTCTCTCACAGGCTGGATTTGTTATTCCATTACTGATAAAATTTGAGAGGGAAGGTAGTGACCGGCTGGTCACGTTCTAGTGTTCCTTAGGAATGTATTTCCCCCCGTCACTCCTAGAGGGCTGGCTTACACACTCACTGCACACCCATCCATCACATGTGTCACAGGTCATGTGATCCTGCCAATAAAAGGGGCCGGGTGCCCGTTCCCTGAGTCAGTTCTAGATAGAATTTAACTGTGTCTGTGTGGTCATTATACTCAAATTGGGGTCTAGTGCCCCAACCTTTACAAAGTGTACCAGCTGTAGGTATTTTGGCCTCCAGGACATTTAGAGAATGGAAAACTGGTTTGTGCAAGAGATTGTGATAACAGTAAAGGAAAGTGCTACAGAGTGCTGTTCTAAAGCCAGTAGAGGCTGCAACATAAAACAACTGAGACTTGAAACAAGGCACAGATTTTGTAGGTTTGGAGAAACAGGAAGCAAAATATATGGTTCTATACTCTCAGACTATAATATTTGACACAAAAAAGAGATTGTACTGGAATTCAGTGCTCTGTCATAGATGCTGAGTCTAGCCACGTCCCAGTGCTAGCCTTATGGGTTTCTGGCCTGCTTTTTAACACTAAATTCTTATATCAAACGTACAAGAAGCCAGGTCCCTAAATTGTTGGCACAGTGAACAAATACCTAAACCAGGGGAGTTAAACTTCCATGAACATGCTCCTTTGAGATGCCAGAATGTGTATTAAGTTATAACCATATGTAAAATGTAGGTGTCTTCTGTGCTTCTGCATCTTGAACAGGGCAGATCACTTGTTACATCCGGATGCATCCAAATCGCTCAGTCGGACTCCCCCAATTAGAGTCGTTTGGAAAGCATTCCTGAATTGATTCGGAAGGGATGCTTTCCGGACGAGATCATAATAGGCCCCTAAGAATAGTACTCCTCAGGGCAGAAAAAATATGGCTTCAAAATGTAAGTTGTATTGTAGGATCCCTTCAGCCTTTATTTCATTTTTCTTCCCAGCCTAGTGCATATTTAAACCTCATTGTAAGGTAGTGAAATATGCAGCAATCTGACTGCAATTTTTCCTTTGTTAACTGCTAATGTCTGAGCATCACAAGAAAAAATACTGTAAATCTACCGGGAGATACCCTCAAATCCAATAAGGGACAGGGTGCATAGTTAGAAAAAAATCAACAAAAGGCCCTCAAACAAACTTGTATTTGTGAATTGTTAATACGCTACTCCTGCCTAACACAGTAACACTATGGGAGGTAAAGAGCTACCTTAGTACAAAACACAATATTATGTTCAGAACCAATAATTCAAACATTCACTTTGAGTTAAAAAAATATAATAACAACAGCACACAAAAACGTCATCGGAGCACTGATTACACAATACACAATAGGAATATTGATTAAAAGTTGTCACATTTTATTCTTAAAAACAAGGTGTAGCCATATAAATTTAATATCACAAAAGTATACAATTTATACAAAAAAAACATAAAAAGTCGACGCAGCATTTCGGTGCTTATTTTGCAGATATGACACATTCTTCAGGACGTTTTTTTCTAGAAAAAATACATACATTTAGTACACAGGCTCTCTTGTAAATTATAACGTTTTGGTGCTTAACAAACCGATAAAAACATATACACACATTTAAAATTAATATTTAATCCAAATTGTACAATTTCTATTTCTTTATGGAGGGACTCTCTCCGTTATCTGTCTCCTATTTTATTGTGATAGCTAATAATACAAAGAAAGAACTTCCCTTTTGTTTATCCAAACCGTAACTATAGTCCATAAGGATATCAAATCTTTGCTATAGGTACACTTTTATTCCGATAATCTATAAGCAACGGTACATTACATACCTCTAGTTTCAGAGAACTAGTATTTTATGAACAGACAGTCGCTTAATCAATTGCGCTGTAGTAGAGTCCCGATGTGGATCAATGTAAGTAAAACCTTCAGGTATTTTTGAAGAAAATCAGAAACCTACATAAAGATAATTGGATGGAAAACTACCTTGATTTTTAGGATAACGTGCATAGTATATCCTTTGAGAAGTAGGGACCCAAGTGGGCATCAAATGGTCTAACTTCTGTTTCTTTCTCGGATAAAGGACCCGTCTTAAATTCACAGGTCTGGATGAAGAGAAAATAAAATGAAACTATATTAAAAGTCCACTTCGTGTCAAATATTAGTCATATTAGTGCGATCATGAAAGCACTCCTGAAAAGTTGCTTATTGCTGAACTAGCATCTATCTCTCGAAACAGCCATGAATGTGACCTTCTGGAAATTAATTGCGGCAGAAGGCGCAAGCTTTTAGAGACTCGGGCAGTTCCCAGGTATGCATCAGTTCGAGGGTAGTAAAGAAAATACTGCAACATAGAATTCGATATCACAGGCTGAATGCAGTACTGAAAAGATCGGAGGAATTGCCTGTTAATCCCCATTCTCTTATATAGTTGGATCACCTCCCCTCGGCAAGCAATAAAAAATAAAACTGGTCTTTTATGAGAACATTAGCCATTGGTCGCGTTATATAGATGACTTTTTTATATATGGACCGGTGAAGAGGACCATTTGATGAAGTTTATTAAATGGGTCAATTTAGGAGATAAAAATTTACAGTTCACCCACTGTATTAATAGAAACAAATGTGAATGTTTAGACATTGTAATCAAACACGAAGAAGGCACTTTAATAGTTGAACTTTTCACAAAACCCACTGATAGAAATACGATGCTACACTTCACTAGCTACCATCCGGCATGTCAGAGAAACAATATTCCATATGGACAATTTCTCAGACTAAGGAGAAATTGCACTAAAAACAAGGACTATGAGAAACATGCCAAGATTCTCACACAACAATTTTTGGATAGTGGTTACACTAAGAGGCTAATAAGACATTCATATAAAAGAGCAAAATATTTCAATAGGGAAACCTTTATTAACAATGAGTACATAAATGAAAATGGTAAAACCTTGCCACCTATTTTTGTCACTAACCATAGCAACATAAGCAACAACATTAAAAATATTGTAAACCGCAATTGGCATTTGGTTACCAACAAGGATAACATTCCCTTACCAAAACCGATGTTCTCTTATAGACGTAATAAGACAATACGCAATAGTCTAGTTAAAAATTACAGGGAAACTGAAGGCTCCATACAACCCAGGATTCTGAACGCACCTCTGCCCAATGGGACCTTTGCATGCTGTGGGTGCAGCAATTGCAAATATATTCTGAAAGGCCCGGAGATGACAATAAATAATAAACTACATAGTTTCGAAGATTTTCACAATTGCAGATCCAAAAATTTAGTATATTTGATCAAATGCCCTTGCCAATTAGTATACATAGGGGAAACATCTAGGGAAATTAGGGTGAGAACCAACGAGCATAGGTCGGCCATCAGGACCTCTAAAAAATCGGCCCCCTTGGTTGAACATTGGTTGGAACACAAACACACAGTGGAGGAAATTAGGTGGTGTGTTATTGAAATTGTTAAAACCAATTATAGGGGTATATCACCTTAAAAGGAAAGAAGAGAGAACAGTTTTATATGTGAAATTTAATACAGTCCGCAAAGGACTCAATAATAAAGAAGATTGGGAGAAGCTCTTGGTCTAATATCAATCCCACAGGAAGTATCTCTATCCTGTTAGCTTCTACTCATCCCTTTCCTGACTCTGTGTATATACCACTGCAAGTACTTTTTCATTCTTAATTTTTATGTTGACATATGTTACATTTGGGAGGTCGTTTCTGATACTATTTTCCCTAGTTTGGTCAATCCAAGATGGCCGACTCTTTTGCACCAAGTGACTCGATTTCAATTTATGTATATAGTGACAATTTATCGCTAGGACGAAGCACGATAATCATTCCGAAAGATCGGAACTCTTAGAAGTCAGTTGTAAGTACTCCCGCCACCATTTGGTGTTTTTAGAAGTAGATGAAATACATTATGCACGATGAGTTAAGTTGCCCGTGATTTCCCATTCCAAAATGTCCGAAGCAAATAGGTCCCGTGATCGGACTTTAAACCCATCATTCTTTGCACTTTTAGTTGCTTTTTATTTATTATAGCCAGAATCCTACAATAGGTAAGACATCCTCGAGACTATACTCATTATTATATGGTGTTTTTGCTGTTTAAAAGAGGATATCTGTCCCAAATGTACATGACCTTCAACCTGTGACTCGGCAGTTAAAAGAGGGGCAGAGGCAGCACCTTACCGAACTTCCTAAACCCGAAAGCGTGCGGACGCCATATCCAAGGGAGACTACACTTTATGTCTCACGGTACGTGTGCAAGGATTGTTAGGTTTATTCTTTGCCATCCGAGGGAGACCAGTTTTATTTTTTATTGCTTGCCGTGGGGAGGTGATCCAACTATATAAGAGAATGGGGATTAACAGGCAATTCCTCCGATCTTTACAGTACTGCATTCAGTCTGTGATATCGAATTCTATGTTGCAGTATTTTCTTTACTAACCTCAAACTGATGCATACCTGGGAACTGCCCGAGTCTCTAAAAGCTTGCGCCTTCTGTCACAATTAATTTTCAGAAGGTCACATTCATGGCTGTTACGAGAGATAGATGCTAGTTCAGCATTAAGCAACTTTTCAGGAGTGCTTTCATGATCGAACTAATATGACTAATATTTTAAACGAAGTGGACTTTTAATATATTTTAATTTTATTTTCTCTTCATCCAGACCTCTGAATTTAAGACGGGTCCTTTATCCGAGAAAGAAACAGAAGTTAGACCATTTGATGCCCACTTGGGTCCCTACTTCTCAAAGGATATACTATGCACGTTATCCTAAAAATCAAGGTAGTTTTCCATCCAATTATCTTTATGTAGGTTTCTGATTTTCTTCAAAAACACCTGACCTTGCTAATTGGCGGACCTATTATTCCAACATGTGCATGTATTTCTGCTCGTTTAGTGCTAGATCCCAACCCATCACGTTTGTATATCCAGAAGGGAGGTGATTCCCCTTTACACCACGTCCAGTACATTCAAGAATGATTGCCCAACAAGGTATGATTTTTTCAGTTCACCAGAAGGCTGGACACCTAGAAAGTATCAGAAAACAAGATGCTGAGTGAATTTTTTATGTGTCTTATGATATAGGTTTTACTTACATTGATCCACATCGGGACTCTACTACAGCGCAATTGATTAAGTGACTGTCTGTTCATAAAGTACTAGTTCTCTGAAACTAGAGGTATGTAATGTACCGTTGCTTATAGATTATCGGAATAAAAGTGTACCTATAGCACAGATTTGATATCCTTATGGACTATAGTTACGGTTTGGATAAACAAAAGGGAAGTTCTTTCTTTGTATTATTAGCTATCACAATAAAATAGGAGACAGATAACGAAGAGAGTACCTCCATAAAGAAATAGAAATTGTACAATTTGGATTACATTTTAATTTTAAATGTGTGTATATGTTTTCATCGGTTTGTTAAGCACCAAAACGTCATCATTTACAAGAGAGCCTGTGTACTAAATGTATGTATTTTTTCTAGAGAAAAACGTCCTGAAGAAGGTGTCATATCTGCAAAATAAGCACCGAAATGCTGCGTCGACTTTTTATGTTTTTTTTGTATAAATTGTATACTTTTGTGATATTAAATGTATATAACTATACATTGTTTTTAAGAATAAAATGTGACAACTTTTAATCAATATTCCTATTGTGTATTGTGTAATCAGTGCTCCGATGATGTTTTTGTGTGCTGTTGTTATTATATTTTTTTTAACTCAAAGTGAATGTTTTAATTATTGGTTCTGAACATAATATTGTGTTTTGTACTACGGTAGCTCTTTACCTCCCATAGTGTTACTGTGTTAGGCAGGAGTAGCATATTAACAATTCACAAATACAAGTTTGTTTGAGGGCCTTTTGTTGATTTTTTCCTAACTGAGCATCATAAGAATATATTCTAAATTTGATTCAATAGAACCAGTTTTCCGGCACTTCTAAAGTTACTACAGCTTAAAAGTGACCCAAAGGGTAGAAAAGTATTCCAGCTTAGAGCTGAAGTAAGTCCAACACCATACACGGCCAGCCACTAGTACTGGTACACCCTTCCATAGAAATCATTGCAGTTAGGGAATTAAAATAAGACTCTATGGTAAATTATGTTAAATTAAATTAATTTAAATAGTTAAAAATATAAATAAATATCATTTAGTATTTATAAAACAAATACATAAAAATAGTACATAATTAAAATCTATTTTAATTATAAAATAAAATATTTCAGTGCCCGCTTTGCATTTAATATCTAATGTACCAGTAAAAACCTATAATTAAATTACTTTAAAAAAAAATATGCACATTGGTTATAATAATTAATCATGTATATTGAAAACAATTAATTATTTTCTTGAGGTGGGAACATATTTTTTTATTTAACCTTGAGAAAAATTATGTAATTTAATATTTTTTTTGTAATATAATTTTCAATTCAAAATGTAGTTAAATGTGCTGTAGCATTTTCCTTTCTCTAGTGCTATAATTAAAATAAATATCTGCAAATAATTTGCATTCATATTTTACATAAAAATATTTTAACAAACATTTTCTTAGTTGAAAAAACTTTTTTTCTTTTCCTGCTACTTTGCAATAGGGAGACTGCACAGTTAGGGCTGAAATCTCCATATAGCAAAGTATAGAGAAAAGTTGCCTATCCTTTATCATGAGGAGATCTCCACAATTCGGGAGGAGACCGACACATTTCAAAGTATAAGGAAAAATTCCCTATACTTTACCATAGGGAAAGCTCCACTCAGGTGGGGAACCTCTCCACATGGTAAAGTATAAGGAAAAGTGAAAACAAAATTTACTTAAAGAAAAAAAAATTAAGATATGTTTCTTAAAATATCAATGTAAATTAATTATACTTTTTTTAAATGTAGAAGTAAAGACAAAAATGCTACAGCAATATTGACTACATATTGAAGTAAAAATTACTCTCTTTAAAATATATTAAATTATATTCAAATTCTTATTCACAAGCTTAAATAAAAAAAATAATTCCCACCTAAGGTACAAGAAAAATTATTATGCATTAATAAATATTAAAAGTGATGTATAGAATTAATTCAAAAGAATTAAAGTCCCTGTCTCCATTATTTGCAACAGGAGGGTGTTGGCCATGAGTGGTGATGGACTTACTACTGTTTTTATAGGAGTAACTTACACTTCTAAGTTACACTCCACACCCTTTTTCATTGCATAGAGATATGTCAGTCTACAATTTTGTATAACTTTACCCTTAGATTTTGTGAATATCCAAAAGTAGCAAAGATACTCAAACGTGAAATAGTACATTTACACCACTAAATTTACCTTTGTGAATAGCCCTGTATAATTCCACAAAATTTTGAATTGACATCTGAATCAGAGTGTCTCAGAGCAGGCAAAAGGTACCGGGCCCCTAAATGTAATAACTGTCTCACTTTGCTTCTGGTATCCTGGGGTACCAGTCCTGCAGGCCCCTAAACTGGAAACCAAGTACTTCTTTTAGCACTAAACTGTAAGGTTAATGAGGCAGAGCAGTTCAAGCATGATTCAGGGAGGTGCTGTGGGCTATAGAGTAAATTGCGGTCCAGTTTTCTTTTAAAAAGGTAAAGTACTTTATTACACACAAAACTAAACAAACACTACATGCAAAATGACAAATGAAGATAGGCTTATAAACCGTAATACATGTGGGGATTCCCTCTAAATGGCTTCACAAACTACTGAGGGTGCACAACAAGGAAAGGTCACAAAGATCAAAGAGCATCCTAACTGAGATTAAACCCCCTTTGTCGGAGGCACCTTTAATGGTTTCCATGCTAGCAGGCTCTAACCCTTTGAAACACAACATAAGGAATGCAATATTAGAAAGTCAAACCTATTGGCTCGGTCAAGGGTATCACCATACCATTTGGTAGAAGAATATAAACGCCTCATTTTGCATTTCACAGATTTACAACATGAAAACAGTTCAAGATAGTACTGGAAAATGTATTTTCATTGTTACCATGTCATTACTATTCACTTTGATATTTTTATAACCATAAAACAGCACAAAAAAGTGAACATTTAAATCAAGTGTTTTATTTCTCCCCTTAGTCAAGCAACAACAGCAACCCACAAACAAATCGCCCTGTAATTGAGAACTGCTGGGCCTAAATCTTCACCTCTGGAAATGGTTGCAGTCACAGAAAAGCTTTGGGGTCATACTTTCTTGACTCCACAAGACAAATAAGGGCATAGCTGCCATAAGACCCCTGTTAGGGGCCCGATGCTCTACTGACAGTGCCCTATCTCAACAAAACCCTCTGATTGTGCCATTGGACAGTAAGTGACAATATGCTACTTATCTAACCCCCGCAGGGATTTAAGGGGTGCTTCTCCTGGTCCCACAGAGCTCCATTTGACGGGGCTGCTGGCCATGTTTACTGTATTTGCTGTGTTTACTTATTAAAGTGCCAGTTCAGCTGGTTCTCCCCACTGGTGCCCCTGCCGCCTTGTGGGGGACTGCGCACAACTGGCATTAGACCGCACTGGATCCCCAAAGCCATTCACTCAGGTCAGCTCCATCATCTGCCTGGTACACATTTTTTTGGCCGAGCAATGAAGCCAACTTTATTTTCAGCCTTACTGATTAGAGCCATCCCCCAGTGTTTGATATTATAACTTTATTTTATAGCATCCACCACTGTGAGGATATTTCTAGTCTCTCATTCCCGAAGTTATGGGCACAGGGAGTAGAGCGTGACAGCCCTCACAGGGCCTGGGAAGGTACTTAACTCAGCATCCACTGACCCATGCCTGAAGATTCCCAGGGAAGCATGGTTCTCCTCTGGTTATTCCCCCATCTCTAGTGGGACACAATGCACAATGGTGCTTCTATTTTTTCCAGTCTTTGGGGGTATGGGGAGGAGTACTGCAACATGGTCTCCCTGGGGCTTATCACTTAAGCTACAGATTGCTGTTAAGATTCTCTTCGCCCATCAGCTTCAAGGTATCTATGGGGCAGTTTGAACATCAGCGGGCTCTTTGACAACAAATATTTCCTTCCCTGGTGGATCAATACCCAGGGGATGTGCTGTTCCTCATTCCTGGTGGTGCTCTCCAGCCAACAGAAGAATCAAAGTATGAACTCTTGGTCTCTAAATTTGGAGGTTGTTCCGTAGGTTTAAAAAAACACTATTCCTTAGCACCAAAGAGCTTTTGGGGCCTGCTCCTTGCTCCTAGTAGTCTCCTGACCCAGGGTCTTCCAGCAGCATCACCCTATTCCCCTTAATAAAGACTGCGCTCTATGCCTACACTTTCTGAGTCTCAGGCCTCCTGGCCATTTGCATGGCATCTCTTTATTTTTCAGGACTCTGTGTGGGGATTTAAAAGTGGAGATAGTAGTTCTGGAAGTGGGCCACCCACAATTGGTTTCTTATCTCCAGGACATCAGAGGAAGCCGATGGTAAGACTGGTGCCCGAGTTCTGGCAGCACTCACTTTGTCTTTGCAAGAAAATCATGCCCAAGTTTGTCAAAGACTAGCAGTTTCTCATATGAGGCTGATTCTCACACCATCCCTTCCTCTTTCAGGAGGAGGCTATTACTCACAAATGGACTTGTTTTTCAGGATGAGTCTTTGAATAGACATCTGGCCTGCAGAGTAATTTACTTGGCCCAGCAGGACAGCTCAAAACACGAATACCATTAGGGCTGGCTCAGGGAAATAATACAAAAGTCAAAGTACGTAAAAGAATGTTGATAAGTTAAAAGTAATATTTTATATCTTTTTATATGTGCTTGGTACCCCAGTTAATATAATAAACACCACATCAGTGGCTTTAGTATGTTAAGGCAATCAAAATGTATGTTTCGCATGTTTGACACAAAGAGCCTGATTAGGAGTCTGACGTTTCATAGGCACCACCATGGGCACGCCAGGGAACCATCTGCCAGTGACTTAAAAAGTCATAATATGGTGGGAGGTAAACACAAGGGTTTGGTGATGCAGCGGCGTGGTGATCCCACCACAGCACCACCAAACTTGTACTCAGGTCCAAAGTGTAAATACAATGATTCTGCCAATAAACTATCAACATCGGTGCCTGTATACAACCAAGCAATACATCACTCTATGAATTGTCCCAACAAATTATTTTCTCATGAACACCTACAGGGTAAGCCCCCACCCCACTGAATGGCCACTTGATGCTAAAATGTTTCTTCTATAACGCTGATGACGGGTCCCCTTAAAACTAAGTTTGATCTGAAACTAATTAGTGCCTTGGTGCAAGGCAGAGCAAGAAAAACAGTAACAGCATCATTGATAAAAACACCAACATTAAGGGCCTTATTATGAGTTTTGTAGTGAGTGAACAGCCGTGCCTGCTGTCACAATCCAACCGTCATGAGCTTTGTGGTAAGATCGCCGTATTACATGCTGGGGGGATTGCTATTTCAAAGACTGTAGGTGTTCTGTCGACACAATCAGTAGACCGCAGACCGCCGGGGTCACGGTCAAGGAAAAGCAGCTGCCATAAGGTGGTGCAGAAGAGTTTGACAGCCACCCGTATTACGAGATGGCTTTCTGACAAGTCGACCATGGAGGTGGGACTGCCAGCTTCAAGTTGCTGGTGCGAATCCACCGCTTTCCTGTTCTTCTCATCAGAGTTTGACGTGGATCCCTTTCTTTAGGTCACCCCTTCACTGCAGCATCTTCACCTAGAGAATTACGAACCTGTTTGCCGTGATATACATGTGAGTCAATGGGTGGATGGAATTTTGCCACATGTATCATGTATATGTGGGCATTTAACACATTTGCAGTTGAAATGTTCACAAAGGTATCAATGCATATGGAAAAATAGTCAACATCACCGCACGATCTCTGCAGCCACACTGCCGGCACAGTGGTAAAGTCGTAATATGATGGTCTGAAGAAATAGTTAAGAAACATATACAAAGGAATAAAGACTACAAAATCACTAACAACGCTGATCAGGTCACTCAGTGTTCAGGAATTAGGCAAGCCATTTAGCTGGAATTAATCTGTATCTATAATAATAAACTTTCAAACTGGAGAGAACCTACTTATAAAGAATGAATGCTATCACACAGTAACTCAGGAAGAAAGAAGAAGCCCCCACTATATGCATGAGTGTGAATTACCAGTTTCATGTATAGGTATTTCACTTAATTATCAACTGCAAATATCATCTGATCATAATACTGTGACCAGAATTTTGTGGCAACAAAGAAATCCTGGACAAAAATGTGAAGTTTGTTGTATTTTTACTTCTTTCCAATAATATGAGTTTGAAATATTGTTTACCAATATATATTTTTTCCTTGTGTTGTTTTATTGTAAAATATTGTTTGTCTTTCATTATGGATTATTATTATTTATATTCTTGTGAAATGTATTTCTAAATAATTGTTTTAATATTATTGTAAAGGGTACTTTTCTGGAAATTTCTAGGATTATTGAGGGATACAATGGGTAGATTTTGAACTCCATTTTATTATTTGGCAAATAAGGATTATGTCTTTTTATCTATGTTTGTTAATTGTTAGGAATTATTTACATGTTTACATGCTGAAAAAATGTTTTTATTCTGTAATAAGTGTAATTTTGGGTTCTGGAGAGCATTGGTAGTGATTTATGTAATGTGCATAAATTGATAATAATTGGTTAATGTATTAATAATGCATGGTTGGAATTAGAAAATAATTATTGATTTGTTTAATCAATTTTGAAACTATTTATATGTTTTGTTAGGCAAAATGTGCTCATTATGGTATGGCTTGTGGAATGTATTGTAGTTTCAGTGGGCAGTATTTTTTAAAGTATATTAGTATATTGTATTTACTGTAAGTTGTTTAATATTTGCAATGTTTGACATAATATTGTATTATTTCAATGTTTTATCATTTAACAATATTTACTTTTTGTGGATATCTAAACTTATATTAACTTATTTATCTATAGATTATGTGAATGTAACTGTCTTATTTAACTTCTTTTTTAACATTGAAATATGTGAATATATGTTTATGCTGCATTAACATTGCTTATTCATTTATTAATATAGGGTGCAGTGTATATTGGGTGAATGGGTGGGTTGTGTTTTGTAAATAAAATTATGAAATTGTAATTATTTAAAAGTTACTTATGTAAATGTTCACTACTGTAAAGTAGTTTTAAAAATAATGTCTCATTATTATAATACTTTTCTTTTTTAGTTTATGTTTTGAGGGTCATCGTTTATTCAAAAAACTTTGTAAGAGTTCATATACTTTTTTAACAAATCTGATATATTTGCATATTTTAAAATGTGTTTTAATAATGTATAAAAGAAATTCAGATTTTCATTTGAATTTTTTTACCTTTTAGTTACTTTCATTAAAAAAAATCAAATTTGTACCTATATCATGTGGGTATATTTTATCAAACACATACAATAGAGCGCTTAGGTGTGCCTGGATGGGCTATCACTGGCAGGATGGTAGTGCAGTGTTAAGGTCAGCCCCACTCACACGTGTATAGGCTGTGTATAGACTGTGTCCTGACATCACACAAAGGATTGCATACCCCATCTAGTACCTGGAGCCAGGGAAGGGGAGGCAGGAAACCTGTGCAATTCAAAGGGAAATCTCTATAAGCTTCTCTCGCTTTAAAGGAGGCACCAGGTATAAACACTGGACGTTGGACACCAACTCTTCAGTATACTTTTAAACCTGTGAAGGACTCTGCCAGAAAGAAGGGCTGCTGTGCTGCTGAACGGACAGCCACAGTGCTGGACTGCTGCCTGCTGTGCTGACTTGCTGCCCTCTTGCCTGGGTAAGAAGGACTGGACCTGCAACTTGTTTGCAGGACCATCATATTGACTCCAAGGTCTAGTCTCTTGTAACCACTACCTGGACTCTGCAAGTATGATTCTCACCCTGCCAAGTTGTGCCACCCTAGTTCGGGACCCTTGGAAGTGGGCCTGAAGGCGCTCTGTGGACCCAGCAGAACCGATGGATCTCCTCTGCTGCGCAAATCAATCCAGAGGAGAACCAACACATCACCTGTTGCATGGACTTTTTCATCACAAAGACTACGCATCAACATTGCAGTTCGCAGCCCGCAGCCTCATCAAAACCTTTTATGTGCGATGCATCTTTGACGCAGGCCCTTACGTTGCAAGACCCTTGCGTACAGCATTCTCGATGATGGCGCAGTAATCTGTATCGCAAGTCCTGCAGCTTCTTTGGAAGAAGCCAGTGCGCAATGCATCCTTTACGCAAGACTTTGCATCTCAAGCCCCCTCATTGAAGGCCTCCTCGACAATGATGTAGGACCTCACATTGCAGTCTCGCAGTTCCCCAGAACCAACACTGCATGGCACATCTCCAACCGGGACCTCGTAACACCTCGGCTGCGCAACGGGACCAGGATTTAAGGTACCCTTGTTCAGGAGACCTAACTGGGTCCCTATAGCCGGACCATGCTCCATCGCGGTTGACCAGAACTTGTGATTTTTTTCCTGTTCTGGCACAACCAGATACTCCCAGTTGGCGCTTTGTGCTTTTTGGTGCTATTTTTACTGAAATCCTTAAACCTGCATATCTTCGGTTCTGCTGATTGGATTTTTGGCATTTTGGTCTTGCTTTATTTATCAAATAAGACTCTTTTTTTCTCATTTGGTGTAAGATTTTTCTTGCGTGGTATTTTCACATTATTACTGTTTGATGTACTGCACAAATACTTTAAATATTGCCTCTCAGTTAAGCCTAACTCCTCTGCGCCAAGATACCCAAGGGTTGAACACAGGTTCATTTGGTTGCTGCTTGAGTAGGATTTCACCCCCCCCCCCTTAACCAGTAACCCAATTTCTTACAACTTGTAATACAGTGAACAGGATATTTGCCTTTTTTGTGACGCAGTTTGTAGCCAAACTATAAATCAGGCCCTTAGTCTTTCTAGTCTGCTGAACTACATTGTACAAGGGTGGCTTGTCTCAGGAGTGCCAGGGTGTTAACCCTGTTTGTGCGAGTGAGCTGCTACACACAGCTCAAGTAATGTTCTCTGTCTGTTCTGCCCACCACTTTACCTGGAGTGGAGAAGTGGGCTGCTCCCCAGGCATGATGATCGGCAGCCAACCTTCCAGTCCCTGTGAGATGAAGTGCGCATGTCAGTTTGCCCGTTTCTTTAACCACAGCCAACCAGACAAGCATACTGCAGTTCTTACAACTAGCACTGCGTCAATGAGCCAGGTGAATATAGATGCAGCCTACAGTTCTCCCTGTAAGAGGTGTCTCTGCCTGCTCTAACCAATCGGGTGCTGCTGTCATACTTTTCACTTATACAAACAGAATGTAAACAGCATCGGGATTGGTTTAGATAACGGGCTACATCTGAGTGCATTCTCAATACAATTGTGAAGCCATCCGAGCGTGGTGCAGGGAGCGCGGACTGTGGAGCAGAACAGCTTGGGCACAGTTTATTGAAGCTGAATGCAGGCAAAAAGGTAAGTTATATAAAACATTGTGGTTAATGTAGTATGTGCTGTTAGTTGCGTTTGTGCATGGAGCGTGAAATGCCCCATCACTTTCAGAAGTCATCAGGCGATGTTAATATTCATTTGTATCATGTTAGTGATATAGGGCTGTATTACAGGGGTATCGAAGTGGTTTTCCAAAATAAAAAAGTTTTTATAGTGATTAATTATTTAAAATGCTTTAGGTCGGTAATGTCCTAGATTCATAGCATGGTTCAGGTAGGAAACAAGGGCTGATTTAGCCCTTGGCAGTGTTTAACTTGTACATTAAAGTGGAGAAGCACATTACGTCCATAACGCTGATAGACAGAAGGCTGCTATATTTTGAGATTGCTGCGATTCTGGTGGTGATCTCTGTTTTCACAAGAGCTGTCGCCATGGTGCCTTCTTGGAAGCCCTTAGAATTTGGCATGCAGCACCTAAAAGACAACAGACAGGTACACAACGTACCTGTTTTCTGAAACAAGTACAAAAGCGAGTACCACCTCTGGTTCTACCTTTCGAAAACAGTTCCTCCACAAACTCAAAATAGAGCAGGCGGACTGAGGGTTTTTCAGAGAGGATACTCTGCCACGTTTGCGACAGAGTATACTGTCTTCCAAACTCTAAAACCACCACTAAGGTTTATTTCAGTGATTTCTGAAGAGATATTTAGAGAATAAGTTGCTGTTTTACACAAACAATAACACGTAGGCTAGAATGCAGGTATGGCACAAACATACACACAAGGTATTTTGAATAATAGCCAGCTTCAAAGAGGCTCGAGTGAAGCCTTTAATAAAGAAATCAGGAGCTGACCCTAAGTTGTTGAAGAATTACAGGCCTATTTCCCAACTCACGTTCTTGGCCAAAATCCTTGAACAACATGTGCTGAGGTTCTTGTCCTCGTTCCTGGAGACACACCATCTTCTCCACGAGCTTCAGGCAGGTTTTCGTGCACACCACAGCACCGAGTTGGTGATGCTCTCGGTGCTGGATGAGCTTAGAGGGATGGCTGACAGTAAGAAACCGAGCGCCCTGATACTTTTAGACCTATCAGCGGCGTTCGATACTGTCAGCCATACCCTGCTCTTGGATAGACTGGCCAATTTCGGGATCCGGGACACAGCCCATCGGTGGTTGGAATCCTTCCTATCGGGGAGAACACAGAGGATCCAGCTGGGGGACAAGGTATCGGTGGTGGGAAATTTGACGTGCGGAGTCCCTCAGGGCTCCGCACTATCCCCACTCCTGTTTAACTTGTACCAGCAACCATTGATTAATTCTCTGGCAAAGATGGGTTGTCGTGTTTTTAACTATGCTGACAACACTAAGCTGTTATTGAGTATAGATGACACAGTGCGGGCTCAGAACCATGCGCAGGATGTTCTAAGATACACGGTCAGTTGGATGACCATGAATCTTTTGAAGATTAATCCTGAAAAAACAGAGGTTTTGGTGGTCTCCTCCATATGTTCACCATGGAGTGACTTATACTGGCCTCAGGAACTAGGTCCCACTCCTAAACCAGCTGATAATGTGAAAAGCTCGGGAATCAGGATTGACTGTGAATTATCAATGGCCAGTCAGATTTCCTCCGTAGCAGGGACCTGTACTGGTCTAATTAGACAACTGCGCAAATTGGTGCCCCTTCTCTCCCGGTCCATGCTTCGCACTGTAGTCTCTGCTACAATAATCTCGAGGTTGGACTACGGGAATGCACTCTATTTAGGCCTCCCAAAAATCTTAACCAATAGATTGCAAGTGGTCCTAAATGATGCCGCACGGCTAATTTTCAGGCTCCCAAGAAGATCCCATGCCTCTCCGCTGCTACAGAACCTTCATTGGCTGCCTATTAGGCAAAGGTCTGATTTTAAAAGCCTATGTAGAGCCCATAATGCAATCTATGGGCAAGCACCTGCCTATATAAAGCAACGGCTGGAGGTGTATAAACCAGAACGAAGACTTAGGTCGTCAGATGCACAGTTGCTTGTCTGTCCCCGGTTTAGATTGACCACAAAAGGCAGCAGATCTTTCTCTGCTTTGATACTCAAAATTTGGAATAAACTCCCTGAATCCCTCCGTAAAGAAGGTAATCTCCTTCGTTTCAGGAAAATTCTAAAAACAACCCTATTCAGGGAGGCGTTGAGCCCAGTTTAGCTCTACTTTGGGTATATCTTTCATTCTGCTAAATAAGTAATTGTGCCTTTTTGGTCATAAGCGCCTTGAGACCTGCCGGTAAGATGGCGCTATATAAGCCGGAAATAACAATAACAATAACAATATTGTGCAATCATTCGATCATCCAGATTTCTCTAGGTTATTCATATCCATCTAACAAATATTTCAGATTCAGTTCAATAGCCAATGGAAATCGATGCGTTACCTTTCCCATCCATGCTAGCCTGTGCCCATGAACCAATCATTGTTTCATGCAGACTGCTTGTCAATTATGCCCTATTAAGCACAGTTTTGCTACTGGTGACCGCTGCATTCACATCTGAAATACCACACAGGTACACCAGTGTGACATATCCACCCACCAATCAGATAGAATGAGGGGCTAAGAATCTTTCGTTAATTAGAAGTTAACAAAACAACAATTCTACTTATATTTTCCAAAATATTGTCAGAGCCAAGCCTGAACAGGCCTCTACCAGATTTGACAAATTACCCTCACATCATTATCTGAGATGACATTGCTTGTCAAAGCGCATTAAGAAAGGTTCTTCAGGCACTACCTGTGAGCTTCTGTCTCCACACCTCTCCCATATCTGGTCAGTACTTATTACAGATCTACTTTGGGCCTCACGAAGAATATCAAGCTCTGAAAAGTGCCTCAATTCAATATAGATTCCTTAGGCTGCAGAGCAAGTTTAAAACGTTTTTGTCATCATAAATATATTTACGACTGAGACGACTGCTTATCAACATATACTTTACTATCCCATATATGGTCTTACTGCTCACCTGAGAATAATGAATTATGAATTTGTTCATAGATTTGTAATACAAAAGTCAGAGTACATACTTAAAATTTACATTTTAAACTATGAAAACAGACAATACTATAAACCAGGACTACCCATCCCTACACAAAGCATCCACAGAGGGTATGTTAGTGCACCACAATTAATGATGTTACCTCTGCTTTTGACCAATATTCTCTGAGGTAGATATTAATGCCTTAGAGCCTGTTTTCCGATCACTCGCGGGTTCCCCAAAGGCAATTTCTCACAATACTACCAACTGCCATAAACCCTTGCTTTACCATTGCATATTGGCTATCTGATGGGAATTAATAAGCAATGAGAAAAAGCTCATTAACATTTCCTAATCATGATTTTCATTGATGTCATCCAAGCATGAAAACGCTATTACAGTTTCCTTTACAGCCAAAGCACTTTTCTAAAGTAAAAAAATAATTAATCAATGACTTTTTGAACCTAAATCACTAGGTTCGCATAATTAGCATGAACAGCTTGGGTAAAAAAGGTATATGATTACAGATGTCGAGGGAAATGTTCCTGCCCACATGGGGCCTCTTCCCTAACAAAACTCAAAAGGTTGGCATTGTATCTTAAAAGGATTTATGAACTTTAATGCTTTTGAGATCCTTCCTGTCCAATCCTCCCAGCTTTCAATCTGTCTTTAAAGGTATGTAGTGTGTCTGTTCTGTAATTGGTAATTCGCGACAATTTAAGTGATGCATATCAGACAAAACTGAAAATGTTTAGAAATGAGTCAAAGTTAGAGAAGATGGCCCTTATCTTTACTTGGCCTAAACATGTGGTTGGAATCTGAAACTTGGAGGCATTTACAAATGATGTACAAAATGAGAAGTGCATTTCATTTATCAATGTTTTTGATATGGTTCCAGGAGACTTCGGTCCCTTAATATTCAAGTTGTTTAAATATTCATGGGCTTCTACAGGCTCAGTAACTTCAATTAGAACATCCCAAGGGAGGTACTGTGGCATTGACAAACAAGCATTACCAAAGCCTATACGTCTGATATTTAAAAAAAAGAAAATAACTCTGTATTGATTAGGATTGGGAAGTGTCATCACATTGACATAAACCCAACAATCTAAAACTACGGACAGAAGTGCGCTACCATCCACCCAGCATACTTTCATAGTGCACCACCACCCTAACCTCCGGAAAACAGCACTACCACCCATTCCTACTGTATTACCACTGCACACAGCAGAAACAAAATCACCACCATAACATTACCTGCATAGCAATGCCCTATCCCCCAATGCCACAATAATGCCATCTCATAATACCAGCTGATCATCACCATATTCCTATCTCAACACCACTCCACTAATGCTTCCAGGCCTGCTCTACCTTCTGCACAACCGCATAAATACCCAGCACTATCTTCATCACTAGAAAAATAACTCCCAGCAGTACAATACCACACAGCATCCTGGCATTGCCACACATCAGCACTGTTTTACAAGCTTCATCTTTACACCAGTACCTGAAATAAGTTAATGACCCCTGATCACCATCACACTATCACACTCCACGACATACACTACTATCCCACATCATTCTGCATCCAACTCAGCATCACTCTATTTATACAGCACTACTGTCTCATAACACTGAACTACAGCTGCATGAAACAACACCACCAAACCCAAGAGGTATCCAACAGTCCCCTTTCAGTGTACCATCCCAGCAAAAAATAAACACCGTCAGAAACTATTTTTACTAACACAGCACCATACGACCAACCCCACTACACAGTTAAAATCCGCCATCATCACAAACCCATCTCACAACACGAGTTCACCTATCACAGCCAATCACTGTACTGCAATGCCGTGTGATGTGTTGTTGCTTTGTGTTTAGAGTTTGTGTTTTATATTGTTTTATTGGATCATGAGGTGTGAATTATTATGCATTTTTAAAAGGTATTAATAAATTAGTGCTTTTATATTGGATAGGAGTGCAATAAGTGCTCAAATCTTTTAATGTGATTAGGAAGTAGGAGCAACGGGAATGTGTATTCTTCTGTTTACTAATGCAAGTTTATAGGTGGTTTGCATTTGGTGTGTGTTTTTAATTGGCTGCACATTGTTCTTTTTATACATGTATAGTTGGTCATGACTATGCCTTTGTGGCATAATAGTGGCCACGGATAGCATTGCTTTGGACACCCTTAACAACACTTCTGGCATAATGTTAGCCCAGGCCTTATGGTGGCAATTCTTAGCACACTGGTGATAATTCTAGACAGACTGTGAGTGTAGAAAATTGGGTTAACTGTTTGGGGGGAGGTGAGGGTGAAACAGTATTCAAGCAACAACCACAATTCCTGTCAGAGTGAAGTCTCATGCAAACCCCAAATTACCCTATGCTTAACCCTCTGGTAGTTGGCACAAAGCAGTCAGGCTTAACTTAGAGGCAATTTGTAAAGTGCAGCACAATAATAAAGTGAAAGCAACATAAGAAAAATCCCACACCAATTTAGACAAATAGAGTGAAATTTAATAAATTATTTGAGACCAAAATAACCCAAATCCTATCAGCAGAACCGGATATATGCAATGTCATAGATTTAAGGCAAGTATAGCACCTAAAAGCACAAAGAGCCACTCGTGGTTATCTGATCTGAGTCAGGGTGAAAGTCACAAGACCAGGCTTACTGCGATGCAGCATGGGCTGAACACAGGGACCAGGTTAAAACTGCTGAAACATCAACAAGAGGATAACCTTCAAACTCCTCACCCACGCACACAAAGCTCTCCACAACAACGGACCATCATATCTCAACAGCCGATTCAGCTTCTACACCGTCAGCTCCGCTCCGCAGACCACGCCCTCGCCACTGCCCCCCGCATCCGAAGACCTCTGGCGGGAGATCCTTCTCCCACCTCGCTGCCAAGACCTTGAACACCCTCCCCATTCACCTACGGCAGACCCAGGACCTGCTGACCTTCAGAAGACTCCTCAAGACCTGGCTCTTCGAACAGTAGCGGCACATCTCCCCGCCCCCCATCCAGCGCCTTGAGACCCTCACGGGTATGTAGTGCGCTCTACAAATGCTATGATTGATTGATTGATTGAAACAGTTACCTTCTAGAGTTGAGACAAAAAATAGAGTTCACGATGTAGCAGGCCGGGAGTAGCAGGGAGAGCGCGTGGATAGTTGTCCCTGTAGTGTGAATAGCAGGCCAGGTGTCACAGGTGGCCACTGCTGTAGCTCGAAGATCGAGTTGGGCGTCGCAGAAGGTCATTGCTGGAGGTTCTCATTGTGGTCACCGCAGGCTATCAATGCTGTAGCATGAAGTGCAAATCTCACATTGCTGGCTGGCACCAGCAGTTGTAATGTGAAGAGTCGGGTTCACTGGTGCTTCACAGGGATGGCTAGCTGGGGTGGCAAGAGCCTGACACCAACAGGCCAGTTCCTGGTTGCGAAGAGCCCAAAACGTTAGGATTTCTCCTTTACTTAAAGGGGAGATCAATAGATGTCACACCAAGGATCCAGGAATTAAGGGGCACCTCTTAGGGATCAGGAACTCACTCCCACAGAGGCTAGTAGCACTCATGCAGGTCCAGTTGCAGGTTGAGGCATCAGGTCTGCTGGGAAGATGCAGGAAGGCCTCAGGAGCTTGTTATATCTCTGTAGATCAGAACAGGAGATCAGTCAGCAGACCCTTGGAGTCACTTCAACCTGGAATCAAGGGTGCAGGTCCAATATTCTTTCTCAAGAAGCAGGGGAGCAGATCAGTAGGGCAGCACAGTAGCAGTCCTTGTAGCAGGAGAGAACCAGAGCAGCCCTTTATCTGTAGTATCCATGGACCCCGACATGCACTGAAGAGTTGGGTCTGAGTATCCAATAGAAGAGAAGGTACTGGCGGTTTCCCACTCCCAGCGGTGTTTGGAATTTTCTGCCTCCCTGTCCTGGCGACAGCTTGTCTGTAGGCACAAAAGACCAGTGTCAAACCCTTTCTAGGTGTGCTGAGACAGAACATTTGTGATGTTCATGTGTGGTAGGTGACAGCTTCTCCCCTCATCAAGTAACAGATGGCCGATCCTGCCAACACCTAATACATCTTTACTCACTGTCTGGGAGCTATACACTACGACCAACTGCCAGGTACTCCAAGCCATATGACTCAGGATTCAGGCTTCAGGCACAAAATGATTGGTACAAGATAAGGCAAACTTTCTAAAAGTCGCATTTTCAGAATTGTCACCTACAACCCGCCTTTACCATTGAAGAGGGTTTTAAATTACAATTCTTTAGATAACGAACTTTACATTCCTACCTGTTCCCAATTTAAAGTTATCTCTTAATAAATTTAATAAGGTCATTCAGAGTTATCTATCTTATGGGAGAGGTAGGCCTTGAAGTAGTGACAACTAAATATAACAGTTTTTCACTAACAGGACCTGCAAAACTTAAAAGTACATGGCCAACTTTTCAAATCCACTGCACCATGCCCATTGGGTTGTTTACGGCCTACCCTAGAAGTCACTTATATGCATTAAAAAGGAAGGTTTGGACCTGGCAAGTACTTTATCTTGCTAGGTCAACTTGACAGTTTAAAAATTCACCCACAGGCTGCAATGGCAGACCTGAGACATGTTTGAAAGGCTGCTTAAATGGGTAGCACAGTTAGTGCTGCAGTCCCACTAGTAGTATTTAATTTACAAGCCCTGGGTACATGTATTATCACTTTACTACGAGTACATTACAGTTGCCAATTGGGAGCAAGCCAGTCCTACCATGTTTAAGGCAGTGAGTGCACGCACTTTAGCACTTGTTAGCAGTGGTAAAGTGTAGGGAGTCCTTTTTTTTTTTAAAGAAACTTTATTATTTGTGCTACTTTACAACTTGAGAAAAACACATCTGTTTATAGAACTGGCACACCAACGTGAGCATGGGCACCAAGGTGCTTTCTGGGATTTTAGGAACATCTTGATGAACTTCAACATTGGCCCAAATATATACATCACATTTAAGCATTCTTTTGTGTTACATTGTATACACAGGCTTGTGTAAAATACTGTCCTGTTGAAAAAATATCATTTGTGTAACCTTGAATATGGAATGCATGAAAGCAATTGCATGGAAACACCCATAGAAAATGATTTGGGATCCAAATTCACAGAGCGCTATATTGCCTATATGCTGAACTTTTATTTATTGTAATCGCTCACAGTCAATTTGATTTGTTCCTTTTAGTTGGTCTGCTTGGTATTGTGTTGTGCCTCTACAAATAGATATTTTACTAGTTATCTTACATACACCTGGTCTTATGAATTTGCGCATAAAATTAAAAATATATGACAGCTAAGAAATATACCATATGAGCACTGGGACCGAGTACTGGGGCGACATCTTTCTTACATGGTGAAATAGAAAAAAATATAACTGAATAATCTCATCAAAATAAGAAATTAAATAAATATACTCCATGTGAGAATTCTGACAAAAGCATCCTTTTCAGTCGGGGCAGGTGATCAGATTTCATGGGCGAGTCTCTTCAGCACGAATGATGGAGCAACTGACAGTGAATCACTCAATATCACCTTGCCCTGGGAGGAAAACAGCGGGAGACTATCCCAGCAACAGAGAAGTTCTTCCATCGGCATTAAATCTTAAAATGAGCTCACAGGATTACCACACTGAACAGGACAGGCCGATGCAACCTTGATTAGTATCTTCACTGCTATCAAGCTTTTTCATTCTGTACTGCCTTATTTCTCTTACTAATGTGTAAAAGGCATCTTCAACACCTTGTCTTGTTTTTGCTGAGGTTTCAATGAATGGAATTCAATAGCTCTTTGCAAATTCTTGAGCTTGCTTTGTGTCCACTGTCCTCGTTGGTAAGTCACATTTGTTTCCTACTAGCACCATAGGGACATCATCAGCATCTTTAACTCTCTTGATCTGCTCTCTGTAAAGGTTAACATCAGCAAAGGATTTGCTGTTGTTGATTGCAAACACACAAAGGAATCCTTCCCCTGTCCTCATATACTGGTCTCGCATGGCACTCTAGAATGTCCAGCAAGCATGTCTCACCATCGATAATTACTTGTTTTCTATAGGAATCCTCAATTGTAGGGCCATATTCATCTAGAAAGTGATTCTGTATTAACTGAATAGTCAAAGCACTTTTTCCAACACCACCAGCTCCAACCACCACCAATTTGTACTCCGTCATTTCACTCCAGCAAGAGCCTTGTGGTCCTCCTCTGCATGTTGTACAGGATGGTCTGGAGCATGCTCCTGCGGGACCTAAACTGGGTCTCGAGACTCCTCCCCGCAGGCTCCCAGCAAACTACAGGACTGAGGAGCGCCGTGTAGGGAGTCCTAAGGCCAACAAAAATTAGATCAGAAAAAAAAAGGAAGAGTACGGCAAAACGTTTGAGGGAAGACCATCCTAAGGCTGACAGGTCTTTAAATGCCCATCCATTCCATTTATTCCCTACCATGAGTATGGTGCTTTCCATGGAATAAAGATAGCAGTTTTCCAAAAGCTACTAACAACCATGGCAAAATCGTGCCCACTTCTGCATTGGTTTTAGTGGCATAAAAAGAGAATTTCTTATTTAGTGTGAATTAAGAGCACAATGGTGCCTACCCTTTCTGAAATTTTTGCACTGGAATAACGGTAGTTTGTGACTTCTTGTACTGGAATAATGGTAGTTCATGACCTTTTAATAACACTATCACTTCTGCTGAGGCCGTTGCTTTTAAGAATGGTATATCTAGGCTACATTCATCCATTCCTTAATCCAATATCCCTCTTGGAGAATCTGGATCCTTGAAAAGATAATGGAGCAAGTCCAGAAATTTGACAAAAGTGACAGGACTTACAGCCCAAGAAAACAAGCATTGGCAATTCCAATTGGTTTAGCTTACCTTTACATACAAGCAACACTTATTGGCTAGGCTACTGGAATTATGCGATTATGTGGCCATACTGATTTTCGCATAACTATAGGTTTGCCGCATTTGCTATTTAATCAATCATGTGTTGCATAATCAGCATATTTTAGCAAAAAAAATATACATTCTTTCTAGCTCCAAAGGTATGAAAGTTAGTGAAATCGCACAGTGGAAGACTACACAGTTATTTTCACTGGTAAAAAAGATTTGGGGGTAAAAGTACAACTATTTTATCAAGCCATTCTCATACATACAAGTAAGCTATAAATCAGGAGGTCAATTATCTTTATCAATGATCACCTTTCCTATAGAAGGAGTGGTTTTGGGAATTATAATAATGTATACACAATAACTTTTTCATACATCTCTTCATAATACAATGCTGTCATTTTGAGTTCTGTAAATTACTCAATATAATGATATACTCAATATATATCTGATCATCTAAAGAATGATGAAAGACTGAGTTGGATTTGTTCAGATTTGAACATGTGACCAGAATGTCACACAAGATTTCAGAAGCCAAAACTTACGTATTTGAGTCGTACTCCCAGAACATTACTTTTTCTTCTGGTACTGGTTTAAGTTTATAATTGTAGGCCATGCATTCCATATGTATCTCACATGACAATATTCACCCCTGTGATCCCCACAGATTTGATCAGTATAATTTAATGTATGAGGTACAATGAGATAATTATGTTTTTTTTCATCTGCAGTAAAATAGTTTAGTTCAATGTATCAATTAAGCATAGATCATGGCAGGGATCCTTGAAGAGCCCAGGAGATTGGAGGATTTCACCTACAGAAATAAAATGTACAACACTAAAGTTTAGTTCAGTCCATTCAAGATGATCCAAGCTATCTTGTAAGGGAGCACTTTTATAGTAAGAGACACATTGAAACACAGCCTCTAAAAACTTACTTAAGCAGTTTTGAATTATGCCCTTGGACTTCAATAGCAACAAATAAAGACAGTGAAAGCAATTTGTAAACAAGTTGCTGATTGGTCAGACAACAGTACGACTAGTAGCCACATTAACATGGCCCCAGCCTTACCACAGATCTGAATAATTCAACCTATAAAGAGCACCATCGTTGGAAAAAAAATTCCTGGCTGTTTCATAATGCTTAAAAACAGTAAATGGAATTACCTGAGCAAAGAAAAGATCTCCAAATAACCCAAAGGATTATGCTAGTAAGAATCTTAAATTCTGTTTTACATGGGCATATATTGTTTGCTGCTCTATATTGCATCTGAAGAGGGAGAAAGTGGCTCCAATGTGATGTGCATCAAGTAAGTGAAAAAAGCTCCATCTGAGCACTCATGCTCTCATGTGCTCTGGTGCATAGGAAAAAGGAGAACTGTTAGCAAATTCTACAACCGGTTTGGTCTACCTGTATCTCCTAAAGCTTCCTAGAACCGACAGGTTGAAACTTACAGCGTTTACGAATTAGACAGTGTATCTATAAAGGGAAACCCCCCAAAGGATGACAGGTTGGGTAAGAGATGTGATCAATAACATGGTGGGTAAAATGTCGGGTTACAATCAAGCTTGATTCAACCTCGAGTCACTTAAGGTGGGCCCACTGGATATAGGAGAAATACCTTTTTCTTAAAAGAACTCTCACTCACTGAATGATATCCAGTGACATGCTTCCTCATCAAGTTCTTCCAGACCCTCTAAGGGTCAGAGCATGCTATGACCTCTTTACTAACAAGGGAGCACTTTTTAAGGAAATTGTGTGCGGGATCTATGTGAGGTAATCTTAAAAAATGCCTAGGCAGTGCCCATATCAGTATTCATGGGTCCTTCTGACAAGGTAAAATTCTGGGAAAGCTTAACTAGTTGGAGTTACTATCAATCCATGGCCATTAAACATGATCAACTAGTTTCTGCCATGCACCCCAAGCCAGTGACTTTTGCCAGGATCAGTATAACCCTTTTAATACCCTTAAGGGAAAGGGTGGCTGGTTATTTATTTATTCATTCATTCCATGCCACGCATGTACAGGGTACACTGGTGTAATAACCTTCTTAGAAGAGGGTCCACTTATTTTGTATATGCCTGATTGCCCCATAGAGATCTCTGGAGGGTTGTGTGTCCAGTAGTCACACGTCACCATGGGACCCCACTCAGCCCAAGAACTGTTCAACTCCTCCAGAGGCTGCATGTAAAATGTTGGACCACATTGTGGTAGAGACTTCCTACAATTCCTCAAATAGCCTTCCCCGCACTAGAACCTCCCAACTGAAGTGCTGAGTACATCAGAGTAGCCTTAACTCCTTTGCTGCTAGGCCCTTTCCCCTCTTGTGCTAAGCCTTTTTTTGGCTATTTGGGGTAGTTCGTGCTTAGGCCCCTGTAACTTTTTCACCACAAAAGGTATTCATGCCAAATGTGCGTCCTTTTCTTCCCACATCATGGGGATTCCAAAGGTTCCCAGGGTTTGTGGATTCCCTTGGAGGGGACCCAGAAATTAGCCAAAATACAGCTGAACAAATGTTGGGGGGAAAATGAGAAATAAGTGCTACAGATGAAAGCGTCTGTTTTTTCCCTGCAATTGGTATAAAAAAAGGGGTTGTGGTGCTGAAATCACCATCTTCCCAGCTTTCAGGGACAAGCACACATTTATGGCATTTTTCTGGAACATAGCCTAATTTTGCTTTTTTTGTGCTTTCAACCTCCTTCCAGTTAATGGGAGAAATGGGTATGAAAGCAATAATGGATCCTGGAAAGCTATACATTTTAGAAACTCAGACTGAAATCTGAATTCAGCAATGGGTCATTTGTGTAGATCCTTTAAGGTTTCTTTATAGAAACCGTTGAATATAGGAAAAATTGAAAATTAGTTGAAAAAAACAGCCATTTGTGTCAATGTTTTCACCTGTAACTTCTTCTAATTATGAAAGCTGTTTGAAAGCAATATACCGTTCCATAAGCTGGACCTTTCTGGTTGTGAGGATATATAGGACTTGTAGGTTCACCAAGAACCCGACGAACCCAGAGCCAATAACTGAGCAGCGTCTTGCAATGTTTTTTTATTATGTACCTGTTATTTAGCAACTCATTTGATAAAATATATATATGGAAAAATCGGTTTGAGCGACACATATGTATTTCTGAAATTGAAACAAAATATAGAATTTAGAAATAGTAGATATTTGCACATTTCCGAAATTGTGAGTACCCGTACTAGCTTGAGAATTATAGGTCATTTTTCAAAATGACTTCTTTTTTACACATTGTCTTTCATTTGGAAGGCAGAAATGCATCGAAAGTCAACAGGTAATAACAGTTGCTCTACAATTCTGTGTTACCCTAACTCTCCCGATAAAAATGGTACCTCACTTGAGTCGGTAGGCCTAGTGCCCGTGGCAGGAAATGACTCAAAACGTAATGTGGACACACTTTATTTTTACAGTGAAAACAGACCCTTTTTTGCAAAGTGCCTAGCTGTAGATTTTGTAGACTAGCTCTGCCGGCACCTAAGGAAACCTAGCAAACCTAAACATTTTTGAAAACTAGACATGCAGAAGATTCCAAGATGGGGTGACTTGACTGGCTCCCACCAGATTCTATTACCCAGAATCCATTGTAAACCTCTACTTTGTTAAACAGAAACACATTTTCCTCACATTTCTGGGGTGGAAAGCTCGGGAATCTGCGTGGATCCACAAAATTCGTCACACCCCGCGTTCCCCAAAATCTTCAGAGAAAAATGGTACCTCACTTGTGTGGGTAAGCCTAGTGCCCGCAACAGGAAACAGCCCAAAACACAACGTGGACACACCAAGTTTTCAGAGTAAAAACATACCCTTTTTTTGCACAGTGCCTAGCTGTAGATCTTAAACCCTAACTCTGTCAGCACCTAGAGAAATCTAGCAAACCTATACATTTTTTTAAAACTAGACACCCAGGGGAATCCAGGATGGGGTGACTTGACTGGCTCACACCAGGTTCTGTTACCCAGCATCCCTTGCAAATCTAGAAATTTGTCCAAAAAAAACAATTTTCCTCACATTTCTGTGGTGGAAAGTCCACGAAATTCCGCCCAACCTGTGTTCCTTAAAGTCTTCAGAGAAAAATGGCACCTCACTTGTGTGGGTAGGCCAAGGGCCCGCGACAGGAAAAGGCCCAAAACGCAAAATGGACACACCACATTTTCACAGTGAAAATTGACTCTTTTTTGCAAAGTGCCTAGCTGTCAGTTTTGAACCCTAGCTCTGCTGGCACCTAGGGCAACCTAGCAAACCTATACATATTTGAAAACTAGACACCCGAGGGAATCCAGGATGGGGTGACTTGTCTGGTTCTCACCCGGTTCTGTTACCCAGAATCCCTTGCAAACCACACAATTTTTCAAAAAAACAACACTTTCCTCATTTCTCTGGAGGAAAGTTCTGGAATGTGTGTGGAGCCACAAAATTCCTCAGTTGTGTGGGTGGGTCAAGTACCGACAACAGGGAAGGGCCCAAAACCTATTGAGGCGACATTAAAATGACCTATGACAAAACAACCTGGTTTTGCAAGGGGGGGGTCCCATGAGTTTTTGGCCCCAGGCTCGGCGGCTTCTAGGGAAACCTACAAAACCCATACATTTCTGAAAACTATACACCCAGGGGAGTCCAGGAAGGTATGGCTTGAGTGGATCCCCCAACGTTTTCCTACCCAGAATGCCCTGCAAACCTCAAATTTAGCTGAAAAACAATTACTTTTTTTCTCAAATTTCTGTGTGGGAAAGTTCTGGAATCTACGTGGATCCACCAATTTCCTACCACCTTGCGTTTCCCCGGGTCTCCCGATAAAAATTATACCTCACTTGCGTGGGTGGGTCAAGTACCCGCGACAGGCAAGGGACCAAAACATATTGAGGCGACATCAAAATTGCCTATCACAAAACGACCTGGTTTTGCAAGGGGGGCCACGTGGGTTTTTTGCCCCGGGCTCGGTGTTCATCTTGGGAAACAACCAAACACACACATTTATGAAAACTAGACACCCAGGGGAGTCCAGCAATGTGTGGCTTGAGTGGCCCCCCAACATTTTCTACCCAGAATCCCCTGCAAACCTCAAATTTAGCTGGAAAAAATCACTTTTTTTCTCAGATATATGTGTGGGAAAGTTCTGGAATCTGCGTGGATCCACAACTTTCCTTCTACACAGCATTTCTCCAGATCTCCCGATAAAGATGGCATCTCACTTGTGTGCGTGGGTCAAGTACCTGCGACAGGCAAGGCCCCAAAACGTATTGAGGAGACATCAAAATGACCCAACACCAGGTTGTTTTGTGATAGGTAATTTTGATGTCGCCTCAATAGGTTTTGGGCCCTTGCCTGTCACTGGTACTTGACCCACCCACACAAGTAAAATACCATTTTTCTCAGAAGACTTTGTGAAATGCGGGTTGGGGGGAATTTTGTGGATTCTCGCAGATTACAGAACTTTCCACCACAGAAATGTGAGGAAAATGTGTTTTTTTTAAAATAAATGTTGAGGTTTGCAAGGGATTCTGGGTAACAGAACCTGGTGAGAGCCAGATATGTCACAATATCCTGGATTCCCCTGGGTGTCTAATTTTCATAAAGGTATAAGTTTGCTAGGTTTCCCTACATGCCGGCAGAACTAGTGTTCAAAATCTACAGCTAGCAGTCTTCCATGGTTAGGTGAAGACAGGGTGGCTATGCCTTGGAGGAAGTCCCTCAGTCCAACCAACTTAAGGGGCCATGCCCGGAGGAGGGTTCTGACTTTAAGCAGCGCTGCAAAATGCCCCTCCTCTACAACAGAGTCAGCATATGAGATGAACAGCCTAAGGGTGGTTTCGTGGAGTAATGGGCGGTGAGAAGGCCAATGAGGATAAAAATAAAAAAGAAGAAAATCTACAGCTAGGCACTTTGCAAAATAGTGTCAGCTTTCACTGTAAAATGTGGTGTGTCCATGTTGTGCTTTGGGCCATTTTCTGTCGCGAGCACTAGGCCGACCTACACAAGTGAGGTACCATTTTTCTCGGAAGACTTTGGGGAATGCGGGGTTAGTGGAATTTCGTGGATCCACACAGATTCCAGAACTTTCCACCACAGAAATGTAAGGAAAATGTGTTTTTTTGACAAATGTTGTGGTTTGCATGGGATTCTGGGCAACACAACCTGGTGAGAGCCCGTCAAGTCACCCCATCCTGGATTCCCCTGCGTGTCTACTTTTAAAAAATGTATGTTTGCTAGGTTACCCTAGGTGCCGGCAGAGCTAGGGTTCAAAATCTATAGGTAGGTACTTTGCCAAAAAAGAGTCTGTTTTCACTGTCAAAATGTGGTGTGTCCACGTTGCTACTGCCCCAATCTGCCTCCTGGGTGGGGCAGAAAGGCTGTGGCATCTTTTCTTGTGGTGGGTGGGGGCATTGGTATGTCCATTTTTGGTAGCCCCCATCCCGAACTTTGGAGAAAATAAACCCCTGGTGGCTGGTGGGCTTTTTGCCCCCCAAGGGGTGCAGATAAGGACTATTGCCCCATCTGCCTCCCAATGGTTGCAGAAAGACTGTAGCATTTTTTATTTGGGTGGGAGCATTGACATGCCCATTCAAGGCAGCGCCCACCCCTACCTATGTGAAAAAATCCCTGGTGCTTAGTGGGCTTTCTGCTTGGCTATTGCCCCCATCTGCCTCCTGGGGGGCATAAAGTCTTTTGTTTTCTTTGGGGGTAGGGTGGGAATATTTGCATGCCCATTCTGGGCAGTCCCCAACTCGGGCCTATAAAAAAATAATCCCTGGTATCTAGTGTGCTTTCTGTCCCGCCTGGGGGCAGAAAGACTGGAAATTTGTCGGGGGAAAACAACCTGGTGTCTAGTGGGCTCTCTGTCCCCCCCGGGGGAACAGATTGGGGGCTACTGTCCCGATCTGCCCCACAAGGGGGGGGGGGGCAGAAAGTATTTTGTTTTCTTTGGGGTGTAGGGTGGGGGCATTGTCATGCCCATCTTGGGCAACCTCCACCCCTAAATTAATTGGGGGAAAAAAGCTGGTGTCTAGTGGGCTTTCTGTCCCCCCAGGGGGTGGGGGCACTTGCATGCCCATATTGGGCAGACCCCACCCATAATTATAATTTTTACAAAAATCCCTCGTATCTAGTGGTCTTTTTGTCCCCCCGGGGGAGCAGATTGGGGGCTACTGGACCGATCTGCCCCACGGGGGGGGGGGGCAGAAAGTATTTTGTTTTCTTTTGGGTGTAGGGTGGGGGCATTGGCATGCCCAGATTGGGCATCCCCCACCCCTAATTAAAAAAGATTTAAATCCCTGGTATCTAGTGGGCTTTCTGCCCCCCGGGGGAGCAGATTTGGGGCTACTGCCCCATCTGCCGCTCGGGGGGGCAGAAAGACTAAATTTGCCCAAATTCATATAGGGGGAGCAAAGGCCCTTCCCCAATTAGGGAGCCACTAGGGATACCATTGCAATGGGGAGATTCTCCCCTTTCCAACGATACCTCTCCTGACTTTCGACGTCTTCAGGGGGCTGAGATAGCCCCCTGAGCACATAGAAAGGGAAAATGAAATTAGCCTCTGGGCTCATTTCAATTTCGGTTTCACTGAAATGACGTCAGCGTGATATGCGTGCTGATGGTCATTTCACGGAAACCAGGGGGGGCCTCGGGAGGTGGGGAAGCTCTTCCCCAGCTCCCGAGGCTCTTGGGTGTAGAGGGATTCCCAGTGCCATGGGGTCGGACATGTGGGAGTCGACCGCGCATATGAGAACTGATGCGTCGGCTGGCTCCAGAGAGTCTGACGCATCCAAGGGGTTAATGCTGTGACTGAAACTGGTTCATTTAATACTTAAATGTATTTCACTTTCATCTGGAAATAGTATTTTCCATATACACTTGGAAAGAGAGTTGGCTGCAGCTGAGATTTCCATTACCAGGCCTCCACGTTTGGATGGAATGGGTTGAAAGACTGAAAAGATTAGTGGCTGAAATAATTTTGCATAATGCTGTTGTTGCTGCATCAAAATATATAGTAAGTACATTGTCCGATTCAGATGAAGAGTACTTATTTTTTATTGAGGAGCATGAAATGTCCATCAATTCATGTTAAATTATAAGTGTCTAGCTTTTCTATCCAGTTTAACAAGGACCAACATGCAGTACTTAATTTGTAATTAAAAGAAAATACGTGCCTGGGCTCTGGTCAGGAGGACACTGCAGCTTGCACCTCACATTGCCTCTGCCAATAAAAGTACAACACAACTACTAACTATCACACTCCTACAAGAGTGACAATTTAGACAATGTCAGGCCCCTAATGCTAAAAGAATGGATTAGGTGGCAGGTTAAAGTAATTTTTTATTGTATATTGAAATAATAATTAACCTTGGTAGTGATCATCTCTAAATAAGCCAGAAAGTGCCATCTTGTGATAGATTGTCACAAGCGCTGGTGTTTACAGTTAAGTCTCTAGTAAAAGAGAGGGACCCAAAAACCCAAAGGAGTGGGGTACCAAAAGACAAATGTCAAAACGAGAATTCCCCTTTGGGTAAGTATTTCTCAAGATACACAATCACATACACTACATTCACATCAAACAGGAGCAAAGAGGAAAATATAAAAATTATGATGACTTCATAAAAAGTATACAGTTTATTCAGATATCATTTAAAAACAAATGATACAGTTTACAGTTAAGTGTCAATGCTGAGGACCGGAAATCACTGGCTCACATTAAGCACTGCGCCAATACATAAAAAGAAGTGCATGCCCTTGCCGAAGGAGCCCAGTCCCTCTAAAACTGTGAGCGACAGATGATAAACCATAGATACACCATCTATGGTCATCGATTTGGTACCCTCTCTTTGAGTCCTCCAAATTAGTTGACATCAGCCTCTAGGTAGCGGAAGAACATGGACATCACACGTGCCAACCATTGTTGAGCTTAGGCATCATATTTAGGTGAAAAAGTAATTGAAAACATACTTATTTAAACCAGGAGTCTCAAAACTATGGCCACATGCCAGCCTATAAAATATGTTATCCCGTCCGCAGCAAGTTGTTGAGATAGGTCTTCCAACTATGTTAGAGTCAGGCAAAACAGGCATGATGCAGGGTGAACAAGAGGAATCTCAGTGAAGACAGCAATCCAGAAATAGGACCTGAACAAGAAATGGCCATCACTCTACCCATCCATACTTATCGTCACTGGTTGGACGTCTCATGGGACAGGATGCTGGTTTATATACCCAGCACCACCCAGTTTTGTTAAAAGATTAGAGTGATGCAGAGTGGACATTGGCTTTTGTTCAAGAATGCAAGTCCCTCCACCATTTTGTTCACATTTATTGCTGGGGTTCCTGGAAACCGAGGAGCGGGTAATAGAATCGGAGGAACAGGTGAGGGTAGTCTTATTTACTCTACGGCCCATCAGGGCTCTTAATGCCTTTACAATTTGTTTGCATCCTCTGAGATTGAGGTTGGCCTTTAAACACAAGTGGTCGGAGCTCAGCACCTCTGGATAAGGGGAGTAGGTGTGAGATCAGCATTATGAGAGAGAGTCAAATTTGAACATGTATTGGATGCACAAGCATGCCATTTTATATGTCCTCTCCTGGGCTTTTAAGGGTGTGGTTTGCGGCAATGGATAGGGTTAGAGAGGTGCATTGTATAATGCACACAGGATATACAGTTTAATTGATGGCATCGGCCATCTGTTGCCTAATTCAAAGTTGTGTCTTTGTTTTCTCTTAACGTAAAGGGGAAAAGGTAGAGTGGTGGTTGGGAAGGGATAGGGGTAGATTTAAGGGAGGGGGAGAGTGATAAATGTGATGGGAGACCTGTTGGAGTAAGAGTGAAGGAAGACTGACGTGGAAAGTAATGAAGGTAGTTGGAGGTTGATAGAACTGACGTGTAAGTAGGGTTGTTGGGAAGGATGCAGTGGTAAGGGGAGAGTACCAGGGATGAACTGAAGAAAGCAAAGGTAGAGTTGGTAAGATGGATAAATGAAAGAGATGGGGCAGTGGATAAGGTTGGTGGCAATGGATGATGGACGAATGATGGATCGGTTGGTGGAGAGTAAATATGAATGAAGAGTGGTAGGGGTCATGAGAAGAGGTGTGATGGGTACTGGCACAAGGGACTGGCTGGTGAGAGAGACAAATGGTATGGTTTTGAGGTGAGTAGTCGCTTTGATTTTTTTCAGCCAGCAAATATTTGTAAAATAAAATAAATGTGGCCCTCGTACTGAAAAGTTTAGAGGCCCCTGTTTCAAACAAACAAAACCACTGAAATTCCCCACTTATAGTTATATCAAGTAACTGTAACTCACTACCCTAAAGTAACTATAACTCATGCCCCTGCCATGCACAATATTGTCATCAATGATGTCAATTCAGATGTTTCAGTCATGTTATAAAAGATGTTTAAAGAACATGTCATGAGTGATGTCATATTGGAGGTAATTAACAGTTCATGGCAAGGGCGTGATTTATAATTACTTTATGGGTCGAGTTAAAGTTACTTGAGATATATATAACCAGTGCATTTCAGTGGCTTAAAACAGTATGTTTCGAATGAAATGTTCCCCTAATGATGACACCCCTTTAATCTTTGTTTTTGTCAGCGAATATGTATAATTTCTAGGGTTATTTTAACCTAAAATAATATGTTATTACTATATTTTATATATTTATTTGAAAGGTTAAATAAAGTGCTAGCTATATCCAGGGGTATCAGAGCGCTTTACATGAACAGAAGCAATCAAGAAAGTCAGTTGTTCAGGGTAAACAATAACAAGCAAGTACATCTCGCATAAAGTTAAAATGGGGCAAAAATAACTTTAGGAATTTTTCAGGGTAACAAAACACGCAGGTACATCTCACATTAAGAAAAGGGGGCAGAAATTCAGGGTGGTTAGCGTGTAATAAACATATAAACAATATAAATTGGTGTAGCAATTTAGGGCAGAGAAGAGAGGATGATATGTAAAGATGGAGAGGAAAGAGAGGATCAGGAAAAACTGAAGATAACCAATGCAGGGGAAATGCAGGGGAAAGAGAAAGCAAGGTCAGAGGAGAGATTATGGACCCCAGTATTTGTTGAGACTGTGATATTTATGTATTTTTTAAAGCTGAGGTAGGCGGATTACAGTGCAGGTAATGCGGGAGGGCATTCAAGATGTTTGGAGCGTTACCAGAAAAGGAGCGAGATTGGGTGGATTTCTTTTTTTAAAGTTGGGGGGACAAGAAGGAGCACATTGGTGCTTCTCTTCAGTCTGGTACAGTCCGCTTCATTGAGTTTGTTTGTTAGTTACAATGGGGTTTGCTGGTGAAGGGCTTTGTGCATGATGCATGCAGTCTTATAAAAGCTTCTTCCTTCAACGGGTAGCCAATTTAGGGCTTTGAGGGCCTGGGAGATGTGGTCAAATCGTTTACAGTCAGTGATGAGTCTGGCCGCCAAGTTGAGCACATCTCTAAGGGGGGCTAGGTGTACCTTGGGGTTTCCTGTGAGGAAAGCGTTGCCAAAGTCAAGTTTAGATAGGACTAGTGATTGGACAACCCATTTGAAGTCATCTAAAGGAATGTAGGGTTTGATTTTCTTACGGTGTAGGAGAGTGAAAAGTGCTCCTTTAGCCGAGTCTTTTAAGTCGTCCTTAAGAGCCAGTTCTTTGTCAAGAGTGAACCCTAGGGATTTCGCTGAGTCAGATAAGGAGAGCAATCTATTGAGTGTATTGAGATCTGAGATCCAGCCTTGGATGGGGAGCCGATTGTTTTTTGAAGAGAAGAGAATCATTTCAGTTATTTTAGGGTTCAGTTTAAGATGGTTGGAGTAGAACCAGGATTGGATCTTACTCAGGGTATTGTTTAAATTAAGTATATCCAAGTGGGATTCAATTTTATAGTAAAGGTGGGTGTCATCAGCATAGAGGTGATAGTTGATCGCAGCTTGTTTCAGAATGAGGGTAAGGGGTTCCATAAAGAGGTTGAAGAGAGAGGGGGAGATAATAGAGCACTGGGGGACACCCAGGGAGACAGGTTTAGGATTGACAGGCAGGCGTTGATTTTGATGTGTTATGTTCTGTGTTGGAGGAAAGAAGAGAACAATTTGAGGACCACACCATTAAGGCCAAAGCGAGCTTTAAGCGAATTAAGTAAGGAAGAATAGTTAACTGCATCGAATGCTGAAGAGAGGTCGAGGAGTGTAAGAAGGCAAGCCCCTCACCATTATCTAGTGAACTGTGGATGACATCCACAATGTTCAGCATGGCGGTTTCAATACTGCAGCCTTTCCTGAAACTGGATTGAAAGGAGTCAAGTTGAAATTGCCTATGTGTTTGTCCAGTTGAAGCAATGCACATTTTTCAAGGCTTTAGCAAGAAGTTAGGAGGTTAGAGATAGGGCATAACCATACATAACGCAAACCCCATACTGTGCACGCACAAGGTTGGCTGCAGGTCCTGGCCTTTGGTGTGGCTTTGCATCCAACCCCATGTGAGCAGCCAACCACACGCCATGCACGGGCTTCGGCTGTGTGCAGCATGGGGGTTGGCCGGAAGGCCGGAGCTGCAGCTGGGCGCTGCGTCCAAACCACCACAGTCATCCAACCACATGAGTAGTTGTGCAATTTAAGTTACTGAAACTCCGTTAAAGTGTTATGACTTATATATTGAGAAAGGCACTATATTGTGCTATCACTGGTGGTATTATAAAGCGGAAAGAGTAGGTAAATGGGGGAGGACAAAGTGTGAATGAAGCTTAAGCCGGGGACTGAGATTAGGTGAGTCTGCAGCACATGTCGCTGGCTGCTCCTTGCTCTGACTGGAAAGACATCTTGCAGTGATAAATGCTGAGGTGTGCCACAAGGGTCCCTTGTGTGCTTCTGCACAGAGGACTTAATGTTCACCCCTGTAGTCTGAAGGCAAATGATTTAAAAGACCCAGAGATTAGTTTATTCGATGGAGTGAATTACCTCAAAAAGATGGGAGCTATGGCTGTGGAAACAGAAATTAATAAAACGAGAGGGGAAGCAACGAGGTGTGACTGTGGAGGAGGCTGAGAGACGGCCTGCAGATGCACTCGTAAGGAGTGCTTGTTAGGAAATGTAAACAAGCAACACAAGTGAACAGGCTAAGTGTCAGATGAGCTTCTGGATCAAATTCTGTGCCCTTTGCTCAGTCCCAGAAAACTCACTTAAGAGATGAGAAGAGGATGTGGTGTAGAAGTCAGAGCTGTCAACTTCGGACCTGGGGACTAAGGTTCAAGTCTCGATGTCAGCTCTACATTTCGTGATTCTGGGTAAATCATTTAATCTCCCCATGACTACAAAAATGAATGTGTAATGTAACAGGTGCTCGTGTAAAGCACAAACTACATTTTACTACACTGTTAGCATGAGAATTTAACTCATTATAAATGCATAATAATCACCCTTCCTCACACAACAAACCACAGAAAACATGGTGAAATCAAGCTACTTGCTTGTTAAACAATGACAGTCTGTTTCGGGGCGCTTTGCAGCAGTATCTCTTGGTTTTGAGCGCGGTGTAACACCTTAGGTGAACTGGGTAAACTGTAAACAGTGTGAAAGAGGTGTAATTTGGTTCAAAGTAGTGCTGTAAAATAAAGGTGTAAAGCAGCCTTCCTTGGCACTCGCAGCAAGATCCTGCCACTGGTCAAAGCAAATCTGCCAACATGGTTGAGTTCCATCTTGGAAAGAAGGGGATCAAAGGCCATCAGAGGAGTGCAAGCACCAATGATGAGCAAGCAAAGATGACGGGAGATGAAAGAATAAAAGGCCCTTGCTGATGGATGCTGCCCGTACCAAGTCCATTTAGCAAGGGGCCTAAGCTGTAAACAAATATTTCCAAATTCACATGACGCCAAAACTCCCGGGTGTTTTCAAGTTCTAAAAGTCACCAGCCCTAGCCATTGTAAAAGTCTTGCCTTGGGGATAGATGCTATAAACACATTAGAGTAATTGAAAATAATGTTTACTTGTTAGACAATTGGTTTGGTCATTTGCAAATCCACTGGAATGAATGGGCATCCTATGATGCAGTTGAATGGAGTGTATTTAGGGCACATGACATCTTTGCTACACCTCTGCTTTATTTGCTTAAGTGCCCTCCTTTCAGATAGCTGAAGAGAACAAGGTTCAGAGAGAGGAGAGAGGATGTGGTGCAGCAGCCAGAGTTGCCAACTTTAGAGCTGGGGAAACAGGTTTGAGTCTTGGTATCAGCTCTACATCCTGTAAGCAAATCGCTTAATCTTCCTGTACCTAGGACCAAAAAAATGTGAAGAACTCGCACCAAGTACAAGAAATGTTACGTTTAAATTCCGTAAGAAGCACAGTAACCAAGAAGCAGGTTGAAAAAAAGTTGTGTGCTTGCTCGTAATTAAAATAACAAAGAAGTTCAAGTGGATGGAAAAGAGTACTTTGGCCTCGGGACACTGATAAGAAGAAAACACAGAGAACAACAGGAAATGGTATGCTACAACCAACAGAAACTGAGGAAAAGTAAGTGGCAAGGACACAAACAAATGTAATGGTAGGGCGGGATGCAAGTCCCTTTTAACATTTTTATTAAATACAATAGATTTCACAAGCGCTGTGCAGGTGAAACCTAAAAAGTGGGGCTAATGGCTTTCTGAAGGGGTCACCATAACAATATATATATAACACACTTATTTTTCATCAATATATCACCAATATTTAAGATCAAATGTAAATTTTATTAATTCACACAGCGCAATGTTTAATAAAAGGGGTTTTCTTGAAAAATGTTAATAAAGTTTTATTAAACAATATAATCAACATGTCTTTGAGATTTTTTTTAAAAACATTTCAGGCTCAAAATGCGGCCTTAGAACCAACCAAAGGGGCCCTGAACTCTAGCTGAAGAGCATAAAGCTCCAGCTAGGATTGCTTTAAAAAAATATGGTAAGTTCTCCTGGGGTCATGGGATTACTAACCCCAGGAGATGTGCTTTTTTATGTTGCTGGGTGGCTGCAGCACTCCCTGCAGCCCCCCACAACATTTAAAAAGAAGGGTTGGTGCTGCCCCTCCTTTTTCTAGAGGCACCACAATGCTCAAAAATAAAATAAACAAAAATCCCCTTGCAGAGCATTATGGGGCACTCCTTCAAACTAATAAATGAGTGGCTCCTGTTACTCATTTATTATTCCTTTTTAATTTTAAAAACATATTTTACTTTCTGAGTGTCCTGGTTCCCAGCCTTGTTTTTATGTAGAGGCCATGGGGTGTGCAGGGCCCGTCAGCCCCAGTTGGCTTCCCAGCCACCATTGTGGTGGGAGCTGCCCCGCTACTTATTTTATATATTTTATAGCGGGTACCCTGGTGCCCCCCCTCCCCTCCGGGGCACCCACAACCTTGAAATCCTTGGAAGAGCCTAAGGGCCCCTGCAGTCCTTGCCAGCTCACCTGGACGAAGCAGGCCAAATCTTGGATAATTTGTGTGTGCCTACTTAGGGCACCCACAATGCAGTCTTTGTTGGAGGCCTCACGGGGGCCCCAGTGGCCTGGCTGGCTTTCCAGCCAGCACCATACTGGGTGCAGGCAAAAGCCAGAACCTTCCCATTGCTCACAACAGGGTGGGAGCAGCATTTATTTACTGCTCCAACCGTGCAATAGCAAAGTTCCTGTCCCTGCCCAGGAGAGTGCAGACAGTGTCACAGGGGTGGGCTCCCGGGACACTGTTAAGTATCAGGCCGCAGGGGATGCAGTCTCTTGGGAAATACCTCCTCAGGGATGGGGTGTGTGGCCCCACTCCTCTTTTTAAAAAATCAGCCTACAGGGATGGGATCCACGGGGCCCTAGAGTTGCTAGGCATGCTACACTTTAAGGCCCCCTCCCCTTTTTACATTGGCCACAGAGGATGAGGTCCTCAGAGCCTTGTAGAGATTCAGGGAGAGGGACCACACACCCCTCCCCAAAATATATAAATGTGCCACCGTACCGGGGTAATTTTTTTTTTAAGTGAGGAAGTATGTGTTATATATGTATATATATACATATATATTTATATATATATGTATATATATATATATATATATAACACATACTTCCTATATATATATAACAGCAACTCCTCTCACTTTCTCACTTTATCGTGGAAGACAGGAGCTCGGACCACAATTTGGTGCTGTAAGTGTTATTTTATTATCTGCTCAAGCAAACCACAGCAATGACGCGTTTCAAGCCCAAAGGCCCTTGATCACATATATGTTTTTTGGCCCCAGGGGACATTCCCCTGGGATGCCTTCTCCAGACATATGGGGGCATGATTCCCTACTCTGCCCCATGTATCTTTTTTTAACGTGTTTCATAGGACTCAGGACTGAGTCCCGAGTCCTAAGATGGCTGGTGTCATTGATTTTAATGTGGTGGCAGCCAATCTGATCACCAGTCCGCGCAGAGGATCCTTCGCAGGATGAGCCTTAATAGTTCGAAAACAACAGAACAGATTTATACAAATCACAAAAAGCAAACTTTCTGGACCAAGATCTTGCTTTCCACCAAATTTGGTATAAATCCATTAAGCAGTTTTTGCAGTATCGCTGTTCAATTTTCCTATGGAAAAATGAATGTAGAAAGCACATTTTGCCCTTCCCCATTTCTCAGCCTCCGCTTGACAGAGCTATGGAAAGTCAAGTTGCATAACAGCCCAATTGGGTAGAACCTGAGAAAATATTAATCGTATACTAAATACCGCAATCAGACCCCCCCCCTAAGCTATACAATAAGCCCCATTGGGTGGAATTTTAAGGTATTTTACTGATATATTTGTTAATGGCTTTAGCTGTATAATTTTAACTACACATCATTTTACTCAAGTCTGTATATTTTTTTTGCAGAGTTTTTTACTAGAAAGTGGCTGCTATGTTTGACGCTATCAATGTACTTTATGAAGTATGCGCTCTTGGGCATAACATAAAGGATGGTGGTAACCAAGTAGTTTGAGTATGAGAATGGCTATACTTTGAACGAATGCAGCAATAAATTAGCATATAAGTAACCAATCCAAAATTAGATTGCAAACTTGGACATTTGTAAATGGTGAAAAGTATGAAAATGTAATAAGAGAAAAAGAAAAGAAGACTAGTGCAACGCTAAACTGCCAAGATGATTTCTATGTCTATCACGAGTAAGTATGTATACATTTTAGAAAATGCTCTTGAAAATGGTGCCCTTTGCTTGTGATCAAGGCTTTGATCAGCCAAAACACATCAAGCAGTTGCACCACAAAAATTAATTAATTAATACCCCAGTGGTGCAGCTCTCTTCTGTCCATGTTTGTGGTTAGGATGCTTAGAATGTTTAAGCCAGATAGCTGATCCCACCAAGAGCTACCTGCCTCCCATTCAGGAAGTATATCAGCGTTCAGCAACTACAACTGAGAAGGATATATATGCAAAAAAGAAGCAGAGAACTGTGGGTAGTTCCCAAGTTTAGGTGGAGAGCAGCTCCTGTATAGAGAACCCTACAACATCCGCGACACTCTGAATTTGCTCACCTTAAATATCTGCTTTTCTATCAAAGATTTTAAGCATAGGATTAGCACAGTGCCATCTACGACGAGATAGAAAGGGGCGAAGTCTGTTGCCATTTCAAAAGAAAAGTCTTTAAGCATAGGATTAGCACAGTGCCATCCACGCTGAGCTGTAAAATTACAAAAGTCTTTTACAACTCCAGGCACAGTATATATATAGAGGAGAAACAAATATGGGCAGTTAAGTAAAGCAGAACGCAAACCTTCACTTACTTGAGCATCCTTCCCTTCATGATATTTTTGTAGTCCATTTTCGAACTATGATTTTAGCATGAAATTTGCAATCTAGTAGTGTATATGGTACATAGAAGTGGTGTTAAGAATACTAAATGTATGCTTCCCGATATAAACTTACCTTCACTGTAACGTGGTAGTTAAGATTCTGTATACAATATTTTTCTACCATTATATTTTGTTGCCAATATTCAAACATACAATATTAGGGACTGAAGAATTACCCCATCCAGAGAGTAGTACTTAGTTCCCTCATCCCTACCTTAAGAGCCACAGGCAGAGTAAAGGCTGAGAACTTGTTCTGATGTATCATGGGTATCAAGACATAAGACATTTTAGAAGCGTGTTTTGTTGATTGTTTCCTTACACTCGTCCACAGTTAAAAAAAATCCCATAGAAATACTAGAGGATGAAGTTGTTGCTGCAGAATCTGGACTTAAACTAAGAAAATACAATTCCTCATATTAAGTTTGAACCTATCAATTAACTAGGAGTAAAAAGCTGGTGCACAGACAATGTATCACCCTGGTGTATTCTTGAACACACAATCACAAAGGTAAGACTGTCCACTGGATTCAGCCACTGTATGAAATCAGCACTAAGTCGCCTCTGATGATTCCTAGTCATTTTTAAAGATTTTCCATTGCCCCATAACCATAGTGACTAACTTGCATATCATTTCATTCTGAGACTTGATTCATGTTTACTATTTGGCTATTGTGTATGCCATGACACCTTTATTGTTTTCTTTTGCAAAGATTAATGTATAATACTTACACTTCTATATTTGTAATGACCTTTGTTTAAACAATATTCTCTTTAGCCCGTGAACTATTGTGAAATATTTTGGATTAAATCTTGCACTCCATCTCCTGCTGCAGGACGTTTTGGGCTTCCGTTTTGTGTCCTTTTTCTACAACACTCTGGTCCTTCATCTTTTAAAGAACATTCATGTTTAATTTGAAGTCTTAGTCAGAATAATTGTACAAGTTGCTTTAGCTGACTAAACTATTGTTAGCTGGCGAAAGTGCCTTCCATCTTTAGTAGGACAGAGGTCTCTAAGAAAAATAGATGTTGATGTGCATGAATGACTTCACCCATGTACTCTGGCTATCTGGTACTACTGCTTGCCTGTCAAAGCAAGTGAACACCTAACACTTCGGCTACCTGCTTAATGAAGGTGATATTCTGTCAAAATGAAGAGTCTAAGCACCCAATTGCAAGTGGTATGGATAACTGTTTGCACAGGGATCACAATCACATATGGTGTTGATGTAGCGGAAATCACATTTCATTTGTAGGGGTGCATTATAATCTCACTTGTAGAGCACACCCACATATAATCCTTTGTTGTATTAACATGAGGTGTTAGAATTTTGAAATATATATTAATATGAAAGGTGATGTGCTTAGGACATTGCAAATAACATTGGAAATAACATAGAAGGTGAATTGCAATTCCCTGGCAACTCTTACTGAATTAAGAAGTCGAATTTCACGTGTGCTTTCTCATGTTTTGTGTTGCTAGTGAAAGAAGGGCTCTTGTAAGCTAGAATAATGTCTTTGTTTTATTAGTCAGGCAAGGAGAGAAGAAGTTACAATTGTGTGGCTTGAGTTGATAAAGGAAGGTCGGTGTGCTTCACACAGAAGAAGGCCTTGAAACCAAGAACAAAAATGTTGCAATGGACGAATAGCGCTGACCATGGAAAACTACCTTTGGGTTTGGTACCCAGAGCTAATGGCATGATCCGCATCGAATATTGGGAAAGTTACCTGCAATAATGTGACGATGACCTAATATAGTGCTGGCTGGGAAGCCAGCTGGGCCACTGGGGCCCCCGTGAGGCTCCCAACAAAGACTGCACTGTGGGTGCCCCAAGTGGGCACACACCAATATTTAATGAAATGGCCGGCTTTGTCCAGGTGAGCTAGCAAGTACTACAGGGGCACTGAGGCTCCCCCAAGGAAATCAAGGTTGTGGGTGCCCTAGGTGAGCACCGGGGTATCCACTATAAAATATAAAATAAGTAAGTGGTCAGCTCCCACCACAATGGTGGCTGAGAAGCCGCCAACTGGGGCTTACAGGGCCCTGCACCGTCCACACCCTCTATGTAAAAACAAGGCTGGGAACCGAGACACTCAGAAAGTAATTTTTCTTTTTTATAATTAAAAATGAATAATAATGAGCAACAGGAGCTACTCATTAATTAATTTGAAAGAGCGGCCCATAATGCCCTGCAAGGGTATTTTTTTATTGATTTACTTTTGCGTGGTGGTGCCTGTAGAAAAGGGAGGGGCACCACCAAGCCTTCTATTTAAATGTAGTGGATGCTGCAGGGAGTGCTACAGCCCCAGCAACATGAAAAAAAACAAATATCCTTGGTCATTAATCCCATGACCCCAGGAGAGCTTACCATATGTTTATTTTTTTAAGCAATCCTAGCTGGACCTTTTAGCTCTTCAGCTAGAGTGCAGAGTCCCTTGTGGTTGGTTCTATGGCTGCAATTTGAGCCTGAAAACTGTTGAAAAAAATACTCAAAGACATGTTGATTCTTTTTTATAATAAAACTTTATTAACATTTTTTCAAGAGCGGCCATTTCTTCTTTGCCATGAGAGAGAGAGCATCTTAGAGCAAACTCTGTCTTGGTAGCTTCATGCTACATGACTCATTGATGGTGGAGAGACTTCTAAGGAAGACTCCACATGCTGACACCTTTTATCCTTGCTCCTGATGATGCTTATGGAGGGATGTCACTTTAGTGTTAGTGTAGTGATAGATGTGTGCTTTTTATTCATCAGCCCTCGATGCAGGGAAGTTTGGACTCATGCTTTCTGATCCTCCGCATTCTGTTTCTTGAATTAAGTGTTTTGTTTATAATACATCGTCACAATTGGATAAACAGATTTGGCTTCATGTTGATTCCGATGTATTTTTACACTCTTATAGCAAGGTGTCTCTATATTCAATTATTTTTGGCTTTGTAATAAATCAAACTAATCCTACTGAGTTGTCTGCAGTAACTATGTGTCCACTGGGACTATTGTTTGATTGACTGTAATAACAAATGTTCTCCCCTCTACACCTTCATGCTGCGAAAAAAATTAATCATCAGGTTGTGACTCTAGAATAGGTCCAGAATTTATGGGCCTGGCCCTTTGAGTGTGAAGTTTGTCACACTGGTAATTGCTGGGTAGGAGAAAGTCTGCATCTCCTCTGTAAAGTGTTGGCAGGTGAAATCTGTTGAAATGTACTGGGGGAAGATGTCGGACAAAACTTACCAGAGATGGAATTTATCACACCTGATAAATCCCCAACCAAGGAGTAATGGATTTAATCAGGTGTGATAAATACTGTATACCACTCCAAGGCATATTTAAGTGGGGACTGTTTGTCATTCACTCAGTCAACACCATAAAAGGACTTCCTCTCAACAATGTTCTTATATATTTCTATAGCATTCCTATTTATCTATACCTACTACATTTCTACTACAACAAGCAGGATTACATGAAGGATGCTCATTGGAACAGAGTTTCCCCCCCAGACCTCCCTTCCGTAATCAAGGTTGTTTCACTATCTTTATTCTTAGTAAGCAATGGAGGTTAAACAGGGCTGCTGTGCTTTGATCCTACTCATCCAGCTCCATTAAATTAGTTGCTGGAGAAAACCTGTTGTTTAGGGTCTGGGTAGGGACGATTCCTGTTTGGAAATAAATAGCTGCAGAGAAGCCCATACCGTGTGTAGCATATTCAGCCAGTCCTGATTTTTTAACCAATGGAAATTCCAGGCTGGGAATCTTGAACCCACACCTACAGCAATATAGGAGACACAACAAGTACCAAAATGATGCAACGTGTTTGTTTAAAAAGACAGGAATGGGAATAGGATCTTACATGGGAAAGGCCACTTGGCATTTATGGAAATACTGCTAGGCAGCCATGAGAGAGAGGGCAGAATAGGCCCTGTACTGTTGGCACCAGGGTAACCACCTGCCTCTACGTCCTTCGTGGCATTAGTTCCAGTCCTGGACTCTGAGTGATAGCCAATGCATTTTGTGTGTGGTACTCTTGCTTCGCTTCCACTGAACTAATGAGACTAACAAACCTGAAATCAGTAATTTGTAGGTGAAAAGCTCAGAACTGAAGACCGTGTCTGTGATGACCTGGAGTGAAACGGTGCCCTGAGTTAGCCCACTAGACACAGGCAAGAGCATATTAGACCGATTAAACGTTCACCAACATCACCATCTGAGGATTTCGTTGCAAAATAGAGGATGAAATCAGGAGGACGCGGCTCTGGCCTAAAAAGAGCAGATTTTAACCGTGCTGTGCAAATGCTAGAATAGGGCAGCTGTTTAAAATGCCAATAAGACAAAACAAATGGGCTGATTATTAAAATGCATGAAGCGTTTCTAGACCTAATTAATTGGTCTCACTACTAAAGTCTCTCCCCTTCCCGTTCTGTTCATGCACAATAGCGGATCCTTCCTGCAGTAGGCCTATTCCAATCAAAGTCAATGAAGTCATGCATGAAAGGCAAGGCTAGTGAGCAAGCACAATGTCCTAAATAGGCTCATGCCAGGGGAGCTTCTCTGCTCACGGCACAAAACACTGAGATAAAGCAGTTGTGTCTCAGATACTCTTGCAAAGCATTCCTTAAAATACTGAATCACACTGTAATGCAACAGGGCGACGGGAATGAACCCTCTGTGCTCCTACGCACCACTTCATTTTCAGCCATAGATAATGTCGTACAGTGTTCAAAATCAGAAACGGCCAGTGCTATTGATGAAAGCGGGAAAGCGGCACAGCATTCTTTTGAAATAATTATAAACAATGTGAACAGCTAGGATGATATGCGTTAAAAATTAGCATTAAGTGTTTTTCTGAAAACACGTACCAGGGCACCACGGCAGAAAATGTATACGTTTTCTTTAGTTTGAAGCGGTCCAGTTGCCTCTAGACACAGACAGTGGGAAACATTTGCCATCACAAATAAACATACTAAGAGTCTATTTATTTTAGAAGGCATTTGCCACAGCCGTAATATCAACGTTATATAAAAAATAATGGACTGAGGGAAAACGGGGAAAGTAATAAGACAAAGGCATCACGACATCAATGATGTCAAACGAAAAATATACACTAAAGCCGTACAATGGAAAAAATCACTCAAATGCAAAGGTGAACTATACTTAATTCAGAAACAATTTGCGCATTTTTATGTCTCATGATATATCATAAAGTATAAAGAAGGTGCATAAACAGCAACTGCTAATTTCAAAGGACCGAAGGAAACAGTGACCGTTCGTTTTATCTTTGAAGCATACTCATGAATTAATCATGAATTATATGAGGTTTCTATCCCCACACAATTCTCGAATGGCATTTCCAGCTATTCAGCTTGAAAACAACAAAGCACCTTCGCCACACCCGGGGCTACCAAACAGGAGGACCGTGACTCATAGCTGAATGTATAATTCTACATGTCAAGTGCATTAGAGCCAACGCAGCACAAAGGCACAAGGAAACATATTATATTACGACAGTCGAAGACCGTCGTACCTCCCATCTGGTCCGTCCACCCATTTCCTGATTAGTCTGGAAAAAAGTCACTGCTTCCCAAAGTAAGATGCAGAAAGTATGTTTTCTTACAGACCTGCGTAACAAAACATCATTAAAATAAAAGCTCACCAAATGACGACATTGTCGTGAACTTGGTGAAAGTCAGAAGTACATAGGGGTCACGTGTGCAAAGCAATGGCCGCTTTCCTGTAAGCCTGTTAACCCCCATCTTATCAGCTGTAATTGACCGGATTTAGATACTACAGCTCAAGGCCACTTTTTCTATGCTCTTCCCACATCCTGGCAGGCATCGGGGTGATTTTGGCTTTCATTTTGGGGGACAGAGTATGCCCTTCAAAACAAGCGAGGCTCCTGATGATCGAATTGCCCACTTACACCTTGTAATCACAGGGATTTCGGGACGGATTTTGTCGCTCCTCTAGTACTAACATTCACCCGTTTCCTCTGCTGTATTAGCCCCATTCACTGACGGTATACTGCTTCTGGGAAGAGTGCAATAGAGAGGGGCGTAATGCAGGCCCCTGTAGCCAAGTCCTGGTTGGAAACCAGAAGCAGCCCTGGAAAAAATGTTCAAACCATCACTGCTCCCTTCTTCCTCTGACATATCTCTTTATTTCTACCGCTTGTCTCTCTTTATTCTTTCTCTCTCTTAAGCCCACCTATGTCTGCTGTAATTACCTGGAGAAAGTTACAGAGGCGCCAGCAGCACCCCCCCCCCGCCTTAAAAATCTGCCTCCAATGGTTCCAGCCCACTGGGGAAATGCCCGGTGGGGACAATGGCCTGTCCAAGCCTGGTGACACTTCTTCGCAGCAGTTGGCCCCACCTTTCAGGACCCCGGATTCAGCATAAAGACAACGAATATGTTAGAGGTAAGGGAGTCACAGGAGCCCCTCACTGCATCCTGGGGGCATTCTTTTATGATAGCCTCTGCCAATATGTCAGGCAGAGTCTGCAAAAACAAAAGAAAGCAAATCCATGTGCTCATTGTGTTCAAACAGCAAATGGTTACACGAGCTGAACAGGATCCACAATGACTTTCTTTTTATTTTAGTGCTCATTAGAAATGGGACTGGGAGAATCAGAAATCTGTGTGGTTATTTTTTGCTTGTTTGATTTGACAAACTCCAATTAGAAACATTGATCAAAACGATGTTAAAGAAATCTTCTTGTCCATAGAACCTGGTGGAAAATAATTACACAGCTTTTCTGCGGACTCCCTGTGAAGAATATGTTCCCACAAAACTCTCACTGTTTGACATTAAAGCATTGTCTCTGACAATCTATTGCACTGATGACTCAGCATCAATTTGACTTATTCTCATTAAATCAACGTGACCTTTAACTGTAGTGTTGTCAGCCAAATTATCGATTCCTATGCTCCCAGAACTGTCAGGCTTTACCTTGTTGGAGGATGCCGTGTCACAAAAATGACATCTAGAAACGTTTTTCTGTATGCATCTATAATTGCTATTTTTTTTTAGTTGCTCAATTTGAAATTTTAGGATACAAGGACTACAGTGTATAATTTTCCATCTTTCCGTAAATGGTGAATGCTTCACTGTTAGACCGGGCACCTTGGCGTGGGTCTCCCTTCCATATTTTTGCTGTTGCCTCGTGTTTTTGCTGGTGTTAGATGCTTTGGGCACTGTGCCACTGCTGTCCAGTGCCACAGTCCAAGTGCTCCCTATTGTAAATTGATGTAAGGATTAGTGATTCCATGATTGGCTGGTTTGGTTTACCTGTCAGACCCTAGTACAGTGCACCAGTAGTGCCAGGGCTTGTAAACCAAATGCTGCTGGTGGGCTTGCAGAACTGGTTCTGCCACCCACAGAAGCAGCCTGTAAAAGTGTGTCTAAGGCTTGCCTGTGCAGAGCCTGTGTGCAGTCTGGTACTGCCAGGCTAACTGAGCAAGTGCCCCCACTTGCCAGTCCCTAAACCGCCCCTTTTCTTCATATCAGTCACCCCTATGGTAGGCCCAAGGGCAGGGTGCATTGTATGTATAATGTAGGACAAGCCCTGATGTGTGTGGCATCTCCTAATAGTGAATTACAGCCATTTTCGTTTTTCACTATTGCAAGGCTACCTATTCCCCATAGGCCAGAATGGGCAGTTTGATTATTACATCTTACAATCCTAACTGACTCAGGGAACATGGTAGAAATTCGTGTGTAGTATGCCTGAACTCCGAATGATAAAATACATCTTTAATTGAAGTGGTCTTAACAATCTGTGTTTGAAAATACCACTTTTAGAAAGTAGGTATTTTCTTGTCTAACTATCCAAGCCTGCCTCTGCTAGGTTGTGTATTCCTTGTCTGGAGTTTGATTGACAGGGGCTGGGGGATTCTAGGAGGCAGGGTGAGTCAGCCCAGTGGTGAATAGAGAGATCTGCATCTAGATGGGAGGGAGGAGTTGCACCTGGGACCTGAATAGGGCTGTGCCTCTCCTCCACAATGCTGGCTCCACCTCCTGCGGTGCATCTGATGTCTCTGCCATGCACTGTGAAAGGAAAGAGGGAGTCATGTAAACAGATTACTCCAGGACTGGCCAGAACTGGTTTGTACTAGACAAAGGCCTCTCTGCCTTCAGAGAACAAAGAGAAACTGTGTATAAAAGAGGGGTCCCAAACCCCAGAGAATTAGATCACTTTTGGGACAAGAAGAAGAAACCGTTGCTGAGAAGTGGAACCAGAGAGACTGAGGAGAGACTATCCCTAAGCTAAAGTGCTGCTTGGGGGATTGGCCTTGAGTGGTTGCCTGACTGCCAAAGAAAGGAGAGAGTAACTTTGTGTGTACTTTCATCAATTTGTGTAAGGATCTCCAAGGGCTTGAGAACAGAGCTTTCCTCCTGCTGAAGTCTCAGGGACAACAGACTTCACCCACCAGCTCCCCAAGAGTTCTCTTGAAGTGCCTGAAGTTGTGCTGAACTTTTTGAGGACTTGCTTGTCGCAAGGAGCTGGAAGTGTGACTCAAGAACAGGAAGCGTGTCGCTGAACTGCTGCTTCAAAACACGAAGCACCTCGCGTCGCCGAAAAAGAGGATCGACATCGTAGCAGATGCTGCTGCATCACCGGGAAGTGCGTCTCAGGAGAAGAGGATCGACAGCACATCAGACACCGCCACATCTCCGAGAAGGGTGTTGCAGGGCCTTTCGCGGCTCATCGCCGGAGAAGAGGATCGAAGTCGCAGCAAACGCCACCGCATCACCGGGAAGAGTGTCGCAGGGCCTATCGCGGCTCGCATCGTTGTGGAAGCAACTCGCATCATCAGGGAAGAGGGTCGACGTCATAGCAGACGCCGCCGCATCACTGGGAAGCGTGTCGCAGGGCCTGTCGCAGCTTGCAACTTGTAAAGCATCTCGCATTGCCAGGAAAGAGGATCGACATAGCAGCAGACGCCGCCGCATCACCGGGAAACGTGCCGCATCAAGGAGAAAGCGCCATATTTATTTCTTTGCACCAGATCTTCAACGCATCACAGTCCTTGCAGGTAAAGGACTACCGCATCACCTTTCCTGCAATACTTTCGTTGCCCTGCACGTCGCATCTTAAGGTACATTAACTCAAAGTGTCACATTTTAAGATCTTAAGAGAACTAAGCTAATTATTTATTTTATTTATTTTAAGAATTTATAGAGCGCGACTGTCACCGTTGCAGGCATCCTGGCGCTAACAAAATCCAGACCATGATAGAAAACAGAGGCAGCGGAGTATGCCTGGGGAACGAGGCTAGCCAGGGAAAAGCCAAGTTTTTACCTTTTTCCTAAACTGCATAAGTTCATTAGTGGCCCTAATCTCGATGGGGAGAGTGTTCCAGAGTCTGGATGCAGTCACCTGAAAGGATCTGCCACCAGCTCTGACCTTCTTAAATCTGGGAACAGCTACCAATTTAGCCTCCGATGAGCGAAGGTGTCTGGAAGGAGTGTACCAGACAAACTTGGACCTGAGGGGGACTGGGCCGTATCCGTGAAGAGCCCTAAACACAATGCAAAAGGCTTTAAATTGAATCCTCTGTCTAAGAGGAAGCCAATGTAGTTTTGCAAGGGCAGATGGACCATGAGATCTCCTAGGCAGCCCCAACGCCAATTTAGCCGCCGCAGATTGAACCCTTTGGAGTCTGTCCAGTAGATACTCAGGGGACCCGAGCAGGAGGGCATTACAATAGTCCAACCTGCTCAGGATGGTACATCTAACCACCTGGGCACGGGCATGAGATGGTAACAGGGGCAGAACCTTCCTGAGTGAGCGAAGGATGGAAAAACAACAGGCCGATGTTTTCTGAACATGGGTGTCCATACTGAGCCCATGGTTCAGCATGACTCCCAGGTTACGGACAGAGTCCGAAGGCCGGACGGTAGAGCCGGATTCCGGGGGCCAGAAATTGTTGGGAAACGGGCGAGGGATCCTTGTTCCAGCGCTAAAAAGCACTTCAGTTTTCCCGGCATTAAACTGAAGCGAGTTTGCCTTTCACCAGCTGGCCGTATTCCTGAGGCAGTTGTGTAAAACCTCCACAGAGATGGACTCCTCTCCTTCCAAGGAAAGGATCATCTGCGTGTCATCGGCGTAATTAATAATTCGAATGCCAAAACCTTTAATGAGCGAGATTAGTGGCCTAAGGTAAATATTAAAAAGGATAGGGCTGATGGCAGAGCCCTGGGGCACACCATGCAGGACCGGGGAGAAGGGGGATTGAAAAGGAGGCATTGAAACTGCCTGCTGCCTGCCCTGCAAAAAAGAATGGAACCAACTCAGAGCCGAGTCTCTCACCCCTGTCTCAAACAACCGCCTTAACAAGATCTTATGATTAACCGTGTCAAAGGCGGCAGACATATCAAGCAGAATAAAAAAAGAAGCCTGATTTCTGTCTGCACGCCTCTGAAGTTCATCCATGGCGGTGATGAGGGCTGTTTCGGTCCCATTGGCCGGCCGGAAGCCAAATTGGTCCTCGTCAAGTAGGAGAAGTTGTTCTAAGTGGGTGGAAAGAGTGTTACTAACGTTCTACCGTTTTAAGTAACGTATTGTGGATTTTTGTCGTTTGTGGTCTTGTCTTAAATCTATATAAAGAATACTTATTTTTATTATACAACTGTGTGGTGTCCATCTGTAGCGTTGTCACTGGGTTACTGTATGTGTTCACAAATGCTTCACACACGGCCTCTGAGATAAGCCTGCCTGCTCATGCCAAGCAACCAATGGGGTGAGCAGGTTTTTTTTAGGAGTGTATCCCCTTTCCCTGACTAGAGGCAAGGGTCCCTAGAGACCCCCAAATCTAACATTCACCAAAATCAAAAATGATTAATTCAGAAAGTAGTCATTTGGAAAATGTACGTATAACTCAAGTCATGCATAATCCAATACGAATAAAACACAAAACCTTGCTCTGTCAACAGATGTGATGACATAAGCAAATTCTATTCCAAGAGAAATTTACTTACTGTACAAAAGAATGAAATAGTCTACAGTTACCTTTTCCAATTTCTACAGATACCAGTCTCTGAGGAACAGGTAGCAATGACAGAATTTAAGATAAAAGTAAGCAATTTCACCTAAGGATCGCCATGCTCGACTTCCATATTGAAAATTAGTCTTGGCACTCAGCGATGACCCATTCCATCGATTGCCAACGTTATTAACACTTCTCTTTCAGAGAGAGTTTTTCCAGGTGCCCTTACAAACATAAGCACCCGCCCACCCCCAGTGTTAAAAATTGAAATTGTGCATCCCCTTATACTCCAAAGAGCACAGCACAATCATTTACATGATTTTTCCAGCTAAACAGTGTGAAGACATGGTTGGTAGGTGAATCTGAGAGTTAAAGAGAGTTGGTGTGAGCATACCCTGGCCGCTAGCCTATGTGGCTCCAAGAGCTGTAGCTATGAGAGATGCTTGAATAGTCATAAAGGTCCCAGAATCACCAAGAAGAAGCCTCTAACCAACCCAGGAACGACCCAGAAGAGGATATTATTAAGGACTCAATAATATATAAAAAAAATGTTATGTGATGTTAGGAATGGCAAAGTACTGGATTTCAAAGTGCAAGTGTTTGAATTCCAAATCATTCTTAGCAAAGGTTTTGTTTTTGTTTTTTAATGAACGCCCAGCAATCCAGCACTGATGACCTTGACATTTTTTTTCCTGTCTGAGAGTGTGGTGACAATGAAGTAATTATGGCCCTCATTTCAGTTTGTTACCAACAAAGCAGGTATTTCATTTTCCACCCATCAGGAATGGTGCTTGGAGAGGAATTAGAAAAGAATACATTCTCCATCCGCCCAAGCAGTAATACAAACTAGACTTTTGACAGCAAATAGTGATTTTCGCCAGCTCTCCAGGGAATTGCCAGTGATGATCTTTGCTCTCAGTGGAGAAAGGCTTAACCCAAGTCCTCTACCCGGTGATTGACAGTGTCACCACGGGTCAACTCACCTCGACTAGGCTCATGGAAAACCACCTGTATTTCTGAATAAAACCATCCAAGATCAGGGCAGCAAAAAGCTAGTATTATTAGTGACCAGTCTTGACCTCCTTCTCCTAGCTGCAGAAAACTACAAAGGATCGCATTACCAGAAGAGTCAGGGGAAAAACGAACTTTAATAGGATTTGTCCTTATGTCAATAACGGGCGGTGGCAAAAAAGGAACCTCATCAACAAAAGAAGATACCACCCTTCCCTTGCAGTTTTTTGTACATTAGGGTTGTTCTAAATTGTTGGTTGTAACCTTGCATTACTGACAGCAATATATTACTAATAAATGGTAGTAACTTTGCATTACTAACAGCATTATATTGCTAAGAAATTGTCAAAACTGGCCTAGTATTTAAGTTTAAAAATTAAAATTATTTCTGCTATGCTAGTATGAGGCAAGGCCACAGGAAACGCAAGGCCAAAATTATGCAGCAGAACTGAATGAATTAAGTGGCAAGGAAAAAACCATTTTTTGTTTATTTATTTACGTTGTTTTTCTTTAGTACCACTTCATCATTTGGTATTAGATCTCTTTACATGTAACATTTACTGTTTACACATGATTAGCTTACTAAAACTGCCTTTGTAAACCTACCAAACAGTTAAGGAGGACAGAAGGAGGAATGGGATGTACAGGAAGAAAAAAAATGTCATCTTGATCGAGAATCACTACTATAACGTTTGCAAGTGTGACACATTACACCTTTGAGGCTCGCCAACTTTGAGAGTAATGACCTAAAGATTTGTCAGGTCTTAGTACCAAGAGGAAGAGCAACTTATCTTGAAAGTACTTAGTTAAGGTATCTTGTGAAAAGGTAGATCTTTGTATTTCTTTGGATGGAAACAATATCAAGAGCCGTTCTTAAATGAATCAGGTGGGTGTTCCAAATTGTGGGTGCACTTCCTGGGGATTCTCTTCAAGCTTTGCACTATGAGCTTTGGGGCATATTGGGCACCTACATGCAAATTATGTAGTAAATCATTGGCATTATTATCTAGCTATCATAATATGTAAGCACATATAGGTATTAATCAAAATGGATCACAATTCATAATTCAAAGGTTTCTCAAGATGGAAAATCATACACATTCAAATACAATTCACTAAAATTAATGACTTTGGTTCCACTGAAACACATAAGCCACGTGTAATTAAAACTGCTCTATATAACTCCCAAATTAAAATAGTTTGCATACAAGATACTGAATAAACCACTCATGTGAATACAAACCTTCAAACACCACCTTTTTTGGAGTAATATAGCCTCATCTTTTTTGCCCTGCAAGCTAACTATGTTTAAAACATACCCCCTGCAGTTTAATGTCAGGTTTACTCTAAGGTCATGCTATGGGGCTTCTGCAAACACCTTTTTCTAAAAGAAACCAGCTTACACAATGGCATGCGTGTCCCACAATTATTTATCAGGGCCTTCCAAAGGAGCATAAAAAGGTAAATAAGAGTTAAGTTTCTTGTCATTCTGATTCTGAATTAAGAAGTGGGTAAAAGTGACAATTTCACCTATTTAAAGTCTCAGAAGTGGCATCCTATTTCATATTCAACAATCTTTTTCATCTACAAACATGTAGCATTGTCATAAATTCATTCACTTAACTAAGTATGCACCATAAAACCAATGGACAATTTCAAAACCTACAATCTGGGTTCATACTAAAAAAAACATGGTGATTCATCTTTGCATTCAATGGGGAAGATATATCACAGATTTCTAATTGGAGGAACCATACAGTCCATAAACTTCTGAACAGTAACATAACTTAAATCACAGAAGCTAATCACACCGTACTTAATAATGCGTATATATTTTAGAAAAACCAGTGTCAAGAGGCCAGCTAAAGGCTCATCTTATCACATCAAATCAATCTCTCCTGCTAGGTATGTCACATATCTGGTACATTTCTGTGGCTAGGTAAGGGAATTGGCCCCCCACGTAAGCAGTGCTGATATCAAATCCCACATGCATATCAATAATGCCCAGATCTATTTTCCTTTGTAGCCCAAATCTTATTTGTTTAGGACAAAATCTAAAATTCTTTCCAAAATTCAGAAATTATCCGCGTGGATACATCAAAACTGGATGTGGCTCAATTGCAAAGAAACAGGCTAATATAAATTTGCAATATTATAAAAGATCCTCCCTTAACAGTAGTTCCTTACTGATTTGAGTCCACTGAAATCTTATTTTCAAAGTTCAGAAGTTAGTGAAAGGAAATATCCATTAACACCACTTATTAAAGCTTCAACTCAACAAGGGCCCAGAAACTACAATTGTTAATTAACATTTGTTGTGAAATGCTACCTTGTCATGCTTCCCGATTGTTTCTGTATGCATGTGACCTAATGTTTATCTCAAATGAAATATTACAATATCTTGTACCATGGATTACTACCCCCTCCCCTACACAAATCATGAAATTGCAATTGGTCCATAACTTCAGAGTATCAATGCTCTACAGCATAACCCCTTCAATACTATTAACCCTGCCTTTAGAGTACTAAACGGGCCCAACAGAGCAAGTGATTCATAGCAATCCATTCCTCTTCACCCTTTTTTTGTTTATTAATCTAGACTTGTCTATCTCTATTACCTCTTCCACAAGCAGACCTTACAGCAGAACATTAACTTCTAGCATAGATTCATGCTTTGTGGAAATACCATTTAATTTGGAACTGTTGGACCACACTGGTAATCTCAGTTCTTACTGTAGAACTGCCTGCCTTTACAGCTGACCCAGTGCCAGTACTAGAGCCATGAGTTAAATTCTCTCCCCCATAATTCTGCACTACCCAATATTGCAGCACTTTCATGATGATTGTCTTTCCCCTTCTGCTGGATATATTTACCCTTAAGGCGTTTGAGTCCGATTACCACAAAATATAAGAATAAAGGGGATCTATTATGCCCGTATGGTTATTGTGGATTCCCCTTTGTGCAGTATTTCGGTAAATCTTCAAGCTTTTGTCTCCATAGGAAAACATTAAGCACATAAGAAATGAGAACTCTGTGAATTTAAAAACAAAGCCCAATCAAACAACATATGCACTTAAACCTGCATCCAAATACAGTGAACTATGCATAACTTTGTGACCTTTGCTCAGATCTTTAAATTCATAAACAGCTTCAGAAGCTCTCTTGGTCACACCAAATACTCACGGTCTAAACACCAGCTAACATGAAAATAAAGAGTTCTAAAATATGCATAGTGCACCATAAGCTTTCACTCGCGAAGCTGAATGTATATGTAGGTGGTTGTGATAAACTTTGCATTCATATTATTGGATGCACATGCACTTATTCAAGCATTTTTGGATGCACCCGGTAATCCAAAAAGTCTGCATTCACACTTGTTCATACTAGCGCACGAGACAAAACAGAAAGGTGTTAGTGGTATAACTGGAAAAATGCAAAATTTTATTCCAAGAAAATTAACAGGCTACACAGGTAAATTTTGGCAAATGCAACTTTATATTGAAATTCACACACATCTGTATCTTTAAAGAATGAAAGACTCACAAACTCTAGTGTATTTCTAAAATACTAGAAATTATAGTATATGCCTTTACAAGTTAAAACTTAAATAATTTAAAACAATCAATACACCAAAATGTGCAGAAAGTATAAACAAGACTGTGCCTTCAGTAGAATAAATGCTTCACAAATTGTGCAAGATATCATACTAAGGCGCCGGTCTCCCCATGACAGCTGTCTTAAAGTATAAACATACATCAACTGCCTGCGTTTTTCAGAATAAACTATGAGGGGCAGCACACCTAGAAAACAGAGCATCCAAGTGATGTGCATACTGGTTTTGGGAATCACGGGAGTAAAGGGAAAGAGAGCATCACGTGATCTTTCATGCACTCCCCAATGCCTGACCAGAGTGGCTGATTCAGTCGTCCTTGCTTCATTGGTCCAAGGCTGAACAACATGGAAGAAACTAGATAACCCCTTTAAGGCAACATGTTATGTATTCTGTACTAGCAAAACGAATCAATATGCAAATCGGAAACTGTTGCAAACTGGATAATGTGTTGCCTATTAGACTGATATCTAGGTATTAATCTTTAAATAAAAGTCAAATAAACAGTATACCAAATCAGCAAAAACACATAGTACAGGTAAGTTGTAATAAATCCATTGTCAAAGAAACTGCTGCTTAGAAAGTATAGTCAAAAAACTAAACTCATAATTTAACCAAAAATATGACTTTGGAATGCTCCCCTAGAATGTACTCACAAGGCAAACAGATCTCTGTAATTATGGTTCCCCAATAATGAACGGCATTGTCCTTAATCGGTTACAGTACTTAAAATTCCCAATGTTCAGTCTTTGCAAAACAATAAATCATATCAATGCTTGAAGATTCGGCAAACCTCAAACATCAGTTTTATCAGCACATGTACCTCATAACAACTCGGATGATCTCACTTTCATGTAGTGATCACACATAGCAATGCGCACTGCTACCTTACACCTTCTACGCTTCACATTCAGCTTTCAGCCACATAGAATTCAGAGCAGTGCTTCAGTCCTTTGTTCTTAATTACAAACCTTCACCGCTGGCCAGCAGGAACACTTTTAGGTTTAAATTAGGATTACTGGTGAGCTATTGCAAAATACTGCACAATGTTGCCCAAATTCATACAACCTCCGACATCCCATTCCTGATTTTCTTCTCAAGACATGGCTAGAGGCCACAAGTGCTTTGCAGAGAATGGTAGTGTTTCACAAGGCGAAAGCTTGCGGAGGCTCCCTCATATAACACAGTAAGGTTCCCTTGGTAACCTGGATTTTCTGCAGTAAAGAAGGGTTGTGCTGAAACAGCGCCTCAGCTCCCGGTTGGAGAAAATGCAGACAAAAGAATTGATTCCAGCTTGGGCAAAACTCATCCAGACAGCAGCTGTCAGAAATCCGCCTGGTACCACTGGCCCTCTTGCAAACACTCTCCAGTAACAGGCTACCAAATAAGGGCCCCACAAGGTCAGAAAGAGAAAAGTCATGATGTAGAACATCCTACTTATTCGCTTTTCCATTTTGAATTCATCTAAGACCAGAAGCCTTCTCCTACCAGTCGTGTTCGCATTCTGCCTTATCCCCAGTAAAGTGGGTGGCGTGGGGCCTCTTCCAAATCCCGCCAGCCAGTTAGCAGCTGCTTGCCCACTTGCTCCCGGACCATGGAAAGTCCAGTTCTGGCTTACTGCTGCTACAAACTGGACTGGCTTCATTTTCCTGCGGTCGTGAACAAAAAATATCAGCTTGAGGTAGACAAGCTGCGTGGCTAATAGAATGAGGGCAAGAAGTAGCATAAATCCTAAAGAATCGTTAGCCCTGAAGGAACGATGCTGAAAAGTGCACTGATCCTCTTCCCGAATGAAGGAATAGGTACCCACGTCTAGCACTGGGGGGAAGGCCATTGCAACAGAAAGTGTCCATACCATACAGATTACTGCCAAACAAGTCCAAAAGGTTAGCCGTTTGGTGTAAAACCGGTGGTGGGCTATGGCTAGGTACCTGGTCACGCTTATGCAGAAGAGCATAAAAGCAGTGTGGAAACAAGACAGCACTCCCAGAAAAGCAATCACCTTGCAGGTGAGGGTTCCATACGTCCAGGTGGAGCCATTTTTCACAGAGGTGAATACAAAAGGGAAACAAATTGCAGATCTGAGAATATCCGAGCAGCAAAGATCCAGCAGGAAGTAGTAAGGAGCTCTGTGCAGGGTCTTATCTTTCACTAGCAAAATGGAGATCAGGAGGTTACCCACCACGCTGACTCCTATAATGAAACCCAGTGAAGTCAGTTTTAGAAAGGCTGTCAGAGGAGAGAGGTTTTGCAGAATGTTGTCAGCTGCATGGCTGTAGTTCGCCATAGATGGATGGATGATTAGGATATTGCTTTAGTCAAGTCTCATGGTCTATATATATGGGCAAAAAAGCGGTAGATCCATACATTTTAATGAAAATGTAATCCACGCAAAGCGTGTTTATGGTGTCTAATAATACATCCTGCGTGCTCTCCCTTTTGATGTGACATGCTGTCAAAAGATCTGAAAAAAAAACAAAGTCAAATTTTAAATAGATAAATAGTCAATTATGCTTACAAAGGGTTAAACATCATTTTAATTTGGGATAAAACCTGAATAAACAAAAACACTGTCACTGGTTTTAAGCTTAACTTCGATGTTCACGTAATTATAATACAAAACGCACAAAAATTGTGCTGAATAGAAAAACTTACTTTTTCCATGAAATAACAATTTAATAAGCCCATTTGCAGAACACTTGTGATTGCCCTGCTTGCTTTCATATGATACTGCACGTTATTAACCTGCAACTCATAAATTAACCATGCGTACCTTAAAAAGAAACCATTGTCGTTGAAAATATCAGAGCCATTAATAAATGTATTCCTGCTGTACAACGTATAACAGTGTTTTTCAAAGGCAGCTGCGGTGTTGATACGGTTCACACCCTAAGAAAGCCCGCAGATTTTATGTTTTAACCCAATCTACCACGGCACATCAATCACATGCATACTGTTACTTTACGTTTAAGGTCTAGGAAGCATTTTTATGTTTGTCTTTTTACATAAGTATGCCCTGGCTATTTCCAATGTGCATCAGCTGTGTTTGAAAAAACAATCTCTATCGTATAAATAAGAACATTACTGTCGTCCGCGTTAAGGTTGATGTCGCCTGTGAAACCGGATTCTGGTGGTCAATATCCCTTATATGTACGTCTTAGATGCAGAAATAGTGATCATAATAGCATTTCTGTTGGATGAAATCAGAGCTCTAATGTATTCACAGTGCTCTTTGTGTTTGCAGTTCGATGCACTGAATGCAAAATATCGTGGATTCGACCATCAGGAAGGCGCCGATGTCTACCACATCATTCAGCATCAAGTAGATGTATCCACAGCACTTTGTATCCGTTACAAGCTAAGATAAAAAAAACGTTACATGTGTTGTATCTTTCCGTCATTCTACGTTAGAATGTGTGGTAGTCATTTCTCGTCGGTGTGCAGCGTGCGACACATCGGTATTAGCGTGTATGTGTGTACGTTTTGTCTGTGCAACGCCTGCTTCTGCCAAAAGAACATGTCTCGCTATGTGTTTCCCATTTTTGTGCGGAATGCAGCAGCATCTGCTTTGCTCCGGCGATAGTCTGGCGACGTGAACAGTGGAATACGCAGAACACAGCGAGGGTGCATTGTCTGTGTATGCCCTTTATGCAGTTTATTGTCAAAAGCAAGTACAGGAAAATGTTAAATAAGCCTAACTTAATAAACAGTATTACCAACAGATAGGCTCGCACACACGTACACACACGAAATCTTTGCTAATATCACGTACTCCTCCTACCTGTTGGCACTCGATATCCTGTCAAGGGTGTTATTTTCCCCCTGTAGCCTCTTCTTTCAATAAAATGCTGATTTTCCCCCTTCCTAGGTACCTTGGCTGGGAATAGTCAGCGACTGGGAGTGCGCATGCGCAGTGCGCCTGCTTGCGCCGCTAGCGCTAGCCTGGTCCTCTCTTGTCGCAGGAGCGGCGGCGACGCTTCTCTCCCAGCAACAGCTGCCCCAACCAGGGCCCGCCGCGGCCAGGGAGCCTGCGGCCCGCTGATTCCATGGACCGGCATTAGGCGTTCCGTAGCGAAGCGAGGACCCCTTCGCTAACACGGGCGCGCCGCCGAGCGCCCGGCCATTCCAATCTAGTGGTGTCGCTGCCTCCTGCACTGCGAAGCGCGCTCAGACACAGCCCTTCTTCGCCTGTGTGTAAATCATTGCAGGGAAGGAGGGCTTCCCAGGAGGGGCGGGGGTGGAGGGAGTAGCCCCCTTTTTAAATCAGCTTCTTTCGGCTTCCATGCATACGGTAACAGCTCCGGTGCAATACAGCGGGTACTATTCTCATGCTCATTTCGATATGTAAATATAAACACTTGGGTACAGGGAAAAGAAAAAACGGGGGCACCGCGGCTGCAAATGCAGGCAGAGGTGCATTGTGTGTGCTTCCTTGTAGGCGGGAGATGGGGCGATGGGAGAGGCAGCAAAGCTGATTGGTGGGAAGTGAACATCTGCCTGTTTACACAAAGAATAACGCCTAGGCTGGTCGCAAAGGAAATATATGTGCCATGTTTTATTATTTTTATCATAATGAACGTGCCTTAACTATGGGGAGAAAACACCGTACACAGCACGCACCCCCCCTCCCACTCCCCCCCCCCACCCGGGAATCTCACATGTCCCTGTCTCATAATGAAGCTAAGTGATGCTGAAAGTTGGTAACCAAAATATGGCTTAACATAATTAAGGTGTCATCCTTGTACTATCGAGCTATGTGTTTTTAACCAAGCCCCAATGTTTAGATAAACTTTATTTTCCACTATAATGACTCGTGCGATGCGCATTCCTTGCTCGCAGTGCACAAGACAATGAAACACAAAATAGCTTCGCATTCCCTGTTACTCGGCGGGAGACTCACAGGCTGGCACTGCATATCATTCCAGTTGTAACACTTCTCAGTTCTATTTTGAAGCTTGTGTGCCTTTTCCATTTCTTAAGCTGGAACGCGTTGCAGGCAGTGCCTCCTTCAGGCAGCCTTTCGGCAGCTGATATCTACAGTGGGGGAGTCAAGAAAATGGTTGACAGCGAAAGAGTTATGCTCCTTTGAATGTGGGATTTCCTTTATTGGCCATGAGGGACGCCTCAAATAAGTACCCAGTTTAATGTATTTGGTCGTCTGCCACAAACTGCAAGCACAGTATGGCTCTGCTAGGAGTCTGCCACAGATAAACTGAGATGACATTAGTACCGAACTGGGGAAACAAAAGCAGCCTTGGCAAAAAAAAAGCACAAAAACAGACCCACTCCTTTCATCTCACCAAGCATTCACTCCCTTTCCATCCATCCATACTCTCTCCTTCTCTCCTCTTGCTCTCTTCTCCCTCTGATCATTTTAACTGTACCTTCGCCACCCTCTCTGTCTCTCACCCTCTGCCTGCTTGCAGTTAACCTTGGTGAGCTGGGGAAAGTGACAGAGGCACCACGAGAGGCCCTGGGTTCTCATGCTCGATGGAATAAAAGGCATGTACAGCCTTGGAGGGTTTACAAACAATGTATGGAGTGGGCACAAAAAGGCCTGACACATATGCTGCATTTGTAGGCAAAACACACAGTTGATGGACAGAATGTAGAACAATGTCATACATTCATCCCAGTACAAGGATCTGGGCCTAAATCCATCGTTTTTGTTGCACTCCACACCACCCTGGGTTAGACACTGGCTATATGCAAATCAGCTCTGACCCTGTGCCTCATGGGAACAGTCCAGTCCGAACTACCAAGCCATGTCTTTCCCAGACCGGAATCAAGCATCCAAGGACCGGTTTCTGGCTATCAGCCTTCATCAGCCTGGATAGCTTGACTCCAGTGGTGTGGAGAGCATGGGACTCACGTCTGAGCATACTCAGCCCACTCGGGGTGAAAATTGCAAAAAACACAGTTGATGGACAGAATGTAGAACAATGTCATACATTCATCCCAGTACAAGGATCTGGCCTAAATCCATCGTTTTTTTGCACTCCACACCACCCTGCGTTAGACACTGGCTATATGCAAATCAGCTCTGACCCTGTGCCTCATGGGAACAGTTCAGTCCGAACTACCAAGCCATGTCTTTCCCAGACCAGAATCAAGCATCCAAAGACCGGTTTCTGGCTATCAGCCTTCATCAGCCTGGATAGCTTGACTCCAGTGGTGTGGAGAGCATGGGACTCACGTCTGAGCATACCCAGCCCACTCGGGGTGAAAATTGCAAAAAACACAGTTGATGGGCAGAATGTAGAACAATGTCATACATTCATCCCAGTACAAGGATCTGGGCCTAAATCCATCGTTTTTTTGCACTCCACACCACCCTTGGTTAGACACTGGCTATATGCAAATCAGCTCTGACCCTGTGCCTCATGGAAACAGTCCAGTCCGAACTACCAAGCCATGTCTTTCCCAGACCGGAATCAAGCATCCAAGGACCGGTTTCTGGCTATCAGCCTTCATCAGCCTGGATAGCTGGACTCCAGTGGTGTGGAGAGCGTGGGACAAAAAAAAGATGGATTTAGGCCCAGATTCTTGTACTGGGGTGAATGTATGACATTGTTCTACATTCTGTCAATCAACTGTGTTTTTGCAATTTTCACCCCGAGTGGGCTGGGGATGCTCAGACGTGAGTCCCAGGCTCTCCACACCACTGGAGTCAAGCTATCCAGGCAGATGAAGGCTGATAGCCAGAAACCGGTCCTTGGATGCTTGATTCCGGTCCGGGAAAGACATGGCTTGGTAGTTCGGACTGGACGGTTCCCATGAGGCACAGGGTCAGAGCTGATTTGCATTTAGCCAGTGTCTAACCCAGGGTGGTGTGGAGTGCAAAAAAACGATGGATTTAGGCCCAGATCCTTGTACTGGGGTGAATGTATGACATTGTTCTACATTCTGTCCATCAACTGTGTTTTTTGCATTTGTAGGCAAGCCATCAAATCAACAAAAAGGGTTCCAAGCCAAGGGTCTGGTTGGCCAAAATAAAGTGGCCCAAGCGTGGGGTTCGGTTTGGCCAAAGAGCCAATAAATAATTAATAAAATTACATTCACATAAACCAATAGTTTTTCACAAAAATATGATTAATCTTATAAGTAACATTTAGGAACACGTACTGTCATACATATCAATAATAAAGTGTACATAGGAAATTCAGGAAATAGCATGACTTGTTCAACAAATAAACACGACACGACAGACCAGTCAAGATCGGAGGAGGTGTCACGATCATCTTCAGAAACACCCTCCAAATCAAAGCCTTGCCCACCACCCTCTTTCGCACCTTTGAAGCCTCTCCCTAGAATTCCAAGTTCATCATGGCACACCCTTCAGGTTCCATACCATCTACCACCCGCCTGGTAATTGCTCTTCCTTCATTGAGGAATTCATCGACTTCATTAGTGATTAATATTCACAGAGCGACAAGCAGGTCTTCCTAGGCGATTTCAATCTCCACTGGGGCTCTATGGAAGACTCGGTTGCCAACAAGCTTGCAACCTTTCTCTCAGCTAACGATCTTGCACAACACTGCTCGGAAATTACACATGCCGAGGGCTCAATTCTGGACCTTGTGATTTCCAAATCAGACCAGATTACCACTTCTTCACCCATCCGTGTTGACTGGTCTAACCATTTCCTCATTCCCTTCTGTTTTCACCTCTCTCACATTTTAACTCTTGGCCAACGCAAAAGAGCCACTATGTGGTTCCGCAACACAAAAAACATTGATCTTGAGACTCTATGTGATTCTGCTATGCAGTCTCTTCCTAGTCTAGACCCCAATACGGATGTCAACGATCTCACTCTTTGCCTCTCAATCCTTGCAGTTGAAATCAACAAGGTTGCTCCACTCCAAAGCAAAAGGAAAAGACCCACCCCATCAGCTCCTTGGTTCAACAAAGCTCTATGTCGAATGGAAAAATCTTAGAATCTTGGAGAAGTACTGGAGACAATCGCCATCCACCCCCAACCTCTCTCTTTTACGTTCAGCAAGATGCATATACCCCAAGCACATCTTCCAAGAAAAAACATCACATATCAGATCCCTCCTCGATTCAGCTAAAAACAGACCCAAAAAACTTTTCGACCTCATCAAAAACCCCAATTGTTCTCTCCAAACCATCAAGCCTGAGGATGCTTCTAAGAAAGCAACTGAGTTCGCTTTATTCTTCGATCAAAAGGTAAAATCTCTGGTGGAACAGGTCAACCACCCCACCCCTATCGAGGAGCGAAAATCCGTAGTCACTTGGCAGAACTTTGCCGCCATCTCAGAGGTTGATCTCCTCAAATGCATCCGCGAAACTAAACCCTCCAACCATTCGGTTCGGTTCAAGAAGTCTTTATTCGATTGATTCATCTTAAAAGACATACATAACATCACAAATAAATAGAAAGAAAAAGTACAATTTGATATATAACAAAATAAACACGTGCTAAAACCGTATTAAATTACATTTTACAGACTTCGTACGAACAAGTATAAAAATTCAGATAATTAGTAGAAAAGAAGAGGAACACAAGGTCATACGTAATATAGCTACCCAAGGGTAACCAAGCATTAAGTAATGTAACCACCTAGGAGGCTTTAATATATCTGGTTCTAAGGATCCAGGCCCAACCAAGGTATTTTGCTACGCCAGTTACAATTAGTAATGACACATTTGATTTTAGAATTCGACTAGCAACAACCGCCGAGCATGTTCCCAAGGTTCTACAGACCGGTTTCAACCATCTGGTTCTGCGAGCAATATACAGGGGGCAAACAAACAGAAAGTGGTTTACGCTTTCGCTGTGACCCGGACACTTGGGACAGTGCCCGGTCCCACCTAAGCCCCACTTTTTAGTAAATTCCTTTAGGGGCGGGGATCCACATCTAAATTGATGGAATAGTTTGCGGTCCAGTGGCTTTGATATGGAGTCCCAATATTTTTCAAGATTGGGAGCGTCCTTAATGACCACAAACTGACTAGTAAGGGTGCTAGAGCCCAGTCTTGAGTGTCTTGTTTGAACCACCCATTCCCAGTAGCGTAGTTTAAAAGCCTTTTTTTGGGGAAATGTTACAGTTGAAGGATCTGACCACAATTCGCCATACCCCATGGAATTCAGAGTGGTTCTTAGGTCCTTAAACCAACCTATATTATGTGCATCCGGACGCTCTCTGACGTCCAAACACGCTCTTGCATAGCGATGAAGTTCAGGCGTTGTCCATAGTCGACGCCAGAATGCTAGGGGGCGAAACCTAGCTTGGTCCTCCACAGGTTGGAACCCAAGATCATACAGGAGTGGGATCCTTGGTGTTGATTGTGGTAGTCCCGTTGCTACCCTAAGGAATTTATTATGTGCTATTCTCAGTGGTGCCAGATTACTAAAGCCCCATAGCTCAGCCCCATATAGAACAGAGGGGAGAACCTTAGATCCATAGATTTTCACTAACGGGGAAATTGGCCTGGTATGTGAGCCTTTGTGCTCTTTGATGAGGGCTCCTCCTAACTGCGTATGCTTAAGGGCCATAATATCAACCTGGTGGGACCAATTCAGAGTCTCACTGAATGTCACTCCCAGATAAGTAAACAACTTCGTTTGCTCCAAGGGAGTACCCCCCAAAGTAACCCTTGCAGATATTGGTTTGTTACCTCTTAAGACCATAAACTTGGTCTTAGACACATTCACCTCAAGCTCATGTTCGCTGCAAAACAATTCAAAACCTCGTCAGGGCCTGTTGAAGACCCTGTCTAGTCTGTGAGATTAGAAGAGTGTCGTCAGCGAACATGAGCAAGGGGATTTTCATACCATCTAACGAAGGGGCATCGGTCGGATTGTTATCAAAATACTTAATAACCCTATTAATATATAAAGAAAAAAGGGTAGGTGCTAGTACGCATCCTTGCCTAACACCTTTGGCAACAGGAAACCTGTCCGTTACCTCCCCTGGTTTCCCCCAGCGTACTTGAGCATAGGTGTTTGCATGAAAGCTCGCAAGAAGATGAACAAGGGGAGCTGGCATACCCTGTTCTACTAGACATTTCCACAGCCCAGCCCTCGGGACAAGGTCAAAGGCAGACCTAAGGTCCACGAAGGCTGCGTAAAGGTTACCTTTACCTAAGAGCACCGTCTTCCAATAAAGAAGTATAAAATGGAAGGCCTGGTCTAAAGTACTCACATGGGACCTAAAACCAGCTTGGAGTGGGGTAAGGATATTAAATTCGTCCATCCAGTCCTGGATCCTGCCAAGTACAAGACGGGCTGAGATTTTTTGCACCGCGTCTATAAGGCTGATCGGCCTGTAGTTGGATGGAACAGACCGATCGCCTTTCTTGTATATTGGCAGGATCTCGGCCCCTGCCCAGGACTCGGGAACCTTTGCTCCTGTGGCCAGGGCATTAATCAGTTGAACAAGGTAGGGAACCCATAAGTCCTGGTCTTGTAAAAATAGGTCAGCTGGTATACAATCTGGACCTGGTGCCTTACCCCTTGGTATGGATTGCAGAACAGTTTTAACTTCTCCTACAGTAAACTCTAGTAGTTCGCCGGGCACGTGACAAAAAGTAAGGTCAAATACACCATCACTGCACCTAAATTGTTCCTCGAAATATAAAACCCATTGACTTTGACCCACCGCAGCTGGGCTTGGTCGATCTTCCTGCGAGGAACCCCATTTTAGAAGGTGCCAAAACCGTTGTAGGTTCCTAGCACTACATGCCTCTGTCAACGCAACCCATCGTTCCTCATCCCATTTTGCCTTTGCAGTGCGTTTAGCAACGTTAAGCGCCTTCCTACATGACCTAATTAAAATATAATTCTTAAGCTTTAATGCTCTAAACAAATCTTCATGGGTTCGACGGCACTCATCATCAAACCAGTTGATACTTTTCATTTTCCCCCTGTTACCCCGTTTGGAAATTGACTTTATAAACAGTTTTTTTAGTTCAATAAAAAGTTTTGAATGAATGTCTGTGATGGCAGCATTTAGGGACTCCCTGGATTCACATTTTGAGATATCAGCAAGTGAGTTGGAGACCAAGGATCTAATCATTTTCCGTGCGTCAACATCTACAGAAATTTTAGGCCAACGAACCCTTCTCATATCATTGGCTAATACAACTTCATCCTGAACTATGTTGGACAAGCTTAATTTTGGACCAGAAAAGCTGAAATCCCTTAGTTCCGCCACCAATGGGTCGTGATCACTTTCTGGACGAGTCTTAACCTCCATATCCATTACATCAGCCCACATATTAACATCGGTTAATATATAATCAATTCTGCTGCTAAATCTACCGTTACTAAAAGTGTGACAACCTGACCTATCAGAACGCACTCTACCATTGAGGGCACGCAAACCCTGATCCAAACACAGTCCTTTGATAAAAATAGCTGCTTGTGTCCATTTTTTTATCGGGGCTAACTCGAGCTGGGGTATCCCGAAAACCAGATCTTCGGCCTCAGTAATTAAGCCATCATCCACACTCAGTGGTTCGAAACAGGTATTAAAATCACCCATAACAACCTTATGACATCCTGACGATACCCCACTTAGAAAGTCATCCAAAACTAGGAGTGTTGGCGAAACCCTACCACCCTGGGTGCCCCTAACATAGATGTTAATCAAAAGGATGTTCAATCTACTAGTTGATTTAATTTTAACAGAAAGAATATCGGGACTGTCAATAAACATTTCCTCAACTGTCACACCCTCTTGCTGTCGGACCCAAACAGTCAAGCCACCCATAGCTCGTCCTCTATGGCTTTTACTAGCAGATTTGCCAAAATTCAAATATCCTGTGAGGAACAGTAGTGAGAGGGCCCAGGTTTCTTGGAAGGACCATACGTCAACTAGCTCAACAAAATTCACCCAGTCCGGAATGCACATGTGGGAATCAAGGCCCGCTATGTTCCAACTTCCGATCTTAAGTCCACTTGGATCTACCAGAGCGCTAGATTTGACTATAAGACCTGCCAAAGCACTAAGTTTGGTTATAGGGGACGAAAATCCTGTATTATTTAACGAGGGGGCAACATTTACTGAGGCAACGTTTACTGGGTCAACATCTCTCCTTATGTCAATGGCACAAGCAGGCCTTCCCACATAGTCAGACCCCCTTACAACATCCTCAACAGTTGAATCAACAAGTGGCGCCGGATCAGGGTCTAAAATCATGTCCCCACTCCCACTCAAGGGAACAAAATATCCATTAACACTCTGGGTAAGCTGGCCCAGTGAATCATCACAATGGCAAGGTGCAATAGCAGGGATAGCAGTATTACCCATACAAACTATGTTTCCCTTACCAGCATGTGGAAGAATAGATGGTCAATCATTATAATCCAACCCCGAGAGTGGTTCGTAAAAATTGCTCAGAGGAATATTCCAGTACTGGTTCGATTGAAAATGATTACCATAATTGTTTGGGAGGGTGTTCCACCCATTGTGCTGGCGCGGACGTTGAAGAGTAGGTGTAGGGGGGTATTCAAAAGGACAAGGTTTAGGATTGACCAGATTTGGAACGTGTGTGAACCTATTATTGTTTGCTTGGGTGTAAGGTCCAAACCAAGCCTCCATATTTACCGGAGGTCCTTGGGGGCTGGGTATATAAGAAGACCATTTCAGAGGATGGGAAGCCTTATTAGTGCGTGGATGGACGTGTGGATTAATCAAACTCTCTGGATAAAAGTATGTTAGATTCCGTGTAGATATACCTCCCACGTTGTTTCCCAAAAACCAGTCACTGATATGGGTGACAACTCTATGATCTTTGAAATTAATAATCACGATGTCACCCTCTATGTCCTTGGGGCGAGGACCCACCCATTCACATCTTCTGACTGAGATAATATCCCCATTTAAATGGGCTGGAATGGGTCTATTGAATTTCAGCCAGTAGATGACTTTATTTTTCAAATTAGCACTATTTTCCCATCTGCCATTTGAGAGAGGTGGCACACCCGTCAAAACAATAACAAAACTAGCTGAGTCTGGGGGGAGATCTACTGTGTTCATATAGGTTTTTTTGTAACGAGGGGTGGTATTAGTAGGTTTAGGAGCCGCTTGCTTAGCATTGTGTATTCCTCCCCTTAGAGATGACTTATTTGAAGCAGACATATGCTTATCTTTAGTAAGGGTAATTGAACTCGATGGTTTTTGTATCGATTGAGTGACATTAGGTTTGTTTATAATATTACATTGACTGGTTTTCTTAAATGAGTTGCTAGGACCAGCAGTGCTAGCACTAGTTTTAAGTTGTGGATTAGGCTGAGTGATAGTGCTCTTTGGAGGAGAAGTTACAACTGTATCCGAAATGCTATCCAAATTTTCACCCAAGATCCTAACCCTCTCCAACAAGGGGAGCATATATGATTTGAGAAGTTTCTCAAACATATCGATAAGCTCCTTGTTGTGCCCATTAGCATTGTCATGGGAGGGAGATATTAGTGGTCGAGTAACTGCGTACGCCGCAGACACAGGAAGAACCCTAGTTGAAATAGTTGGAGTAACTAGAGGCGAGGCAACTAAAGGCGATGAAGAAACTTGGTTGTTAATTCTTTTCCTTTTGGCACCACCCCTTTTCCTCTTTTTCCTTGGGGGGGAACGCACAACCCTCTTAGGGATCTCAACCGTGGGACCAGACTCGCTAATGGTGGTGAGAGGCCGGGTGTTTTCACTGATACCAACACTACCCGGTGAGCGGTTGGTAGATGTTGAGTGCAAGTGGGGCATTGTGGTCTGGGCAACAGGAAAATTAAGATCAATAAGACTAATGGAGTCATTGGAATGGCTATTAATGTGACCCTCACTATTAGTTACAGAAAGCGGGAGGGAAGTGTCGGGAGCCCGAAAGATGCTGGGGATTTGATCGATGCTAAATATATCTACGTCACCAGTCGCCCTGCCAGTACTGACGGTGTCTGGTAAGATGTTTGTGTCAGATTGACTAGGCAGTGGTATGTTTTTTAGGTGTTCTATGGAGCGGCGACGCTCCGCTCGTTTCTCGGCTAATAACAGCTCTTTATCTATCACCTTACTAGCTTTCTCGAAGAATTTGTCGAGCGGCCCAAGGATGGATACACCAACACTGGGTAGGGGTAGATTAGACATATCTAAAACAGGATGTAAATCAACAATTAAATACCACACAATTGATAACACCACAGGAACAAGTCACCAGAGTTATGTGTCCAGGGAGAAGATGACAGAGACCGGGCCCAGCCCAGCCTCCTTCGGCCTCTGACGGCCACAGACGGTCCCGCCCTTGTCCCAGGCTTCTCCCGGTCGCTCCCGCACGCTCCGGCACAGCGAGACTGGGGAGTTGGCAATATACAGTACTATGTGAGGGGGGAGGAGCATGCGGGGAGAGCGGCCCAGATGTTAGCAATTGGGTCTGGCGGGCGCTCCTGGGACTTGTAGTCCTGCGCCCGCACTCGCTCGCAGCCCCGCACAACACAGTCACCCACAGAGGCTTCCTTGGGATAAAGACGATGATATTAGCAGTTCAGCCTCGCTGGGTCAAGGGTCAGCTCCCACACGAAGCGGGACCCGCGGAGCGGGTTCCACAAGCAGTAGGCAGAAAGGCAGGAGTGCAGGAATGAATCCACAGGCGTCGGTGCTCACAAACAGTGTCCCCAATCATTCCTCCGACCCCATTCCCAGTGGCATCGCCATTGATTTCTATACTAACACTCTCTTCTACTGGACCAGGCTAGTCAATCTCTTCCTCAGTCAAGGATCCCTCCCAATTGTCCTCAAAACAGGACAGGTTACCCCCTTCTAAAAAAACCCTCTGCAGATGCAAATGACCTCAATAACTTCCGCCCCATCACCAATCTCCCTTTTCTTTCAAAGATCACAGAAAAATGGGTTGCAAAACAACTCTCCCAACACATTATGGACAATAATCTCCTCAACATGTTTCAGTCGGGCTTTATTCAAAACTGCAGCACAGAAACAACCCTGCTGCAAGTGATCGATGATGCGGTGCATATTCTCGACTCGGGGGAATCGTGCCTTCTGATTCTTCTTGACCTCTCTGCAGCTTTTGACACTGTTTTTCACAACACCCTCCTTAACATTCTTCAACAGAGAATGGGCGTGGAAGGCACAGTACTCAAATGGTTTGCCTCTTTCCTCTCGAACAGATCCCAAATGATCAAGATTGCAAACAGTCTCTCGTCTCCACTGGTGGTTGGTCAAGGCGTCCCTCAAGGTTCTATCCTTGCTCCCACTCTGTTCAATCTCTATCTGGAACCATTAGGGAACCTTTTAAGCAAATCTGGAATCCTCTCTCATCTCTATGCGGATGACACCCAAATCTACCTCAAGGTGTCTTCCTCGCATGATCTCTCACTACTCAGCTCTACTCTCAATACTATTCACAACTGGATGTTAGTTCACCAACTCATTCTCAATCCCTCCAAAACAGAATTCCTCCTCTTATATAGCTCTCTCTCTCCGCCTCCTGTTCAATCCTGGATGGATCAATCGAATCTACTCAACAGTAAACCCATCATTGTGGACTGCGCTAAATCCTTTGGTGTCATACTTGACAAAAGACTCAACCTAATCTCACACATCAACTCCATGGCCAAGTGCGCACGTTATCAACTGCGCCTTTTATGGGGGATTCGTCGGTTCTTCCCGGAGAAGGATCTAAAAACCTTGGTCCAATCGCTAGTTCTCTCTAGACTAGAATATTGTAATTCTCTTCTGACTGGCCTTCCCAAATCTCACCCCTCCCCCCTCAAATCCGTCCTCCATTCAGCAGCTCGCTTCATTACAGGGTCCAAACGTAGTGACCACATCACTCCTATCCTGTCTTCTCTCCGATGGCTTCCCATCGAGGCTAGAGCTATCTACAAAACAGCGTGCATCACTAACAAAGCTTTGCACTCTTCCTCCCCTCGCTTTCTGGCGAATAAACTCAAACTGTCTGGAGGCTCAAGACCTTCTCGGAATGCGGAAAAGTTCCTTCTTGAACCCCCCTTCTTCAAATGGGAAAAATTGTTGTTGTTCTCAGGTAATGCGGTGAGAATCTGGAACTCGCTTCCTCCTTCGCTCCGTGCCATCACCTCCATCCAGATCTTCAAAGCGGACCTCAAATCTCTTTTATTCCAAAGACACTTTCAGAACTAATTCCCTCCTTCTCAGACCCCACCAGGAAGTTCTTTAGTCATTGTAAATTTGTCACAAATATTTTTATTTGTACATCCTGTGCTTCTGCGTTTGATATTGTGTTCCTTTCGCCTGCGTTGTTTTGATTCTGTGGCCTGCTATTGTTCGCCAGGAAGTTCTTTAGTCATTGTATAATTTGTCATATTTATTCTTATTTTTGCTTGTACAATCTGTTCATGCTGTGCTTGAGATTGTGTGCCTTTTGCCTGTGTCGCTCCGATTCTATGGCCTGCTATTTTTGTTTGTTTTATTCCTGCAACAGTTCTCTCATGTAACGTAACTGGTTCTATTGTACAGTGCTCTGACACCTTAGGGTAAAGTCCACGCTTTATAAAAATGCATTAAATAAAAATAAAATAAAAGTACATCTGCTTAGAGAAAACCCAAGGCAGAGAGCCTTGAATTTGTCAAAAATATAGGAACATTATGCACATGACTTACCTCTTGAGGAACACAAATGAATGCATATCAGCTAGAATTAAGTCTATTTCTCTTATATTTTTTTTAAAAGGAAAGACACAGAACAAAATCATGCAGGTAAGACACTTATTAATGTAATTTTAAAAAGCAAATTTTCCCTGTCACTATAAAATGCAGGCTAACTTTGGTCTAGTCAAGCTAACTGAAGCCTGGCTATGCTAAGTGAAGCACATTTAAGTTAAGCATTATTTTTTATAAATTAAAAACGCTTTTACTCTTCCCCACCACATTACACTACACAACACTACATCTGTTTATCAATAATTTTCAGCTTTTTCGATTTTATCTTCTCCAAGATTGTCATTTACTCATCACTCTGGGTTTGAGATAATCACGTTTGATATCTTCTGTCCTTTTTTTTCTGGTTGTCCTCTTCTTCTCGCAATCAAATACCAAACCTTTAAAAATAGTAACATTAGAATTGAACCTATTGTATACAAATCTAATTTGAATGGTGTATTTTCATTAGCGAGCCACAATCTCCATCACCAAACCATTCACCAATCTTTCAAATTTCATGTCCAAACAGTTCCAGTGTAACTGGATTACGAGCCAGCTGTTTTCAACACACCAGTCTCTCCAAATATTTTAGCTTCTCTCTTAATATCATTTACATGGGTAATATTTGTTATCAGGTTCAAACGTACAACACTACTGGACCTTAATAACACAACACACTTCACATTCCTTTGCCAACAAACTGTCCAAAGTTTATCTATATTGTATTACCATCGCATAAATAGCAACTATAAAAAATCTGCCTTTTCATTATGGTCAGAAAGTCTAAATCCCAAGCACACGTATGTTTATAGCTATGGTTTCCCTTTTCTTTCAATAATAAACATATAACATATGCAGAGTAGATCTAAATCAACAATTTCAGTCTTCAACTCAAATTATTTTCTTGTTTTATTCGAAATTCTTCCAAACAGCAAACAACAGCCAACGCGTTTCGTCACTTTAGATATTTGTGTCGCGAAATTCTCAAGGCTGTACAAGATAAACATACAAAATCATATTGTATTTCCACATAACAGTTAATATCTCATAATCAAAAACACATATGAGCAAATTGCAACACTCACTGTTTTGTTTACAAAGTATTTGCCACAACATCAGCAAATATGCATATTATATATATGTATATAGACAACACGTGATGGAGAGAGCGGAAACAAAATGTTCCCAATGGTCCATGATATCTCAAACCTTATAACTCGGAGATGCGCTGTTCAGCAGACTATTTATAAAAATCACAAAACCGTGTTGGAACGCATGCACTAGTGCTCAAAGTGTTCAATCTAGTGGTATATTCAATTCATGCAAGAAAAGGATGAATGGGGGGTAAAGACGAAAGGTTTCTTTCTATAAAGGAAAGTCACTAGTTAGAAATAAGAAAAATGATCTCATAACGATACCTATAGCTCCCAATATAAGTGCTCTGCAAAGAGTAAAGAAATGGTTTGTCATTGTAGACAATTTTCTTTAAAAATTATTTGATAATTAAAGATATAGAGATCCAAATTATAACCTACTTTTTGTGTGGTGATACTTCCGACCCACACGTGGGTTCTGGTGATGGCACAAGTGCTATATATGCGCAAATTCTCCTCTTATTGTTTCATGAGCCCTTAATATTCTTTTCTAAAATTAAAGGTTTTATATTAAAACCATATCCTTATTATCATCCATATAGTAGATACATAACTCTTGGGGCAGACAACACAATTTCCCTCGTGACTATTAAGTCTCTTTATATATGGGGTGAATCATGTCATGCCACAATATCAATTTCCCTAATCGGTATCGCTGTCCAATATCTGTGAGACTCAATGGAAATAACTATTGAGTTATATCCCAATATTTTCAGCATCGTTACCGCATCGCAAAGTCTTCTAAGAAACCTCGTCCAAATTGCTCTTTGCAATACTCAATAATATATTAAATCCCCCGCTAGTATCATGCGTCTTTTTTCATGTTACGCCTATTAATTAAAATCATTCAAATCTCCGTCGTCTCTTACCTATTTGCAGTTCCCAGTGACGCCGCCTAGTGGTATCCTGTCGCCATCATACTACTCGTGTGTTTGATTCAGGTGCGGCCCACCCTGCATTTAAAAGTCATTAATCTATTGGCATCCCTGATTGGTCAAAAGTTCCCGAAACAGGAGGGAAATCCAAAGAGGACCAAACATTAGATAAACCTCAGCGGCCATATTTGCAGTATATTGTCGGCCGTAATGTTCTTATTTCAACATCACGAGTGATTCTGTAAATAAATATCTAGTATAATTGAAACTATTTAGAGATATCCCGTCACCATACTGGATGTTCGTGTGTTTAGTCCATGTATGGCCCACTTTCCATTTAGAAATCATTACTTCACTTGCGTCCCTGATTGACCAATAGTCCCGATTTGGGAGAGAAAATAAAAAAGGGGCTAAATACCATATGAACCTCCGCGGCCATGTTTGTGATGTATTATAGACAGTTCTATATCGGAATCATATCGCAAGTGGCAATAATAAATGAAATTAGAGTAGTGCCAATTCTTATCCAATTAGCCGTACTATTAACTTATTTTCGAACATATTGCCAAACACTAAACAAATCTCTACATTATACCAGGAAAATCCCGTCTAATGTAGTAATATCGAGAGGTTCACCCAGAGTTACTATATTACCACCTTCTAACAGTCGATTGTATTTTTTTGGGCGAGCAAGTTGACCGGCAGCATAGAAAATAGAGAATAGAAAATTAGAACAGCAAGTATGAGTAATTTTATTCGTTTACAAGAATCTGATATTCTCACATTAATATTTAAAGAATCAAGTAAGATATATTGTTCATGCGCATATGTGTCATATTATCTTTAAGTGATTTGTAAAGATTCCATGGTTAAGGGAAATATGTAGAACCAAGAGCCCTCCATCAGTGATTAATTGAAAACAATATTTAAAAACATCGAGAGAAAAGTCATTATATGCAAAATTACTGTCCAGTGTCATTCAGTACTCCAAACATCTCAGGTCATTCATCGTAATGCGTAACTGCATAACGTATTATGTACAAAGCAATCTTAAATACATATAAAGCAGATCATCTATTATCACCTAGAAAGTAATGTAGTTCCTGGTCGATATTGAGACCACACTGTATGCTACGCATCTTAAGTATCCATAATGCTTCTCTCCTACGTAGCATGAGTTCTCTATTACCCCCTCTTGGGTGTTTCGGTATATGATCAATTCCATAGTATTCAAAATTCCTATTTGTAGTCCGTAAAGGGCAAATTGACATGTGTGCAGCTAAGGGATATCTCATGTCCCCTAGTTTGACTGCCCTAACATGCTCACATATCCTTTCCCGTAAGGCTCTGATTGTACTGCCAATGTATATTTTCTTACATTTACACTCAATAGCATATACCACAAATTTAGAGAGGCAAATAATGTTGCTCCTTATTTCATTTTTTTTACCATTTGGACTATTGAAATGTGTGACCTTTGGGTTAGCCCATTTGCACGCTGTACATTGGTTACAACTGTAAAAACCCTTGCCATGTTCAGTAAGCCAGTTAGTGTTAGGAGGTGTAGTAGGATAAGTGGGACTTAGGATATTCCTGAGTGTACGTCCCCTCCTATAGGTTACTGCTGGCCTATTGGTTACATATCTATCCAAGCATCTATCTGCTCGGAGTAGGTGCCAGTGTTTGTTCATACTCCTACTCCATACTCCTACTCAATATTTTGGACCAGTCATTGTATCCCGTAAGGTGAGTCGGGAGGGAGTTCCACGTCTTGGCTGCGAGGTAGGAGAAGGATCTGCCTCCTGTGGTGGCTCTTCGGATGCGGGGGACGGTGGCGAGGGCGTGGTTCGTTGATCGAAGCTGGCGCGTGGGAGTGTAGAAGTTGAGGCGGCTGTTGAGGTATCTTGGGCCTTGCTTGTGTAGGGCTTTGTGTGCATGGGTGAGGAGTCGGAAGGTGATTCTCTTGTTTACCGGGAGCCAGTGCAGGTCTCTTAGGTGTCTGGAGATGTGGCTGAGTCGGGGGATGTCCAGGATGAGTCTTGCTGAGGCGTTCTGGATTCGCTGGAGTCTCTTCTGGAGTCTGGCAGTGGTTCCGGCGTAGAGAGAGTTGCCGTAGTCCAGTTGGCTGGTGACGAGGGCCTGGGTGACTGTCTTCTTGGTTTCGGTGGGGATCCACCGGAAGATCTTACGTAGCATGCGCAGGATGTTGAAGCACGATGAGGAGACGGCGTTGACTTGTCTGGTCATGGAGAGGGAGGAGTCCAGGATGAAGCCCAGGTTGCGTGCGTGGTCTGTTGGTTTGGGTGCGCTGCCCAGGGCGGGGGGCCACCAGGAGTCGTCCCAGGCGGAGGGCGAAGATCCCAGGATGAGGACTTGCGTCTTGTCTGAGTTCAGTTTCAGGCGGATGTTCTTCATCCACCCTGCTACGTCTTTCATCCCCTCCTGTAGGCTGGCTCTGGCGGTGGCGGGGTCGTTGGTGAGGGAGAGGATCAGCTGGGTGTCATCGGCGTAAGAGATGATGTTGAGGTTGTGTTGGCGGGCAATGGCCGCAAGGGGGCTCATGTAGACATTGAAGAGGGTGGGGCTGAGCGAGGAGCCTTGAGGAACGCCGCAGATGACTTCGGTGGCTTCTGATCTGAAGGGGGGGAGGCGGACTCTCTGGGTCCTTCCGGCGAGGAAGGAGGTGATCCACTCTAGAGCCTTCTCTTGGATTCCGGCGTTGCTGAGGCGCTGCTCTAGGGTGCGGTGGCAGACAGTGTCGAAAGCCACGGAGAGGTCCAGGAAGATGAGGGCCGCTGTTTCCCCGTTGTCGAGCAGGGCTCGGATGTCATCGGTGGCGGCGATAAGGGCGGTCTCGGTGCTGTGGTTGGCCCGGAAGCCGGACTGCGAGTGGTCGAGGGCTCCATTCGTCTCGAGGAAGGCGGCCAGCTGCTTGTTGACGGTCTTCTCGATGACTTTGGCTGGAAACGGTAGGAGCGAGATGGGGCGGTAGTTTTTGAGTTCGGTGGGGTCCGCTGATGGTTTCTTCAGTAGAGCGCTGAGTTCGGCATGCTTCCAGCTCTCCGGGAAAGTCGTTGTGTCAAAGGAGGTGTTGATGATGTCCCGCAGGTGGGGTACGATGACGGAGTCGGCCTTGTTGAAGACGTGGTGAGGGCAGGGGTCGGTTGGGGATCAGGAGTGGATGGAGTTCATCGTGCGTAGGGTTTCCTCGGTGTTGATCGGGGTCCAGGCGCGGAGGGTGGCGGTGGGGGGTGTAGGTGCTGTCGTGGGGTGTGTCGGTTCTGTGCTGAAGCTGTTGTGTATGTCCGCGATCTTGTTGTGGAAGTAGGAGGCGAGGGAGTTGCAGAGGTCTTGTGATGGGGTGATGTCGTTGGTTCCGGCGCTGGGGTTGGAGAGCTCTTTGACGATGTTGAAGAGTTCCTTGCTGTTGTGGGCGTTGTTGTCCAGTCGTTCCTTGAATGCGGTTGTCTTGGTGGTGCGGATCAGTTGGTGGTGTTTTCGAGTGGCGAGCTTGAGCGTGGTCATGTTATCTGGTGTTGGGTCTCTGCGCCAGGCTCTCTCAAGGGCTCGGCAGTTCCTCTTGGAGCTCTTGAGTTCGTCGGTGAACCATGGGGCTTTCTTGCTACCGGGTCTGCTGGGTGGGGTCCTCAGTGGGGTGAGGTCGTCTGTGCAGTTGCTGATCCACTTCGAGAGGTTGTTGGCGGCCTGGGTGGGGTTCGCTGAGCTTGCGGGTGGGTCCTGGCTCAGGGAGGCGGTGAGCTGGTCGGTTGTGATCTTGTTCCATCTTCTGCGTGCGACCTGTTGCTGGTGGTGGTGTGTCGTGTTCTTTTTGTAGCTGAAGTGGACGCAGCTGTGGTCCGTCCAGTGGAGTCCGGTGGCGTGGCTGAAGACGATGTCCTTGCTGGGGGAGAAGACAGGGTCGAGTGTGTGTCCGGCGTAGTGGGTGGGGGTGGTCACCAGCAGCTTGAGACCGAGGGTGGCGAGGTTGTCCAGCAGGGTGGTGGTGTTGCAGTCGTTGTTGTTCTCCAGGTGGAAGTTGAGGTCCCCGAGGAGGATGTAGTCAGCGGTGGCGGCGATAAGGGCGGCGATAAGGGAGAGCGTGCGGGCTGGTGAAGTCAGCGATATCTTCGCTGAATTGTGTGCGTGGTCCTGGGGGTCTGTAGATGAGGGTGCCTCTGAGGGTGGTCTTGGGGTCGGTGTGGATCTGGAAGTGAAGATGTTCAGCGGCTGTGAGCGTGTCGTCGGCGTTGCTCGTGACGCGGATGGTGTTCCTATGTATGATGGCGATGCCTCCTCCAGTCTGGTTGCCGCGGTCCCTCCGGATGATCTTGTAACCGTCTGGGATGGCGATGTCGGGCGCTGAGGAGGCGTTCATCCAGGTTTCCGTGAGGAAGGCGACGTCTGGTGATGTTGTGTCGAGGAGGTTCCAGAGTTCGACGGCATGCCTGTGGACGGAGCGGGTGTTGAGCAGGATGCACTTGAGGTGGTTGCTGCTGGAGTTTGGTTTGTTGGTGGCAGGTGAACTTGCAGGAGTGGCAGCTGAAGGGTCCGTGGGTGCGCCTCGGAGTGGCTCAGTAGCATCCAGGGATCCCACCGGTGTTGAGTGCGATGAGGTCGGTGGCGCCGTAGGACAGTCGGGTCGTTTTCCGTCGGTGGGGACCAGGGGTCCTGGCACTGGGCGTGGTCGAGGCGTGGACGGGCGCAGACGGGCTTACCTTTGGCGCGCCTTCGGCGCACAATCGGCGCGTCCGCTGCGTGTCACCGCTGCGCGTACGCACGGTCGCCATTTATGGCGAAGTGTGAGGGAGGGAGGAGCAGCTGGGAGGTGGGAGCGGGGAGGGCACACAAAGAAAGGGGGCGTGGCCGCACGCAGGCGGCGGGAAGCGGGGAGCGGGGCGGGAGGCGCAGGGACAGAGAGGGAAACGGCACGGAGCAAAGCCAAGGAAAACGGGCAGATTACACAAGCAGGCAAACAGGCAAACACACAAACAGGCAAATTACTCTACCATGCGGGGAACAGTACAGTGGGAAGTACAATATGAAATATAACACACAAGTCAATCACAATCACAAAACAGCGGCGGGGGTGGGGTCGTCGGGGCGGGCTCAGCGAGGCTGAGGGCAGCAGCGGGGGAGGACCGCACACGCAGCAGCTGGTGCCCGTGCGGGGGTGTCCTGAGGGCAGGTCACACTCACCTGCGCTGCACGGTCGCCATTTATGGCCAAGTGTGAGGGAGGGAGGAGCAGCTTTGAGGTGGGAGCGGGGAGGGCACACAAAGAAAGGGGGCATGGCCGCACGCAGGCGGCGGGAAGCGGGGAGCGGGGCGGGAGTCGCAGGGACAGAGAGGGAAACGGCACGGAGCAAAGCCAAGGGAAACGGGCAGATTACACAAACAGGCAAACAGGTAAACACACAAACAGGCAAATTACTCTACCATGCGGGGAACAGTACAGTGGGAAGTACAATATGAAATATAACACACAAGTCAATCACAATCACAAAACAGCGGCGGGGGTGGGGTCGTCGGGGCGGGCTCAGCGAGGCTGAGGGCAGCAGCGGGGGAGGACCGCACACGCAGCAGCTGGTGCCCGTGCGGGGGTGTCCTGAGGGCAGGTCACACTCACCTGCACCGCACGGTCGCCATTTATGGCCAAGTGTGAGGGAGGGAGGAGCAGCTTTGAGGTGGGAGCGGGGAGGGCACACAAAGAAAGGGGGCGTGGCCGCACGCAGGCGGTGGGAAGCGGGGAGCGGGGCGGGAGGCGCAGGGACAGAGAGGGAAACGGCACGGAGCAAAGCCAAGGGAAACGGGCAGATTACACAAACAGGCAAACAGGTAAACACACAAACAGGCAACTTACTCTACCATGCGGGGAACAGTACAGTGGGAAGTACAATATGAAATATAACACACAAGTCAATCACGATCACAAAACAGCGGCGGGGGGCGGGGTCGTCGGGGCGGGCTCAGCGAGGCTGAGGGCAGCAGCGGGGGAGGACCGCACACGCAGCAGCTGGTGGCCGTGCGGCGCGGGGGTTATGTGGAAATACAATATGGTTTTGTATGTTTATCTTGTACAGCCTTGAGAAAGTCGCGGAACAACTATCTAAAGTGACGAAACGCGTTGGCTGTTGTTTGCTGTTTGGAAGAATTTCGAATAAAACAAGAAAAGAATTTGAGTTGAAGACTGAAATTGATGATTTACATCTTCTCTGCATATGTTATATGTGTATTATTGAAAGAAAAGGGAAACCATAGCTATAAACATACGTGTGCTTGGGATTTAGACTTTCTGTTGTGAGAGATTTATCTCTCAGCTTATGGAGTTTTGAGGCCCTCCATTCCTTTGAGCACCGTTTCAAATATTTTGAGTTATCTGATTACTTAGTGCGACTCTAAACCCTAGGCGCCTTGTACCTATGAATAAAAACCTCGTAGCTGATTGATATTTTCATTATGGTCACCCTGGATTTTTCACTTTTTGCTAGGATTTTGATTTTTGGTTGTTGTAGAACTCCGTGCACTTTACCCTTGCTAAACCATAGTAAAATGCTTGTGCTCCCCCTTTAAACGGGGTTGAATTGTCACATTCCTAAATTACATATTTAATGTATCTTTAATTAACTAGTATAAGGTACAGCATGTAACTAGGGTCTGTAAGTTCAACGTCACTAGTGGATTGCAGCACCCATTGTTCAACCCATTACAGTGACAGTGTGAACATGCCTGCAAGTCTTCCATTTGTAGCCTGGATGTTGCAGTTTTAAACTACAAATTAGACCTGTCCAAAATCCCTTTTGATAGGTCAAAACATTCATTTGAAATATTTATAAGTCACACCTATGTAGGTCTTATTGCCCATATGGTAGGGTGAATGGTATTTACAAGTACGACATGTAGGAATTCAGTATTCAACATGTCCTCACGGTGAAAATGCCTCCAAACATAGTTTCACTTTAGCAAGGCTGGCTGTTCCATAGAAAAACTCTAAGCTACATGGTTACTTTTATTAATGCTAATTTTGTTTAGAAAACATCTGGAAAAATAATCAAACAACTCTTTTTAATAGGCATTACAATCCAATTTAAATCTAATGTCAGATTTTTGATGACTATTAAAGAAAGGGTACTTTTTAAAGTTACTTTTTCCAGTGGCATAACAAAGATTGATGGGGCCCCCTGCAAGGTACACAGAGGGGCCTACGGAACTCTCAGGCCTGAGTACAGTGCTGAGGGGGCACCCTGCAGCTCAGGCCACCAGCACCGTGGGGGGCGGGGGCCTGTGTTACTCCCCTGACCTTTTCCCTGTTTAAGGCCTGTGGATGCCTATTACCAAGTACTCTCCTAATTCTGCTAGCCACCATTTAGCATTTAAAAAGGTGTGAGTGGGTGTTAAATGCCTCCCAGGAGCAAGCAATAGGCTGACTTGAATGGGCAGATTCCCCTTTTAAACTGAGAAAATATACAGGGTGAGGCTGTGAGATTTCTTTTTACATTAAATCCTGCTTCAATGTTATATCCTGCTTAAAACTTCTGCAGGGGTTTTACATTTAACATTGAAGGTGTGCTTAAAAGGGCAAAAACAGGATGCCAAATCAATTCTTGTATATCCACTGTCGGAACCTGCTGTCTGTGACCTGAGGAGTGCTCTGGAGGACTGAACGTGCTCCCTCTTGAAACCAGTACAAAGAAGTTGACTCCAAAGTTCATATGACTGACCTCCTATTAAAGCTATAGGAACACAATAAACTACAAGAGGCTTTTCCCTGCACCTGACTGTGGCAACACGTCTCTGGTGTTGGTCTCTGCCTGACACCCTGTATGTCTTTAAGTGCCTCCCCTGGGGTCCTGGGTCTTAAGAAGTGTACTCCTGTGGGTGATTGGGAGTTGAAGGTCTAAAGTCAGAAGCTACACCGGAAAGGGGAGGAGTAGGGATCCCTGACCTACAGTTCTACTTTTATGCCTCGCAGCTTTGATATCTAGTTGAATGGCATCGCTTAGATTCTGAGAAGCTCTGGTTATTTCAAGATCAGGCAGTGGCAGCTATGCCCCTGCAGGGTATTCCCTTCCTTCGTAAGACACATAGGCAACCCAATCTTTATGCATCATACATCACGAGCACAACTATGGAGGCCTGGGACCGCACTAACACCACCCATGCTCTGACATAATTTCCCTCTCTCCTTAAGCCCTTATCCAATAATCCAGAATTCCAACCTGGCATGGATCCTAAGACCTTTGCAACCTAGCGTCCCACTCCATGTCAATCCCTAGGCCATCTTTTCGATCTGGAAGGAATCACTCCATTCCCACAACTCAAGACAGACTACTGCATTCCGGAAATAGAACGCCTGCCCTACTTAAAACATAGGCACTGGGTACTTCAACCGCTCGTTAAACCTGGCGCCCAACGCCTCCTGATCCCCTATGAGAAATGGCTTGTTACCCGTACCTCTGATAAAAAAAGCAATTCCGACCTCTATAAACACTTATTAATGACCTCTACACTCACATATAACACTGGTCAGGTATGATGGGAGTGGTACCTGGGTCGGACGCTTAGTCACAAGAAGTGGGGCGGCATCTATCATAGGGCTCGACACGCAGCATACCACACAGGACTTACTGAGACACTGACTAAGGTAGCTACCTATTGGTATTACACGCCGGAGCGCCTCCACCGCCTTGATCCTCAACAGAGTGCCCTGTGTTGGTGGGGTTGCGGGGAAGTGGGCACGCTTGTGCATCTTTTGTGGGGCTGCGATCGCATTCAACCATACTGGTCCCAAGTACTTGATGAGATAGACACCTACTTTGAAATGTAACTCCAGCGATTTCCTGCATACATCCTCCTGGGCCTACCCAACCCTGTAACATATCCACTAAAGTCCTGGAGGGGCCGACTAATCGCCATTGATCTGGGTGCCACTCAGAATATTCTGGTACACTGGCGCTCCACCCAGCTCCCAACACACTCTGGATGGCTGCAGAGACTCTGGCTGGTACTAGGGATGGAAAAGTTAACCCTCACATTAGCTGGCAAAGGGGCTGAGTTCCCAGAGTTGTGGGGACCCTTCCTGACCTTGCTTGTAACTGAATTCCGGGAACTGACATGCCCCCGATACCTCAGGCTTCTCCGCCTTGCCGACACAAAAAACCCGCAAGATGGCCCCTCGCGTAATCCTAAGCGACCCAGCTGACTATCAGTGTATTCATCAATTTTTTCCCTTTTTTCTGTTTTGTGGACGGTGGCTGGTAACGTTGGGTCTTAATTGTCTGTTCTGTTTTTCCCGCCCCTTCTTATTGTTTTCTCCCGCAGACCAGCTCCGCTCATATTACTTTGGTAATGCTATTATTTGCGACACTTATTGTCTGTACTGCATTGTGCCTAGGGAGCTGGGGGTCTTGTTCTTTTTCCTGTTTGAAAATTAATAAAAGATTTAAACCATAAGGTAAGAAGCTAAAATCTTTAATCAGGACAAACCTAGTTGGTACTTTGGTCCTGTGCTCCATCACGGTCACCATCAAATTGGACCTAGGTTCCAGATCAATGAGACTGTTGACTCTCATTGCCACTTTATGCTTCTTGGCGCTATTTCCACTTAAATCTTTGAAAATAGTATCACAGAACCCACTCATTGGATTTTTGTCATTTTGGAGTCATTTTGTTTACTACCTTTTATTCTAATTTTTCAATTGAGTTTGGGACTTTTACTGTTTTGCATTTAACTTTATTGCAGTTTGGGTTTTGCATGAATACTTGAACATTGCCCTAAGTTACGTCTGCCAGCCCCTTGTATAGCTACCAGGAGGTTGAGCTCAGGTTAATTTAGTGACTTTGAGGGTTCACTCATTCATATCTATCAAGCTTATATTTTCAGTCACATTTGCTCCACTTGCCTCATTTTCTTATTCACTTGTTTCTTCATGTGCACAGCTTGAGTTGCTCTTGAGTTTTCAGAGTTTGTGTTTTTGCGGTTTGATTTTCTTGTTTTTAATTATGTTATTCTTGTTCTTCTTTTTCTTGTTCTTAAACTCTTTGTTCTACCACCTCTGGATCCATGAAGTAAACATGAGTTTGAGTCTGTGAATTTGTGGCTTGTGTCACCACTTCTTCATCTGCAGTTTATATTCTCTTTATGAGAGATGCATGGATCCAATGCAGCAAGCCTTCACACTTTTACAGCAGTGTTTATTACCAAGATGACTTGATTGGCCTATCCACAGAGGTTCAAAGCATGTCTTCCTAATGTGCTTCACTTCAACCCAGTCTTCAGGCTCTAGGTCCTGGCAGTGCCGTTCACTTTTCTAAAAGTCTAGCAGACCTTGTGTGTGAAGGGAGCATAGTACCATGTAAGTCATCACAATACGACAAAACTCACCTATCTTCTTTAAGTGTGACTTGGGGGCACTAGAGAGCCGGGAGCAAGAAGGCCACCTTCTAGTGCTGCTCTGCTGGCTGAGGAATCACTCCGTCACATATCCTACAAGAGCGGCACATCCCTAGGCAACCTGTGTGAAAAGTTGGCCTGGTATATGATGTCCACTATTCTAGTGGACACCTTGCACCAGTCCAAATGACCCTTATTGATGGTAGGTTGTAAAGTCAACCTTATAGAAAGCTATCCTAGTGGTAGCTGTGGAGAGCAGCCTTCAGGCTAAGACTTAGAGGCGAGTGAAGCTAGTTGTTTTACCAATTATAATCTCTTGAATGATCAAATGAAAGCTCACCACACAAGGTATATATCAAATATATATGTATTTATTCTAAACACAACCCCTCTGGACTCTGTATGAGGTCAGAGGTAAAAGTACAATTCAAGGAACTTAATTAGCATACGATAAGTTGCACAGTATACGTTATGCCCTAGGGGCCTCACAAACCATATACTAAAATAGTGGTAAAGGAACCACGTGAGAGTTAGAAAGCAGGCCTAGGACCCAAGGTTAGGATGCAGGAGGCCCACGGGGGACGCGTGCAGTGTCTAAACACAGCCGCGGATTACCAGTGACTTTCGATGGAGAACGAACAAGTTACAATTTTAAAGATTAAGGGCACTTCTAAGTGAACTACGATGGAACCCTTTTAGACTAGGACACTTCAAGAATCAAGACCCACGGGAGCAACGGAGTACTCGTGTTACCTCGCCCAGGGAAGCAGGGTGCAAGGGTGTCTTTTGGTGTCGGGTTTCGTCGTCGATTCCAACGGAGAGCTGCGAAGAAATGCTGCAGGCGACCAGGGGAAAAGTGTCCGGTGGATCCAAGGGTGGATCAGAGATGTGAAGAACCTGAAAGCAGAGGGGACAGAGTCTGGGTCACTAGCCAGTGACCAGGAAGGCAAGGAGAAGAAGATGCCAGCCGATGTCGGGTGCTTTCAGGTGAAAGAGGTGAAGCTTGACTCTTCAGCCACGAGAACCAGGAGGCGTTGACGATGAACAAGAGCTGGATTCGAGCTGTCCCACAAAGGATCTAGTTGACTGCTGTGTCGGAATCCGGATTGGACCCAACAAGCCTTGGCAACAGCAACCCACGCAAGATGACAAGATTGACTTCGGTGCAGACCAGCAAGGTCTGAGCGACTCCTCCTCTGGAGAGGAGTGGGAGCACATCTGGAGCAAGCAGGAAAGCTCACTAAATCAAAGATGGCTCTTTGTGGGGGCTCGCTAGCCAACAAACTAGGAACCGCGATGGGACCTCGAGCGGAAATGCACAAAGCGGGCCCACGAGACACTCGTGGAGTGTAGGCCTCTGAGCTTCAGTGCAAAAGGTGCTTTGAGCAGGGGCTTCAAATACCCCAATGCACAACTTCAGGATACCTTAGGAAATAGGTGCAGTTGCAAAGATGCAGGATGTCCAGGAGTTCCGGTCCGATGTCTCTCGTGTCAGCTACAGGTCTCAGCTTTGCTGGTAGCACAGGTCAACATAAGAGATGTCCGGAAGTCCATGTCCTGTTTCACAGATTCTTCGGGATCCGGCGGGAGCCTCGAAAATGCAGACCGGCAAAGATGCATTTGGTGCCTGTTTGAACAGAGTGGTCACCCCTTGACCACAAGGGAGATTTCTTCCATCTTCCAGTCGAAATGGAATGTTGAAGGTCCAAGATATATGTTGCAGAGTTTTGTCCAGGGTAATCTAAAGTCCTAGGGACTTGGGTTCTATACTTATAGTAAGTTTAGTGGTTGGACTAACTCTAAGGCCCCTCCTATGGGTGGCCCTCTGGAGGGGGTGGTTTCACCCCTTCCCCTTTGTCCAGTTTCATGCCAGAGCTGGGGCTGAGCACCCCAGCAACCGGTTTGAACTGGGAAATGCATGGAGCACCTTGTGTGCCCAAAGCAGTGTCTGAAAAGCATTCACTGAATGCAACCCACCCTGCCCCAATACACTAAAGCCTGTCAGGGGATGTGCCAGCACCTCCCTAGACAGGAAACCTATTGTCCAGGCCTCCCCTGCCGGAGTTTCGTCCAGCACCAGGAGGGCAGACTCTTGTCTGTGGCAGCAGCATCTATTTTGTGATGCTGGGGCTCTGTTTAACTTTAACCAGGTTTACCAGTAACTACATGTCTTCTCCCTCTAGAAGGGTGGAATGCTACCCCAGCTGCCAGAACTGGCGGGGGGTAGTATTCCAAAGTGTTTGACACCTTACATAACATGTTTTGATAAAGCCAAACCAAAGTTAGCATTAACCGCGAGGATGATATTGCCCTTAAGAGTATATGGTATGGCTATATCATAGAACAGCTATAAGGAGATGGTTCTGAAAGCTGCAGAAGGGCTCAGCTCATGCTAGGGCACCCTCTCACAGAAAACCAAGCACTCTGCTTTCAGGATTGTCAAGGCCTGTCATAGGAGTGATTTATAGGTTACCAGGACTCACAAAGGTGACCCAGTAGCCAATCTGGTATGTACCTAAAGTACATGGAATCCATTTTATAGAGAAAGCAGATAGACTGGGGCCCTGAATAGCAGGATCCCAGTCCAACTAAGTCGAAAACCAGCTAAACACCAGGCAAAAAGTGGGGGTAAGCATATAGTCAGATTCCACCTTCCTATAACCTGCACATTTCCTGAGCCCTTAATCAGAGAAGATTACAACGGTGCGGTTGTTTTTGCCTTTCTGCGCGGCTACTTGCCAGAAATAACATAGCCTCACCTCCCAACAAAATGGCGACTCCAGAGTACTCGTGGCGCTGAAGTCGGATGGTGTGCAACTCCCAGCGGTTGCTGCCTGCTGCCTAGCGACTGAGTTTCCTCCCAGAGGGAATGCAGCGGCCTCGGTTGACACACCCGCTCCCACCAGTGATCAGCGGTAAGGCTAGTGCGTTGTGGCTCGCGCTCCCTGCATGACGCGTTCGCAATCTCCACAGGGCACCCTGGGGCGTAGCTGAATCAGCGTGCGGCACATCTACATCACCTGCGGGCGCCACCGTTGGTCTGTGGGTGTTGGACATTGCGGTGTGTCTCGCGCGGCCCGCGGTGAACGCTGTAGCCCCCAGAGTGTTACTTGAATGTATGGGCCGAACGCTAATACAGGGGATTTGAAATGTTGAAGATCCCATTGGGGAAATAGCACTGCCTTTTTTTTCTTTCAACAACGGTAGAACCACCACACATTTGATTTGCCAGCATTATTTAAAGACACATGGTTGTTATTGGTCACAGTTACTGAACTGTCTTGCATCTAGCTGATCTGCTTCACCCCTGATAACATGCCGGCCTTTTTTTTACAAGCTATCCAACACTATCAGATCAGCCTTTCAGGAGCTTCATTCTCTTTCTTCCCGATTGTACTCTCCCTTGGATGTGAATGTGTAAAATGGCGTCCATCTGCTCGACCTAAACTGTCGGTCTGGAAGTCTGACACAACACCGTCTAGAGATTGCGTATGGGTACTGCGGCACTTGTGGGACTCCATTGCTCCGCCAGCACCAAATTGTTTGTGCAAGACCCTGCATTCACCTTGCACCGGTTGCGCTTGTTGAGGAGGACATGTGCGCTTCACTGTGAATGATTTTACTGGCTGGGTGCGGAGGGCGCCACAACGCGTGGTCTGGGCAGTATTAACTCTGTGGGGGGCACGGGCTTCTTGATCAGCACCACTTTATCATACTACCTAGTTGCAGTCGAGGGCCAATAGATACCCTGTTGCCACAGACCACCGCAAAGAACGTTGCTAACACGGAGCCTCACACGGTCGCTGCACCGGGTGACGCACTACAACACTGATACTCTATTGCATTGTTTCTGCAGAGTAACAGCCACCAATACGTTCTGACTCTGTTGTGCACACCTCCCAACCCATATTGAGCAGAATCATGGGAAGAACTGATAAGCAGCAGGCCAGACTCTATTTCGAAGCACGCCGACTCATGAAGTCTCAAGCCCCAGCTGCTTCGGACACTGAGCCAGAAATGGAAACTGGCGCTAACTCCAAGCTGGAGCGCCTGATGCTCAGTATGCAACAAAGCCTGCACATTATTGAATTGAAAATCAACCACATTAACTTGCGTATGGACAACATGGCAGCAAAGCTTGACAAACATGGTGCAAAGATAGCTGAGGCTGAACAACATAGGTCCACAACAGAAGACAAATTGGAGGTCGTTAGTGCATCAGGCCCCAGCATGGAAAAAATACTTGAAGTGATCCAGGCGAAGAACGAGGATCTTGAGGCCCACTCACGCAGGAACAATCTGCGTATTACGGGAATCCCCGAATTGACCAACACCGGAGCCATGGAAACATACATAGAAAGTCTGCTCAAAGAAATGCTGGGAGCTGAACACTTCTCTAATGTGCTAATTGTGGAGAGAGCTCATCAGTTCTTAGCAGCCAGACCTATACCAGGGGCGCCTCCATGTCCCATTATAGCTCGCCTTCTGAACCATAGAGATCGTGACACGGCGCTGTGTCTGGCCCGGGAGAAGGGGGTCACAATTCATTAAGGCATGAAAGTTGAGCTGTTCCCTGATTTCACAATGGCTGTGCAAGAGGCATGGCGGGAATTCCACTCTGTAAAGAAAAAACTACAAACACTTCACATACAATATGCAATGTTATATCCTGCACGACTGAGAATACAACACGCAGGAAATGCTCGCATTGTTTCTACGCCTAAAGAAGTCCTGCAATATGTGCGAAAGATCGAGTGGAAGGAATCTGCACGGGAGGCAGAGGCAGGCATGGACGCTGGCGCGGAGGGCTGAACACATGAGTCCTGTAGTGCTTGGCATGCATGAGATATGACCTTATTCACTAACTGTTGGTATCAATAATGTACGTTATCAGTATGCCATTTGTAGTGTCCGTTAACCAGCTATGGCCATACAACAACTGCATCTCCATGTATGTTCTAAAAGTCGTACTGCATATTTTTCATTATTGGCTCTCACCTGTCCACTTTTGGTACCAGCTATGTAAGTTTGTAGTATGCATGTTCCTGAGAACTGAAGTTTATTGTTAGCCCTGTATGCCAATGGATGTTATGCCGGATAATCTTTACCTCATCCCCCCTGTACCAACTGGGGGCCAACGGCTACTAGCGACCCTCCAAAAGGGAATACCCCACAACAGTTTTATTGTGTTACAGCACCTTCCTGGTGCTCTTATTGGTTTCTAACTGCAACATGCGGTTGCATGGTGGTTATTTTGTTCTGTGGGTTGGTAACTTCGGCATGTTTCAGATGCTGAAGTGGGTGGGGGGAACTGCTGGGGAATTCTGTATCATTAAAGTAGTGTTGGGGACACAACAGCAGCAGACCATTTCACACTTATCGACAGATTTTATACAATGGCACGCTACAGTAATTGTCAACACAAAACATGACCGGGGCTAAAGTACCCACAATTTCATGGGTGACTTAGAACGTTAGGGACCTCAACAACCCCAAGAAGTTGAGACAGGTGCTTTCCTACTTGGACCATCATAACATCCAGATAGCCCTATTGCAGGAAACCCACCTTACTCAACAGTCAACCTCCATCGTGGCCACCAGATGGGCGGGAGTGCGGCTGGCAGCCTCATACTCCTGTTATGCAAGGGGGGTATGATATTAATAGAGAACGGTATCCCCTTCCAACCAGTACATGTGGAAGAAGATAAGTTGGGTCGGTATATACTGGTACAAGGTACACTCTACACTAAATTTATCCTCATCGTAAATATATATGGTCCCAACATTGACAACCTTGCTTTCTATGAAATATTATGGGGGAAAGTATGCCAACTGCCACTGTCTGCCATTATCTGTGGCGGGGAATTTAATGCGGTGCTAGACCCAGCAATAGATAGATGCTCACTACCTGAATACACACAGAAAAAAGCAACAACCGCTATACATCACAGTATGTTAAATCGTGGGCTGGTTGATATTTGGCGACTGCCACACCCGGACGCACCGGAGGGTACATGTCATTCATATGCACGTCAATCCTGGTCCTGTATTGACTATTGGCTAGTCACGACAGATGTCAATACATGGACTGTACAGATTAAACACCTACCTAGGACCCTATCTGATCTGTTACTTTTTAGCATAATGTTACTGACATATACCTCCTCCCAATTTCAATGGCGCCTGCAGTCTTCCTCCCACTTGATCAGTTGTTTTGCGAGGGGATTTGTGAGGCTATATCGGATTATTTCCTGCATAATACTGGATCAGTTCAATCTATAGGGACCCTATGGGAGGCATTTAAAGTGACTATTTGGTGTGCGTGTATAGGGCTACAGTCGGGTGTTTTAAAATCCTTACGTGGCACTATGACTAGGTTGGAGCGGGAGCTGGGTGATCTTGAGCGAGAATATAGCGCTACGACTAACCCTGCCACACTAGCATCTATTAAAATTAAGATTTCAGAATATAATGACGTAGCTGACCAGGAAATATGCCACATGTCATGCAGAAGCAAAGCCAGACTATGGGGAGGGAGGCCGGTCAGGAAGAGCATTGGCTAGTAGAATAGTAAGTGCTTGGGGAAGAATTATATGGTTAAAACCATCAGATACGAGGACACCACACTCTGCAACACTCCTAACATACTTAGAACATTTGCGCAATACTACACAAGGACTTATAAGCGTCGGCAGTCGGCAGATGAGGCAGAATTAGCACAATACTTAGACGACATCGCACTAGTATGGCTCTTGCGCCCTCAGCAAGAATTTTTAATGCATCCCTTAACACTCGATGAAGTTTGTGAGGACAGTGCTGCATTACCCAATGGGTAATTGATGGTTACAGATGGCCTACCAGCTGAGTTTTATAAAGAATATTTCTGCCTTCTGGCCCACTGCCTTCTGGAAATGTATATGGAGGCATACGAGACCCGCAGTCTGCCTCCCACTCTACGGGAAGCACTTATAATAACTCTGTTAAAACCCGATAAGGCTCCGGACCGGTGCGAATCATATAGACCTTTGTCTTTGATAAATACTGATGTAAAGATATTGGCGAAAGTACTGGCGAATAGGTTGAAGCTCCTCTTCCAATCATGGTGCTCCCTGATCAATCGGGGTTTATCCCTACCCGTTCCACGTCCCATAATCTGCCTACACTATTTGCGGTATTAAATGTCCTTGAACTCATCCTCCAGGCAGTAGCAGTCCTCCTCGATGTCGCTAAGGCTGTGATGTATTCCTATACGTTCTGTATCGATTCCCCTATTCCCGGCCCTGTTCTGGTTAATACTAAACTAGCAGCCGACCCACGGTGCAAAAAAACGTTATCTGATTAAGCCACACCACGGCACAGAAACGTGTTATCTGATTAGGTAATAACGCATGCCATCTAATTAGACAAGCACTATTCCTCCAGCCCCTGATAAGGCATACGGAGTTCTCAAAACAAATCAAACCTATGACAACCTGGGAAAATCCCTGCGGCCATTGTTTTGATTTCACCGAGAACCTCAGCAAAAGAATGTGCGAACAAGCCAGTTCGTATGACATCCTTATTGACGTATCCATGTCCATCCTTACATCAATCTCGACACCTTACAGGTATACATATTACCGACATTGCCTTAAGCAAACACACGCGGTGGTGACGAGATCGGAGCAGCGAGACGCGCTGAGGAGCCCAGCAGAGAGCGAAGCCCACACGCGCTGCCCCGCCTTCCTGACGCGCTGAGAACGAGAAGCTGTTTTTCTCCTGCCGAGAAATCCAGCTCCGGCGCTTCCAAGCAGCCCTCGCAGGCAGCTGGAATATCAAGACCAGAGACGAGAGATACCAGCCCTCAACCATTCTAGATCTCAGGTACAGAACTGAACAACTCCTTGCAGAGAATTCTTGAGTCAGTCACTTGGCAAAACAAACTTAACTTAAACTGCTACTTATCTACTCCCGCCCACGTATTAGGCTTAGGTCAGGTACACTGGGGTAGGCGTAGTTAGAAGCACCAGTTGAGTACGGTTAGTCAAATGTATATATGTATGTATCTATTTTATCAATTTTAACTATCATATGGCTTAGAAACCATATCAATGCTTCTGCAGTATTATTTTATACTTCTGCTTTTATTGTATGCACTTTACTTAACCATAAGTATCGCAATAATATCGATTCATTTCTCTTGTACGAGAAAAGAGACTGATCAATAAATAACATCTTTTATTGAACACGCCCGTCTCTTCCTTTTCTCTACAAACTGGTGAAACTAAGAATGCACGTACTGACTGAGTAAAATAAGTTGTCTTTTGTTTTCACACGACTCTAGAGATACACTCTTGATTGTTATGTTGTTATGTTATGTTATTTGTGGTTTTGTATAGCGCAACGGTTACTCAAAAAGAGTGTCCCGGCGCTTTAGGTAAGGGGAAGTAATGCAGAGTAACATAACACAGTATAAAAGAAATGAACAGCACAGCGACAATAAAAAAAGGAACAACCTGGAGGCCTACTGGGAGAACAACCAGGTTTTGAGCCCTTTCCTAAACTCAAGAAGAGTGGTAGCCCCCCGAAGTGGGAGCGGCAACGAATTCCACATCTGTGGGGCCAACAAACTGAAGGAACGGCCACCCAGGCGGGCCCTCTTAACACGAGGGACCGCCGCCAAAAGTAGAGATTCAGACCTCAACGACCGAGCCGGATGGTAAAAGGCCAGTCTCTTTTGGAGATACTTCGCCCCCACCGCATGGAGCGCCTTATAGGCCAAGGTCATAGCCTTAAAGGCAATCCGTTTGCGGATGGGTAGCCAGTGTAGCGCCCGCAGTAGCCCAGAGACGCTGCTGCGTCTATTTAGACCAAAAATGGCCCTAGCCGCCGCATTCTGCGCGACTTGGAGCCGCTGTAGCAGGTACTCTGGTAGGCCCAGGTAAAGAATGTTGGCATAATCCAACCTGGAGCCTATCAGAGCCTGCACAGTCAGCCTCCTATGCTCCTCTGACAGAAGAGGCAGAAACCTCCGCAGCATTTTTAATAGGCCAAAGCAGGTGCCGGTCACCCCAAGAATATGGGCTTTCATCGACAACCCCTTGTCCATCTTAACCCCCAAGTTTTTAGCCATAGGGGAGGAGCCGGACGGTGGGAACATGTCGACGGGCCACCAGGCCTGCCAGCTGGGCTCTATATCGCACCCGAAGAAGAGTACCTCCGATTTATCGGAATTGCACTTGAGGCTGTTCAGTTGGAACCATGTGAACACCGCCCCAAGGCAATTCCGGATACTCTCCCCGTCAAAGTCAGCCCCCCTCTCGCAAGAGAAGAGGAGCTGGGTGTCGTCGGCATACGACACGATCCGGGCACCAAATGACTCCGCCACCGCCGCCAGTGGGGTCATAAAGATGTTAAAAAGGGTCGGGCTCAAAATAGAGCCCTGAGGGACCCCGACTCCCAATGGCGGCATCACGGCGGAGCCAGGTGGTGTCCAGACCGTCTGCCGGCGGCCGGCTAAGAAAGACGAAAACCATTTGAGCACCGTCCCCCGAAGACCAATCTCAAAGAGTCTTGCGAGAAGGCCATCATGGGGGACGGTGTCAAAAGCCGCCGACAAGTCCAACAACACCAGCATGACTTTGCCCCCGGTATCCAACACCCCTTTGATGGTTTCAGAAACCTCAAGGAGCGCGGTCTCGGTGCTACGATTAGAGCGAAAGCCTGACTGAGAGTCATGCAGAATCTCGTGGGACTCCAAAAAATTGGAGAGCACCGACTGAACGTGCTTCTCCAAGATTTTTACCAAGGCCGGCAGAAGCGAAATCGGCCTAAAATTAGCTGGAACCTTTGGGTCAAGGCCAGGTTTTTTAAGTAGCGGAATAACCATGGCCTTCTTCCAATCTGACGGAACCACTCCCAAACTCAACGATAAGTTGAGGAGAGGGTTCGCCAGTGGGTTGATTACCTCCGCCAATTTACCCAAAAGTTTAGCTGGGCAAGGGTCCAACGGAGAACCAGATTTTAAATTGCCCATAAGCGCTAGAGAGGCGGGGGCTGACAAAGATGGAAACTCGGCCAGCATAACACCCGGCGCAGCCGAAGAAAACATACCAACCTCGGACACCGGCGGCCTAACAGGTCCTACAGATGAAAAAGAGTCCTGTATAAGTTTTATCTTGCTAGTAAAAAAACAGGCAAGATCCGCCGCCCAGGAGCCTAAGGGCACCTCTTCCGATGTAATGGTCCGAGGGGAAAAGAATTCTCTTACGATGGTAAAAATCTCCTTGCTGGAATTCCCGGCCGCTTCAATTCTCCCCGCAAGATAGGCCTTCTTTGCGAGGCAGATGTCCCGGTGGTAGACCTTAACCACAGCCTTATAGGCAGACCTGTCCAAGCTGTCATAGTGAGCCCGCCAGGCCCTTTCGGCTACCCTGCACTGCTGCCGCATAGCCCACAGTGCAGGAGTAAACCAAGGGGCCGACGCCCGTTTTGATGTCAAGCGGGGGGGCTGCATCGGGACTAGGTCATTAAGCCTCTCCGTAAGCCAATCTTGCAAGGACTCCAAGTCCCTCTCCAGCTCACCTGAGAGAGGACAAGGGTGAATCAAAGCCGCCTGAGCCAGCATCTCAGGGGTCACTCTACTAAATGCTCTAGAAGCTCGTCCCCGTTGCTGTGGGACAGGGGTGGACAACCTGGCAGTGCCACTGATCACAAATTTGGCAAGCCAGTGATCCGACCACAAGACCGGGAAAATTTCCTTCACCACCAACGGGGATGTAGAAAAGACCTGGTCAAGGGTATGCCCCTTAGCATGAGTCGGCCCCTGCAGATGAGGTATGAGGCCCAGTGGAATCATGGCTTCAGAGAGCTTTATGGCAGCAGGGTCAGACGGATCATCCATCCGGATGTTAAAATCCCCCGCCACTAAGCAGTGTTCTGCTCTCAGAGCCAGACCCAACAGCACCGAATCGAGGTCGGCAAAAAAAGTTCCGAGCGGGCCACGGGGTCGATAAACCAACAGCCCCTTCACTGACTGGTGCGGCGCTAGCGTGAGTGAAAAAGCCAGCGGTTCCGATCCGCGGATATCCTCCGTGGGCAAGACGGTGCACAACGTGCCCTTCCTCACCACCAGAGCGACCCCACCGCCCCTGCCCCTCGCTCTGTCCTTCCGGAAGATGTTGTACTCAGGCGGGATAGCCATTGCCACATCAGGGTTGGCGGATTCTCCCCACCAAGTCTCCGTCAACATTAAACAGAGTGGCTTCTCTGTCTCGAGAAGCTCAAAGATGTCTTGCGCATGACTGCACGCTGATCTGGTATTAAGCAGCATGCAGGCATACTCTGCGCCAGCTATGATACTAGCCGGGGTTGAAGACAAAGCCCGGTTAGGACGCCAACCACAACCCGGGCAACGAGACTTACCCCTATGGCGGCCCGGAAAGACAGAACAGCAACAACTCTCCCTATAATTCAAAGAGCGCAGCTCCTCACATGTGTACCGCACCAAAAGTGTGCCAGATTTACACATACTAGAAGAACAGAGCCCCACCCGCCGCCCGAAACGCCTCCGGGACGCTGACGGGCGCAGACGGGCAGGACTCTGGCTTGACTCAGGCGCGAGTCATTGAGGGAGAGCAAAGTTGTCATGTTCTATGGTTGTCAGAAACTAAATCCCTTCTTGTCTATCCAGGGAAGTTAAACTCCTCCTTGTCTATTCGAGAAAGTTTCTAGTGAACTCTGAGCTAGCTGGCAAAACCAAAAACTTTAAGTCTAATATCGTCAGTAGAAGACCTAGTTAACCTCTGCCCTAGGTCTATACTATTGAAGATATTATTCCAATGCGCAGAGCCTATTGGGATAATAGGAACTACACTACAAGGCCTTCGACTCCATCTCCTGGTCATATATGTATGCTATTTTGCATTTTTACATTAGGCATTATTTTGCTTTCATTTTTACAAATTGGATTAAATTACTTTCTACGGACCCGGTGGCACATGTGAGAGTCAATGATTAGCTGTCGGATGGTTTTCAGATACAACGGGGCACACGGCAAGGGTGTCCGCTGTCGCCCTTGTTGTTTGCGTTGGTGCTTGAACCAATAGCATGTATTCTGCAACAGCGTCATGCGCAAGCAGCACTATGATTTTACCAGCAACCCCTGGCAGTCTCCATGTACGCCGACGATATGGTATTATATGTGCGTGATCCTAATACACATTTATCTCAACTCATTAGGGAATATATCCGATTAGAATGGTTCTCAGGACTTGGGATAAGCTGGTCGAAATCAGTCATTGTGCCCCTCACGGATAGCACACCCATGGTGGCCTTGGATTACCCACTGGCTTGGTGCACAGACTTCGTGAAATACCTGGGAGTTTGGCTCCATCGAGACGCACAGGTGGTGGTCCAATCGCGCCTCGAAGAACAAATAACCTGCTGGATAAAACTACCGTTGTCATTAGCGGATAGAATAGCACTAATGAAAAGGGTGGTCCTTCCACGATTTTTATATTTATTCCTGAACATCCCTGTACACTTAACGTGTCACTTCTTTGACACGCTTCGATCTTTATTAGTCTCACTTGCATGGGGCGGGGAAAAAACAAGACTTAAAAGGGAAACGCTGACATTGCCTTATGAGCAAGGGGGCTTCACCGCCCCGACTTCCATTTATATTATGTATGCTTGCAGGCCCATTATGCTTATTACTGGCAGCAGGAACCAGCCCACATTCCCCATGTAGCGGCGGAAGCAGGGGCCGTACATCCGATACCGCTGAAGGCCATGATACTAAACAAGCATACCGTCTTTCAGAAAGGGGAAAGAGATACGGTGCAAATTACCACTAGAGCACGGCATGAGCTCGGGAGGCGCGCATTATGCACCAAACATGCCACTACTACACCACAGTGATCTCTCGGTCACCGGGGAACCAGGTGCACTGAAAACTCTTAAGGAAATGGACATGTCCACCATGGGAAATGTATATTCAGGAGGCACATTTTTGGAGGCGAAAACTAAGCTCACTATGGGTCTAATATTGCAATGCAAACATTTGTGTTCACACAGCTGTGATCTGCTATATGTGCGCTATACCCTCACTTTCCAGCAGAACCCCAAATATTAGAAGTGCTGCAGCTCCTATATACCACGCCGTCACGTGCTAGACTGGTCACGCGTCTATAGCATGCTTCACAGAGAGAGTTGGCTACAGGGACAACGGCAAGGGACAAATGGAACGAAGTCCTATCTTCCTATCTGATCTGCTATCAGAGGAAGACTGGTTTAGCTGCTGCCAAATGACAGGGCAACTCACAGCGAATGGGAACTTAAGACTAGTGCATTTTAAATACCTACATCAAATGTACTACACAACAACCCAATTTTATAAGTAAGGTTTGCAGGACATTGCTGATTGCAAACAATGCGGCTCCCCCGACGCTGACTTCCACCATGTAGCCTGGGCCTGTCCAAGTGTTTTCTCATTCTGGGAATCAGTCACAAGCACCATCCAATTGATGGTAGGTTTACCTATATCCTGTACCCCTCCTCTTATACCTACTGGGAAAGGTTAATGATATTAAAGCCTCTCATAGGAAATTAGTAGCAGTGGCGCTGCTGATTGCTAAATGTAGAGTTTCGATGTGCTGGGGTGGTAGACCGGCACCAACATCTAAACAATGGTTACAAGACCTAGTATATTGCCAAGATCAATACACGTGCTATGCTGTGAAATTGCCTAGCTCCTCCAAGCCCCGCAATATCTGGGGCCCACTTACTGCATATTTGCTGACTGTAGATGATAATTGCCCATGTCATTGCTGAACTGTACAACTTTGTTGCCACAATTGATTACGGGTTTGATTGCTGTCAAGACATTGTCTGTCTGTAAAGTCATCTATATAATGGTCACTGTATCCTGCTTTTAAATTGTAAGAACTGTATGTGTCCAATCAACTGCTACAGCTTAACTGATTGTATATGTTTTTTCTTCAAAATGCAAAAATAATATAATTGTTTTAAAAAGTGTGACTTAAAAACAAGTACTACAACAATCATCTTGTGATTATCAGATAGGCTCCAATAGGTCACCTCTGCAAATAAATGCAAACAACTTATCCTTGTTGGCTGGCTCCATGGTGTTCAAATTTTACTAAATGGCCAACTTTGTTGTAAAACTCATCACAACCTTGCTCACGTTAAATACATAACTGTATCCTATTGTATATATAGATAATACCTCTGTGTGAAATTGTGTTTTTGGTTGACTGGGTTGTTAACCCTAGTCAAATAACAGCCACAATCCAAGTCAAGGTGAACCACAAAAGGTAGGAATCAAAATTGGAAAACTTACCAATTGGGAGATAAAAGTAAAATAAAAAAAGTCTAGAAATGGCCTCAACGTATTTATCTGGGATTTTAGTGTAACACAAAATCACTGTGTGGGACTGTAGAAACATAAGTCCAAATCCTACTGTTGCCACAAATGTTGGAGATGGGGTTACTCTTTGAGGGGGGTGAAACCCTGCTCAAGCAGCTACCACAATCTCTGTCAAGGTGAAATACAAGCAAACCACAAAGTAACCGATGCTTAACCCTCTGGTAGCATGGCACCAAAGCAGTTAGGCTTAACTTAGAAGCAATGTGTAAAGTAATAATGCAGCACTTCAAACAGTAATAAAGTGAAAACACAAAACAAGGAAAATCCCACACTAATTAAGAAAAACAGGGTAAGATTTAATGAATTATTTGACACCAAAATGACACAAATCAAATCAATAGAACCAGAGATATACAATTTCAGGTTTTTTGGTAAAAACAGTGCTTAGAAGCACACAGTGCCACTGCAGTTAATTAGTTGTGCCGGACTGGATCAACAATAACAATGGAGCATGGGAGGAGGAGCTTGGCGGGCATCAGTGATGGCCGCGTGAGCACAGCGCTCTCCGGACCCCCGCCACTCCCGGCATGATATCCTGACCATATCCTGATTCTTTGCGAGGATTTGTGTAGAGGACACTGGGCTGATCTTCCTGGGACTTTTGGAATTTGATTTGGACCCGGGACGCCGAAGATACGACGGCTTGAACTTTCGGGGTCCACCCTTGAGGTGCGCCCGGGACTGGGTGCGGCGTTGTGGCCGTCTTGGAGTTGAACAACAGCGGCAGGGGGATTGGACTTGTGGGTCCCCCTCTTAAGTTTCGGTTTCGATTCTGCCTCTGACTGAGACATCTGGCAGAAGAGTCCGACCTTTGCTGGGTCCGGCGCACGAGACGGCTGTCGGGCCTTTGGCTTGCTTAATCTCCTTCCAGCCTAGTTCACTCCTGGTGGTACCCTCGTCGCTGCCTTTTGGTCCCGACGCCCTACTTTCCTGCGGCCATTTCCATCGGGTCGAGTGAGTCTCCTGGTGACGCGGCCTCCGACATGGCGGGCAGGGGGGACCGAGAGACCCGAAAGACCAAGACGCCCCTGCGTGGGGGCCCGGTCCAGTCTAACGTTATGGACCGTTACACCCATACGAAGGGGTCCCCTGGAGCCGCCCTGCCTGGTCCAAGTGCGGTTGACCACATCGTGGACGCGTCAACGGAGCCGTCCTTGCAGGACATCATGGGCGCCATTTCTGGCATGAAGGAAACAATAGGCCAACAGTATGAAGCTCTGGCCCACAAAATCGACACCGTGGCCATTGAAGTGAACTTGATTCGGGCCGACCTATCTAAAACCAATGAGAAGGTGAAGTCATTGGATCTCAAGTCATCCAGCCTCACGGCAGACGTCTCGGAGATACAGACGGAGATTGGCAATCTCCGTAGGGTGAACGATTTCATGACCCGGCGCTTGGAGGACTTTGAGAAGAGGGCACGTCGCTGTAATGTGCGTGTGGTTGGCGTTCCGGAGAATCCAGACCCGCACTCTGTTGATCTCCTGGTCGAGGACCTGATCCAGAACTACCTCTCTCCGTCTGGGTTGAGTAAATTTTTCGCAGTGGAATGTGCCCATCGTGTTCCGGGAGGCCAGGGTAAGCCGGGCGCCCCGCCGAGGCCTATTGTTGCAAAACTCTTCCACTATAGAGATCGGGACGCTATCCTGCAGGCATCGCGCGTGAAGGGCCCGGTGGCCTTTGAGAATGCCACGGTGAACTTTTACCCGGACTTTTCTCAACAGGTTCAGAAACAGCGTATGGGTTTCCGTGGAGTCAAGAAGCGCCTCCGAGACATGGGATTGCGATATGCTATGCTTTTTCCGACCAGGCTGAGAGTTGAGTACAATGACCAAACCTTTTTCTTTGATCGGCCTGATTCAGTGAATGACTGGTTGGACTCTCTGCCGGACCGACCTCCTGTGACTGAGCCCGCCGACCACCCGGGTGGTGCAGAGAGCTGAACTACTTGTCTATGCCCGGGTCTTCGTGTAGATTAACTTCTTCTGGGATTTTATGCCTAAGTGCCTCTACTGTCTGTGTGTTCTCCTCGTTAGTTGTCTTGATCGGGGTGGCGGGTGGGTCAGGGCCTTTCCTCCTCCGGGGTCTTTTTGTAGAATGGGGGTTCTTGGGCGACAGGCACACTGCATGTTGGGGTGGCTTTTTAGCTTCATGCAGGGGTGCAGGGTGGGGGGTGTTTCCTTGATCGTTGGGGGGTGGGTGGAAGGGATGTTTGATGTTTGTGTTTTGTTTTATCAAGGCGATTCTATCTTGCTAATGATGTTTTTGATGTCATGCTCATTGAGGGGGGGTTTCGGCGTTGCTGTGTGGGATGGGGGGTAGCGGGTTGAGGTTTATTTCGTGGAATGTCAATGGTCTGGGGGATCGTATTAAGCGAGGTGTGGTGTTGCGATGTCTACGACGTTTGTCTCCGGATATTGTTTTTCTACAGGAGACTCATTTGGTGGGCAATACATGTCGTGCAATGAATAGGTGGGGCTATCGCCTCGCCGCACATTCGGGGTTTACCACGGGTTCCAGGGGGGTGGGTATCCTTGTTCGGGCTTCCCTCCCCCTGGCTATTGATGATGTGATCCTTGATGATCGGGGGCGTTACGCCGTCCTCGTGGGACGCTATGAGGGTCGGACCCTTTCCTTGTTTGCCGTCTATGTGCCCCCCGGTCTACAGACCTCTACTTTTTCCGATTTGGGCCGGGTGTTGTTGAACCTCCCTGATAGTACTCTTTTTATAGCGGGGGACTTTAATTCAGTGTTCTCCGGTCTACACGATCGTCACCCCCCTAGGGATACTCCTTCGGCCCAACAGTGGCTGGGTGGGTTTCTGGATACGTTTGGCTTGGTGGATTGTTGGAGGCTTATGCATCCTACTCAGCTTCAATACACTTTTCATTCTGGGGCCCATGGGAGTTTGTCTAGACTGGATTATTTCCTGATGCCTGCGGCGCAGTCGCCGGCGGTTCGCGAGATTAGACACCTCCCCCGGGGCATCTCTGATCATTCACCGATCTGGCTTTGTTTTGAGGTGGGTGTGGAGGCGGCGGGCTGTGTGGCTCCTATTAACCCATGGTACCTCACCTCCCCCGAGACCCGCGGTCTCTTGATTAAGTCTTTGGACAATTATTTCCTAGACAACAAGGGGTCCGTCTCATCGGCGGTATCCCTGTGGGAGGCCTTTAAGACAGTGATTCGCGGGCAGGCCCTTTCTCTTATTGCTGAATCTAAAAAGGCGAGGAATCGGGAGGTGGTGGACCTTGAGAGGGAGATTGCAGAGATAGAGGCTGACCTGGAGTCGAATGTCACACCTGGTAAACTCCACGCCCTGGGTCTGAAACAATTTGCCTATAGGTCTTTGGTTACAGATGCGGCTAAATTGATGTTTCGGGAGCAACAGGGTCGTTTGTATGATGTGGGGGACAAAGCGGGTAAATTGCTGGCATGGCTGGATAAGAAGGAGAGGGCGAATCGTGTGGTGCCTGTGATTCAGACTTTGAATGGTGTGAGAGTGACTGACCCGGTTGGCATAGTTGAATGTTTTGCGGACTATTTTCGTGTGGTTTATTCCCCTGTGTCTGCACGGGATGTTGATGACTCTCGCCTTTTGTTGCGTGATATAGCTCTGCCCAGTGTTTCCGATTTAGACCGAGTTTCTTTGGAGTCCCCTTTCACTACGGACGAGATAGCAACGGCTATTCGCTCACTCCGTTCGGGCAAAGCTTTGGGCCCGAATGGATTGCCTATTGAATTGTACAAGCTAAGTCCTGATAAGCTGGCGCCCTATCTTCGCACTATGTTTTTGGAATCCCGGGAGCGGGGTATTCTCCCATATGATCAGCGTCTGGCTACGATTGTTGTTATTCCCAAAGAAGGTAAACCCCGGGACCTTTGTTCGTCTTATAGGCCCATTTCCCTGTTGAATGTTGAACCCAAGGTTCTGGCTAAGCTTCTGGCTACCCGCCTCTTGACGGTCATTGGTGGCTTGGTTCATCCGGATGAATCCGGATTTATCCCGCAACGCAACACGGCTCTTAACCTACGTCGTCTCCATGGAGCTGTTGCGAGGGCGGGGCTTCTGACAGAGCCGGCCATTTTGGCTTCGTTGGACGCCTCGATGGCCTTTGATACGGTGGAGTGGCCCTATCTTTGGGCAGCTCTTGAGAAATTTGGTTTCGGACCTGAGTTTATTGGTTGGGTGAAGTTGTTATACGCCGAACCCTTGGCACAGGTGGTGGTAAATGGTCGGGTTTCTGTCCCCTTCTGCCTTGGTAGAGGGACCCGTCAGGGATGCCCCTTGTCTCCGTTGCTTTTCGCGCTCACCCTGGAACCGTTAGCTGCGTGGCTTCGATGGGAACCTTCACTCAAAGGGATCCGTTGGTCACTGGATTTTGAAGACCGCGTCTCGCTTTACGCGGATGACATTCTTCTGTATCTTACTTCCCCGCGTAAATCTTTAAATGTATTATTTGACGTTCTTACTTCGTTTGGTGCCAACTCAGGTCTGGTTATTAATTGGGCTAAGTCTTGTGTGTATGTTCTTTCAGGTGTGTTGCCCCCCTTGCCAGACAGATTTCCTATCCAGGTTGTCCAATCTGGCTTCAAGTATTTGGGGATCTTTATTTCACTGGACTCTTCACTCCGGTTCGAGCGTAATCTCCTCCCCCCGCTTCTTAGACTGCGACTGGACGTGGCCCGCTGGCGTAAGCTACCCCTGTCTCCTCTGGGCAGGGCTGCCCTTTTTAAAATGATGTCTTTGCCACGATTCCTATACGCACTTCAAAACTCTTTTGACGACGTTCCCGCTACCTATTTCCGAGAGATCGAGAGTCTTCAAAGACAACTGATTTGGGACGGGCGTCCACGTATTGCCCTGGCGAAACTTACCATCCCTTGGTACGACGGGGGCATGGCGCTCCCCGATATCAAGAGATATTATTGGGCCGCCCAGCTGTCTGCCATTAACCACGCAATGTATTCCCCGGGTCGCGATCCGGCCTTTGAGATGGATAAACTCCAGCTGCCGGGAGGGGATTTTAATAGAGCGCTTTATTCCAGATCGGCCGGGCGCCATCTTACGGGCCCGTCCAGGATCGCAGTCAATGTGTGGCGCGCCGCGAATGTGAGTTTGGGATGGGAGAATCGACTGACAATGGCGACTCCGCTTTATGCTTCCGAACGTTTGGGATGTCTCTGGTCCTCTAAGGGCTTTGACCGCTGGGATATGATTGGGATATGTAAAGTGGGTGATGTCTGTGTGAAGGGTGGAGTGAAGTCTTTCCAGGCCCTTGAGGCCGAGTATGACTTGAGTGACAGAGAGTTTTTTCGGTATCTGCAGGTCCGGCATGCCCTGGCCTCAGTTCTGACTCCTGATGTGCCACTGCCCGAGTCCTCCCCCCTTGAGGACCGCATTCTGGATGGACACCTGCCCGATAGCACTATCTCCCTGATTTACAAGAAACTGATTAATAATCGCGCTGACTTACTGGTCCGACTTAGGGAGGTTTGGGTCGGGGACGGGTTGGACTTAGATGACGAGGATTGGCAGTCGGCACTCTCTTCTCCGAAAGAGGCCGCCATCCCAGCCCGTCTTCGCTTGGTTCAACTTAAGATCCTCCACCGGGTGTATGTAACTGGTCCGCGTCTGGTAGCAATGGGTTTTTCCCCGGATGGTTTATGCAAACGTGGTTGTGGGATGAGTGCTACATTTCTGCATATTCTTTGGGAGTGCCCAGTGGTGGCAGCCTATTGGACTGATGTGCTTGCGGTGATGACTGCTGTGACTGGTATTGCCCTGCGGCCTGAGGCCCGACGATGCCTGTTGAATGTGTGGGAACCCACCGACTGTTCTGTAGCTCAGACCCGATGGGCGACCTTGGGATACATGGTCGCGAAACGGGACATTGCGCAACTCTGGGGCGCTTCCAGACCTCCCGAGGTCTCGGTGTGGGAAGATAACATGGACTGGTCCATGTTTCGAGAGAAGACCGTCTATGTGGCTAGGGGCAGACCCAGGGCGCGGACGAAGATTTGGAGTCAGTGGAACGAATATCGTGGTGACATCTGTACCCCTCCCTTGGTTGACACTCCCGATGTTACCTTATCTCCCTAGGCTGGCGTTCCCGAAATTTTCATACTGTTCTAAAATTTTCCTGTCCTCCCCGCTGTCCCCCCCCCCCCCCGGCCTTGCCGAGTCTCATTGACTGTGCTTTCGTCTTCCTGATTAGTGGCTTTCCCCTCCGCCTTCTGGGCTGACTTTGATTATTGTGCATTCGCCTTGTTTAGAGTTAGTTGTTTCTATGTTTGAAAAAACAAAAATTTTTATGTCCTGTCCTATGGTTTGAGCAATACTTGATATCTGATTTGTGCCTGGCCACGGAAGTGTTCATTTGCTTCTTATGTTGTGCGTTGCTATTAGCGGCCAGCCCGTGTGGTTGTAGGCCCATCTTTGTACTTTTTATTTTAATTGCTCAATAAAAGTTTATTAAAAAAAAACGAAAAAAAAAAAAACAATGGAGCATGGGCAGGGAACAGAGACCTGGTTGGGGCTGCTGAACAACATACCTTAAATTATGTTTGCAGAGCATTGGAAGATCCTGCATTGCGAGAGGAGTTGTAAGGCTGAGATGCAAAATCGTGGTCGAGGATGCCGTCAACGAAGGGTTTGCGCTGCAAAATCCTGTGTCGAAGATGCACCGTGCACTGGCCATACTGAGGAAGCTGTGGGGCTGAGATACGGTGTCCTGCTATTGAATTGGGGCTTGCAAGGCTGAGGTCCGTGTTAAGTATCCTTCATGCTGCTGTGGTTCGAAAGAGATGGCTGGCTGCGATGCAAAGTCCTGCATCAGGGCTGCATTTCAAAGCAGAAGTTCTGCTCTGAGGATCACAGATGGAGTGGCAGAACAAATATAGGCCCACTTCCAAGGGTGCAGGATTGAAGTGGTACCACTTGAGGTTCCGCCCGAGGACCACAGATGGGTTGGCAGAACATATATATGCCCATTTCCAAGGATGCAGGATTGAAGTGGCACCACCTTGGGCTCCACCCGTAGGACCACAGATGGGTTGGCAGAACATATATTGGTCTACTTCAAAGGGTGCAGGATTGGGGTAATACCACTTGGGGGTTAGGTCTCACAGCAGACAGAGTGTAGGTACTAGGTTCAAGGTGGTTGGAGGCTTTTCTGTCCCTGAGGGTCTGATCAGATTGCCTGCCAACTAGCCCTTGGAGTCACTCTAATGGTCCTGGGTTCAAGATGCAGGCTCAGTCTGTTCACTTAAACAGCAGGGCAGCAGCGCAACCTAAGGCCTATATTAGGGGTGCATTATAAGCAGTAAAAGGGGAGTTTAAGGATTGGTCAGTGTGTTATTTTGCCAAGTCGAATTGGCAGTTCAAAACTGCATTCAGGCTGCAATGGCAGTCCGTGGACATGTTTTTGGAGGCTATTTAAAGGGTGGCAAAATGAGTGCAACACTAATTAAATATGCCAATCAGGTGTAAGACAATATTACCATGTTTAAAGGAGAGCACACATGTCCCCCCTTCCCCCCAGTTGAAAGTGCAGAAAAGTACCCAACCTCATGAGAGCTCTTATCACTAAGGTGGAAGAACCTGAATAGATCATCAGCAATGGATCATGTAGGGAGATGAAGAACATCAACAGTTTTGGATTCTCACCCCTCATCTGCATGAACCATCTGAGGAACCTATAGTCTGTTTGACACCCGACGTGAGCCCCAAACAGGTAAGGTCTAAGCTTCTTCAGTGCCCACACCAGGGCACAGACTTTCCTCTCAATAGCACTCCACCTCTGTTTCCTTGTACGTAGCCTCCAGAGATGAAAGCTTCAGGTTGGTCAAGTCCCTCTTCATTTAGCTGTGACAGGACTGCTCTGAAGCATCGGTTTGTACAATTAATTCCTGGTGAAAGTCATAGTCCCTGAGCACAGGGGCTGTGTACATGGCCTGTATGAGGGTGTGAAATGCTTAATGACAAGCTTCTGTCTAGATCACCTTATTAGGTTGCTTCTTGGAATTCAGGCCTGCCTGTTGCAGGGCCTGATGCAGTTCCTGCAGGTGAAACAGGTGGTATTCCCAGCTACTACTGAAGACTGCTATGGCATCCGGATAAGCAGCACTGAAAGCCTCCATCACAGCTAAAATCTGGTTCACCAACCTCTGGAAGGTGGCAGGGCCATTCTTCAATCCAAAGGGCACCAATTTAAATTGAAAGTGGCCTTTGGGTTAGAAAATGCTGACCTCTCTTTTGCCCTCCCAGTTAGGGTGATCTGTAGGTACCCAGAAGTAAGTGGCAGCCCTCAAGTGATCTATGAGCTCAATTTACACTAAAGGGCAGTGGGGAGTATTAATAGAAAACCACAATCATAACAAAAGTCCATAGATACTATCAAATATGCTCTGTTGCATTGACTTGCATTTTTGACATTATTGAAGAACCATCCAAACTTAAAACAAGTAGTCTTACATATCATTATATTTATTCGCACATCATCATAGAAGATGATTATTAAGAAAACATCATATAGAATATATAAAACCATCACAATGATTACCAATCAAATATAATGTTTGGCATAGGAGCTCTATCGATCCCATGTAGACATAAACGTAGCAAGTCCTGTAACTGTCTCAATACCGTAGATGCAGACATGTGTTTCATGGTTGGACTACATTATATTTTACTTAAAATAATTTTGCTGGATGTATATAATTTCAAAAATACAAGTCAATGCAACAGAGCATATTTGATAGTGTCTGCGTTTTTTTGTCCTGATTGAAGTTTTCTATTCATTTTCCCCACTACCCGTAAGTGTCAATTTTAACGTGTTTGTCAGAAGGATAACAAGCATTGTGGGTGAGTGTGCAGGGGAAACAACCATTACAAGGCAGTCATTACAACGCACTACATCCACTACGCAGTCATTCCAACACAATTGACTTTACATCGCATGCCATTACAACGCAGCCATTACAACGCATGCCACTACAACTCATGCCATTACAACGAATGTCACTACAATGCACGCCATTACTACGCCTTAAAAGGTAAGTAATGGGGAATAGTATTTCTTACCCCTACACTATTCAACACTTACCCTACTGTTGCACTCACTGGAGTGGGAATAGTAATTTTTACTCCTACACTATTAAACACCCTACTGTTGCACTCACTGAAGTGGGAATAGTAATTTTTACCCCTACACTATCCAACACTTACCCTACTGTTGCCCTCAATGTATTATGCGTTGTGATGCAATGCGTTATAAATGTAGTTTCTAAAAATGCGTTGTGCTGGCATGCGTTGAAAAATCATGTGTTGTAATGGATGTTGCGATAGGTAAAGGCATGCGTTGGAGCGTGTCCTATTGGTGTGCAGAAGGAGAAAAATTAGGCTAACTGTCCCAGCAACTGGCAACAGTTCCTATGCTGTTCTGGGGTCAGGGTAGGAAAGAGGATGACACCCTCCACTGGCCAATCTTTCCCTTTGGATGACAAGATGTCAAGGAGAGAGTTACTCTCCTCTCACTTCCTATCATCTGTCACCAGCAGCATGATGGCCTCAGACCTCTCATAGTGGTGTTTGAGGCAACTGATGTGGAGTACGCGTAAAGGGTTTCTGAGGGTCTTGACTTCCACCAGATACGTGGCCTCTTCCTTCCTCTCACTCACCTCATAGCACCTAGTCCAATGGTCTTGGAAGGGCCTGGGCTAGACTGGCTTCTTCACCCAAACTTTCTGGCCAGACTGAAACTCAACCAGAGTGCCTGTCTGTTCATTACACTGTTTCATGACTTCCTGTCTTTTCTCTAAGTTCACAGAAGCTTCCTTGCAGAACTTGGGCATCTGAGGATTAGCATATAGCTAACTACATCCTGAGGTAGGGGTCCTTGGGAGTTTGCTCCCACCCCTCCTTTACCAGAATAGGAGGCCCCCTAACTGGGTAACCATACAGTAGCTCATTTTGGCAAAACCCATTTCCCATCTGTGGCATCTCCCTGTAGGCAAAAAGCAGATATGGCAGGCAGATGTCCCACTTGCATCTCATATTTTTTAGTGTCTTATTGAACCTTTCAGCAAGCTCATTTGTTTGTGGATAGTAAGGTTTGGAGAACTTGTAGGTTAACCAACACTGCTTCCACATGGACTTTATGTATGCAGATATGAAGTTGGTGACTCTGTCAGACACCACTTCCTTGGGGAACCTCACTCGGGTGAAAATCCTCATCAGAGCCCTAGCCACTGCAGGTGCAGTCTCAATCCTCAGAGGGATTGGCACTGGGCATGTAGTGGTATGGGTCACCAAGACCATGAAAAACCTGTTACCTAAGGCTGTTTTTGGTTCTGAGGGCCCTAAAATGTAGATGCCCACCCTTTTAGAGGGGGGCCAATTACAGGTAAGGGATTAAGGGAAAACTGCAGCTTTTTCTCTATTTTCCCACTGTCCTGGCAGATGAGACAGGTCATGTAGAAAGTATCTGAGGCTATCCTCTTTTCTCCAATTGACACTGGGGTAATGCTGTCACCACTGGAGCTGCATTATATCTGGTTGGCTCTGATGTCCAGTTTCTTGAGACTGAGCTCATGGGCCATTCTTCTTTCCTCCATGGCCAGTCTCTTCCTTGCCAAGGCTCTCTCTGCCTTTTTCTACTGTGCTTTAAGCTTCATCTTGACCATCTGCAGTCTGATCTCTCTCTCTGCCTTTGTGTCCTCCAGCTTTTCTGGGTACAGGCCCCGGGCAGGTACACTGCTCCCTGCCCCATTCTGGGCATTCTCTGGGGATGAGCTGCTATGCTCTCCTTGCAGCCCAGGACCCAAGTCTGGGTCTCCACCTCCTATTCATTCAATTCAAGTTTCCCCTCTGCTCCTCTGGGCCACCTCTCTCTGGGGTAATCTGCCACCTCTGTACTTTATCAAAGGCTCTTAGGGCTACCTGAAGATCCAACTTGGTAGCCTTCCTGCCTGTGTTCAGCCCCTTCTCTTTGCAGAGCGTCAGCAGCTCAGCCTTGGTGAGGGTATTGAAGTTGATAAGATCCATCTCTATGGTACAAAAAAGAGAGGTAAGGCAATTAAATAAAGAACAAGGAGAAAGAAAGCCAATGGAAAACTAAGAAGAATTTAAAAAGTGGTCACTCTGATGGCACACTATTATATGGGATTTTTATGTTACTCAAATCACTGTTTGGCACTGCGCAAACACACATACTAGATTCCACCACTGAGCACTGATGTGAGAAATTGGGTTGTTAGTTGACTCAGGTGTTAATCTTGTCATACAACAGGCTCAATCCTTGTCAGGGTGATACAAAAAAGTCACTAAATTAACCTGTGCTTAACCCTCTGGTAGCTTGGCACAAAAGAAGTCAGGCTTAACGTAGAGGTACTGTGTAAAGTATTTATGTAGCACACAAACAGTAATAAAGTGAAAACACAGCACAAAAAAATGTCTGCACCAATTCAGAAAAATAGAGAAACATTTAATAAATACAATGATATAAAGAATGACACAAATCTAATCAGTAGAACCAGAGATATGCAATTTCAAAGTTTTTTGGGAAAATAAAGTTCAGGCTACCCACAATGGAGAGCGGATAGAGGGACCATGTTATTCCTACTGAAAAGGTTACCATCTCAAAGTCCTGCATGAGGAGTCTTGTTAGTAGTGGAGGAGGCCGCAGAAACATGGAGAGCAGCGCGGATGGTCATCACTGTAGCACGAAAAGGAGGCCTGGTGTTTTGGATAGTCATCATTGTAGTACGAAGATCTAGTCAGATGCCGCGGACAGTCATTGCTGAAGTTTTCTGGTGGAAGTCACTGCGGGCTGTTGTTGCTGTAGGGCGAAGGGCAGATCTCGCTTTGCCGGTCATCACTGCTGTAGTACAAAGAATCAAGTTGAACGTAGCTTGGTGTTGGCAGTCGTCATAGGCAGCAGAGACTTGGTGTTACCAAACCGGTTTGCAGTCACAAAGAGTTCAAGACTTCAGGATTTTTCCTTTTTTCACAGAGGAGTGCTCTCTGATGCCAGCCAATGGTCCAGGACCTGGGGAGGTACCTCTTAGGGATCATGGATGTACTCTAGCAAAAGCCAGCAGAGCTCAGTCAAGTCCAGTTGTAGGTCTAGGCGTGTCCAGTTGCAACACGCCAACTGGACAGTTGCAAAGAGAACGCTGGTTGTGTCACTGTAGCTCAGGTCAATTGACCCTTAGAGTCACTCTGGGTAGCCTGGGAAGTTGGTAGTAGGTCCAATCTTCCTTCACAAGGAGCAGGGCAGGCATCAAGCAGCAAGGCAGTGCTCTGGAGCACAAGGCTTGCCTCAAGCAGCAGTGCGGCATCCCTTTGGTAGCATCAAGGCAGTCCTCTGAAGAACAAGGTAGGCCTCAATCAACAGTCCAGTCCTCTGTGGAACAAGGCAGTCCTTCTTCTGTAGTCCATAAACCAAAGAGTGTGCTGAAAAGGTGGTTTAGGAGGTCCAATATTTATACTTGGGGGCAGTCTTTGAAGTGGGCTTGATACCCTGACTACCCCACATCTGCTTCTGGCAAGGTCTTCCCTGTCCTTGCAAAGGCTCCACGTAGTCTAGTGTGCTGTCAGGTCCATTTATGTGTTTGCTGGAGGTAGTCCTTTGAAATGTAAGTAGAGCAGGGAACAGCTCCACCCTACCCATCCTGGCAGGATGGCCAATCCTACCAATACCTCGTCCCCCTTTGTCTCACTGTCTGGGAGGAATACACAAAGGCCAAATCACGAGCTATTCACAATCATGTGACCCAAGACACAGGCAGTAGGCACCAAATGGTTAGGACAAGAAAATGTCAACTTTCTAAAAGTACAAACTAAATAAAGTGCACCTAAACCTCAATTTTTCACAGTTTTTTACTACTCTAAAGACAAACAGATTTTTGTTTATCCTGGATTTTTTTTATTTTACCCTATTGTTTTTTTAATTGTTATAGACATTATTTTGTATTCTCACATGAAGAATGGAAACATGGTCAAATCATACCCATCAAACAAAACATTTAAAAAAACATTACAAACATACTAAAAAAATTAGTTGTCCTCTACAAAAGACATCACAAAGTTGTGGTTTACATCTGTGACAAAGGACAATATACAAAAACAGAAAACAAGCAGCATTTGTCTGTAATAAATCACCCGACTTATACAAATGTCCCTTTTGCCCGATTTTCAATCAAGTTTATACAAAATGGGAGTTTTCTAGGGGTATGCCTCTAGAAATGTGCCGACGCGTTTTGAGTTCAGATATCTCTTTCACTGGACTCTCATCAGGGCTTTCACAATTACATCTAAGTGTTGTTCTTTTATTCACCCAGGATCCAGCTGGCTGTACGAAAACGGAGTATTTACGATTTCAAGATCTTTCTTTTTTCTTGATTGTTGCTGTGCATTTGTCAGCTTGGCCTTACACTACCGGTGGGGAAGCGGGGTAGTGAGGGGAGGGGGCGTGAAAAATACGGGGAACTCCTGGTTACGCGAACATTATCGCCAGCCATTTTGCTCTGTAACTAATTCACTGCATGTGCCTCGTTGCTTCTGTTTATCTTATGCTCAATGTTGCACCATTTGTATCACAGCTTCCTCAACTCAGAAATACGTGGCCAGGTAGGCCGTGCAACCTAGGCTTGAGGCAACTGTTTGACAGATCACAGGTGGGGTGGCACGTAGTCAATAGAACCAGCGCTCAAACCGGAATAACCCATATCAATCCCACAGATAGGCAGCTACACCACAATGGTCTGGTGATATTGGCCCCAATAAAGCACACATGGCCAGAGGGGTGCTCCCATTCCCAATTCCAATCCCAAAAGTTAGATGCCACATGAAATCAGGAACAATCAGGAAACAGCACATACAGCACACATGCCGGACATCTGGATACATTACCCACTGCCCTCATTGTGTCTACACAAGGTGGAGATAATGAGGTCCAGTCCCACCTGCATTTGTTATTAGGTGGGAGGAATTTATGACTAGGCCTGTATTCCTCTTTCAAAAAAGGATCTCTGAATTCTTTTATGATGCTCTAAGAAATTTATATAATGGCGCTCAGATCGATTGTACTTTGAGACAGTCCTCAGACCCTGACTCTATAACTGTTCTCCCGGTCGAAGGGTTTAATTAGACCAACTATTCCAGTATTGCCAAACGCCTCTTGTCTTTTGTTTTTTCAAGGTAAATTTACATACAAGCAAGATTTTTGCGAGCCAGCATTGAGAGATTGGTGCTTTGAACCCGACTGCAGCCGAAAGAAAGGGCCCCACCCAGACAGATTCACATCTGCTCAGCAAGGAAGGTGAGTAGACACCACAATTGATTTAAAGTTCTGAATCCACGGGCCGTAGGTCCGTCCTGAAGCCGGCTTCATTGGGAGGTGTTTCTTCAGAGGTCACCTTTTTTCGATAGTCAGCACACTAGAAAGGGTGAAGGTTGCTCGCTTGGACTGCTGGGCGTGACACATATGGTATGCATAGCCCCTGAGTATGATATAAGCCCAGCACTTTGATCTTATTTTTTAGTCTAAAAGGGTTTTCTCAGTACTGCAGGTTTTTCAACACTTTTGGTATCTGAAAGAAGTGAGTGGAGTTGTTTGCTTGGACCACTGAACAAGAGACAGATGGTACGCATGGCCCCTGGGTTTGCTAAAGAGTGTAATTCAGACCTTAGGGGAAATTTGGACCTTGCAGAATAGGTGTAGCTTGACCGTGGCCAAGAAAGGCTGGTGGTTGTCGAGTTGTTGCTCTTTTTCGCATAAATTATTGTTATCTTTGTCCCAGAGCTGATATTGACAAACTATTGGGCTCACTTAGTCCAGTGTATCGCGCAGAGCCTCCCTGCGTCATTGGGTAGCGTGTGCTAAGAGCGGGCTAAGGTATTTTTTGACAAAGTCATAATTGTTCTTTGTCAGTGTTTTCTCTCTGCATCTTCATTTTGGTTCATGATTGATCCATTCTTGATGTTGTGGTGCTGGTAAATTATTGCAACTGTATTTTTGTCTTTGATGTATTTTGTCAATAACTCAATATGCATATGAAGGCATTGCTGTTACAATAGTTATTCCATTTCGAAATAGAGTCTGCTATTTTGCTGTTAAATTCACATGTTTGAACAAACAATTGCACTTGCTTTCAGGTTGAGACCCTTCATATGCATTGTTATTTGTGTTTGAGAAATGTTTATTCTGATGCATCTGCATCTTACGTTGAGGTTTTAGTAAAGTAGTTCTAACCAGTAATCCCCATATATTTATTTTCTCACAGCTGGAGTAGAATTTAAGATTCATTAATCCAGAGGACCCAGAGGGTATCAGTCCCTTAAAAAAAATCCTAACTTATCATGGAGTCACCGCTAAAGCACATGCAAACTAGGTTCCACACGGAGGTTAAGAAACTAGGCAAGTTTTGCCATGAATGGCATGCACACACTAAGGCACATGTAAATGTAAATGTAAATGTAGTATACTTGTAAAGCGCACAGCTGCCCCAGCAACGGGGCGTCCCGGCGCTGTATAACTCTGGGGAACCCGTCCTGGCTTTCCCTGTGGGATGGTCCCTTGCTGGGAGTCCCCAAGGTGGAGCCAGGCATCCCCGGAATTGGTGGGGCCGTTGTGGAGATTAGGCAAGCTAATGCCCAGAGTTGCAGAGTGGAACCCCTGATTAGAGTAAGCACCGAAGCGAGAATTATCGAGTCCGCTGACCAAGGTCCACGACCCTGCCGCGTCGGGAATTGAACCCTGGTCCCAGGCTGACTTCTGCTCTAAGGCCTGCCGCCTCTAACCAGTGAGCCACACTACTCCATGTGAGTTACCCCTGAGGGGGGTAACTCACATAACCGAACACACAAGCAGACAAATTTGAACCAAATACTGTGGGCAAAGAAGCCCAGAAGAGATGCACTGTTAGAACTGTGGGCCATCTTCAAATAGGCCCAGACCAACAATCTGACCCCCCGAACCTGTAAGTAAAGCGCCCGCATTTCCCCCACCATATGTAGGAATACAGGTGCTCTCCTCGATGCCTGTCACCCCGCATTAGTTTATACCAATCTGCCAGTTGAGGGAGCTGGAAGGCACCCCTCCCAACCAGCAAACTGCTAGACCAAAGCATGGGAGGCTAGCAGGCCCAAGCCATCCCCACATCACCCAAGTCCAGAGCTCAAGCTCCCCGAAGTTCAACCCCCCTGTCCGTCGCGTTCAGCCCATCGAACCCTGCGGCTTGGAGAACATGCACTCCCACTCGTCCAGGTGAGCACACCCGGGTAACTGGGAGATTCATAGCAGTTCTGTACAGTGACCCATCTAGTGGGGGTGAGGAAATGGGTCCTAGTCTGCTGGGACATGATGATGAGGGGGGAGCTGCGCAGGGTATGCTCAGGCAGCCAAAGGGACAACTGAAAGTGAGTTTGAGGGTGAATTCCTACCAATAAAAACAGCATCCAGCTCAGAAAGAATGAGGCAACCTAGATGGGAGGAGAGGAGATGTATAAATTAAGGATTGAGAATGGAAGAGCTCTCACCCTGGAAAGGCACCATGAGAACAGAGCACTGAGCCTCCACCGGAGGAGAGTGGGGTAGGTACAGAGCACCGCCTAGAGAAGAGTCTGAGGCTGAACTAAAGGGGAGTTTTCTGTCTTGGAGACTGGGACCTGAGCATCACCAGATCTTCAGCATCAGAGAGGGACTGATTAGGTATTAAGAGATCAAGATAGCTTGGTGCAAACTCAATTAAGATGCAGGAGAAGAAACATGGCACCTTTGCGGGTGCAAAAGGAGAGCAGCGACAAAGACTTGTGCTGCTTCCCTGGAACTCATGGGATAGACAAATTGACCCCAAGGGAGGTATTGACCAGAGAGGAGGGAGCGATCTTCCCACAACCATTTGTCACCTCTCAGCCCGCTGGACAGGAAGGGAGTGCAAATATGATAGACCCTGGTCGGAGGAGAGATCCTTGGAACCGGAGGAAATGACCATTGCGGAAGACTGTATCCGGCACGAGGGGAAGATCCCAAGTGGAACTTCCCCTATATGTAGGTTTGCCTAAGATGATGGGAGCACCATGTTAGAGAGAAACTAGCGGCACTACCCCCAGCTAAAATGTGCCTGCTACTGCAGAAAGGAACGTCAGGGACCATCTATGTGCCATGGGCCCAGATAGATAAAGAAAGGCTCAGGACCAAACAGCTGCCATTGTTGGATGGGACAGGGAAATGGATCTTACGTTTTGAGAAGAACGCTGTGGGAATAAACGTAGTGATAGGCGATGTAAAAAGCCTGCTAAGCAGTCTCATAGGAGAGCAGACTAAGAGGTTGTCCCCCTGAGCTCACATCCCAGCAGTCTCGCTGACCAACACAAAGCATGGCAGGGCTACATTCAATCTGTGCAGTCACCAAACAGGGCAACCCTGAGGGAAATATTCCATCACTGCCTAGATGTAGGAGGATTGATGGCAGAAAGCTTGAAATTTGGGGTGACCATAACTGATTTTTTGGACAGAATTTGGGAACAATGGGGACAAGAGATACAACAACTATGGACCGATATGGTCCCCATGGTTGCATTCTTCTACAAAATCCTCAAAAAGGGGCTACCCACTGAATTACAAAGTGGATTGGACAATGGAGTACTGTTGGACACCAAACCCTGGCGGGAGATACACGCCCACATATTACATTATTAGAGAAAGAAACAGGAAAATGACAGTAAAAAATTAGGACAAGTCCCGGGAAACAGGGGCGCTAGAGGGCGCACGACAGAATGGCTGCCATTGGGTGAGGCTCCTGTAGCCTGGATCGATATCCTTCGTTTATCCTGAATAACCGGCTCTGTATCTAGCTGTAATTACCTCGATAGAGACAAAACAAGTTCCCCAGCACTCGGTGAAAATTTGGCGCTGAACGGACAACTGCAGCTGCATTACTGGAGACTTGTAACTTTCCCCGGGCGCGCCGCTGGACTGCAGGGAGCGCTAGAGGCAGCAGTGGCGACCAGGAAAGGTCGCGGATTCACACGTGCAGGATAGGCCGCGCCCCCGGACCTGGAGCCAAAGCTCGGCTGCGGCAATCTCGCGTTCCGGGCTACCACCGGAGCACGTCCGGGGTCAGGAGGGAACCGCCGCTACGCGAGGTGAGGTGCTGCGCGGCATACCGATTGTGGTTGTTAAAGCGGTCTCACCCCTGGACACACGCCTACTATGGTGGATTGCGGAGCGTGCAAAATGGCGGCCTGATGAGTGGAACTGCCGGGTGACAGCAAAAGACCTTCATTGCAGCCCACTGCTACGACGGGCGACAACCGGAAAGTATTGCTGAGACCAAGAGGTGAGGGAGCCCTAGATGGTGGCCGTGAATGCGGGTAGACACTGCGGATGAGAGGCCCACTACATATTTGGCGAGCAAAAGACGATAGCGGCAACGCAAGTCCAGTGAGTGCGCACTGTGGAGACGTCGCACCTATCACCGGCGGCAGTGGCCACCTCTTGCATACCACATTGTCCTACACATGAACACTTGCGAGCTGTCTCCTACCAATGCACAGCCCTGCCTAATCAGGCTGGTAACCCCGTATCTACGTACCTTGATGGTGTGACAATAGAGGGGCTTATCGACCAGGAGTCACTGCGCAGCTCGGCTGATCTGCGCCATCCGCCGTCCGTCCCTTTGAGGAAAAAACAGCCCAAATTACAACCGATGCCCAGGCTGCTGGCACAAGACGCCTCTTAGTTCCCATTTTGATCAGTTACCAAATAAAGAGACGGGCGCTGGAAGCGGGAGTGCAAGAACAGATTTTTATTTCTCATGAGGAGAGCCTGTCATTTCGGACACGCGCACAATGTCTTCAAGAGGTGCTCTAACAAGTTTCTCTGAGGCTCCGTCTTTTATACACAGGTTTATGATGCACAAACATTCCTTATTGCAATAAAGAAACTTTGAAGTACGAAAAGGCACGTTTGGAATCCCAGCTTCAGGCCTATTCCAATGCCTGTCGCTCGGATGTCGTTTCCCCTCCCAAATGTAACATGTGATTGTAATCTTGCAGCCGGACATTCCAACAGGACACGAGGGCAAGAGGGGGTGGTCAGATCTAAGGTTAGGCAGGCGATAAGATCGGGCACTTCGGTTGGTGTATCACGTTTTGCTATGCGGGGCCAGGGGGGGTACATCCAGGAGGCTTTGTTTTATGACTTGGGACCGGGTCGAGAGGCCAGGTGTAGCCGGGGGGGGTCATCAGAAGAGGGGAAGGGTGTTCCTGGGAGGAATGCAGGGGGTGTCGGTCAGGCAGGGGTGTCACTTTTACAGCAGGGTCGCGCAGAGGGAGAGGGTTTTATGGCCTATGCATGAGAGAGCGGGGGTGTTCAACGGGGGGGGGGGCGTGCTGGGGATTTAACAAATGGGCAGAGAGGCCTTGGTGCCTAAAATGGCTGTCGTGTACGTGCGTGCATGGGCCTATGCTGGCGGGATGATGCGGTCAATGCTTCGCGGTATTCGTTCTGCTTACAGCGAGGTGTATGGTGAACACAAAGGAACGCCGCTTATGTACATATACATTGTCATTTTCCACACCTTCCTACTGGGCGACACCGAGATCCCTGAATGGTAAGCCAGCCTGTGGGTGCACTGGGCGTAGACCTGACCCTTCCATTGGCGTGTTTGTATTACGTCGCGGCCCTTCATTGCACTTGGGCCTGCAGGAGGTGGTAGCTACTGGACCGGAGCAGAGATGGGGAAACCAGACCCCCGCCAACCCAAACTGACCTTTGATCCCGCTAAAAAAGGATCGACCTCCACAGCGGAGAAGGGACTACCAGCTGGGATGGATCAGGCGGCGGGCGGCTCAGGTAACACGGACATTAAGGTCCAACAAATCCTGCAAGAAATACGTCAGGGCTTTGCCACTGTAGTGGACAAAGTGGATAAGATGTCGACTAGGATGGACGCCATTGTCCATAAGATGGATCAGCATGAAGACAGAATAGTGGAGACGGAGAGACGCATCTCAGCAAGCGACAACATCACAGCGGGCCATACAACGCAACTCGCAAGAATGGACAATCTCCTGCGTACCATAGCTGCCAAAAACGAGGAGTTGGAAGCCCGCAGTCGGCGCAATAATATACGCGTCATAGGTGTTCCGGAGTCCACCAACACGGGGCGTATGGAGGATTACATGAAAAAAATGCTGATGGCAACTATTTGGCAGAAACCCTTTCTGCGCAATTCATAGTGGAACGAGCACACCGCTCCCTCGGACCACAGCCCAAGCCTGGAGCTCCGCCGCGCCCCATAATTGCTCGTTTACTAAACTATCGTGATCGCGATGTGGTCTTACGGGTGGCTCGTACTAAGAGAACTCTGTCCTATGACAGCGTCGCCTTCTCCATTTATCCGGACTTTACCCTGATGGTTCAGGAGGAAAGACGGAAATTCATCGGCGTGAAAAATAAACTACGCGATGCGGAAATAGATTATGCTTTGTTATACCCGGCTCGGCTTCGGGTGACGCACCAGGGACGGCAATGCTTCTTCACTAAGCCACAGCAGGTAGAAGACTATCTAAAAGCATTGCAGAAAGAGCAACGCAGACCGTCTGGACGACGTCCGACAGACCCAGACAATCTAAATGAGAACGAGGAGGACGCGTGAGATACTCTCCATGAGGACTGTCTAGTGCTATGATGGACCACTGATGTCTGGTGCTGTTGCCCCACACAGGATATCGAGAATGGGGACGTTGATTGATTACTGCACAGTGTCTTTTGACGGTTATGTTGTTCGTGGGAAAATGGGGTGGGGGTGGGAAGAGGTAGCTGGCAAGTTGGGGATGCTTCAGTGGGAGGGGGGTGGTAAGCAGGGGGGGAGATGGAACAGTGTTATCACACAGCCTTTAGTTGCTTATTTGCCACCAGATGTTCACTTTCTATGTAAGGGTGGGGGTGGGGACGGGAGGGGAGGGGGGAACTTTACGGATGTCTCCTTCTTGATTGAAAACAGAAGGTGTTACCTGACTCCTGCATTCAAGGGGGTAGGCAGCCGGTTGTTGTATGGGCGTTATTCTATGAGAAGGTATGAGATGCAGGTGATGATACATTGGCTGTTATGGGTTCGGGCAACTGCAGTACTGGTACATGAATCCTTCTGCTATGTGGTGACACTGCCTGCTGTGACAATGACTAACGGGCTTATGTCAAGGATTTCTGTTATGACTTGGAATATACAGGGCCTGAATGATGCCAGGAAGGGTAGGAATGTTTTAGCCTACTTGGACAGACACCAAATACACATCGCCCTATTGCAGGAAACACATCTCAACCCCCGATCCAAACATACATTTGCTGGCAAATGGGCGGCGCTCTGACGATTCTCGTCATATTCTGCTTACGCTAGAGGGACGGCTATCTTAGTCAGAAAGACAGTGCCCTTCGTACTGCTCGGTGACCTATTGGATTCTGAGGGTCGCTTTGTCCTAATGTGGGGCAGGCTTGGACTGGATACCATCACAATAGTGAACTACTATGCCCCCAACATTGATACGCCCGATTTCTTTGCCCAGTTGTGGGGAAAAGTGATTGATATAGGTTCAATGCATGTTATATGGGGGGAGGATTTTAATATGACTCTAGTCCCAGGCATGGATAGATCAGACGGAAGTCCCCAATATAATAGACGAGCCAGTGAGATGATGAGAGGCATAATGGCAGAAGGGGGGTTAATAGACAGCTGGAGGTTCACTCATGCCACACATAGAGAAGGCACACACTTCACTGCACACTCTAACACTTGGGCTCGGTTGGATTATTGTCTGGTGTCTCGGGGGCTGAGCGTGGACTTAGGAAAGGTATGCCACCTGCCGAGGACCTTGTCGGATCATTGCCCACTACTGGCCCAAATCAGCATACCTGGGTATGAAAGGCCGAAACCCCCTTGGCGTCTTCAACCTACAGCACTACTAGACGAGGTCTTTAAATCGGAATTAGGCGAGGAGATAACAGAATTTTTTCCTAGAAATAAGGGATCTGTGTAGGAAGTAGAAACTATATGGGAGGCGTTTAAAGTGACGGTCAGGGGTTACTGCATCTCCAAAAGCTGTGGTGTTCTGAGGGACATTCGGGGCACTATCACAAGACTCGAACAGGAATTGAAAGAGTTGGAGACGAAGATGACGCGGGAAGTGGGGGGGGAATCCCATAAGGAATTCCGAGATACACTCACACAGTATGAAACAGAGGCAGCTAGAGAAGTTAAATACAGGGGTAAACACTATGCCGCTAGGAGATATTGCGAGGGAGAGAGACCGGGGCGAGCACTTGCAGGCCTCACACAAATTCCCTGATATAACACACACATACTTGAGATGCTCACGCCGGAAGGTAGGAAATGTCAGGACACTAAGAGCATCATGCACCTCTTTACAACGCATTACAGGGAATTGTACCATACAAAACGATCTGGAGACGCGTAGTTTGATGACATTCTAAGCGAGGTAGCACTGTGCTGGCTTAGTGACGCACACAGTCTTAGTGCCCCATTAGAGCTAGACGAAGTGCGGGATGCATGATGTCCTTAAAGAATGGTAAGGCCCCCGGGTTGGATGGCCTCCCGGCTGAATTTTATAAATGTTATGTGGACATAATGACCCTAGTTCTCAAGGAGGTTTTTGAAAGTGCGCTAGAGGTTGGGATACTGCCACGCTCAATGTGCGAGGTAGTAATTACCTTCCTTCTAAAACCCGGGAAGGATCCCTCAGTTTGTGATTCTTACCCGCCGCTCTCCCTTATAAACTGCGACGCTAAGATTCTGGCCAAAATATTGGCGACTCGCTTATCCCTTTTGATGACCAAGATAGTGCTCCCGGACCAGGCTGGGTTTGTACCTGGAAGGTCCACCAATCATAATTTACGTACACTCTTTTCATTGATACGCACCATTGCGCCAGAAGTACCGGTGGCTGCCGTTTTTTTGGATGCTACAAAAGCATTTGATTCAGTCGAATGGGACTATATGATAACGGTATTGAACAGGATGGGCTTTCCTAAATTGTTTGTAGACTGGATCAGATTACTTTACAATACACCAATGGCGAGAGTGCTTATTAATGGCGCGCTCTCTGACCCGATCTCTATCACCGGAGGTACTAGTCAGGGATGCCCGCTCTCCCCTTTGCTTTTCGCCATTGTGATTGAGCCCTTGGCATGTCGTATTCGGCAACTCCATCAGCAAAGCGCATTTCGGTGTTTTAAGCGGCAGATCACCATATCCCTCTATGCGGATGACTTGACTCTCTATGTCACTGATCCCCAAACTAACCTCAATCCATTGCTGCGAGAGTTTATAGTATTCGGACGCGTGTCAGGCATACAAATTAATTGGAAGAAATCGCAGTTCTTTCCACTCACTCCGGCAGTGACCAGATTTCAATTGGACTATCCACTAGACTGGTGTCGTTCGGATCTTCGTTACCTGGGCATACAGCTGACCATAGAAAAGGAAGAACCATAAGGCTGAACTATGGTACTGCTATCACAAAACTGGTTGACGATGTCTCTCGCTGGCTGTCGTTACCGCTATCTATGGCGGGGAGGGCGTCACTCATAAAAATGGTTATTTTCCCAAGGTTTTTATACCTCTTTCAAAATATCCCTTACTACCCGGGTGCATATTTCTTCAAATCACTTAGATCGGAACTGCTCAGACTGTTCTGGGGTGGCAAGCAACCGAGGCTGGCTTGGTCTGTAATCACTCAACCATATGCTAATGGAGGTTTTGACGTGCCTGACTTTCTAGTGTATTACTTGAGCGCGCAGGGGCAACATGCATACCACTGGTTTGCACCGACCCCTTTTATGCCTCAGCTGGCAGCTGAGGATTGGATAGCACGGCCCTTACCCCTGAAAGGAGTAATACATGCCCCTGTAGGAGCCATAGAAACACCCTTCACGACGGTGACATGCACAGTAGACGCTTGGCGGAGGATTCGTAGAATGCTGCAACTTCCGATACTTTACTCTCCGAAATTACCTCTCGTCTATCATCCCCAGCTGACACTACTGCAGGAAGGTGGGTTTCAAATTATGTGCCACCGCCTCGACATACAGACATGGGGCCACCTCTTCCTGATCGGTCAATTTAAGAGTAGGGATCAGGTATTTCGTGATGCCCAGCCCACGCCTCTTGACCTATTCTACTATATCAGACTGCGACAGGGATTGAGGGATATACTGCCACAGTTCCCTGCAGAGCCCGAAACAGTTCTACCTCTGCACGATGTATTGATGTCGGCAGATGGAAGCCACATGGTCTCCCACATATATAGGGACATAAGGAAACAAAATGCGAACACACAGTGTAAAGCTCGCACACAGTGGAGCGAAGACATAGGGGTAGACATTGAGGATCAACAATGGGCCTACTGTTGTGATATCACCGCTAACATCTCCTCTAGCTGCAGACTTAAGATTATACACTACAAATTTTTACAGAGACTATATTATACACCAGCCAAAAAATTGAGACTCCGCCTGGCTGACAATGACAGGTGTGATAGATGTGGGATGGGTGGAGCGGGTTTCTTACACTTAGCATGGGAGTGCCCGAGAATCTCTGAATACTGGACGGAGGTTAATACGGCGCTCCAAGAGATGATAGCAGGTACGATAGATAGAAATCCACTCATTATGTTACTATGATATACGATGGGAGTACCAAAATCTGTTAGGAAATTTGTCAACATTGCCTTACTGCTAGCGAAGCGCAGAGTAGCATGTAGGTGGGGTAGAGATAGAGCCTCCAAATTTAAGGAATGGCTGACCGACCTTATATACAGTCAAGATCAAAATCTAATTTATGCGGAAACACTACCAATGCGTTGCAAACCTAGAGATGTATGGGATTCCTTGCGAGGATACCTTGCGCAACGCGACAGTGAATCAAATGACGGGGACCAGGCAACTGTTGTCAATGCTGCTGAGCTGTAAAATACACGATACGTGAGGCCGACATGTTATAGACCATGTCATTTGTTAATATCTGCTTGGCACTGCAATTGATATCGTGATGAAGAACTGTGCATAATTGTATTGTGACTGGCGGATCGTCAGTGATGTTCAGCAGTAGATATGACGCTGATAAATGCTTGGACTAATGCTAATCAAACGGTCTACCTGATGGTAAGGGTTGTATATCCTACTATGAGTGTGTGTCCAGGTGAACATTGACTACACAATGACTTGCCCGTATGTTACCATTATTCTTTTTTTTTTTTTTTTTTTACTGTAACAGTGTTTTGTGATGTACTGATTGCCTGAACTTTAGCCTGTGAGAACGCACCTGTACTATAACTGGATAAAAAACTTAATAAATAAAGTTTATAAAAAAAAAAAAGTCCAGAGAAACACTGCCAAATTAGTCTAATACAAATGTAAAAAGATCACCCTCGAGGGGGTGCGTTGGCCGCAAGCAGGCAAATGGGACCAATTTTGAAGGGCTCTACCGCAAAACCCCAGAGGGTTTCAACCGAGTTATAGAGGCAGAGGTCAGGGAGTTTGACAGCAGCCGGACCTCAGAGTATGTTATTATTGCCACAGAATGGGCCACATTCCTGAATGATGCGGTCGAAAAGCATATCACGAACAGAGATTGATAAATCTGGGCCAGTCCTTGCAAAATCCCCTTCCTCAAAACCAAGCCCATGGTAACTTGAATTAAACTTTCATTCAGCCACAGGGAAATCAGACAGCCAGGGATCAGGCGGGATCAGGCGGTTGATCAAACACGTGGCAACAAGAGTTACAGACAGGGAACCCAGCCCAACAAGGACCAGGACCAAAACAAAAGCAAGGAGTGTTAACTGTCTGGGTAGGTAATGCCGTCACGCAAATACAAAACCCAAATCGGTACTGAGATTAAAATTCCTAGTGCGAGATATCTATTGCCCGCACACTTTAAAATTCATATAAATAATAAAAACTAGTGAGACAACATTAGGTATTCAAGCCTTTGCTTGCTTATGGGAAACTTAGGGCTGATGTACATTTTGTTGTTAGGGAATTCATACTAAAATTCGTCATGTGGGTGCATGTGGGAGCCTAGGCCCCACTCTACTGCCTAGAATGGGGTTGGCTGGCCAAGTTCAAGTTCAGAAATTTGTATAGCGCACTACTCACCCATAGGGTCTCAAGGCGCTTGGGGGAGGGGGGTACTTTATTTATCGGATATCCAAGTTTTTAGTTGCTTTCTGAAGGAGAGGTGGTTCTGTACAAGGCGGAGGTGGGTGGGGAGAGAATGCCAGGTTTTGGCCACTAAGTAGGAGAAGGTTCTTCCCCCCATGGTAGATCTATTGATGCGCGGAATTGAGGCGAGGGCTTGATTGGTTGATCGTAGTTGGCGGGTGGGGGTGTAGAAGGACAGTCGCGTGTTGAGGCATTCGGGTCCTAGGTCGTAGAGGGCTTTGTGTGCTTGGGTGAGGAGACGGAACGTTATTCTCTTGTTGACGGGGCGCCAGTGGAGGTCTTTCAGGTGACCGGAAATGTGAGCTTGACGGGGGATGTCCAGAATGAGTCTAGCTGAGGCATTTTGGATGCGTTGGAGTTTTTTCTGTAGTTTGGCTGTGGTTCCGGCGTAAAGGGTGTTTCCGTAATCCAGTCGGCTTGTGACCAGTGCGTGGGTGACCGTCTTTCTTGTTTCGGTGGGGATCCAGCGAAAGATTTTTTTGAGCATGTGTAGGATGTTGAAGCATGAGGATGATACGGCGTTGACTTGTTTGGTCATCGAGAGGGAGGAGTCCAGGATGAAGCCCAGGTTACGTGCGTGGTCCGTAGGTATGGGTGCGGTTCCCAGGGCCGGTGGCCACCATGAGTCGTCCCAGGCGGAGGGGGATGATCCTAAGATGAGGACTTCCGTTTTGTCCGAGTTCAGTTTTAGACGGCTGTTCTTCATCCATTCGGCTACTTCTTTCATTCCTTCGTGTAAGTTGGTTTTGGCGGTGTTTGTGTCTTTGGTGAGGGAGAGGATCAGCTGGGTGTCGTCTGCGTAGGAGATGATGTTGAGGTTGTGTTGGCGTGCGATGGATGCGAGGGGACTCATGTATACGTTGAAGAGGGTAGGACTGAGTGATGATCCTTGTGGTACGCCGCAGATGACTTCGGCGGCCTCTGATCTGAAAGGGGGGAGGCGGACTCTCTGAGTTCTTCCGGCGAGGAACGAGATGATCCAGTCCAATGCTTTTCCTTGTATTCCGACGTTGCTGAGGCGTTGTAAGAGGGTGCTATGACAGACTGTGTCGAAGGCAGCGGAGAGGTCTAGTAGGATGAGGGCAGCTGTTTCTCCGTTGTCCAGTAGAGTTCGAATGTCATCTGTTTCTGCGATGAGGGCGGTTTCGGTGCTGTTTTTGGCTCGGAAGCCGGACTGTGAGGGGTCGAGGGATTTGTTAGATTCAAGGAAGGCGGCGAGCTGACTGGTGACGGCTTTCTCAATAACTTTGGCAGGGAATGGGAGGAGCGATATGAGGCGGTAGTTCTTAAGTTCAGTGGGGTCTGCTGTGGGTTTCTTCAGAAGGGCGCTGAGTTCGGCATGTTTCCAGCTTTCCGGGAAGGTAGCGGAGTTGAGGGAGCAGTTGATGATGTCTCGGAGATGGGGTGCGATGATGGAGTCTGCTTTGTTGAAGATGTGGTGGGGACATGGGTCGGTTGGCGATCCTGAGTGGATGGAGTTCATCAGGCGGATGGTGTCTTCGGTGGTGATTGGGTTCCAGGCGCAAAGGTTGATAGAGGGGGGTTTTGGTTCGGAGGTGGGTGGAGTGGACTGATCTCCGGACTGGTGTTCAAAGCTGTTATGTATGTCGGCGATTTTGTTGTAGAAGAAAGAGGCTAGGGAGTCGCAGAGGTCTTGGGAGGGCGTGATGTCGTTGGTGCCGGCGGTGGGGTTGGTAAATTCTTTGACGATGTTGAATAGTTCCTTGCTGTTGTGGGTGTTCTTGTCAAGTCAATCCTTGAATGCTGATTTCTTGGCGGATCGGATCAGTTGGTGGTGTTTGCGGGTGGCGTTCTTGAAGGTGGTCAGGTTGTCAGTGGTTGGGTTTTTTCTCCAGGCTTTCTCGAGGGTGTGACATAACTTCTTGGATTTCTTAAGGTTATCGTTGAACCATGGGGCTTTTTTGTTAACTGTGGGTGATCCATTGCGTGAGGTTGGTGGCTGCTTGGTTTGGGTCCAATGATTTGGCAGGAGGGTTTTGGTGAAGCGATGTGAAGAGCTGGTTGGTAGTAATTTTGTTCCAGTTTCTTCGGGGAATAGGTTGTGGGGGGTTGTGGGTCGTGGTCTTTTTGTAGTTGAAGTGAACGCAGCTGTGGTCCGTCCAGTGGAGAGCTGTGGTGTGATTGAAGGAGATGTGCTTGCTGGAGGTGAAGATTGGGTCGAGCGTGTGTCCGGCATAGTGGGTGGGGGTGTTGACAAGTTGTTCGAGTCCGAGGTTGGCCAAGTTGTCCAGAAGGGTGGTGGTGTTGCAGTCGTTTTTCTTTTCCAGGTGGTAGTTGAGGTCTCCCAGTAGAATGTAGTCCTTGGAGGGAAGGGCGTGTGGGCTGATGAAGTCAGTGATGTCATCGCTGAATTGTGTGCGGGGTCCTGGTGGTCTGTAGATGAGGGTACCTCTGAGTGTGGTCTTGGGGTCGGTGTGGATCTGGAAGTGAAGGTGTTCGGCGGTAGCGAGGTAGTCGTCGGAACTGGACGTGATGCGGATGGTGTTCTTATGGACGATGGCGATGCCTCCTCCTGTTTGGTTGGTGCGGTCCTTGCGGATGATCTTATAGCCGTCCGGGATGGCTGTGGCGATGTCGGGTGCTGATGAGGCGTTCATCCAGGTTTCTGTAAGGAAGGCGACATCCGGCGATGTAGTATCGAGTAGGTTCCAGAGTTCAATGGCGTGTCTGTGGACTGAGCGGGTGTTGAGCAGGATGCACTTTAGGTGGTTAGTGTCGGAGCTCTGATTGGAGTCTTTGGATTTGGTGTGGGTTCTGATGCAGTCGAGTTTGCAGGAGTGGCAGGTGAAGGGTCCATGGGTGTGTCCTGGGGCGGCTTGGTAGCAGTTTGGTGGGCGGCCGGGGTTAAGGGCTGAGAGGGTTGCTGTGTCGTATGTTATGCGGGCGGAGTGGATTTTGTGGGGGGCAGGGGGTCTGGCGCTGGGCGCGGTCCAGGCGCGGATGAGCGTAGATGGGCTTACCTTTGGCGCACCTTCGGTGCGCATTGGGGCGCGACCGCTGCGCGCAAAAGCATCTGTCATAAGTGGTTAGTGGAGGGGGGTGGGGCGAGGGAGGAGCAGCTGGGAGGCGGGAGCGGGGTGGAGAGCCGGGCTGGGAGGCACAACAACAAACAACAAAATGGCAGCAAGCCAAAAGCGAAACAGGACGAGATTGGGGCACGACCTTAGTTAATTAAGCGCTATGAACTGGGCAGCACAGTCAGGCAATAATTATCAGAGCAGGCAAAACGAGTGGCACAGTAAATAACAATGGCACAGTAAATAGCAAAGCACGGTCTAATGGTGAAGCGCTACGATCACTTAATATTCAGCAGTGCGAGCAAGTCTGGCAATAAGCGCTACGATGACAAACAAATTCTAGCAGTGCGAGCATTGCGTCCAATGCGTGGCAATCAGAGCGCTACGATACCAGGTGGAAGCAGGGAGCACCGAGGGGAGCGACCGCTTCTGAGAAGCTCAGGACGGTCACCCCCCTGGTGCCACACCCCTGGGGGATGGCAGTCTAATGATGGGGCAGAGTGGCTCCCCAACCAGTGCATACAAGCAGGCACCCAGATCCCCTCACCCAAGTCCAACTGGGACGTGTTCCAATTACCAGATCGAAAGGACCCAATTCTGGGGCCTTCGGCCTGGAACCAAAATTCCCTCCTAACATGTGCTTCTAACCACAGCACCCCCAAAACCAGAAACATCCAGCCAATGGAGGTGCCCTTCCAGTTCCAAAAAAAACTGTCCTCTAGTGTTGGGAGACAGGTTTCCCAAACGCTCGGGATCAGCGAAGACCCCATGACCTCCACCGCACAAGATCCGACAGGTGTCGAAGTGCCACATGGTGCAGTCACTCTGGAAGAGAGGTCCTCCCAAACAGCCTACTGTCCCAGCCCATCACCTCCAGTTAGACAAATTGCAAGGAGTTCTGGCCTCGCTTCATACTCTCATTTTTGCAATATCCTACCTCCTCCTTTCCCTCAAAGTTTTTCAAACATCCCAAAGCCTGCTGATCAGGTCATGTCCCTCCAAAACAATGAAAGTAGCGTGTTGCCGGTTGGAAGTCCCTGGCCACAGCTGGGGACAGCAGGCCCAAAGATCCCGGATAATATGTAGTCTGAGGGAGAGGTGTTGCTGGGAAAAAGAGAGTCTGCAAAATCCATCACAGCTCAGTGCGAGATACCCAAAAATATGTTGACCGCAGTATCTGGCCTAGCAATCAGCTAACAGACAAGGGCTTATACACACCATCTAGGGAGGCAATTAGCCCAATCTCAGACACTGCCACACCAGAAACACATGGGGGCCACAAGACAGCACTCCGACCTACTCCGGTACACGACAATAGAGATAGCAAACCACTGAAAACCTAGGGAAATGCCCCAAAAGGCCATTAAAAAGATGCCCAAAGCTATCCCAAAAAGAACCCTCTAGAAAAAGGGAATACTCAAGACACCTGGCACTATTAGGGAGGGTCCCACTGCACGCTGCATGCCTAAACTGGAGGGGTATACAATTGTTCTCAGGGCATGTTAAGATCACCAACAACATCCAATTACGGCACCTCCTCTTTATTCATTTCCTCATGCATGTGTGGGTCAAAAGGCACCCCTTGCACACACACTAGGAAAGGTAGGATATTGGGAGTCAGGTGACAGCCATAAAATGCCAGTTAAATAACCAAGATCATCCACATGCTCATGAAGATCCTCCCTTAAAAAATATCCTTTTCTGTCATGGTGAGGGGGGACAACCAATGACCCATAAGTAAGAATTAAGGCAACCTATGAATATACACCAACTGTTTTTTAAAACAAAGTACATACCCAGATTGGGTCTACCTTCTGGTGCCCCACTAAAAAAACACATATGATTGTAAAAGCGCATGCCTAAAAATAAAGGCAGAGTAATCCCCAAGAATGATTGATGATGATAAACGTAAGGGTGAAACATTTTTTCAACTAAACCAATAAACAAGAACTCTCATCCAACAGGTCTGTATCGAGCCACCAAAGGGCACCACTTTTACCGCAGCACACAACCTCTGCACCAACCATTTCCATGACACCAACAAGACCCAAGTGTGCGAGTCAAAGACCGCAAACCTTTTCAACAACCTTTTTTGAACATTTTCAAAAGTAAAGAATCCCCTGATCACCAGAGGACTGCTGATGTCTCCCCTGTAAGTCATCCCAAGATCTGCAATGTTCAATAAGTTATGTATTGTTGTACAATTGAACACCCTGTTTTTTCCTGTGTACGTGGCCACATCCATATATTGCCAAAGATCTGCCTAGTCCAATGGAGTCCATCCCAAAATTTTCACAGCGCTTGCATTGGGACCTCTCCCATGTCACTTATAATTACACTGAACCCAAAACTAGCATCCCACAAGCACTAACAGTTCGGTTTTACACAGCACTTGGTATCAGCACATGGCCGCCATGGGTGCCCAGATATCAGCCAGGTCATTTTATGTCTGTTCGCTGGTACAGCATTCAATAGGTGCAGATAGGACTTACGTCTCCTAAGAGGTAGTTCCCGAAAAAGCAAAATGTCTTCTCCACCTGTACCTATGGGGGATTAGGGCCAAGATATAACTCAACAGAGAAGAACACCATAAAGTAGAAGTGAATATGGCCTGTTACGAGACCAGTCCCACAGCACTCTACATTTTCACCAAGCCCAGTGATATTCAAACTGAGCTAGAACGGCTGCACAGGAGGGGGTTCATAAGGGGGAAACTGTTTTGCTCTGAGACTTTCCAGAAAAGAGATTCTTGAAGGTAGTGAAACCACCACAGCAGGGCACAAACACATCCACTCCCGCTTCGATCTGTGGTCCCAGGGGGGCCTTTAACATGTCTGGGGCAGTCTTCTTTAGTAAACAAATGGAACCCAGACATGGAGTACCAGGGTAGGGCATCCCTCTCAATGATAAAAAGGGAAATGAGTCTCGTACGGGAGGGTTGAACACCAGTATAGATAACCTGGAAATGTGGGCTACTGAGATAGGTACACGTGGTTGGAAAGGAAGGGGCAACCCCTAATTGTATGAAAACATATGATGCCTTGTGTTTTAGCGGTAAATGAATGATTCCACTCGGCACAAATAAGATCTGTATTGCATTACTACATATACCAGACGTGTAATGGGGCATCTCCAGGCTGTTTAATACCTACTGGTAGTACGACAAATTTGCCTACACCCAGCTCATCCCCTGATGACAGGACCTATGCACCCTCCACATCATAAACACCCTGACCCTGGTCATTCATGGAGAAGATCTGTCAGAGGTGTATCAACATCCACTACAGAAGAAAACAACTCTGTTGCATCAGGCTCGAGAGAAGAGAACTGCTGATTATTTTGGCTAGGCTCATTACAAGGACATTCTGGAAGATTTCGAACTGTCTTCTGATATACAATAAATGATGAAGGATCCATACATAGGGTCTAAAAAAGAATGGGACAAGGGGTGCTTAAAGGCCCAGCATACGAGCCTCTAGGGGATTAAGTAAGCAAAATTGGTATGCAGTTCCTTGGGGAGAAAAGAAGAGGGAGAAGAGGCTGGATCGGTCTATCACTGTGAGCCTGTGGTGGAGAAAGGGTGTCTCCCAAATTGGGAAATGGAGCCCTCTCACACCCGCTTGCTGTCATGCTTCAACATAGGGCTACCTCCTTGTCAGGCCAGTGCTGCAATGCCTAACGGGCACCCTATGAGGGGTTCTTTGTCAGAGATCTTTTTATCACAGGCCAACGGGTGCAGTGTGGGTATGGGGTCTTGTGTTGTTGATGTGAGTGACAGGTGTGAAGAAATGACGTGGGGAGGCTACAATGGGGCTCAGTGGTGCTCACTGATCCTAATTAAAAACAGCACAGGTGAGCCACCGCTGAGATAATGTCAAGTAGCGGCTAAGAAGTGGTGGTCGACATGTTTCTTGCCTCGTGTGTCTGGGGATCACGTGTCAATTCTTCAGGAACAATATATGTACACAATCTACACAGAGGTTGGTTCAGTATCAGTGTTACATGTGAACCAAGCACTACAAGCAACCTTACAATGAGGTACCTTATTAGTAGACCAACCCTATTAGGGCGGTTACCTACCTCCTTCGAGAAACAGGTGGAGGGTACGTTAATACTATTAACGTCAGTTCAGCCATGGATGCCTAGCCGGGAACCTACCCTGCACTCCGCCAGCTCGGAAGTCTCTTCTCCCTTTTCTTTTCTCCCCAAGGTAATGAATACCAATTTTGCTTGCTTTATCTGCCTGTAGGGACAAAGCAGGCATGGAGGGAGAAAGTCCCTTTTGCACCTCATGGGCTCAGGCAGGTCGAAAATCATGTCTTTTAGGGTCTTGTTCAACCTTTCAACAATCCCATTGATTTGTGGATAGTAGGATGAAGAACTTGAAGGTTACCCCACACTCCTTACACATGGACTTTATGGATGCATGTATGCATGACTTCATGTATGAGACGGCTTCAACGCATCCAGAACGCCTCGACACGCCTGATCCACGACATCCCTCACCGCAGACACATCACACCCTACCTGAGAGGCCTGCACTGGCTTCCCATCAACAAGAGGATAACCTTCGAGCGCCTCACCCACAAGACAATCCACAACACCAGACCAGCGTACCTCAACAGACGACTCAGCTTCTACACCCCCAAGCGCCAGCTCCGCTCCACCGACCTCGCCCTTACCACCTTCCCCACATCCAAAGAGTGACCTCTGGCGGCAGATAGTTCTCCCACCTCACCGCCAAGACCTGGAACACCCTCCCCATCCACCTACGGCAGACACAAGACCTGCTGACCTTCAGTAGACTCCTCAAGACTTAGCTTTTTGAGCAGTAGCAGCACCCCCCAGCGCCCTGAGACCCTCACAGGTAGGTAGCCCACTTTATAAATGACATGATTGATTGATTGATTATGCAGGCATGAATTTGGTGCCTTGGTCGACACCACTTCCTTTGGGAAAACCACTTGGGTGAAAATCCCCATCAAGGCCTTAGCCACTGCAGGTGCAATCACAGTCCTCAGAGGAATTGGCTCTGGGTAGTTAGTGGCATGGTCAGTCAAGACCAGGATAAACCTGTTGTCTAATGCTTTATTGGGGCCCAAGGGCCCCACAGTATTGATGCCCACTCACGGCCTTGTCTTGCCCCAGATGTCCTGCCAGAGGGATTTCTTGAGTCGGCCCTAATAGGAAGGCCCTGTGGCATTGGGGGTCCACCAGCACACATGTTGCCTCGTGCACAGGTGCCGTAGGCTAAATATTTATAAGGTTGTTATTCCAGTGTATGAGGTGATCTCCAGAGGTATCTCCAGTGGCTTGGGCTTCAACCTGATGCCTCATGCCTCAAGGGTCGGGAACTTTTTCTTTGCCTTACAGAATTCCTTCCTGGTGAGCCCACCTTCTGCTTGCCGTCCAGTGAGTTCAGGCAGGTCTGCAAGGGAGGCAATGTCCTTCACAGTAGGTTCTAGGGCGGCCTCATCCGGTGCCCCATCTGCCTGTACTGTGGGGGTTTCAGTGCTTGGTTTCCCACACCCTTTGCCTATCTCTTTCTCTGCAGCTGTCTGGACCATTCTTCCACACTCTAGTCTTCCTTGACTCCCCTCCCGGGCATCCATGGACCTAGTGGCCCCAAAATTTCCAGGTGTGACCTAAGCTCAACTTCCTTCCAGTGTGCTCCAGATTATTCCTTAGCAAACAGCAGTCCACAGGCATGGTAGAGCTTACAACAAACTTAAGAAGACCTGAGACACCCACTCAAAGGCAATCAGAGCCTCAGGGTAGTGGATATCCCAGTCTGAAACACAACCTGATGGAAAGTATTTGATATCACTTACTTTTAGAACACTAGATGACACCTGACAAAAGTTATACTGGCTCCTGTGTCCCTCAGAGCCTCCATCGTCTGCCCATGGATGGTGACCCACTGCCTTTACTTGGAAGTATTAGAAGGCAAGTGGGCTCTGGGCAGTATCTCTCTGTCACCCAGAGACACTAGGGTAACCTCAGCTGCTCCCCCCACAATACCTGGGGCCATCTTCTACCCAAGAGCTACCCTGGCCAACCTTGGGTTCTAACCACCACTGGGGGCTATGTCCTCTTGGGACTCTTGGCATCACCTCTGGTGTGTCCATACTGGTAACACTCATAACAATTGGGGCAAACTTACCAGTGTTCCTGTCAACAAAACCTTTCTTCTGGTGGCCCAATTGGAAATGGGACCCCTTTTCCCTGTGAACTATTTTGTGGGGTATGGGAAAATTCCAACTTCTTTTAGTAAAGTAAGTGGATGACCGAGAATTGCCTTAAACTAAACTCGGATAAAACTGAGGTAATGGTTTTTGGCATTCTCACCGGCCTGGTTTCCCACTTGGTGGCCAGAAGACCTTGGACTACCTCCCACCCCGGTCACCAAAGTCAGAAACGTAGGGGTAATTTTTGACAACAAACTGTCATTCATGCATCATGCTAACGCGGTGGTCTCCTCCGCGTTTTTTACAATAAGAATGATCAGGAAACTCCTCCCCTATCTTCCAACAAGTACAATAAAAACCTTAGTCAGTACTCTGGTGATGTCTCGCATTGACTATGCCCAAGAAAAAGTAATGAACAAACTGCAGCTGGTACAGAACGCAGCCGCCAGACTGATTACAGGGACACTGAAGTTTAAATCAATCTCTAAAACAATCCAACAGCTTCACTGGCTACCGGTAAGACTCAGAGTTAAATTCAAAGCCTTATGTATAGCTTTTAAAACTATCCATGCATCAGAACCTGTTTTCTGAAACAATCCCTATGCCCCTACAGACCGGCACGTGTACTACGGTCCTCCACAGCCAGCCTCCTAGAGGTTCCAAAAACAAAGAAAGTATGCTGGGGTGACAGATCCTTCACAATCACAACGGCAAAACTTTGGAACATCTTGCCACACCGAATTAAAATCACTACATCCTTAATAACTTTCCGTAAACAGCTAAAAACCTGGCTTTTCAATCAATAAACACCTAACATACAATCACTCTATCCTAAGCGCCGAGACACCTTTGGGTATTTGCGCGCTCAACAAATCTTATAAATACAATAAATAAACACATCTTTTGAACTCCCTCCTCCTTCTTCTGGTGGGATCTATGGCCACCCTTTTGGGAGTCCCCCAGATACTTTCTTGTGGACCCTGGTGCTGATCCAGCTGTCCACCTACTAGGCCCGTTCCCTGGGTGAGCCTACCCAGGGAGCCTAAAATCCCTGCCCTTCACCTAACAACCCAGTGCCTTGCAAAAATAATCTGAGCAATCCACTCAAGTCTGTTGGGGCAGCTCCTGACAGCCCCTAAATGTTTGCATATACTCCTCTGGGAGGAACACATATTTACTGGTCAGGGACTCTTTCATGAGAGGATACTTCATCCTCTCCACTTTCCCTAGGCTTAACAGGGCTATCCTTCCTTCATTGGGAATATGCTTCCAGAGACTGGCTCCCAATCTTTTTGAGGGACCCTATTAATTTCTAGGGAGACCTTATAGGCCTCAAACCAGCTGTCTTTGTCATCGCCTACAGCAAAGTTAAACATTGAATCCTTTGGGATGGGGACCGTCTTTTCTCCAATTCACACTGGGGTAATGTTGCCCCCACTGCTGATGCATTATCCTTGGTTGGCTCTGATGTACAGCTCTTTGAGACTGAGCTTATGAACCATTCTGCTTTCCTCCATGGCCAATCCCTCCTCTGCCAAGGCTCTCTCAGCCTCATCTTTTTTCTCCTGTGCTTTCATCTTCATCTTGACCAGCTGCAGTCTGATCGCTCTCTGCCTTCCTGTCCTCCAGCTCCTCTGGGTACAGTCCTTGGACAGACACACTGCTGCCTGCCCCATCCTGGACATCCTCTATGGGTGAATTATGCTCTCCTTGAGCTCAGGATCCAAGTCTGGGTCCTCCACCTCTTAATCATTCAAGTTTGCCCCCTCCTCCTCTGGGTCATCCTTCTCTGGGAAGGTCTGCCACCTCTGTACTCCCTCAAAGGCTCTGAGGGCTACCTGGAGATGATGCTTGGTAGCCTCCGTGCCTGCGTTCAGCCCCTTCTTTTTTAGGAGCTTCAGCAGCTCAGCCCTGGTGAGGGTGTCAAAGTTTCAATCAGGCAGCAGGGCAGCAGGCGGAATGGTAGCAGGGCAACATAGTAGCAGTCCATCTTGCAGATCAGCACAGAAGTTCTTCTGAATCTTCCACAGGTCCAGAGGTGTAGTGAAGTGTTAGTCTGAAGGCTCCCTTTTTATACATGGTACCTAGAAACCCCCTTTGAAGTACTTGAAGTTTCCTGCTTCCACTACCCTGGCTCCAAGCTGGCTGCATGAACAATGCAGTGGTGATAAGTCCTCTATATGATGGCAGAGCACAGCCTATTCAGTTGCAAATGGGACTGTGCCGACCTCCGTCCCATTCCTGCCAGTTTAAAGGTCATCCAGGCACACCTATTGCCTCTTTTTTGTGGCTCTTTGGGAGAAATAAACTAAGTCCAACTCACAACAATACCCAGTCATGTGACTTAAACAGGCTTCAGGCACCAAATAGTTTAGGGTAGGTAAATAGCAACTTTCTAAAAGTGGAATCTACAAAATTGTCTTAAAATACGATTTCACCATTAAAGAGGGTTTATTAATTACAATTTCTCAGACACCAAATATGAAATGATTACCTGTTCCCAATCAAAATTTAGCACTTATTAAGTGGTATAACGCAATTCAATGTTATCCTATCATACGATAGGTCTCACATGTAGTGAAAAACAAACCTGTGAGTTTTTCACTACCATGATATGTAAATCTTGAATGTACATGTCCACCCTTTTAATAACTATGCACTCTGCTCTATTGGCTACCCAGGGTCTACCTAAGGGGTGACCTGTGTGCACTAAAAGGGGAGTTTAAGGCCTGGCAATGGGGTTAGAATGCAAAGTCTAATTGGCAGTTTAAAACTGCATTAAGGCTGCATTGGCCTCTTTTAAGGGGCTACTTAAGTGGTTGGCACAATGAGTGTTGCAGGCCCACTAGTAGCATTTAATTTATTTCCCTGGGTATGTGGTATACCACTCTACAAGGGACCTGTATGCAAATTAAACATGCCAATAAGATGTAAGCCAATTTTACAATGTTTAAAGGAGAGAGAACAAACAATTTACCACTGGTTAGCAGTCCTACAGCCGACAAAAACAAAATTGAGCTAAATAGGAGGGTTGAAATCAGAAAGTTTAGGGGAAGACCACCTTAAGACTGACAGGTCTAACAACTTCCATTCACTTTGTATCCGATTTCATTAGATTCTTGCATGGCTCCTCTGGGGCTCCAAATGGTGCTTCTTTGGATAGATGCACACAAGCTAAAAATCAGGGTTAGTAAGCTAGATATTACTGAATAGGGGCAAAATGTCAGCTTGAGATGTGGATGTAATTAAAAAAATTAAACAAACTCAAACACAATGTAATGAGTGTTCCTGTACATATTAATTGATCCAATATCTCCTTTTGATAGTCATCCTTGTGTAGCACAACTACTACACACTGTAAGAAATCAGGTGATTGATTGAGGAGTATGGAAGCTCCATTCAGGCAACAATAATAATCCTTGTCAGGGTCACCCACAAAAGTCGCTAAATTATTAACCATCTTGGGCCGTATTATACAAAGTTCTCCAGGGGAGCAACTGGCATGTGTGCTGGCTTTGTGCACCCCCAGGGCACTTTGGTATTACAGAAAGGGCCGCAGATGCTTGTGCAGCCCTTTCTATAATACAGATAGTGCTGGTGCATATATAGAGCCAGTGCTATCACTAGAGGGTATTACCTCATTTACATGGGGGCATTGCCCCATGCAAATGAGAGAATCCCTTTGCCTCTGCACCCGCCCCGTATTATAGATGTGGGTGCAGAGGCACACAAGCTGTAGGAGGTGCACTGACAGTGCGGTAACTGTCATTGTGCCCCCTGATGGCAGCCCTCTGGAGGGGGGAAAGGGTGTCCTGTGGAACCCCCAGACATCCATCTGCAGGTGGGTGAAGTCACTCACTGCACCCACCTGCAAGGAGATTTTTTAATGCCCCTTAAAAGTGCAGGCAGGTTGTCGTCTGCACGGTGAAACACGGAGCAGTTGCTTCAAAGCTGCTCTGTACTTCACTTGAAAGCTATGCTCTGGGGGCAGCGCATTTAAACATAATATGGCTCACTCTCCTTGTTAGCGCCAAGTGCAAGTTTTGAAAGGTGCACTCAACTCTAACAAGTAGAGTTTGCCGTATTCTATAATACGGCCCCTGGAAGGTTGCCACAAAACCAGTAAGGCTGAACATTTAGGCCCTCTGTAAAGAAAATTCCCACACCAATTTAGAAAAATAGAGAAATATTTAACCCATAATATGATACCAGAATGACAGAAATCCAATAAGTAGAACTAGAGATATACAATTTCAAAGTTTTAGTTAAGTATAGCGCCTAAAAGCAGAAAGCACCAATTGTGGTCATCTACTTTTGCTGGACTGGGGTGAAAGTCACAATTTCAGGCTGACCACAATGAACAGCAGATATAGGAAGCAGGTAAGTCCAGCCGAAAAAGTTACCTCCTCAAAGTCCGGTGGAAGGAGTCCAATTTGTGGTGGAGGAGGCAGTGAGGAGCAAAGAGAGCAATCAGAGATGGTCATCACTGTAGCACGAAGAGGAGACCTGGTGTTGTGGACAGTCGATGTAGTAGGGCGTCGCGAGTTTGCGTTGCCTATCACTGCAGGCTGTTGTTGTAGCGGGCAGTGCATATCTGCTTTTCCGGTCATCACCGTTGTAGCACAAAGAGTCAGGCTCACCAGAGCTTGGCGTTGGCGGGCTTCACAAGGTGGCAGAGTCTTGGTGTGAACATGCCAGTTTGCAGTCACAAAGAGCTCAACATTTCAGGATTTCTACTTTCTTCACAGAGGAGTGCACTCTGATGCCAGCCAAGGGTCCAGGAACTGGGGAGGTGCCTCTTTAGGATCAGGACTCACTCTATCAAAGGCCAGCAAGGCTTAGGCAAGTCCAGTTGCAGGTCTTGGCACATCCAGTTGCATCACATCAGATGGGGAGTTGAAAGAGGGCCTCTGCAGCATGTTGTGTCCCTGAAGCTCAGAACAGGGGTTCAGTCAACTGCCCCTTAGATTCACTCAGGTTAGCCTTGGATGGTGGGAGTGGGTTCATCTTCCTTCACAAAGAGCAGGGCAGGCATCAAGCAGCAATTCATTGCTCTTGCGCAAAAGGCAGGCCTCAAGCAACAGGGCATCCATCTGGTAGCAGCAGGGCAGTTCTCTGAAGAACAAAGTAGGACTCAATCAGAATTCCAGCCTTCTGGGGAACAAGGCAGTCCTTTTTCTGTTGTCCATAGGTCCAGGAGTGTACTAAAAAGGTGGTTCAGGAGTTTCTAGGTGGGCGCCTGAGAGCCAGCAAGCAAGATGGTTGCACTTGACTGAGGCTCCTGCTGCCCGGGACAATCATCCCGCAAAATCCTTGTAGGACTTGGCCCTTTTTAGGTCTCGCTAGAGCCAGCGCATGCACTGGTCTGGCGAGACATTTAGTGAGTGGCTTTTAAAAGTGCCACCGGAGGCTGTTGCTGGCCACAAGCTTGCGGTTACGTGCGCGAGCGCGCTCAGCCGCCAGCTTTTAACGACGGATCGCGATCAGTTTCACTTTTGCGCGCACACAACTCCCGCGTCTCCCCCGCCCCCACCACAGATCGCCTCTCGCGGCCGCTCGCTCACTCGCGCACGGCCAATGCTTGTTATCTTAGCAGCTACAGTAAGGAATTCAGGGCAGAAGCAGTGATGCACTAACCTTCACCCCCGGACTACAAGCTACCGCTGTTTCCGGGATAAACAGAATAACACTACCGGGTTCGTGCTGCTGCAGCAGAGGCAAAGATGGTGAGGCACCGGAGCACTGTGGACGAGAAGATGAAACTGCCGGAGGAGATTGATGGTATGGGAAACATCCAGCGCTTCATGTACCCCCGCATGCAGACCATGCGGGCCGTGTGTGGCGTCATCAGCCAGCAGCTGCTAGACAAGGGGGTGCAGTTCTCGGCCTCTCAGTGCTGAGTCACCTGGAGGGATCTCAAGCACAACTTCTTTAAGGACCTCACCCAGAAGGGTAGTACTTGGATGGTCAAGATGTCATCCCCCATCTATGAGAAACTGCTCGAGATGTGGAATAAAGCCGGTCGGCCCGAGGCCAACACATCCTGTGAGTCTGTTCTGTTTAGTGTTCAGGTTACCTGGTTTGATCGCTAGCTTCTTCTTTGCTCCCATGCTGAGTCGATGCCACCCCATGTGTGTTTTACAGTTCTTAAACGTAACGCCAGTTTCCCGTTGCCTGTCGTTTCTTGTGGTACGTGTGTGCATGCATACATCTCGTTTTCCAATGTCTTGTGATTTTGTTTTATTTGGAAATTTCTTTTTTTGTAGGTGTGTGCTTGTTTCATTATGTATATATTGGTATGTTTTACCTTCAGCCGATGTTGTGGTTGTATGTGCATGTCCGCTTGCTCCCATTACCTTATTTTAATACCTCTATCTTCATTTGCCTGTGCACTTGTCAATTCCTTTTGGTTGCAGGTGCGGATGTGTTATCGTTGTGCTTGCAATCTGGCAGAATTTGTACTTTCTGTATCTTATTAATGATGCGTGTGCTCTGTTGCTGGGAGGTGTATTGATTTGGTAGTCCGATTTACAGGGCACAAGTCCTAAAAAAAAAGGTGGGGTGGCTGACCTAGTTTGGCAGTATGTAAGTGACATCACGGTGCATGACATCACATATGGCATCACAGGAATTGACATCATAGAAAGTGGCATCACAATCCACAACTTTACAGGAAGCGGCATCACAAGAAGTGTAACATACCAATCACAGATGTGTATTTTATGTAGCTTAGTAAGTACGTTACTGCTTTTGAAAGAGTGATACATTACTTGCAGCTCATTAGTTGCAATTATTCTAAAATAGCAGAGTGAGCTATGGACTAGAATCAAAGAGCTTCATGCAAACTGCAAAGAATGGGTTTAGAACTTAATTGTTTTTTCTCAAACTGCCCTTGTTCTATAGTTGCTAAAAAGGGTTCTTTTGGGTAGTAATTGTCTTATTTGTGCAGAAAACTCAGACCACTTCGTTATGTTTTAAATGCTGACTTGCGTTTGTCGGTCCTGCACTGGTAACCTATGGTCCCTCTAATTAAATTTGTCCCTGTGTGGCAAGAGACCCTCTGTGTGCATGATTACCCTATGCATTTGCAAAACTCCTCCCTCATAAGCTAGCTGTTGGATTGAGAGCACGAGAAGGGTGCTAATAAAAAGGATTTTTATTCATCGTCCAAATAGTAGAATTGTGTGAGGTTCTTTTTACCAAATGTTTTGCCACAATGTTTTTTGTACACAAATATTTTCATGCATCACAAAACAAGCACACATTCGTTTTAGATTGCATGCCTCTTTGATTCTCGTGCTGCTTTTGAGCTCCCTGCCTATTAAACAAGACTTTATTTTTCACAAAGCTCGAGCTCAGTTGTCAAATGGATAATTTTCTAACGATGGCTTGCATAAAGTCAAGGAAATACAATCAATGCTGAAAATAAAAACAAACACCTGTTCATCATGCATCAAATCTAGGCACCTTTGCTGTGTGACTCATTTAGGGTGATGGGTTGAAAGAGTTTAAGCATCATGCCCTTTGCCAAGATATTAATACAGCAAATAAACAGGCCGAGTACTTGCCCTAACATTTTACTTGCATTGCATTGTTTCGTACAGCACTCTAAGGCCATACCTTTGGTAATACAGGACTAAGCAGGTGTATTTTAACATGACATAACAAAAGAAAGATAAACTAGAGAAAAGTTCAGAAATTGTCAGCTGGGCACAAAAATCTGACTTGTCTCACAATCAAACAGTTTCTCTAGTTAGAAAAGTCATCTCTGTGCAGATGAGCAATCTGTTGATACATCCTTTTAGTCGCCTCATCTGCAACCTAAGTCCCTGAACTAAAAAGCAAATAATATTGTTAGTTGGTCAGAAATAGCTAATGCCCTTCTTTGATTTCTTAAAATGATATTAGCAATTAAAACAAGTGACATAAAATAAAAAGCATTGGCATAGTCAATAGGTGTTGCCTTTTGAGCCTAATAAGTTAGCAGTACGTAGTGGAGTAGGCAGTGTGTCATTGCCCCAAGTTCAAGGAAGGGAGTAGGTTCCTTGGGTCCTGCATAAAATAAACAAGCATTGGCATAGCCAGTAGGTCTCGCCTTTGGGACCTTATAAATGCTTAGCCATGCAACAGTTGATGTCGTTGCACCAAGGATATTGTGCTGCATAACTAAACACTTATAAGGTCCCAAAGGCGAGACTTATTGGCTATGCCAATGCTTGTTGGTTAAAGTTCCCTAAACTTTTTGCTTTCCCCCTAGACCTTTTTACTGACTTGGTGTTGCCAACTTAGATGCTTTGGTCACTTTGCCAGTGCTGATCAGTGTAAAAGTGCAAGTGCTCCCTGTGTCAAGTATAATGGTAATTGGTTGTCCATAATTGGTATGTTTGCCTACTAGTAAAGTCCCTGACGATCATCTCCTGAGGCGAAAAGCCGGGAGAAGCTGTATTTTGTGTTTTTAAAACTGTAAATTGTTCTTTTGGTTTTAACATTTGCTTACTTGCACAAGCAGGGGCCGTGTAGCGGAATTAGCGCTGTCACGGGTCCCATTTCCTGGTCTGATCGCCTTGATAGGCTGCTGGCCACGCCCACTCACAGGCCACGCCCCCTCCCGCCCTCCCGCCCTCGCAAGTCGTCAAAAGCGCTGATCACGAGCGCTCTGCCCTGACGATCATCTCCTGAGGCGAAAAGCCGGGAGAATCTGTATTCTGTGTTTTTAAAACTGTAAATTGTTCTTTTGGTTTTAACATTTGCTTACTTGCACAAGCAGGGGCCGTGTAGCGGAATTAGCGCTGTCACGGGTCCCATTTCCTGGTCTGATCGCCTTGATAGGCTGTTGGCCACGCCCACTCACAGGCCACGCCCCCTCCCGCCCTCCCGCCCTCGCAAGTCGTCAAAAGCGCTGATCACGAGCGCTCTGCCCTGACGATCATCTCCTGAGGCGAAAAGCCGGGAGAAGCTGTATTCTGTGTTTTTAAAACTGTAAATTGTTCTTTTGGTTTTAACATTTGCTTACTTGCACAAGCAGGGGCCGTGTAGCGGAATTAGCGCTGTCACGGGTCCCATTTCCTGGTCTGATCGCCTTGATAGGCTGCTGGCCACGCCCACTCACAGGCCACGCCCCCTCCCGCCCTCGCAAGTCGTCAAAAGCGCTGATCACGAGCGCTCTGCCCTGACGATCATCTCCTGAGGCGAAAAGCCAGGAGAAGCTGTATTCTGTGTTTTTAAAACTGTAAATTGTTCTTTTGGTTTTAACATTTGCTTACTTGCACAAGCAGGGGCCGTGTAGCGGAATTAGCGCTGTCACGGGTCCCATTTCCTGGTCTGATCGCCTTGATAGGCTGCTGGCCACGCCCACTCACAGGCCACGCCCCTCCCGCCCTCCCGCCCTCGCAAGTCGTCAAAAGCGCTGATCACGAGCGCTCTGCCCTGACGATCATCTCCTGAGGCGAAAAGCCGGGAGAAGCTGTATTCTGTGTTTTTAAAACTGTAAATTGTTCTTTTGGTTTTAACATTTGCTTACTTGCACAAGCAGGGGCCGTGTAGCGGAATTAGCGCTGTCACGGGTCCCATTTCCTGGTCTGATCGCCTTGATAGGCTGCTGGCCACGCCCACTCACAGGCCACGCCCCCTCCCGCCCTCCCGCCCTCGCAAGTCGTCAAAAGCGCTGATCACGAGCGCTCTGCCCTGACGATCATCTCCTGAGGCGAAAAGCCGGGAGAAGCTGTATTCTGTGTTTTTAAAACTGTAAATTGTTCTTTTGGTTTTAACATTTGCTTACTTGCACAAGCAGGGGCCGTGTAGCGGAATTAGCGCTGTCACGGGTCCCATTTCCTGGTCTGATCGCCTTGATAGGCTGCTGGCCACGCCCACTCACAGGCCACGCCCCCTCCCGCCCTCCCGCCCTCCCACTTCCCCATATCAATGTGCCACCATAGGACGCGCAGCGGACGAGCGCAGCGGGCGCGCCGTTTGCGCGCCGAAGGCGCGCCAAAGGCAAGCCCGTCCGTGCCCGTCAGCGGCAGCTCAGCGCCAAGCGCCACAACCCCTGGCCATTTTCTTCCCAATCACTGCCCCAGGAGGATATACAGCCGCAACCATCTACTGAGCTGGAACCTTCTGGGAGGATCAGAATGCAGATGCATATTTCCGGGTAATAATATGCCTGATACGTCCAAGGTATGTCTAACATGTCATGCTCGCCTACCTGCTATCTTATGGACACCTATTAAAGATCTAAATAACCCCTACCAGATAAAAAACGTTAGAGAAGAAAACATAATTAATTGCCTCCTCATTAATGCCAGATCACTGGTTAAACACAGTTCTGAATGTGCCGACCTGATCCTAGAAAAGAAGGCTAAAATCGTATTTATCACGGAGACCTGGACTGATGCGGCCTCAGGGCCAGACCTAGTTATGGCCACTCCAACGGGGTACTGCTGTCGGGTACAGGACAGACCCGGTCAAAGGGGAGGTGGGATAGCCATTATCTACCACGCCTCGATCCATGGCACATTTCAGTTACTGAACTGCCAGTTAACGGAGGTACTAGGATTTAAACTTTCTATCTCTAACCATAACACTTTCCAAGGTTGCCTCTTATACAGACCTCCTGGTCCTAAAGCCTCATTTCTCGTAGAAATAGGTACTTACTTGGAAGAAGCCCTCTGCACCACATCATTCACTATTCTGGGTGACTTTAACTTTCACCTAGAGGAAAACTCAGACCCTCAGACGGCAATTCTGGTAGACTCCATGCTGACGGCAGGACTAACTCAGATGGTAAGGGATTCCACACATATAAAGGGACATACGCTAGATGGGATCTTTACAAATAACCCTGACCTTAAGTTTAGCCATGCGGAGCCTTTAGCATGGACAGATCATTCAGCAGTCCTTTTTAAAATTCAACCGTCTGAGCCAGTTAGAGCAAGGAAGGAAAGGAAACCTGCCAAGCTCTATATGCCATGGAGGGAATTGGATGGGAAAGCATTGGAGGAATGTCTGGCAGCCTCTACCTTTACCCCATCGGTTGATGTAAACGAGGCTACGGAGAGATACACTATCTGGATAAAAGATGCATGCACATCTCTAGTTAAGCCCAAACTATCTCGTCCAACTTGCACAATACCATCTGCCCCTTGGTTTACCATGGAATTAAGAGATTACAAAGTATCTTGCAAAAAACTCGAACGCCAATGGCGTACCGAATACTCACATGCAGATAAACAAAAACTCAAATCAAGCCAAAAGATATACAAAGAAATGATCAAAAAAGCAAAAATTGAATATTTCTCTGCTAGAATTGAGGGAGCTAAAAACTCCTCCAAAGAACTTTTCCAGACGGTGACCACTTTGTCCACCCCAAATTCTGTCACTATCCCCCCCAGCCTGGAGCTCTGCGAGACCCTCGCCAAGTACTTTCTAAATAAAGTGGAGCAAATCTTCACAGCCCTTGAACCTCTTGTGGGTCTCACTCTCACCGAGGGAGCACATATGACTACGCCAACAAACCCACATAGTTTGGAATTCAGGGAATTCCGGCCAGTTACAACAGAAGTAGTTAAAAAACTACTACTGAGAACCAAATCTGGCTCCCCCCGGGATCCCTGCCCAGTCTCAGTGGCTCATCTGGCAGCCGCCCCTATATCTGTCTTGCTAGCAGATTTGTTCAATAAAATGTTCAAAGAGGGAGCATATCCACTATGCTGGAAACAAGTTTCAATAGCTCCTTTGCTGAAAAAATCCAATCTAGACATTTATGACCCTAGTAGCTATCGACCCATATCTAGACTCCCTCTACCGGCCAAGCTTGTTGAAAGGATCATGAACGTTCAGCTCTGTGACTTCCTCCGATCCTCTGGGGGCCTGGACCCTGCTCAACATGGGTTTAGGGAAGGTCATAGCACCGAGTCCGCCCTCATTAAATCCACTGAGGAGATCAGGAAAGTGATGGATGCTGGAGGACGGGCAGTCCTGGTGCTCCTGGACCTATCCGCAGCCTTTGATACGGTCCACCATGACATTCTATTGGACCGTCTTGAGGGCTGCGGAATCCAAGGAGTCGCATTGACCATGCTGAAATCCTTTCTAGCAGACAGGATACAAGTGGTGGCCATGGGAGATTTTGAATCGAGCCCTTTTACCCTTCCAGGAGGGGTTCCTCAGGGCTCCTCCCTGAGCCCTACCCTATTTAATGTTTATGTTACCTCCCTCGCCCCGGTGATTCGTTCGTTTGGCTTCGAATTAACATCGTATGCAGATGATACTCAAATTGTGGTATCTCTGCTCCCGGGGCGAGAGGAAGGAATTGCGGCCAGATTCCAGGACTGCATGATGGCAGTAAGTTCATGGATGGCTAAGAACTGTCTTAAATTGAACTCCTCTAAAACTGAGGTTCTTCTCTTTGGAAATGTGACCAATCTCTGGACCCCTGACTGGTGGCCTCACGAAATGGGAGCCCTACCCATTCCAGCCACTACAGTAAAAAACCTGGGGGTAATTATTGACTCTCAACTCTCCTTTAAAGCACAGGCTAATGCCTTATCATCCTCCATTCACTGGATAATAAAAACTATTAGGAAAATCCTTCCTTTCCTCTCCAGTGATAGCAGGAAAACGGTGGTGACAGCACTTGTGCTGTCTCGCCTTGACTACTGCAATAGCATGTATCTGGAGGCCCAGAAGGGAGTTCTGAATAAATTGCAAACGCTACAAAATGCTGCAGCCCGACTGATTACTGGTCTACCTAAGTTTGCATCGGTAACTCAGGAATTAAAAAATCTACACTGGCTTCCAATACGGAAACGTATCATGTTTAAGGCTCTTTGTATGGTATTCAAGGCAGTAAATGGAATAGGTCCATCCTTCCTTCAAGAACACCTTCAACTGTACAAACCAGGGCGACAACTAAGATCTGCTAATAAAAGCCTGGTCATGACTAACCGTATTAGGAAAGCCCGTTGGGGAGGCCGTAGCTTCTTCCACGGAGCATCTAACATCTGGAATGAATTGCCTCTCGCCCTAAAACAAAGCAATGATCTCCTGACCTTCAGGAAAAATATCAAAACATGGCTTTTTAACCTTCAGTAACTTTCTCTGCCTCTTGGAGATAATGTATCGTTTCAGCGCCAGGACACCGCCCGGTAACAGCGCGCTTAACAAATGGTAAAAATAAATAAAATAAATAAATAGTAAAGTGCACTATGTGTGCCAGGGCTGGTAATACAAATGCTGCCAGTGGGCCTGCAGCACTAATTGTGCCACCCACACAAGTAGCCTTAAAGAGAGAAACTCAGGCCTGCCACTGCAGGGCCTGCGCCCAGTTTGGTAAACTGCCATGTTTTTCTGACAAGTGCACTCACTTGCCAGGCCTTACCCTTCCCTTTCTATGCACATCAGAAGGTATCCCTGGGCACGGTGCAGTGTATGTGAAAGGTAGGACATGTACTGAGGTGTGGACCATGTCCTGACAGTGAAATATTCTCCAGTTCGTTTTTCACTGTTGAAAGGCCATCTTGCCCATAGGACATAATGGGGATGGCTGTGTACTGTGTTTCCAGCCTCTCTTGCCTAAGTCTTAAGATGGGGAGGTGAAGTTTAATATGCTTAAACTCACAATGTAATAACACATCTTTTTATGAAGGTGGTTTTTGCATTATGTGTTTAGAAACCACTCTTTTAGAAGTGGCTGGGTTTTTGTGCTCTAACATTTCTGTGTGTCTCTGCCTGGTTGTGGATTGACTGTCTGGATTTAAAAGCGATAGGATCTGGGGAATGTCTTGACCCAGGGAGGAGGTGAGACACCAACAGGCTGACCTGCATCTGGAGTGTAGGGGATGGATAGCCCCTAGATGTGAAGAGGTCTTGGTTGCTGCCATAAAACAATTGTCCCATCTCCTGCTGAGTGATTGAGAATCCAGACCTGCACTAATCAAAGTTAGAAGGTATCACTGCTAGTGAGGCACCCAGAACTGGTTTGAACAGGGGTCAGTGCCCCTGAACACAAAGACTTCAAAGACATTTAGGGATATAACTATGAGAGCTGAAGCCCCTGAACTTTGGAGAAATGGGTTGATTAAGATTGAACAAGACTGAAGCTACTTCGTGGTCAAGAGGAACCTTTGCCAAGGAAGAAACAACTGAAGAGACTGAAGGAAATGATTGACCATTGTTATGTGTTCTGGGGCTGGCCTGCAGTTTGCTGTTTTAACCAAGGAGAGGCTAAAGGGACTTTGCTGTGTGCTGTGTCTCCCTGATTGAAAGGACTTTCCTGAAGTAATTTATCCCTAAGGGACCGAGATGAGCTGGCTCCCTGATGCAAAAACTTATGAACACAAAAGTTTCAAGGAGAGTCTCAGTGACACTATGTGCGTGTGCTTTGTGCAGCTTGAGTTCCTCGTAAGGAGTGCCCTGTGATTGTGGGCACCTGGAGTCCAAGCGAGTCTCAGCAACGCTGTGTGCGTGTGCTTTTTGCAGCCTGAGCCCTTCTTGAGGATTGTCTTGTGATTGTGTGCACCTGAGTCCAAGTGAGTTTCAGCAATGCTGTATGCATGTGCTTTGTGCAGCCTGAGACCTTTGGGAGGATTGCCTTGCTATTGTGTGCACCAGAGTCCAAGTAAGTCTCAGCCATGCTGTGTGCGTGTGCTTTGTGCAACCTGAGACCTTCATCAGGATTGCCTTGTTATTGTGCACCCACAGTTCAAGTGAGTCTCAGCATCGCTGTGTGCATGTGCCCTGTGGCAGCCTGAGATCTTCGTAGCAGTAGCAGCCCGGACCGGCAGCCCCGGAGGAGCTGAGCCCCGGCCCGAGCCTGCCATTGCCAGAGCGGGACCTAGAGCCAACCTCGTTGAAGGAGGGCCCGAGTCCCACTGCCCGGAATTCACAAAGATTGCATCGGAGGCCCAGTCGCTGGAAGAGGAGAGGAGATTGAGGTTGCACCCCCCAGGTAATGTGTGTCGACACCTGGGGCAGGGTGCGAGGTCAGAGGGAGAAACTCTCTGCCTCTCTCATTCCGGCAGCGCAAGACTCTGCTCGGCTCGTATCGGAGCCTGTGCTTGCCAATGGAGTGGCAGTACCGGGGCCCGAGTTCAGAGCTGCACATTTTGTTACTCCATACCCGTGTTAGGGGCAACTGTTGACAGAGGCTGACCGGGAGTCAGCAGGAGTAGCAGAGAGACCGCCTAAGTCACCGTGATCTGTGCTGGAGTGTATTAGGCATTGCATTATTCCTGCAAAACAAACTACCTGATTAGTGTATTACGCATGGCATTATTTCTGCATAACAAACTACCTGATTATCATATGACGCATTGCATTGTTTCTGCATAACGAACGACCTGATTTGCGTATTATGCATAGCATTATTCTTACATTGCAGAGTATCTGATTGTTGTGTTACGCATTGCATAATTTTTAGATTGCAAAGTGCCTGATTTTAGCATTACGAACTGCATAACATTGTATTTGGACTACAGTGGACCGTTTAGAAGTTCTCATATTATCGCCAGAACTTTCAAAGACTGGCTGACCTAACAACCGGCCAGTAGGAATATCACAAATATGCATATGTTGGATTTATATTGTGTGGTCTTATCGTATATCTTTTTATATAAATTTATACTCGTTTTTATGACACTTGTGTGGAGTCCATTTGTGGTGTCATCATCGCGAGCTGTGAGCGTGGTTGCAAATACTTTACACATTTGCCTTGAAAATAAGCTTGGCTGATCGTGGCAAGCTACCAAGGGGGTTAGCGGGGGCTATCTGAGAAGGTGTCCTTCCTTTCCTGACGTGAAAACGAGGGTTCCTATTTGGCTTAAGGTACCTACCTCCGCCAACCATTGATCCCGGGTCTAACATTTCTCACCTGGCTGAGAAAACTGCAACCCAAAATAACTTATAAGTCATGCCTGAAGTGCTCCACTGCTGAGACGAGGTAGCGGGACCGTTCTGGCACTGGTGGTGAGGAGATACCAGCTGGAGCCAAGCACACACAGCTGCTGAGAAGCGACCGGTCTTGTAAGGTGGTGGCCTGCGTGTGAACTCCGCATTAAACTGCAGCTGCGCTGTCCCCATGAGAGACGACATCAGGGACTCATCGCTCATTGAGACTTGCCTGACTCAATTTGCCGCCGAGCTGCCCTGAAGCTACAGAAATTGCCTGAAGTAAGTCCAGAGAGGAGCTGAGGCTGGCATCAATTGAGGCTGAGCTGAGCGGAGACTGGGCTGCGCTGTCCTCGCTGAGGGCTGAAGGCTCTGGCCAAGAACCCTTAATCCACCACCACTGGTGTTCGAGTGGAGGCGCCGGGGGCTTATTGCTGATGACTACACCCAGGGCCTGCCATAGAGCTGCTGTGACAGGCGCACAACCGTAAGTGCCAGCTGTCGGATCCACTCCAGAGCTGCATTACCAGTGCCATTTTAAGTGAGTCTGCTTCGGGGAACACTGAAGTTGCTAGCAAGAATTTGCTTGCATTGGGGGGGAAGCACTAGTGTCACCACCGAAATAGCAATGTGAGATGCCCCCCTGGCCCCGCATTGACTCTGTGAGAAGCCCCCATAGAATTTGTGAAGTCCGTGCATCGGACCAGCCGGCTCTAGGGCGGTGCGATCGGTGCCACAGCACTGGACACCAACTTGAGGTGGGGGTGTGATTTTTGAAAGTATATCAACATTTTAAAAGCATCAGCTATCGTGTTCCAGGCCTCCAGCAATTCTCAGGCATCAATTAAAATATCAAGATAACTCTGGTGATTAATCGTCTTCCTGAAAAGAGACCGGAGGTTTGTCTAGTGAATGTTTTGACTCATCCTAAGGTAGCACAGACTGTTAAAATGCCTGCTGCTATGAACGTGTACCATGCCGATCACAAGTGAAGTGGTGTGGCTCACTGGTTAGAGGCGGCAGACCCGAGAGCAGAGGACGGCCCGGGACCAGGGTTCGATTCCCGGCGCGGCAGGTTTCTGGACCAGGGTCAGCGGACTCGATAATTCTCTCGCCTCGGTGCCCACTCTGATCAGCGATCACACTCGGCAACTCTGGGCATTAGCTTGCCTCATCTTCACTAATGGCCCCACCAGACCGCCGGGGATGCCTGGTCTCACCCTGGAGATACCCATTAAGGGACCATCTCTCAGGGAAGCCAGGAAGGGTTTCGCAGCGGTCGAAGCGCCTTGGGACCCTACGGGTAAGTAGTGCGCTATATAAATGCCTATACATATACATATACAAAGTACATATAATGTAAATTGGCTCAGTGGGTTACTGCTTCTGTAAAAGAGCTCTTTTGTTACTTGTAGTTTATAAGTCAAAATCCTAAGATAGAACATTGAACTATTAACTGTCATCAAAGAGGTGCATGCAAAGTGCTATGTGTTTTTTTGCCCAGTCTTTAATTATACTAATCTTTCCATAAGGGTTCATTTGGGTAGAAAACAATTCTTATTATTAGAAGGACCTCTAACAATGGTGTGATGTTTTAAGTTCTGAATATGTGCGTTTCTTGAATAAGAACTCTTAAACTGTGTTGCCTACTAGTATTGATATATTTGAATAAGGGGGGGAGATAGAGGGAAAAATGGCTAGGCTCACCCTCCAAAAGTTAATGTAGACCTGAAAGTCCCAAAATCTAGGCAACAAGAACCTAGCCTTTAAAAGACGGATTTCACAAAACTCACTGGAGTTTGGAAAACAATGTCAGAAAGAAAAAGTTTTCTTTCTTGAGTCCCCTCACTCACCAGGTTTTCCCCACAGTGACATAGGGTCATCTCAGTTCTCTACGGGCTGAGGCGTGCTACGACTTGCGGAATTACGTAGGAGCACTAAAGTGATGGAATATGTGTAGTACAGACAGTGTAGTGGGGTGGAGTGGGCTAGAAGTGAGTTAAAAATACTTAGCTAATGGGCGACATAGATGTATTCTTGCTCCTAGTCGGTATGATCTAAAAACGGGGTAGAACGCTAGGAGTCCTAATTATAATGGGTTAGGTGTACCTAGCATTTTTTAGTCAACATGTTTCGAGCATTCCCCAAGCTCTTCATCAGAACTACAAAGGGACCAGCCCTGTGCTCGCCACTCCTAATTGTTCTCAAATGAGGTGAAACAATATATTAAATAAATACGCCGCAACAATAAAGCATGCGTTAGTACATATGTCTGCGTAATGTCACGTAGTATATTAAAGAGGCCCTAACCTTGCCCCATGGTCTCGGAGAGTTGTTGGTATCTCGTGAGAGATACACGTAGGCGGGGGCGTGGCTACCGCCGACAGGAATGGCCGCTCTGTAGTTTTCCTCCAGAACACCACTTCCAAAATATCTGCTATATCCCTGCTCCTATCGGCCCGATTCCGGCCCTGACACCGACGGGGAGCTGCGGTGGTGCCCGGCGGTCGCCCATCTCAATCTGGTGGAATTTGGTAAAGTTGACCTGCAAGTGCTCCGATGACCGGGGCATCGCGGGTGTGCCGGCCGGCTGGGGTGTGCTGCAGCGCCGCCTGGGGACCACGCGGGGCCACGGCTGTGGCCTGTGTCAGCGAAAATTCCTGGAGGCGCGACCGGAAGCCTCTGAGTCGCAGGACACACTGCTGGACCCCTGTGAAGCTTGCCGGAGATGCCCTGGCTGTTCCGGTGAGTGATGGGGACCGGAAGGCACTGTTAAGCGACCCCCACTGGGAGTACACTCAGCGGTCAGAATCTACCTGCCGGCATAGGCTTGAGGCGGCCTCAAGATCCACGCCGAGCTGAGAGGGGCATGCTGGGGGCCCTGGGTCCACATAAGGCCCATTGTGACACAGACTTGACAATTGCACAGTGAGCAGGAGAGTGACTGCGGGCGGAGGCGGAGATTTGGTGGGCCCCTGCAGAGAAATTGGAAAGGCACAAAATTCAGTCAGCGGCTAGCCCGGGCCCTTGAACTGGACTGACGTGCATGTGCCAGGGGCCCCACTGTTTTTGCACTCTATATTTCATCGGAATTTTGGGGCTGACTACAACTGCTGAAGCGGGCCCACAGAGACGTGGTATTAATACCGCAGCAGTACTGGGGTAGTATTGGATAAACCTGCCTTTGTAGATGAAGAGGCGCCGGCCATCTCAGGGACACAGGGAGCTACCGAGTGTCGCGGTAGGGCCCCCACGAGAGGTGTACAGTTTGGAGCTGCACAATATCAACCATTCCTGACTGGATGTTGTGAAGGAGTAGTTGCTCCAAGGTGCCTGACGGGGTGAGTTTCTTGGTGCTGCACCTACGAGAGAATCTCTGCAGCGGCGGGAATTGAGCGCCGACCTTTGACCGGCGACTTGCCGAAGGCGCGTTGGCCCTCCTGCTACGAGAACCACGGGTCGGACCCGGGTGGATACCTGCCTATATGGGGGCATCCAGGGAAAGCCGGGCGGCGGGGAGTAGCGGTGGTACCCTTACCAGTGGAGGTGTGCCCACGACATTAGAAAATGGCGTCGGGCCATAGCAATCGAACGGCGGCACAGACCAAGTTGGGGAACTTTACCTGGCAGAAGCAGCAGAAGCAGCAGACCGAAGATCTGAGTGACGTGGTGGCGCCGGGGGGAGCCGCAGAACCTTCGAATAAGGACTTACTCGAGGCGATGCGGATTGATATGGTGGCCACTGATGTGGCACTAATCCGCGAAAACGGTAGTGAGACAAAATATCGAAATTAAAATATCGATATACAATAATATCGATGTTTTAATTTCGATGGTATAGAATATCGATGTCCAAAATATCGACAGACAGAATATCGTTTTTTTTAAGGTATGTATGTTAATAATATCGAAAATATCGAAATTTAGTAATATCTACAATTTGTTTAATGTTATGTATTTTATTATTTTGTTTATATGTTTGTTAAATATGTTTTGTAATGTATGTTTGAAAATTAGTAAATTTGTTTACATTTTGCGTTTTAGTATCAGAGCGGGTTGTGGGTTTATAGGGGAATAGGGTGGGAAGTAATTTAATAATAATTAATTAATTAATATATTTTTGTAAATATTAATAATTAATAATTAATTGGTAATTAATTTATATTAATTAGTTAATTACATTAATTAGAGTTAATGTTTTAATATATATACATTGTTGTTATTGTTAATTAATTAATTGGTAATTAAATATTAATTAGTACAATAAATTAATTAGAGTTAATGTGCTAATATATTTAATTTATTGTTATTGTTAATTAATAATTAATTGGTAATTAAATATTATTAATTATTTAATTAAATTAATTAGAGTTAATGTGCTAATATATTTATTGTTTTTGTTATTGTTAATTAATAATGAATTGGTAATTAATAATTATTAAGTGATTAAATGATGTGATTTATTTATGTGTAGTGGGTTGTGTGTTTATAGGTGGATAGGGTGTGATATAATTAAATTTAATAAATTAAAGCGATTGTATTTATTTGTTGGTATTTATTGTTAATTAATTAGTCATTAATATGTGTTAATTAGTTCATTTATAATTACATCAATTTAGTAATATTAATTATTATTAATTGATTAATTGAAATTTATATTAATTGTCTTTTTTATATGTGTAGTGTGTTGTGTGTTAAAGTGGGAGTAGTGTGGGAATTAATTTTTATCCCCATGCTATCCAACGCTTTCCCTACTGTTGCACCCTCTGGAGTGTGAATAGTAATTTTTACCCCTACGCTATCCACCGGGGAAACAACCTTTACAACGCAACTTTTACAACGCACTACCATTACAACAAAATTTTTACAACGCAAAAACCATTACAACGCATGTGTTTACAACGCATACCATTACAACGTAAGTATAGGTGAGTATATAATAATATTTTAAATTTTATATGTTTTAGTTTTTTAAGGGGTATTTTTAGGGTTCAGGGTCAGTTTTCAGTTTTTGGGTAAAAGGGTATTTTTAGTGTTCAGGGTCAGTTTTCAGTTTTTGGGTAAAGCGGTATTTTTAGGGTTCAGGGTCAGTTTTCAGTTTTTGGGTAAAGGAGTATTTTTAGGGTTCAGGGTCAGTTTTCAGTTCTTGGGTAAAGGTATTTTTTGGGTTCAGGGTCAGTTTTCAGTTTTTGGGTAAAGGGGTATTTTTAGGGTTCAGGGTCAGTTTTCAGTTTTTGGGTAAAGGGGTATTTTTTGGGTTCAGGGTCAGTTTTCAGTTTTTGGGTAAAGGGGTATTTTTAGGGTTCAGGGTCAGTTTTTAGTTTTTGGGTAAAGGGGTATTTTTAGGGTTCAGGGTCAGTTTTCAGTTTTTGGGTAAAGGGGTATTTTTTGGGTTCAGGGTCAGTTTTCAGTTTTTGGGTAAAGGGGTATTTTTAGGGTTCAGGGTCAGTTTTCAGTTCTTGGGTAAAGGGGTATTTTTAGGGTTCAGGGTCAGTTTTGGGTTTTTGGGTAAAGGGGTATTTTTAGGGTTCAGGGTCAGTTTTGGGTTTTTGGGTAAAAGGGTATTTTTAGGGTTCAGGGTCAGTTTTGGGTTTTTGGGTAAAGGGGTATTTTTAGGGTTCAGGGTCAGTTTTGGGTTTTTGGGTAAGGGGTATTTTTAGGGTTCAGGGTCAGTTTTGGGTTTTTGAGGTACAGGCGTGCAGGGTAAAAATAAAATAAATTTATATTGAAATTAAATCAATTAAATGAAAAAAAAAAAAAAAAATTACATTAAATTATTACGTTTTTAATTTATTTTAAATGTATATGTATTAGTTTTAATTTTTTAATTATGTTTTAATGTTTTTATTTAATATTTGTAAATTTATATGTATTTTAAAATTATTTTTACATTATTATTAATATATTTTAAAAAACGATATTTTTATTTTCGATATTTTTGTACTACGATATTAATTTTTCGATATTTTTGTACTTACCTTTATGAAGATAGGACTCCGATATTTTTGATTTCGATATTTTTGTGTCGATATTTTTGTATGTAGATATTCTGTCTGTCGATATTATGTCATAGATTCCGCGAAAACATGAAGAATATGTGGAAAGGGTGGAGACAGTAGAAAACACTGCCAAAGACCTGGTGTCGGACACCACCCTGCTTAAGAAACAAGTTACAGACCTCCGTTCGTCTCATGAGGCGATGGCCCTACAACTGGATGACTATGAAGGTTGAATGCGGCGGAACAACGTTCGCATTATTGGAGTTCCGGAACACGCAGAGGGGTAGGCGGCAGACCTTTTTGTGGAAGAACTGGTACTGAAACACCTTCAGCCTAGAGGACTCTCAAAGTGTTTTACAATCGAGAGGGCTCACCAAGTGCCTGGTGGCCACCCGAAGCCTGGGCGTCCCCAAGACCGTTGCTGGCGCGTGTATTTAATTTTCGGGACTGTGATATTATCCTACAGACGGCTAGGGCGGCCCCGCCACTCACATTGGAAAACAGCAAAATAATGTTCTTTCCTGATTTCACTTTGAGGGTACAGAAACAGCGTCGCAGTTTCCTGGAGGTTAAGCGCGGCCCTACTAGATCACAAAGTCATATGCAATGATGTTTCCCGCTAAGCTCCGCGTCGAAGCGAACGGAAAATCATGGTTTTTCACACGCTCCGAAGAGGCCTGGGACTGGCTTGATGGCTGGCGCACAGTCGAAAAGAAAGGGAAGAAGACACCCTCAGCAGCGTATGAAAACGCAGACTGGCGCCAACAACGACGATCCCCTCCACACTCTGATTCTGATTCCCCAGGGACACGCAGGAGGGCGCTGATACAATGGTCGGTAAGAAAGTGGGGAGTCGGATATGAACTCTTGTGGACCTTATGGATTTTAGGGTGGATGGCCTTGATGCCATGGTCCCCGAGTATGAGAGCCTACACTTCTGATGCAGGAAGGGATCTTGGGACAGAACTTTACCGCCTGGGGTGGGTTTGGTCTTGACTCCTAAGATTGCCCAAAAGATTGGGAACAGTAGCTTCTGTCATTGCTTGTTGGGGTAGCTTTATACATCTTGGGCGGGTCCGTTTTTTTCTGATGGAATTGGTGGAGGCACTACTAGAGAGCGCTGGACCACTGCGCTGCTGCGGAAATGGACCTTACGAGTTAGATTATGTGATACACTGTTGGTGGGCTAGGGGTCAGGTCGGGGAGGGGGGACTGGAGTAAATGATAAGACGAGTTAATTGGGAGTGGGGTTGCTCACGTTCCCTGGAGTTGTTTATGGGTGGGCGACAGGCACTCTGCATGTTGGGGGTGGCTGGCGGTTCTATACCCGCTAAGCAGAGAGGCAGGGAGGGGGTGAGTTGGATGGTTCAGGGGTACTTTTGAGTTTACAATGGTGGGCGGATGCATCTGGGGGATTTTATGCAGTGGGATGAAGTGATTGCTTAGGTATGTACAGCTTAATTGTGTTCTATGTTTGCAGGACAGCACGGAAGGTTCAGTACTAAAGGTGCTCATGGACACTCAGAGGGTCGCACATGTGGTAGAAGGGAAGTATCAGAGATGCCCCGGGGTCTCCACAAATACCATTCTACCGATGTTATTGACAAATGGCAAAGGGTCAGGGACTTAGGTTTGCCACCTGGAATGTTAACGGGTTAGGGGACAAAATTAAGAGAGGAAATGTGACACAGCATGTCCACCGCCATGGCCTTGATTTGATACTATTACAAGAAACTCACCTGATTGGTAACTTGTGTGGGGCCCTCGACAGGAGGGGGTATCGAATGATTGTGTACTCGGGTTTCACCAGGGGATCCAGCGGGGTGGAGGTCCTCCTTCGAAAAGGATGTCCATACGTGCTACAAGACACTTGGATGGATCCACAGGACAGGTATGCAGCGTGCACGGGCATGTGGGAGGGCAGAGTTCTGAATGTGATTTCTGTATATGCTCCACCGGGTCTGCAGAGATTAACATTGACAGATGTCGGGCCACTTTTACATAACCTCCCAGTGGGCACCCTAATCATGGGAGGTGATTTTAACCTGACGATTGACGGTCAACTAGACAGATCCCCGCCCAGACAGGACCCAACGCACGGCTCCCAATTACAAGACTTTATTAAAGCCCTGGGGATGGTGGATATCTGGAGATGGTCTCACCCTCATGATACACACTATACATTTCATTCTAGTGTGCACGGCAGTCAATCTCGGATTGACTATTTGTTTACATGTGCACAACACATACACAACTTCACCGACCCTGGATGTTTGGCACGGGGGTGTCAGATCACTCTCCGGTGCTGGCTACACTTGGTGTACAACGCCCACTGCAGCTTGGTCTGATTTGGATCCAGCCTTGGGCGCTAAAAGTCCCGCATATTAAAGACACCTTGCACAAGGATACAGAGTACTATATTTAGGAAAATATTGGCCCAGTCCAGTCGGCCATCACGCTTTGGGGGGCCTACGATGCAGTAATCAACGGGCGCGCACTATCACTGATGGTTGGCCACAGAGCGGAGCGGAGCCGACGAGTCTTAGAATTAGAGGCCAAGATTCTTCGTCTGGACGCTGATATCTCTAGAGCCCCAGACCCTAAAGCCCAGCACAGACGTGACATTAAACGGCAGGATTACAAACAACTGCTCCTAGAGGACGCCAATAGATGTGTTCTGGCCACCGACATTGTATATATGAACAGGGGAATGCACGGGCAAGCTCCTGGCCTGGCTGGAACGTACGGAGCAATCAGCACGGTGGGTGCGTGCTATTAGGGGACCCGAGAATATTCTCATTATGGACCCTTGGGGCATTGCGGAGGCCTTTGCGAGCCACTATAGGACAATATATGATTGCCCACAAGAGTCTCAAGCTTCACTAGCAGGAGAACTTCTGGCCAATATTGAAGTGACTGGCCTCTCGGAACAAGATACGGAGGCCTTAGAAATTGACTTGTCGGTTGAAGAAATTCGGAAGGCGATTCAGGATATTCGGGCGGGTAAGGTGATGGGCCCGAATGGCCCCCCGATTGAACTATTCAAACCCATGGCCTCCAAACTAGCACCACATATACTGTATTTATATAATGAAAGTTACGATAATGCCCTCCTCCCGAATGATATCTGTGAGGCTATCATAGTAGTCATCAACAAACCTGGTAAGCCGATAGATGAATGTGCCTCATATAGGCCTATTTCCCTGATTGCAGCAGAGGCCAAGATCTTGGCCAAGCTTTTGGCGAATCGCCTACTCCCATATTTCAAGGACTTGATCCATCCGGATCAGTCGGGATTTATGCCAGGACGGAATACTGCGTGCAATCTATGTCGTGTGCATGGTGCACTAGGCCGGGTACACACGCTGTAAGAGGAAGCGATTCTATTGGCCTTCGACGCCAAAATGGCATTTGATATGGTAGCGTGGGAATACCTGTTTTCAGCACTTGGCCGCTTCGGGTTTGGTCCCAAATTCATGGGATCGGTTAAATTGCTCTACGCACAGCCCTTGGCCCACGTTTCGGTAAACAATCACCGGTCCGCTCCGTTTCCCCTCGGTCAGGACACAAGGCAAGGCTGTCCGTTGTCGCCATTCCTGTTTGCCCTGGTCCTAGAGCCACTGGGGGTTTGGATAAGGGGTGACCCAGGTATCAGAGGCATTCGATGGATCGACCACGAAGACCGCATATCACTGTACATGTGAATACATTTTTCTCTATCTCGCTTCGCCATCGCACTCCTTGAACCTTGTGCTCCACATTTTTCACATATTTGGGGCGCACTCCGGGTACCAGATAAACTGGTCTAAATCCCAGATGTATTCCCTCTGGGGAGAGCCAACCCGGAGTCCCCGAGGGTACCACATTCCGGTGGCCTCACTGGGTTTCCGTTACTTAGGAATTTTTATCACCACCAACCTCACATTTTTCTTTGAAAGAAACCTGCTCGAACCGTTGCAGAGATTTAGCTCAGACGTCACACATTGGAAAATGCTCCCCCTTACCTTGCAAGGGCGTGCATTCGTATTCAAAATGCTTGCTCTACCATGGTTTCTGTACGCGTTACAGAACACGCCCATCCAGGTGCCAGATTCCTACTTTTCACAGATTGAAGCTACAGTGCAGGATTTATTGTGGGACAACAGACCTCCTCGAATTGCCATGGCCAAGCTTACTATGGGATGGTATGATGGAGGGATAGGTCTGCCGGATGTGCGCCTCTACTATCAGGCCTCACAACTGACGGCCATCAACCAGTAGGTCTTTGGGCGCAATGACAACCCCAGCTTTCGCATGGACCACTGGATACTGGGGAAAAGGGGCTACAACAGAGCACTGTATACGAACCATAAGAAATTGCATTTGACTAGTCCTATGGCGCGCACTGTAGAAGTGTGGCATGGAGCGCAGAGGCGTACGGGATGGTATGGCCGCCTAACAAAAGCTACCCCCCTATGGGGGTACACACATACGATTGTCTCCGTGCAATGTGTGTGTGATGTAAAGTGCTTTGACACCTTACACTGGTATGAGTGGTGCTTGAAAACTAAATGAATCTGAGAGACAGTGGATATGGAGAATTGAGCAGCACTGTTAAAGGGTGGTAGTGAGGGAATCCATGGCGGAGGTGGCCATTAGGGGGGGCGTCAACAAACATTGTCGCACAGGTCTCCACCAGTGTTAAAGCTGGCCCAGCATCAGTCTCTCTTGTTGCCCACGCGGCAGGGGCCCATGCCTTGACGCCCTGCGCCCTCCACCCCTGCCTGGATTCATTGGGGCGGCATGCAGCTGAGTGGTTCCCTGCTGCTGTGGCTAAACTGTGGCTGTGGGCAGGATAGAAGACAAACAGGCCAAACTGCCTTTTGAACCCTGAAAGTCTGCACGCCCCCCGGCCGGGTATATAGCAACAAATATGGCAGAGGGACACCAATCAAAACTGCAGCCAAAAGACTTCATATGCAATCCCTGTTACTCACCATGCGACAAAGCCTCACGTCCATTGAGGCTAAGATGGATTCCATGAGCATACAAATGGACTTCATCACACAGCGCCTAGAGAAGCATGGCAGGCATACCAGTGAGACTGACCATAGGATCTCAAACTTGGAGGATGGGTCCACAATTAGGGGGGAATGAATGCAATGTATGGAACACCTTCTGAAAGTTATTTCCACAAAAAATGAAGATTTGAGGGCACGTTGGTGCAGGAACAACATTCGCTTCCTTGTAGTTCCTGAATCTACTGCTAATGGGCACATGGAAGGCCATGTGGAGCACATGCTGGTGGAACTATTTGAGGCTTCATCACTTTCTAAACAATTAGTAGTGCAGAGAGCACATCGCTCACTGACCACTAGACCTCCTCCGGGCTCCACACCCAGTCCATCATTGCTCGTCTCCTCAATTATCGAGATCGCGATACCGTCCTGTGACTGGCAAGAGAGCGGGGCAATCTAGTCTATGGCTGTAACTCCATCTCCATATACCCTGACTTCACAATGGCGGTACAGGAGGCCCGTAAGAAATTCATCCCAGTGAAACACACGCTGCAGCAAGCCAACATCTCCTATGCCATGCTATTTCCAGCTAGCTTCCAAATACCTTTTCAAGAAAAGCGGCACACCTTTAACACTCCACAGCAGGCCCAGGATTTTTTTTAAGAGAACGATTTGCCGCACATACTCATCCAGGGAAGCTGAGCACAGCCCCAGATTGACATCTCAACTCGCAGGAATTGGATAGCCTGTGGACCATCACCTCCTCCGAGAACATGACTTTGCTTCCTTACCCATCATCATGTGTCTGCTACCAGTGGGAGGTCATTTGCTTTAAAGGAATAATGAGCTTCACCATCCTCCCCTCTTACTCTCCTCTTCATGCTGGACAGAGATCGCAGCAGATGACTCTTAGCAACGTAGCACACCTTCTAGAGTGGATAAGTCCCTCCAGGCCCTGGCAGGGTCTGAACCGACTCCAGACTCGATCCTGTTCCCAGGCCCCCTCGTTAATTCGAGGAGAACTGTCAGGAGCTCTGGCATTCACCCCCAGTGGGAATTTCTTGTGTTATGCAATGTTTAACATTGCTACTTTTCTGTTTAGCAATTTCCAATACTACAATCTATACTAGCTATTTCTCTATCAGGTTCCCCTCGCCTCCACTCCTTCTCTCTCTCACTCAGACTACCCCTTTTCCATTCTCATTAGTCTTTCCTGTTTGCCAACACTGTCAGTGCCTTCTTTCTGGGGTGTTTCACTGATTGCTAATTGTTGGAAAGTTTCTAACTTTATTCTGCTTCAGTTGGGTGCTATGGAGGTTATGTATATGCCAGCGGGTATAGCATAACTAGTTACTGTAGTGCACCATCTTGCGGTCCACAGTTGTGCAAATGTACATCGCCACGATTGCACAATCTTCAATTCCCCATGGTACAGGTACACACTCAGTTGCAACCACTGATTAATCTGATACATGGGCATACACAGAACCTCAGATAGCCACATTCACAGCCTACTGACTTGGAATGTGCGCGGCCTGTGCGATTCCAGCAAACGTACGCACAGAGGATACCTTGCCAGGGATAACATCCAAACAGCAATACTGCAAGGGACGCACCTTGACCCCATGGCACTGACTGCATTTGCTGCAAAATGGGCCGCCCACAGATACTTTGCCTCATACTCTACTTATGCTTGGGGGACTGCCCTCCTGATATATAAATATAAAAAAATAATGTCAAGTACTTCCCATCTGGCTCTTTCCAAGACCCGCAAGGTTGATACTGCATAATGTTGGGGTGCATTACAGCACACTCCATCACGTTGGTGAACTGCTATGGTCCCAATGTAGATGATGCTTCCTTTTTTGATAAGCTCTGGGGACTCATACTAGACATTGGCTCCACACACTTAATATGGGGGGAGTATGGAACGGTCATACAGCACTCCAGGCCCACACACCAATGCAGGGAAGCGCTTAGTAGAGATCATGACTGACCACCATCTCCTAGATGCCTGGAGAACTCTCCACCCCACACAAAAAGAGGGCACCTTTCATTCCAGTGTATATTCTAGCTGGTCCTGCATAGATTATAGACGCCACCAAGGCCTTTGACTCATTAGAATGGGATTACATGTTTGCGGTGTTGCGGAGGATGGGATCCCCACTCATTTCTATCCTGGGTCGCCTTGCTCTATAGTCAGTCACGAGCCACAGTACAGATTAATAACAGCTGTTCTAAATCATTCCCCATTTTGCGGGGCACCAGGCAGGGTGTCCTCTGTCACCCCTCCTGATTACGCTAGTGATTGAGCCACTGGCGGCTAAACTCCAACAACATCATTGAGAGTATATCTTGCGATACTCTTCTCTGCACTTACTAGTATCGTTTTATGCCAATGACATAAAACCTCTACATTCGAGAGCCACAGACTAGACTGAATCCCATTCTTAGGGAGTTTACCCTCTTCGGAGAGGCATCTGGAGTAAATATAAACTAGAGCAAATCTCAGATATTTCCTTCGAACCCCAACACCCCACAATTTTTACCTGATTATTCATTAATGTGCTGCGACTCATACATAAAATACCTGGGAATGGTGATCTCCAGGGACAGGGAGGAAAAACTGCAGGCGAAATATGGTACTGCCATCAATTCGATCATGACCTCTCTGTGTCGCTGGATCTCGTCACCCCTATCATTGGCAGGGCGGAGTTCTTTAGTTAAAATGGTAATATTATCAAACTGTTATATTTATTCCTCAATATACCATATCCCTGGAACGCTATTTTTCCACTCACTCCAGACACAGCTTATCAGGATGACCTGGAGAGGTAGGCAAAACCAAAGGGGATGGTGGACGGAGTGTTGAGCATTGCAGGCACTCACCCCCAGTCAACTGATCTGGGTTTAATCCATCATCATTCTTTAGCTATTCCGCCATCCCCAGTTCAGTCCTGGCCATATGCAAATCAGTCTGACCCTGTGCCTCATGGAAACAGTCCAGCTCGAACTGCCAATCCATGTCTTCCCTGGACCGGAAACAAGCATCCTGGGACTGGTTTCGGGCTCACAGCCCTCATCAGCCAGGCTTTCTTGAATCCAGTGGCAAAGTGAGCAAGAGACCCACGTCTGGGCATACCCTGCCAACTTAGGGCGAACAAAGCAAAACCAAAGGGGATGATGGACGGAGTGTTGAAAATTGCAAGCACTCACGCCCAGTCAACTGATCTGGGTTTAATCCATCATCATTATTTAGCTCACTCCGCCACCCCAGTTCAGACATGGCCATATGCAAATCAGTCTGACCCTGTGCCTCATGGGAACAGTCCAACCCGAACTGCCAAGCCATGTCTTCCCTGGACCGTAAACAAGCCTCCTGGGACCGGTTTCGGCGGCTAAACTCCAACAACACCATTTAGAGTATATGTTGCGTGTTAGAACTGGCTATTTCTGGTAGGCTAAGGCTGACGCCAAAGCCAGGCAGAAACCACCATTCTAGTCAGGGCAAGGGAGTCACACGCCAAGATAACCCCTGCTCACCCCCTTGGTAGCTTGGCACGAGCAGTAAGGCTAAACTCGGAGGCAATGTGTAAAGCATTTGCGCCAGCACACAACAGCAACAACATCCTAGGCACACCATAAAAGGAACTCCACACAAGGTTATGTAAAAATAACTTTTGTATTGTCAAAACACAGCAGATAGAAATCACACATGTACATTGTGCCAACTGGCACGGGCAATATTCATAAGGGATTATTTACAAGACAGGGCCACATGGGCCACTGTCAGAATCAACACTTTTAGAAATAGCACTTTTAGAACTTAGAATAAAAGATATAAAACAAAATAACAATTATGAATCACATCCAGTAACTACTGGGAACAGGTAAGCACCACCTACGCAACCCTAACCAGCTTAGGAGAATGTCACGCAGGGGACCAGGACCTTACTAGGACCACCTGTACTAAAAAGAACAACCACCTAAGTATCACACAGCATTTAGGGGTCTAGGAAAGAACACATTACCCATGATGCATAAATATGCATTCAGAGGAGTAGTAAAGGGAAACACATGATGCATAAACCTACACATTCAGCGGTGTTAAGAACAAAGCACATGATGCAATAAAAATACATTCAGAGGTACCAGAACAATACAATAGCGCAAAAATCACATGATGTCTAAAAACATTCAGAGGTGCAGGAATAACACATGATGCAAGAAAACACATTCAGAGGTGCAATAACCATACAATTGCGCAAAACTTACATAAGCCACCACCTGTGGCAGTCCCTAGGCCAACTGGCCTTGTTGGGGCTAGGACGCCCTGAGTCTCAATGTCAGGGGCCTAAACGGGGCAGGTGCCCACTACTTGCTGGGCACCTGGGAACATCCCAAAACCTAAACGGTGCAGCTGCCCACTAATTGCTGGGCAGCTGGGACATTAGCGAAACTGTGGCAGGGCCCTCACTGACCCTCTGGCGCAAACGGCGCCCACTGCTGGAGCCACACAGGCTCTGTCACACTGCGCAGACCGTGGGAGCCACACAGGCTCTGGACATCGCACATGTCCCAAACGTTGGAGCCACACAGGCCCTGAAGCTAGATATGGCCGTTGGAGCCCTCAGGCTCTGCAAACAATGGCCCCTCGAGCCTCCCTGGGCTCGTAAATCAAATGTGCCCCCTAGAGCCTCCGTGGCTCTGAACACAAAATGGCCCTCGAGCCTCGCTGGGCTCGTAAATCAAATGTAGGGGCGGGAGCCTCTCGGGGCTACAGCGAACAAAGCATGCCCCCAGAGCCTCTCTCAGGCTCTCCTTCCACGTTGGGGCGACCCACTGCCAACCGGGGCTGCCCATGAAGCCCTCGTGGCTTCCTACTGACAACAAGCGCGAGATCGCGCTACTGGGGGGGCGAACACCGACAACGTGTCCCGGCGTCCCTCCCTTCTCTTCTGCATCACTCACCAGTGGCTCCTCGGTGCAGGCGGGCCGTCCGGCAGACATCTCTCTTCGGCGGGGCTCTCTCTCCTCCTGGGAGCCCTGCCTTTACGAACGCCCGGCTCCGCTCTACACCCGGTCCCCCATCTCGGGACCGGGCCTTCACTGGCTCGCGCTCTCCTCACTCGGGGCTCCCTCAGCACACGGGAGCCCCAGCAGCAGGCCACGCTTCTCCTCTCGGGACTCCCTCTTGGTCCCGGGAGCCCCGCAACGGCCGCCATCTTCTTCCTGCATCATCGGGCGCTGGCCAATCCCAGCGCGGCTAGTGGGTGTAGCCTCCAGCGCTGCACCAACCACAGCGCGGCCTTCAGGGCGAGCCTCCCGCGGTCCGCCAATCACAGTGCGGCATTTGCTGAGGGGGCTCGTCCGTTTCGACCAATCAGGGCTCCGCTCCTTCGGTTCTCGGCGATCTCCAGCCCCGGGCAGCGGCGGTGAAGGGGAATCAAATGCCGGGTGGGCTCCGGCTCCAAATAATTAAATAAAAACGGGGTGGCACCCGTAAATTAATTAAATAGACAAAAATAACAGCGCTACCCAGCGCTAGAGGTCCAACAAGGTCCCAGTGGAAATAAATGCACTCCCAGGCGCGTAGTGCAGGGATGAAGCGCTCCCAGCGCTAAAGGCAACAATAAAGCAAATAAGAAGTCCTTCAGCAGTCCAGGACCTCAGCAGTCCAGGAGTAAGGGAGGGAGCAGCATAGCCCCCAGCAGGAAAAGTCCATCAGGTGTCCAGGGGCTGGGCAGGGCTCAGGGATTCCCCTGAGCCCCAGCAGCAGCACGCCCCTGGCAGATTCAAGTTAGAAACAAGAACCTTTTGGAAGGGGACACATCCCCTTCTTATACACAGAAAAGTCTTTGAAGTGTTTGTGCAGGCAGTGTGAGAACCAGCTAGAACTGGTTATAGGGAAGTCCTGTCAGTATCAGGGACAGAGGTGACAGTCACCCAGCGGGGGGGTGGAGCCAGCATTGTGACAGGCAGGCACAGCCTCACTCACTATCAGGTGAGATCTCCACCCACTTCCCTGGCAGCAGATGCTGCCTTTCATCCACGGGCTGACTCAGACAACCTCCTGGGGGCTCTGCAGCCCCTGTCACACTCAAACCAGACAGTCAATCCACAAGCAGGCCCAGGCACTCTGGGCCAGGCTCACCAGCCAATCACACGCCAGGCACAAATTACACAAATATACCACTTTCTCAAAGTGGCACTTCTAGACTAGACACAACCATGCCGCATACACCATTGCGCAGCATTCAATCTCACAAGTTCGCACATATCAAACTCGACCCTGCACTCCCCACACATCAGGAACTACCATGGGCATACATATTCCCCATTCATTCCTATGGGAGGGCAGGTCACTCACCACACATACACAGAGAGCACACGCACTTTACACTGTACCACAGTGAAAAAGTGTGCAAAGGCCTAAAACCATCAACACTAGGTTCCAGAAACAGGCTAGGAAAAAGCAAAAAAAGGTTTCGGGGTGAACCTGCCAAAAGGGCCAGGTCCAACATTGCGATACTATTCTCGGCACTTACTAGTATCGCTTTATGCAAATGACATAACCCTCTGCATTCGAGAGCCACAGACTAGTCTGAATCCCATTCTTACGGAGTTTACCTGCTTCGGAGAGGCATCTGGAGTAAATATAAACTAGGGCAAATCTCAGATATTTCCTTTTACCCCCAACACCCCACAATTTTTACCTGATTATTCATTAATGTGCTGCGACTCAGACATACAATACCTGGGAGTGGTGATCTCCAGGGACAGGGAGGAAACTCTGCGGGCGAACTATGGTACTGCCATCACATCGATCATGACCTCTCTATCTCGCTGGACCTCCTCACCTCTATCATTGGCAGGGCGGATTTCTTTTGTTAAAATGGTAATATTGCCAAAACTGTTATATTTATTCCTCAATATACCATATCCCCGGGATGCTATTTTTTCACACACTCCAGACACAGTTTATCAGGTTGACCTGGAGAGGTAAACATCCCAGATTGTGCTAGACTACACTTGTTCAGCCCTTCTGGAGAGGAGGCTATGAAGCTCCAGATATGGAGTTACATTATCCAAGCGCTCAAACCCACTATGCAGCTTATTGGTTCAGACCATCACCCCTCATGTCCCCCCAGGCCATTGAGCAATGCAATGCTATGTGGCCCCTCTTTCCACTACTACCTTTCTAGGGGCACGGGTCCCAGGCGAGGCCACCACTTATTCCACTATGGCATGCACTAACCTTGTGTGGTGACAATTAGCCAGGAAACTGAACAAACCTTTACTGTACTACCCATTAACACTCCTTCCCTATCACCAGCTGCTCCCAGTCATTCACGAGGCCTCTTGTTACAACATGTTACGTAAGAGAGGTATAGCCACCTGAGTAAATCTCTATCACAAGGGTCTATTTAAAGATTGGGAGGCACTGCTGAGGGGGGAGGCGATAACACCATTGGAGATATTTTTTACATGAGGATCAGACACGATGTCAGAGCTGTCACTCCCTCCTTCCACCCGGAACCCTCTCATCCCACACTAGATGCACTACATGGATTACTACAAGCTGCGTGACCTGCACATGCAGTTTCCCAGCATCCCGAGATGCAGGCCAGCTAACGGTCAAGCTGGGATCTGTACCTGAATATACCACTAACTGATAGGCAATGGCTCTATTGCTGCAAGCAAACTGGCATGATGACTGCCAGCAGCCATCTGCACATCGTACACTTTCTACATCATGTTTATTACATACTAACGAGACTCTATAGATATAAACTGTGACCTCATGACCGTTGTGACAGATGCAGCTAGGAGGGAGCAGGCTTCTTGGATCTAGCATGGTATTGTGGGGCGATACACTGGTATTGGGTGGAGGTGGCGACCTCTCTGTCCCGTATGGTAGACACCCTCATTTACCGCACCCCAGTCAACCAACCACATATGCTGAGCTCTTATCATTGACTTCCCGTCCACAGGATATTTGGGACCCACTACTGACATACCTGAGGGAGAGCTCAGATTGAAGCTACACATGACTAATTAAAGGGCTTCTAGATACCTGAATCCACATTGAGTAGCTATGCCAACACAGCTGTGGCAGGAGTAAACCAAACACCTATAACATTAGAAGACGTGACTAACTAACTGTCAGATCCTGCACAGCACTCTCCCTCCTTAGATGAGGAGCACACCTTAGAGGCAGTAAGTATACTCCAGAAACTGAGAAGTAAGGAGAGTAATGGAAAGCCCTTTAGCAAGATTTCAGAATCAGCCAATTGTCAGTGCGTATTTGGACATATTGGTTTCTACCACCTTTAATATTGCCTGCTGGTCTGTCTCTCCCCATGGTTCTTCTGGTTGTGGTGTCTATCTGATCTCCATCCTTAGCCCGTGCACCTGTCCCGGCCCTTTTCCTGCCACTGCCTTGTTATGGTTTCCATCTGCACTCTCCTAAAAAATAACCCTGGTATGAGTCTTCATACTGAGGGCAGATGTATGAGTGGAAGATCCTGTATCTGGTTGTTATTAGCATCTGAGTCACTGGTTATTAAAGTTAAGGGAAAGTAACAGATATTCTATGAGTGGGGTTCCCTCTATTCATATGGTGACCCTGGTTCTTTTGTAGCTAATGATCATCTTCCAGGTACTGATAGGTAACCTTATTGTCGTGGTATCCAATATCTCTTGTCAGTTTGTCCAATTGTTTTTTGTGTGTAAATGTTTTAAAATCCCGAACCTTTTTTGAGGTTTCTCTAATCTGGTAGGTGCCTAATCATCAAATATATTTTGTCAATTTGCACTTGAATACCAGAACTGTGTCCACCCTACCACAGTCAGGTGGCTGGATCTATTGATTGCCATGAAACACAATTTTTCCCTACTTTCGGGTCTTCTACAAAACTTGCTGGTTCATTCTCATCCTGCAATCGGATAAGTATAATGCTATGTTGTAAGTACATTGTTAAGTGCCCGTGGAATTGGCTTCTTAATAGTTTCATAGTTAAGTGTAAAATACATGAAGTACAAGCACCATGTATCAATTTCCTCATGTAATCTTAATTGTATAGTAGAGTTCCCTTCTTTCCAATTCTCTAGAAGGATTACCCTGATGAAATAATTCACAATTGGAGCTGCAATATCCTCCTCAGACACATTCTCTAAGGATTAACAATTATACCCTTGCAGCCATGTACCTACTATTAAAGTACATAATGACTCCTGGGGTTACCCAGTCTTTCCCATAAGCTGTGCTTATTAGCTGTACAGTCACAAACGGTTCTGTTGGCATTGTTCAAAATACTATGCTTATTTCTTGGAAGGTTATGAATAAGGCACCCAGTTTTAAGTTTTTACTGATTTCTTCAGATAAAACCAGACAGAAAACCTTTAATTTTCCTGTTTGTTTTTGTTTTTAAATATGGATAAATACAGAAAATAAGTTCGCTATTGGGTGAATCTCTCCTACTGTCAATCATGAGTGTTAGGTCATTAGCAGTGCAGGTTGACAGGTATGGGAGTTAAACAAAATCCAAAGATTTCCTAACGTAGTTCATATAAATGCAGCAGTACAGCTGTTTAAGCTGTTGGACATAGCAAATACTTTCAAATTACCTTATTGTACAATCAAACTGTAAAAGACGTTGCTTGAGTATTTTTTGTGCAGCAACTTGATCCAGGGCCATTTTTCCTGGGTCAAAACAGAAAGTGCACATCTTGCTCTTTTGTGAAAGAATTCATTCAAATCTTTTTCCTAATTCATAGGGCAGGCCTGCTACACAAATTGTTTCTGAGGTCTAGAAGGCTTGAATGCATTTGTCATCCCTCACATCGCTGTGAGTCAACCTGTGTAGAGGCTTAGCAATCAAGATAAAGTTTGGAGTCCGTTCCCGATAGCATCCTTACTTCTCTCTGTGTAACAGGTGGGTTCATTCTCAAACTTGTAAAAATGTGTTCTTTGGACTTCTTTCTAACTCCCTTTTCAACTTGGTGTCCCAAATAAATGACTTCAATCTCTACCTCCGCCCCCTGATCAAGTTGATAAAATCTTTTGGCATAGCAGTCACCAACTACGCTGACGACACCCAACTTATCTTCTCGTTTGAGGGTAAGGAGGCTGTGTCACAGGAGATCTTCCACCGCTGCATGATTACCACGGCGGAATGGCTGAGCCACAACTACTTGCAATTTAACAGCTCCAAAACAGAGGTGTTGCACTGCTCTATGGATCGTACCCCTAGGCCTCTTCCACAGGATTTTTGGCCTCCTTCTTTTCAGGGCACTAGTTCACCGGCTGAATCCGTTCGGAACCTGGGGGTGATGTTCGGTTCCAGCCTGCAGCTAGATGTGTCCGTGAATAAAACGGTGGCCACCTGTATGGCACTGCTTCGCATGCTGCGGAAGATTTTACCCATGCTCCCGGTGCAGGTCAGGCCAGAGGTAGTGCGGAGTATCATCTTAAGTAGGCTTGACTACTGTAAAGCACTACTTCTGGGAGCGCCCATGACCTTGGTGGGATAACTGCAGCGAGTTCAGAACTTTGCTGCCAAACTGGCCCTTTTGCGCCGACGTTCTGATTCATCTGCTATGGCACTCAGGGACCTTCACTGGCTGCCAGTCCCACAGCGGATTGCTTTTAAAGCTCTATGTTTGGTATTTAGGGCCCTTCATGGACAAGGTCCTTCGCCATTGCAGAACTTCTTCTCCTGGTATACCCCGTCCAGATCTCTCCGCTCGGCTTCAGCTTGCTTGGTAGTAGTGCCCAAGATTTTGAAGTCCTGGATGGGAGGTCGGTCCTTCAGGTTTACCACAGCGAGATTGTGGAACTCTCTACCGCTGTGTTTGAGAGGTATGGGAGATCTACCTTTCTTTAAGAAAGCTTTAAAAACACACCTCTTTCCTAGAACAATGTAAGCTGACCAGTAGCTGGAAACATCTTGTATGGGTTACAATAGTCTAAAGCGCCAGGATACCCGTTGGGTGACAGCCATTGCGCTATACAAGTATGCCAATACATACATACATACATACATACTTTATTTCCACAGTATTGAAACTTGGCAAGGGATACTTTCTGCCCATTTTCAGCCAAATGATTTAGTAGAACAAATGTATCAAGTCTATATTCTTCTGTTTTTCGGGTTCTTGTTGCTATCATCAGAGCATCAATATATTTACCAGCGCTGCATCACTAGACAAATTGTGACTTCTGTTTTCGGAAACAGTTTTTGTTGGGTTTAAGGACTTTGCACGTTTTACCACTGCTAATCAGTACTAGAGGGATTTTGCTCTCTCCTTTAAACATGGTAAAATTGCCTACCATGCAGTTTGCATATTCAATGCATTTGTAATTGCCTAGTAAAGTGGTACTACATGTATCAGGGCCTGTGAATTAAATGCTATTTGTGGGCCTGCAGCATTGATTGTGTTAACCCCTTAAGTGTGGAGAAGTGTGGCTCACTGGTTAGAGGAGGCAGACCTGGAAGCAGAGGTCAGCCCGGGACCAGGGTTCAATTCCTGGCTCGGCGGGGTCTTGAGTCCTAAAATGTCCATGGACTCGACAATTCTCGCTCCGGTGCCTACTCGATTCACGGGTTCACACTCTGCGACTCTGGGCAATAGCTTGCTTAATCTCCACAACGGCCCCTCGCGGCGGGATGCCTGGCTTTCACCTTGCGGATACCCTGCCGGGGTAATCTCACAGGGGAATACCAGGACGGGTTCCCTAAGCAAGCGCTTAGAAACCGCTCGGTGATTTGCGCTATATAAATTCCTGTACATTTACTTAAGTATCCTTTTAAACATGTGGCAGGTCTGCCATTGCAGTCCGTGTGTGCAGTTTAAATTCACATTTTGATATGCCAAAAGAAACCTTTTGCCAGGCCTAAACCTTACTTTTTAATACATATAAGTCACCCCTACGATAGGCCCTACACAGCCCATATGGCAGGGTGCACTGTATTTAAATGTCTTGGTGTAGCAGCCAACATGATCCACACCTTAAATGATGTCATGTGGCCACAAAGGATGAGGTCACAAATCCAGGGTAGACTGATGTGCAAAGGTCTCACAAATATCAAAGAGTTGTGACACAAGTGGGGTTAGAAAGGAACCAAGGGTTATTTAATCGGACATCAGAACTGTGCCCACACTGCGTGCTTGATTTTTAATATAGCTAACTCACGCTGACTGGCGCTTTTATTAATTTTTAACTCCATCATTTTAACTGGCCTGACATAACTTTTACTTGCTGTACATTGCATTTTGAATTTCACACCTCTTACCTTGCTGATGCCTGCTCCTCCTGCATACGGCATTTTCCCCTTCAGTCACTTCCTGGTTGGACAACTAGAGATGCCATTTTCGCTCAGGCGCGCTCTAGTTGTTAGAGGGGGCTCAACTATCAAGATGCGAGCTGCACAGACGCGCAGCAGCCGCACACAGTATGCGAGCCGCTGCCGCGCCGAATGCGTGCCTAAGGCAAGCCTACCCCTCAGTGTCCAGGGCAGTGGGCAGAACCAGCTATGCTGCCCGGGACTCCACCAAAGGTGTGACCAGGTTGTGTTATATCAGTATCCAACTGCAGTCAATTTGCTTTCGTCCTTGCTCTCACACTAATAGATGGGATCTGAGTGTGTGTCATGGTTCTATCTGCTCCTCCTGTGGCTCTGGGTTAGGTGCTGGCCTGGTCGACTCAGGCTGGATCGACTCAACCTGCACCAGTGGTCCTTTTAGTTTGGGCATGCAGAGGCCTTGAAGTCACACGACCTTGATTAACGCACAGTCCCTCAGGAAGCACCATCAAGATGTACTCGACCTTCTTTCGGACAAGCCGCTTGATCTCCTGTTTATTACAGAGACTTGGCTTGACAAATTTTCCAACCCCATTCTCACTTTGGCCATCCCTAACGGATATAGGGTTTCTAGAGCTGACTGCTCAGTGGGGAAAGGGTGAGGGGTGGCCATTATACACAGGGACAAGTGGGTCCTCCAGCGGGTCGAGGCTATGTTGTGTGGGGAATACAAAGTTCTTGATTTCAGCATTAGCTTCTCACCTCATTTTACCCTGGGTGGTTCTTTAATATATAGGCCCCCCAGGCCCTAGAACACTGGGAGATTTTATTGTCCCCAGGGAACTTCGCTTTACTCACTATATTGTCCTTGGGGATTTGAACATACACCTGGACCAGAAAGATGCTGGGGATACTCTTGATTTCCGAGATTTAGTGAATTTGGCCCAACTTACCCAGTGGGTCGATCTGCCGACACATCTTAGGGGCCATATTCTCGACCCAATATGCTTGAATTTTCCCATCTTGATCGAAGATCCTCTTCCAGTCTCCTGGTCCGACCCCTTTCTTACCTATTTTTCCTGGGCAATTGCAGGCACCAATGTCTTGGTTCAGACCACACACAAGCCTGCCTTCGCTAAAATTGACCCACTTGTGTTTAGCCAGGCCCTGGTGACCTCCAGACCGCATCCTGCCAATGACCTTGAAGGGGGCTCGCCTATTTTACTAGCTGGATCTCCAAAGAAGTTGACCTTCTATCTCCTGCTACCCCCTTTAAACAGTCCAGGGTTTCTTCAAAGCCATGGTTCACGCCTGATTTGAGGGACTTAAAACAGGAGTGCAAGAAATTGGAGAGCAGTTGGTGAAATGACTGTTCCCCTCTGGTAAAGCTCATGCTAAGGACAAAACAAAAATCTATTATTCACCCATAGCACATGCAAAAGGTCTCTACTGCTCGGCCCGTATCGACTTAGCTAGGAATAACACTAAGGACATTCTTTCCATTGTTCAGAGCTTTATGGCACCTAAAGCCCAACTTTGTTCTGTCCCATCTTCTACCGCTTGGTGTGAAAATGTATCCAGTTTTTATTTGGGATAAAATTTGCACGATACAGGCTTCTTTCAGCTCCTGTAAAGGGGACACTGATGCGCCATTGGCATTTGGGGCTCCTCCTCTTTCTCCCTCTCACTCCCTTTCAGCCTTTGGTTCCATTGACCTGCATGATTCACTCAGAATTCTTAAGAGCCTTAAATCAGGCTCCCCCTCGGACCCTTGCACGGCCAGACTCTTGGCCTATGTTGCAGAGACTGTTAACCCGGAAGTTAATAGACTTGTTAACATGTCCCTACAGGAGGTCTATATGCCGGCCGCCTGGAAGCAGGCCAAGATTCTACCTCTTTTTAAAAAGCCATCACTAGATCCCTTGAGCCCTGGAAGCTACTGTCCCATCTCCCTTTTGCCTAGCATTGCAAAAGTTTGTGAAAAAGTTGTCACCAAACAGCTGACGGAGTTCATTGAAAGCAGGGGCATATTACATCCAGCCCAGTCGGAGTTTAGGGCCTCACATAGTACAGAGGCAGAGTTGGTAGAAGTCTCCGAAGCCATCCGAGACTGCTTGGATGCCGGAGGAAGGGGCAGTCTTGATTTTGCTTGACCTCTCGGCAGCATTCGACACTGTCCCCCACTCGCTGCTGCTCACTCGACTTGCCGAGATTGACATATTTGGCATGGCTTTGGGCTGGCTTAATTCCTTCCTGGATGGCACGATGCAACAGGTTTGGCTCCCCACTTCATTGTCCTCACACCAGAGGGTGCTTACTCGGGTCCCACATGGGTCCTCACTGAGCACCCTTCTTTTTAACATTTATGTCACTCACTTGGTGCAATTGGCAGAAGATTTGGGGGCCAAAATTATTGCCTACGCGGACGATACCCAGCTTTTGTTCACATAGTAAAAAAATGAGAGTTCCACTTCCTCCACAAAAAACTGCCTTTCAGAGGTCTTTCAGTGACTGGCCTCTGCGCAAATAAAATGTAATGAGGAAAAATCTTAAATCCTCTTCTTTGGTAAATTTCCTCCTCATTTCAGAGAATCACTCTGGCTGTCCAATTCTACGATGCCAGCCTTAATGGTTCAACTTGCCAAGAATCTGGGGGTCTCGTTCGAGGAGAATCTCACATTTGCGACCAAGATCAAGAAGGTATACTCAAGAGCCTTCAGAAATTCCTCCCATTTCTCCCTAGGGCCACTAAGGAAATGGTCACGTGAGCCCTGATTTTATCCTGGTTGGACTACGCTAATGCCTTGTAGGCTGGCATCCCGGGATATCTGATCCACAAACTCCAGGTTGTCCAGAATGCTGCAGCCAGGCTTTTCCTCAATGTTCCTGTGAGAAGCAGCGTGCAACAACATCTGCACGCCTTGCACTGGTTGCCCGTAGGTGAAAGGATCAAATTCAAGTCATTAGTTATAGCACATTGTGCTCTTCACGCCTCTGGTTCTAGCTATGTATGAAAGCACTTCTCTTTCTATACGCCTGCAAGACATCTGCGCTCTTCCACTCAACGTCTGGGGCATGTTCCCCGTTTTCGGCTGCAAAGGTTGGGTGGCAGCTCCCTTGATCTGAAAGCCGCCCTAGTCTGGAATTTGATGCAGTTCGCTCTCCGATGTATTCAGCGTCCCATTCTGTTTAAAAAAGACTTGAAAATATTTCTCTTCATTTAATCTGGTGCTAACTCTCTCTTAGGCTCGCACCGTGACACTCTTCGGAGTAGCCGCACGCGTCATAAATAGTAATACAAAGAACCACTCGCTCTGCGTGGCAGCTCGGCATCGCTTCTAAGCGCTGTGTTGGTAGGGCGCTGTGTTATTTTAAAACTCCCTTTTGACTATTTCATTTGTTTTGTTTCGTTTAGTCCTTGTTTTTAATTGGGATTTCTGGCCCCTTACCTGCATATAAAAGTAATTTTCACCACTGCTTTGGCAGGTCCGGTTCTGGGGGCGCAGTTTCGTTCTTGAAGCTCGGGCGCCATCTTGGGAGGGGTTCTGCGCTTTTTGGGCGCCATCTTGTGTGTCCTAGTGGTGGCGGCTCACACGTGGGGGCCCTATTTAAGGCGGCGCGGCGCGCAGCTCGGCCTTGACAAAGAACCTCTCGCTCTGCGTGGCAGCTCGGCATCGCTTCTAAGCGCTGTGTTGGTAGCGCGCTGTGTTATTTTAAAACTCCCTTTTGACTATTTTATTTGTTTTGTTTCGTTTAGTCCTTGTTTTTAATTGGGATTGCTGGCTCCTTACCTGCATATAAAAGGAATTTTCACCGCTGCTTTGGCGGGTCCGGTTCTGGGGGCGCAGTTTCGTTCTTGAAGCTCGGGCGCCATCTTGGGAGGGGTTATGACGCTTTTTGGGCGCCATCTTGTGTGTCCTAGTGGTGGCGGCTCACACGTGGGGGCCCTATTTAAACCTGCCCTTGCTCGCGCAGCGGTTCGCGCAGCGGGCGCGCCTTCGCTGCGCCTGAGTCGTGCCAGAGTCCTGCCCGTCTGCGCTCGTCAGCGTCTCGGAGGCGCATGGAGGCGGTCTCTGGCTCTTTTTAGTATTATCTAGGTAGGCGCTGCCTCGCCGCTGGAATGCTTTCCTACTCTTCTTCTGAGCTCTTGGCTCTACGTAGGTATTCCTTGTCTTGTCATCATATATTTCCGGGAGGGCGTGTTCTTAAGAGAGGTTGTGTGGGTTGTGGCTGGCGTCTTTCGAGCGATATCACTAACCGGCCGGCTGTCTCACCTACTCTAAATGAGTGCCTTCTTCTCAACACGAGGTCTCTTGGCAAACATTCCCTTGATATCTCGAACCTACTAACGGAGTCCAAACCACCTTGTCTATTTCTCACGGAGACATGGCTCGGAGAAGGCTCTGGTCCCGATCTAGCTAACGCTATCCCTCCCGACTATACCATATTTAGGAAGGATAGGGTGATAGGCAGGGGAGGGGGCTTGCCTGGAGACGCCTGTATGACCCTCATCTTAAGGCTAGCTACAGAGATACCATCAAGCTATACCACAGGCACATCCTAGCAGGAAAAAAAGTTTACCTTGAGCGTAGAATAGACGATGCAGAGAGCACCAGTAAAGAGATATTTAGGATAGTCAAGGAGTTTACTTCTCCCTCCACTGGTGCTCCCTCTCATGCGCATACTGAAGCCTGGATTAGCCAGTTATTGGATTTCTTCGTGGACAAAATCAAAGCTATTCACGATTCCTTTCGCCGTCCATGCCCTATGTCTGAGCCGGCTTTTACATCCAGCCTGGAAACATCTATAACAGAGGAAGGCCCACTTTTGTCGGAATTTCCGGCAATGTCTCCCACGGTCTCCCTTGACCTTTTGTCTTGGCTTAAGTCCGGCTCTCCGCTTGACCCTTGTCCGGCGAAATGTTTGGGGAAAGTAGCTCCGGCTTTAAATGCGGTGCTCAATCCTGTACTTAATGCTTCATTGAGCACGGGTGTTGTCCCTCAAGCGTGGAAGCATGCATTGATTCTTCCACTGATCAAGAAGACTAACCTTGATCCTCTCATCCATGCTAACTACAGGCCTATCTCTCTCCTCCCTGCTCTGGCCAAGGTGACCGAGAAGCACGTGCATAGCTCCATTTCCAACTTCATTGAGAGTAACAACATACTTCATGAATCTCAATCGGGCTTTCGCACGAATTTTAGCACAGAGACCGCCCTTCTCGAGGTCACCGATGCCATCAGGGAGGTTTTGGATACTGGAGGAAAGGCCATTTTGGTTATGCTGGATTTGTCTGCGGCTTTCGACACCGTCCCCCATGAAGGTCTCCTTTTAAGACGCCAGGAGATCGGTTTTCGAGGGACGGTGTTGAATTGGTTTAAGTCATTCCTGACCGGCCGCCGGCAAGTGGTCTGGGCACCTCCGTTTTCCGCTGAAATGCCGCCGCTGGAGGTGGGGGTGCCGCAGGGCTCTATTCTAAGCCCTGCGCTTTTCAACATCTATATGGCCCCTCTGGCGGCGGTTGCGGAATCTTTTGGTGCCCAGATCATAACCTATGCTGATGACACCCAGTTGCTCTTTACATCTGAAAAGGGTAAGGACTTTGACGGCCCGCGGATTAGAGACTGTTTGGAAGCCGTGTTTACCTGGTTCCAGCGACATAGCCTAAAATACAATCCCGATAAATCGGAATTGCTTTTCTTTGGATGCCCACCTGATCCTGACTGGAAGGCCTGGTGGCCCTCAGATATGTCTCCACCGGAGGCTGCCTCTTCCAAAGCTAAAAATCTGGGCTTTGTGATTGATGATGGCCTTGCCTCTGGCCCCCAGATCATTGGGCTGACCGGCAAATGCTTCGGCCTCCTGAAAATGTTACGGAAATTTCTTCCGCTGTTGTCGCTGAAGCATAGAAAGATCATCGTGCAGGCCTTGATAGGCTCGCGTTTGGATTACGTGAATGTTCTCTATCTTGGCCTGCCGAAATATCTTCTGACGCGACTGCAGATTGTGCAAAACTCTGCGGCCAGAGCCATCTTTGGTCTCCAGCGTAGAGCCGGAGCCACAGATTTGCTAAAAAAATTGCACTGGCTCCCAGTCGCTAAAAGGATTGTCTTTAAGGCGCTTACTTTTGCCTTCAAGGCCCTTCATCTGATTGGCCCTAAAAATCTTCAGAAGCGTTTGGCTTTTTATGTGCCTCGTAGGACGTTACGTTCCGCGACTTTATCCAAAGCCTTGATTCTCCCCATTTGCCGGGCTAGAATCGGAGGACGCTCTTTCCGTTTTCTAGCGTCTCAAAGTTGGAATGACTTGCCAGTCTCGCTCAGGAAAGCTGAGGATCTGCTCTCTTTTAGGAAAGGACTAAAAACCTGGCTTTTTACACAGTAACTGTTCTCCTGCTTTTCTCTATTTTCGCAGTGTTATGTTTTTCTTACATTGAGGGCTCTTTGTCAAAGCGCCGGGACACTCCTAGGAGTAGCCGTGCGCTATAAAAGAGCATTTTTAACATAACATAACATAACATAATAACATAACATAACATAAATGGGGGTTACAAGTAAATATGCCTTTGAGAACTACAATCCCCATAAGGCTTTGTGAACATCTTTCACAAGACTTCCGATAATCCAATTGGTAAAAGGAACAGTTGGGGCTATAAAACACTCTTCCACCAGTGGCACGATCCAGATTATTCATAGCGATCAGCGTTATACGAAGCTGAACTCTGCGAGCTGAGCTGATGCGGTAAGGGTGCTCCAGCATCATTTGTTCTCATCTGTTCGTACTTCTTCTGTGCATAAGGGGGTGAGCGATGTTTGACTGTTCCTGTGGGCCTCTCAGCTCTCCTGTACTTTGACATTGATGTTCCTCCTGAAAAGGCAGCAACGTTGTTTTCCGGGGCAGTGTCAGTGTCTCGGCTGAGACGTGTTTAATATTTAACTATTCTAGTTGTTGTCAGGTAATGAAACAACTGGTGCCGAAGGTGACTTTGGGATGCACACTGTGTCAAGAACAACATGTCTATTATTTCTGAGAGAGTGTGAATGTTTTGCTTGGGTTCTTAAGTTGCTAACCATATGTGACATTGTTTTGATTACCAACAGCGGAACATTCTGGTGACACATTTATATTTTGATTTCTACATTTTTTCACACTCAAGATATGTGGATTAAATAGCATTTGCACTAAAGAAACTACATCCTTTAAAGATGTGTACATCACTGTCTGTGTACTGCTGGAGAACTAAAGACCCTTTACTGAAAGAGGATTAATGAATCGTATTGTTTTCATGATTGCCATTTAAACAGGGGGTGCATCATAGAGTGACGTGCCATTCTCTTCCCTTGTGAAGCAAGCAGATTAATTCTAATGGTGGGTACAAATATCTCCGTTATGTGTAAATGGTATTATTGACAGTGGCTGGGAGAAGTGAGAGAAGAATGGTTAATTACGTACTTCTTATAATTTTCCTCTTTGCAGAACAACCCCATTTCCATATTTTCTGGTTCAGAAAATCACGTTTTACGTACTCCTATAAGTCAAGGATGGTACTTTATGTTACAGGTATTTGCAAAGGGAGGAATTTTGCATATATGTGGTAAATAAGTAACATATATCATTGACAGTGTTGTTTCCTTTTAGGTCTCCTTCCCTGCTGATCCCATACTTACCCTCTCTCGCTGGGTTATCTCAATATTCTGTGCTTGTACAGCAATCAGAATTGAGGTGGTTGAAAGGTGGACCATTTATTGCAACAATCTGATCCTGAGGTATCACACGGCTGACGCTTACATTCATTTTTCTCTAATGCAAGGCCTACCTCTCCCATAGGGTAACATTGGGATGCCTTCTTACATTTAATAAGTGCTAACTTTTGAATGGGAACAGGTCAACATTTCATGTTTGGTGTCTGAAAAGTTGTAATTAAAAATCCTCTTGAATGGTAAAGCCAGTTTTTAAGATACAATTTTTTAAATGACACTTTTGTTTGTCCTTATTTCTAGACATTTTTTATTTTCCTGCTTTGTTTGGTGCCTGCAGCCGATTTCTGGACCACATAACTGGATGTAATTGGAAGTTGGACTTTGTTTATTCCTCCCAGACACCCACACAGTAGAGGGATTTGGTGTGCCTGGATGAGCTATCAACTGTCATGAAGGGGGGTTCCAGCCCTACTTGGAACTGTATAGGGTGTGCCGTGCCTTCACACAAAGGACTGGTCACCACTGTATTGTTCATGCATCCAGCTTGGAGCCAGAGATGGGGAGGCAGGACATGTCAAGAACATTCAAATAGAATTCTCTTGAAACTTCTCCTACATAAAAGAAGGCACCAGGTTAAAAAATAGGACGCTCAGAACTGCTCTTCAGTACACCGGTGGACCAGTGGCACACTCAGAAGGGCTGTACCGCTCTTCAAGGAGCACTGCTACTCCGTTGCCCTACAGTACTGCTGCTTGAGCGAAGGACTGACCCTGCATCTTGAACCCTTGACCACCAGAGTGACTCCAAGAGCCAGTTGGCTGGCCTCGTAATCAAGGCCTTAGGGACAGAACAGGTTCCAACAACCTTGAACCCAGCTCCTGGTCTCTGGCAGCTGTATGTCCTATCCCCATAAGTAGTGCCACCCCAGTCATGAACCCTTGGAAGTGGACCTGTCCTGAAGGCGGTCTGCCATCCCATCTATGGTTCCACCGCAACTCACATCGCCTTAGAAGACTTCACACCAGAACAACTGTGAGATGCATTCCTGATACAGAATTTCACATGCAAGCCAGCAGTCCTTGGAACCACCGCTGCATAACACTTCTCCACACAGGACATCGCATCGCTACCACAACTCCTCAGAAACACCTCTTTGCAACACATCTCCATGCAAGGACCTTGCATCGCATCTGCTGCATGATGCAACCTCCACGTGTGACTTCACATTGCTCTGCAACCATGATTTGAGATACTCTTGTTTAGTGGGCCTAATTTGGTCCCTATATCCGTTCTGCACCCCATTACGGTCGGCCTAAACTTGTGACTTTATCATGGTCTAGCATGATCAGATAGCCACAGTTTGTGCCGCTGTGTGCTTCGAGGGACTATTTTTACTCAAAACTTTAAAATTGCATATCTCCGGTTCTACTGATTGAACTTTGATTGTTTTAGTGTTAAATAAAATGTCTACACACAAACGAGGATTGAACGATGACATCCCTTGGTGGAACATTTTGTAAATGACTTAGACCTTTGTACTTATTTGTACTAATCATGCACAGTACTAATCATACACACTTTCTGCCAAGACACACTGCTCCGTAGGGTAAGGTAATGTACAAATATACACTTCTCTTTTTATAAAATCATCATTGCATCATAATCTCATTGCAAAACCGTTTTAGTAGCGATGTACTAAACAGTTTATTTACAACAAGGGGTGGTGATGGACAGAGTCTCTGAATTAAGCAGAGTACTCTCACCCAGTCAAGAGATCAGGGCTAGATCCAACACCGTTTTTTAGCTCATTGCACCATCCCAGTTTCAGAACCCGGCTGTATGCAAATTAGTCTGTCCCTGGCCCAGTGCATCATGGGAACAGGGCAGACCAGACTACAACAGCCAATTCTTACACTGGGAAGGAAACAAGCTTCCGGGGACCGGTTTCTGCCATTTCAGGCGTCTTCGGCCCGGCTTGCTTGAATCCTGATGGTGCAATGAGCAAGGGACTCACATCTGAGTATACCCTTCCACGCTTAGGGTGGACAAAATTATTTACAACAAGGGGTGGTGATGGACAGAGTCTCTGAATTAAGCAGAGTACTCTCACCCAGTCAAGAGATCAGGGCTAGATCCAACACCGTTTTTTAGCTCATTGCACCATCCCAGTTTCAGAACCCGGCTGTATGCAAATTAGTCTGTCCCTGGCCCAGTGCATCATGGGAACAGGGCAGACCAGACTACAACAGCCAATTCTTACACTGGGAAGGAAACAAGCTTCCGGGGACCGGTTTCTGCCATTTCAGGCGTCTTCGGCCCGGCTTGCTTGAATCCTGATGGTGCAATGAGCAAGGGACTCACATCTGAGTATACCCTTCCACGCTTAGGGTGGACAAAATTATTTACAACAAGGGGTGGTGATGGACAGAGTCTCTGAATTAAGCAGAGTACTCTCACCCAGTCAAGAGATCAGGGCTAGATCCAACACCGTTTTTTAGCTCATTGCACCATCCCAGTTTCAGAACCCGGCTGTATGCAAATTAGTCTGTCCCTGGCCCAGTGCATCATGGGAACAGGGCAGACCAGACTACAACAGCCAATTCTTACACTGGGAAGGAAACAAGCTTCCGGGGACCGGTTTCTGCCATTTCAGGCGTCTTCGGCCCGGCTTGCTTGAATCCTGATGGTGCAATGAGCAAGGGACTCACATCTGAGTATACCCTTCCACGCTTAGGGTGGACAAAATTATTTACAACAAGGGGTGGTGATGGACAGAGTCTCTGAATTAAGCAGAGTACTCTCACCCAGTCAAGAGATCAGGGCTAGATCCAACACCGTTTTTTAGCTCATTGCACCATCCCAGTTTCAGAACCCGGCTGTATGCAAATTAGTCTGTCCCTGGCCCAGTGCATCATGGGAACAGGGCAGACCAGACTACAACAGCCAATTCTTACACTGGGAAGGAAACAAGCTTCCGGGGACCGGTTTCTGCCATTTCAGGCGTCTTCGGCCCGGCTTGCTTGAATCCTGATGGTGCAAAGAGCAAGGGACTCACATCTGAGTATACCCTTCCACGCTTAGGGTGGACAAAATTATTTACAACAAGGGGTGGTGATGGACAGAGTCTCTGAATTAAGCAGAGTACTCTCACCCAGTCAAGAGATCAGGGCTAGATCCAACACCGTTTTTTAGCTCATTGCACCATCCCAGTTTCAGAACCCGGCTGTATGCAAATTAGTCTGTCCCTGGCCCAGTGCATCATGGGAACAGGGCAGACCAGACTACAACAGCCAATTCTTACACTGGGAAGGAAACAAGCTTCCGGGGACCGGTTTCTGCCATTTCAGGCGTCTTCGGCCCGGCTTGCTTGAATCCTGATGGTGCAATGAGCAAGGGACTCACATCTGAGTATACCCTTCCACGCTTAGGGTGGACAAAATTATTTACAACAAGGGGTGGTGATGGACAGAGTCTCTGAATTAAGCAGAGTACTCTCACCCAGTCAAGAGATCAGGGCTAGATCCAACACCGTTTTTTAGCTCATTGCACCATCCCAGTTTCAGAACCCGGCTGTATGCAAATTAGTCTGTCCCTGGCCCAGTGCATCATGGGAACAGGGCAGACCAGACTACAACAGCCAATTCTTACACTGGGAAGGAAACAAGCTTCCGGGGACCGGTTTCTGCCATTTCAGGCGTCTTCGGCCCGGCTTGCTTGAATCCTGATGGTGCAATGAGCAAGGGACTCACATCTGAGTATACCCTTCCACGCTTAGGGTGGACAAAATTATTTACAACAAGGGGTGGTGATGGACAGAGTCTCTGAATTAAGCAGAGTACTCTCACCCAGTCAAGAGATCAGGGCTAGATCCAACACCGTTTTTTAGCTCATTGCACCATCCCAGTTTCAGAACCCGGCTGTATGCAAATTAGTCTGTCCCTGGCCCAGTGCATCATGGGAACAGGGCAGACCAGACTACAACAGCCAATTCTTACACTGGGAAGGAAACAAGCTTCCGGGGACCGGTTTCTGCCATTTCAGGCGTCTTCGGCCCGGCTTGCTTGAATCCTGATGGTGCAATGAGCAAGGGACTCACATCTGAGTATACCCTTCCACGCTTAGGGTGGACAAAATTATTTACAACAAGGGGTGGTGATGGACAGAGTCTCTGAATTAAGCAGAGTACTCTCACCCAGTCAAGAGATCAGGGCTAGATCCAACACCGTTTTTTAGCTCATTGCACCATCCCAGTTTCAGAACCCGGCTGTATGCAAATTAGTCTGTCCCTGGCCCAGTGCATCATGTGAACAGGGCAGACCAGACTACAACAGCCAATTCTTACACTGGGAAGGAAACAAGCTTCCGGGGACCGGTTTCTGCCATTTCAGGCGTCTTCGGCCCGGCTTGCTTGAATCCTGATGGTGCAATGAGCAAGGGACTCACATCTGAGTATACCCTTCCACGCTTAGGGTGGACAAAATTATTTACAACAAGGGGTGGTGATGGACAGAGTCTCTGAATTAAGCAGAGTACTCTCACCCAGTCAAGAGATCAGGGCTAGATCCAACACCGTTTTTTAGCTCATTGCACCATCCCAGTTTCAGAACCCGGCTGTATGCAAATTAGTCTGTCCCTGGCCCAGTGCATCATGGGAACAGGGCAGACCAGACTACAACAGCCAATTCTTACACTGGGAAGGAAACAAGCTTCCGGGGACCGGTTTCTGCCATTTCAGGCGTCTTCGGCCCGGCTTGCTTGAATCCTGATGGTGCAATGAGCAAGGGACTCACATCTGAGTATACCCTTCCACGCTTAGGGTGGACAAAATTATTTACAACAAGGGGTGGTGATGGACAGAGTCTCTGAATTAAGCAGAGTACTCTCACCCAGTCAAGAGATCAGGGCTAGATCCAACACCGTTTTTTAGCTCATTGCACCATCCCAGTTTCAGAACCCGGCTGTATGCAAATTAGTCTGTCCCTGGCCCAGTGCATCATGGGAACAGGGCAGACCAGACTACAACAGCCAATTCTTACACTGGGAAGGAAACAAGCTAATTTGCATATAGCCAGGTTCTGAGCTGGGATGGGGCAGTGAGATAAATAACGGTGATGGATCAAGCCCTGATCTTTGGACTGGGTAAGAGTGGTCTGCTTAATTCAGACACTCTGTTCATCACCACCCCCTTTTCTGAATCGTTTTTGGCCACTATAGGTGTGGCAGGGTATACTCAGACATGAGTCCCTTTCTCACTGCTCCATCAGGATTCAAGCAAGCCGGGCCGAAGAGGCTGAAATGCCAGAAACCGGTCCCCGGTAGCTTGTCTCCTTTCTGGTGAAGAATTGGCTTGGTAGTTTGGTCTGCCCTGTTCCCATGATGCACTGGGCCAGGGACAGACTAATTTGCATATAGCCAGGTTCTGAGCTGGGATGGGGCAGTGAGATAAATAACGGTGATGGATCAAGCCCTGATCTTTGGACTGGGTAAGAGTGGTCTGCTTAATTCAGACACTCTGTTCATCACCACCCCCTTTTCTGAATCGTTTTTGGCCACTATAGGTGTGGCAGGGTATACTCAGACATGAGTCCCTTTCTCACTGCTCCATCAGGATTCAAGCAAGCCGGGCCGAAGAGGCTGAAATGCCAGAAACCGGTCCCCGGTAGCTTGTCTCCTTTCTGGTGAAGAATTGGCTTGGTAGTTTGGTCTGCCCTGTTCCCATGATGCACTGGGCCAGGGACAGACTAATTTGCATATAGCCAGGTTCTGAGCTGGGATGGGGCAGTGAGATAAATAACGGTGATGGATCAAGCCCTGATCTTTGGACTGGGTAAGAGTGGTCTGCTTAATTCAGACACTCTGTTCATCACCACCCCCTTTTCTGAATCGTTTTTGGCCACTATAGGTGTGGCAGGGTATACTCAGACATGAGTCCCTTTCTCACTGCTCCATCAGGATTCAAGCAAGCCGGGCCGAAGAGGCTGAAATGCCAGAAACCGGTCCCCGGTAGCTTGTCTCCTTTCTGGTGAAGAATTGGCTTGGTAGTTTGGTCTGCCCTGTTCCCATGATGCACTGGGCCAGGGACAGACTAATTTGCATATAGCCAGGTTCTGAGCTGGGATGGGGCAGTGAGATAAATAACGGTGATGGATCAAGCCCTGATCTTTGGACTGGGTAAGAGTGGTCTGCTTAATTCAGACACTCTGTTCATCACCACCCCCTTTTCTGAATCGTTTTGGGCCACTATAGGTGTGGCAGGGTATACTCAGACATGAGTCCCTTTCTCACTGCTCCATCAGGATTCAAGCAAGCCGGGCCGAAGAGGCTGAAATGCCAGAAACCGGTCCCCGGTAGCTTGTCTCCTTTCTGGTGAAGAATTGGCTTGGTAGTTTGGTCTGCCCTGTTCCCATGATGCACTGGGCCAGGGACAGACTAATTTGCATATAGCCAGGTTCTGAGCTGGGATGGGGCAGTGAGATAAATAACGGTGATGGATCAAGCCCTGATCTTTGGACTGGGTAAGAGGGGTCTGCTTAATTCAGACACTCTGTTCATCACCACCCCCTTTTCTGAGATGTACTAAACAGAGCATGGCATGCAGCAATAGGCATACTGCTATGACTCGAGTGGAAGAAGTTTTGAATGCATCATAGACTATGGGCACTGATTTTAGACATGGACAGCTCTGAATGAACATATATTGGAAAATCACGCTCACATGAGGCAGTACATGTGATTCCTAACTCACCTTAATCAACTTGGGACTCTTTTGTTGTTTGAACTATGGTATCTTGCCAGAATGAAAACGGATCCCAACTGCCTATCATATTACAATACGTGTGATCTGAATGAGTTCTGCAATGAGAGGGGCCTGGCTGTGAAGAATGGGTCCACTAAGCAGGACCGTTGGTATGCACTGTCTGAGTTTCAGGTTGTACGCTGGTAACTGGCACCCCCAAAGGACCAAGAGGGTGATGGCCCTGAGAAGGATGATGAGGAGGAGGAGGAGGGAAATAACTTAGCAATGGCTCCAGAAGAAGGATGTGGGCCAACAGAGATTGGGTCCCCTGCTTGATCCCCTGCTGGAAGCAGTGTATCATCTCACAATCTGTCCCATGAAGAGCTAAAGGACAGACACAAATGCCCACAATTTAGATTTCCTGTACCATGAAGGGGAGGTCAGCAACCTACACTGGCCGTACTGTGGAGCGGGTAGCACCAGCATCAATTAAAAAATAAAGTGAATGGTCATTTACTTCTCCTTCCACATAAGGGCCTTTCTGGTCTACATTGTGAACTGCACTAAGCATGCAGTCCTCCTCTCCTCTCAGGCACGGTCCTTGTGCTTTACTCGGTCTTATAGTAATTCTGAGCGTTACTGTAAATTGTGGAAAGTAAGCACTTAGGGCCAGATGTGGGAAGGCCTTTACCGGTCGGTAACGGCCGAAAATCGGTATTTTTGTCCGTTACCGACCGGTATTTAGCTTTCGGCATGTAGGAGATCGAAAATCATCCGAAACGGTAAATTTACCGAATCGCTAAAGTTACCGAATCGGTAAAATACCGAATCGGAAATATTACAGAATCGGTAAATTTACCGAATCGCAAAGGTTTGCGAATCGGTAAATTTACCGATTCGGTAATATTTACCAAGTCGGTAAAGTTACCGAATCGGTAAATTACCGAATCGGTACATAAGAAGTGGTAAAAATGGATATTGAGATCTAGGGAAGCTCTGAAATACCGAATTTGCTTGAAATTCGGTATTTAAGAGTCGGTATTTACCATGGATTGGAATCAGGTGGTAAACAGGTGCAACCTATAAAAATTGACCCAAAATGCAATTGTTCTTGCACAATGGCGGCATTTTATGTGATTGCAAGACGGCTAAGGCTACAGGAGGAAGGGGAGAGGGAATGGCAGAGAGAGGAGCAGGTCTACAGACAGAGGATAACCCTGTTCATGCTCACAGAGGCAGAGATACTCCAGAGGTACAGGTTGGCCCCAGACACCATCACTGACCTCATCAGGGACCTCCACCCACTGTTGGATCACACTACCCCAAGGGCACACGCTATTCCTCCCCATGTGCAGGTGTTGTGCAGCCTACACCTGCTTGCCTCTGGGAGCTATCAGAGAGTGGTTGCTGCGGTAGGTGGGGTGACCCAGAGCAGCCTGTCAAGGTTTTTCCACAAATTCCTTGACGCAATGTTACAGAGGATGGAGCATTACATATAATTTCCTGCAACCCATGCTGAACTGGTCCAAACAAAATCAGACTTCTACCAGATGGCACGTTTCCCCAATATCATTGGCTGCATTGATGGCACGCACATTCCTCTTTGTCCCCCAGCTGCCACAGAATACATCTACAGGAATAGGAAGTCCACCCACACCATCAATGTGCAGGTGATCTGCAATGCAAAGTTCGCCATTACTGACCTTGTGGCAAAATTCCCTGGGAGTACCCATGACTCCTATATATTTCAGAACAGTGGCATCTATGCACGGCTGACTGCAGGGGAATTTGGTGAAGGATACCTCCTAGGTAAGACACAGTTGTGCGAACCCTATAAGACCTATTGCAGTAAGCAGTACAAGTATGCATGTGAATAATTAATACACATTTTCTTTTAGGAGACAGTGCATATGCCCTCCGCTCCTTCATACTCACCCCCTACCTCAACCCCTCAACACCCAGCCAAAGGAGATATAACCGGGCACACAAGAGCACACGCAATGTTGTTGAGAGAACATTTGGCATCTGGAAAAGCAGGTTCCGATGCTTGCACAAGAGTGGAGGTGCAAGGCAGTATACCCCCATCACCTGCTGCAAGACCATAGCTGCCTGTGCTATGTTGCACAATCTCGCTGTAAAGAGGGGTACTGGGGAGTTGTCAGACTATGAGGATCATGACGACGACAGAGCTGTGCCTGAAACACAACCTGCTGGAGTTTCAACACCAAGTGATGGCAGATACAGACGTGAGGAAATAACACGCAACTATTTCTGAGTGAGTGATGACACTGAAACCTATATTGAAAGCACAAGCTGTTGTTTAATTTTGTATATTTCCCGGTATGTCAAAGAACAAAAGTGCAACAGTAAGCATTACACAGCAATGCTCACAGTGAGCAAACACACACACACAGGTGTTGAATCCACCCACCATAGTTGTATATTGTCACTAGGCAGGTTGAAATGGCACAAATGTGCAACTTAAACTTTTTGAACCATGATTATATTGTCCAATGACAGTAGGCCATATTATCAACTGTTCATTTACGGCCACGCTTTGCACTAGCAGGTGTTTGTGGCTCAACCTGTTCACTGGGCGTTTGGCCTGTAGCCTCTCCCTGTCGCCTGCTGCTCCTCCTTGTCTCTACGACATGGGCGCTTGGCGTGCTGCTCCTACTGGTGCTACCTTCAGTGTCCGGCACATCAATGGCAGCAGTTTGTGCACTCTGGGCATTGAGTAGTGCCTCCAGCGCACCGGTCATTCCGGCTATGCCCCTAGTGAGCTGATTGCTGTTATTAGTCAGGACTTCCTGACTATTCATGCTACGTCTTCATAGCAGGGATGTGGCTGTTGCCAGGCGGTGTATGGATTTCTCAGTTCTCTCTGCACGCTGCTTGTCCCTGCGCCTGGAAGTAATTTCAGAGTCCAGTTTTGTGCACAGTTGCTGTATGCCTGTTGCCATGCTCCTGTTCACTTCCACCAGCTCTTTTATGCCCTTGCCAATTTCCTGCATGTTGATGTTGAGGTTTCTCATTTGTCTTTGACAGGCCATGATGCCCTTGCCCTGCATCCTCTGAATCCTGACCATGGATCCCTACAGGCCTTGGAAGACACTGGACCCCTCCCCACGTGCACCGACACTCCTTCCTTGTACTGTGCGCCTTCTAGTGGTACCTGGTACAGGCTCTGTGCTGGGCTGCAGTGTGACAGAGATGGCAGCTCCAGCCAAGTTGTGTGAGTCTTCACCCACCATTTCACCAGCAGCTGTCTCCATTTCCAGCAGTGGGGAAACAACATGCCTCCTGCTAGGGTGTGCAGCAGGTGTTTCTACCTCCAGGGATGCTGGCATTTCAGGTGATGATAGCAATAGTGGGGACTGTGTTGGTATTGGGGAGGCCGGCATTTCCTCACTGACGTCAGGTTCTTGGGAAGGTGCCTGCCCACTCGGAATACCTGTGTCCTGTGAAGCACTGGGACCTGGCTCTTGACTGTCATCCCTCTCGGGTGCCGTGCCTTCTGCCTCCTCAGACTGCCTTCTGGATGTGTGACCTGTGGACCTATGAGCACATATCAGCTGGGTGCAAATGTCTCACTGCCACTCCAATTAAACATATGTAATTGCACTTAGTACATGCTGCCTGCCCTTCATTATGTATGCATTCTGTTGAATAACTTGGTGGTTACACTGCTGTGTGACATGCTCTTTCATTAACTGACTACGTGTACCATGATGCATTGCTACAGTTTGGCACAGACACCCTGGGACTGGGGTAACTTAGCTGCAAGGGGTGAGGGATGGATGAGGGTGTGAAGGGGGATTGCTGTGCATGCATCTTACCTTTTTTTGCTGCAGCTTTCGCCGAACTGTCCACTTCTCCCAGTCCATGGACACTTTCATGCTCCAGGGTTGTGGCTACCATCTCCTCCAGGTCGGTGAGGGGGGTGCAGTGTTCTTTCCACCACCTGTTTGGGAAGCCTGTTTGTGGTGGTCAGCCAATTTTTTTTTTGTGAGGCTCCTTAGGTCATAGAACCGCTTTTTTAAATCTTCAGTGACTCTGGTGGTCACTCCCACTGCATTAACTTTCTCCAGGATTTCCAGCCAAATCTTCCTTTTTGCTGATTCTGGAACTGTTAAGGACTGCTTCCCAAAAAGTCTGTGGTGAACCTTAACCACCTCCTCAACAAGGACCTGTAGCTCCATGCTGCTGAATTTAAGCTTTCTTTTCCTTTCAGCCTGCTCTGTGTCCTTGCTGCTTGCCATGTTTTAATTTGAAAGTGCATAAACTCTGTCTGCTGCTGCTCCCAGTCTCTCTTCTCCAACTGCCTCTCCAGAACCTTCTAATTGCTTGCAGCTGCCTGTGTAGCCACTTCCTGCTAGGAAGGGGGAGGGTGGTTGCACCTGATTGGCTGTTGTGTTGAGTTTCACTTTTGCTTGCAGTCCGATTCGGATTCGGTAAATACCGATTCGGTAATTTCCGATTTTCCGATACAGAATTTTACCGATTCGGTAAAAAATACTGATTTTTCCCCTACATCTCATTTTTCGATTTTTGAATACCGAATCGGTAAAATTCGGTATTTAAGAATCGGTAAAATCAGATTACCTACATCTAGCCCTATATCACATAACGCTTTTGCTGAAATCTGAAATTGCTTTGAAATCCCTGCATAGTATTTTACATGGCTGTTGCATGACTGGGGCTGAAGCATTTTCCCATTGAATTGCTTTGGATTTTGGATGTTCTGCACGGAGGTCGGTAAGAATGAGACTATTGACTGTGTCATCCCATCCTGTGTTATCTGATTCATATTTTGCTGCATTTGGGGAACCATTTCCAAATCATTTAAAAATCTATTTGGATAAAAACTACATTCCTGTTCCAGTGACCATTTTCCCCGCAGATTTAATACAACATATTTTTTATTTGTGCATTGTTAACACCATTGCTCACATTAGCAGTATTAATCAATTGAAACAAAGCATACAAATCAACCTAAGTTACCTTTAAAATAGTCACAATTCTTTCTTTCTCTGTGTACCACTTTTCAGGCTACTCACTGAGCTTCACGAAATTATTTGTAAATGGGAAAATATTACATCTTGACCAAAGTTCACGTGCATATTCTCCTCTGCATTTCTCTCAACAGAAATCCCTTTTTAACAAGCACTTCACATTACTTACACTTACATTTTTATTTATTTATCTGTTTTTTGATTCATTCTTAGGAGCATACTTCCATTCATAGCTGTATCTTTACACACATTCCCTTTCTTTGTTCTTCTCCAATAACCCTTTAAGCTTATCTTGCAAGATTTTAATATCTTGTTTTTGTAATTCCCTTTCTGTCAGTATCTTTCTAAATGTTTGACAAATTTTCATTTTGTTCAAAACCACATTTAAGTTTTCTGCACTCTTCTCAAATGCATTATGTGCATGCTTTCCTGCTTAACTCAAAATGTTAATTTGTAGTTAATATATGTTTCAAATTTGTCACTGTAGTTTCTGTTTCTGTCATCTTTCCTAAATACCCAGCAAGTTTGAAAGTAATAATCTCAACCATTTTGGTCTCACTTTGTGAAGATCAACTAGCCTCCATCTCATCTCTCTTCATACTTGGCGCTCCTATCGCTTCCACCTGCACTTGCACATGAGCCTTGCATCATGGAGGTGGTCTCACTCCAATTAACAAATTATCCATAAACAAATCTTCTCCATCAGAGTAACTCTTGTTCTTTTCTGTCTCAGTCTTTTTCTCATTTATTTTTTCATTCTTGTCATCTTTCGTTTCCTCTTTGTCTGATTCACAGTGATTGCAGGAAAAGCACCCACAATTTCCAACACTTTCTGGTGCTGTGCCCTCTCTCACATCCAGCCAATTGGTGACAGCCTTAACCAATTGTTCTTTAATAATTTTCTTATGTGCTTTCTCATTCACCACATAGTTGCAGTCATTCAAGACATTGAACAAAGCAGGTGTGGGCTGTGGCTTCATCTCAAACATGACATGCCTCTAGATCTCAATCTATTTCACTTCACACATAATATTCACAGGATATTGTCATGTTTCATCATCAGCAGTAATTTGAAGCCATTTTTAAAGCCACAAGCACAGGTACATATCTGAGTTAAGGAGCATTTCATGGGCTTGGGCACCAACCGGGAGCAGGGTCTCTTCCCAACGGGTAGGAATCACTGACTTATTTTTCAAAAGTGTATCCATTTTAATCTCACCCTAACTTCACAAAACACAGAAGGGTCGATTACAATCCCTTTTGGAAGGGCTCCAAATCAGATTCGGGTTTGCTTAATCGGATTTGGTACCCTTCTTTCTGACTGCATCATGCTCAGTGCCCAAAGACCCATTGCAATGCCTGTAAACAGGTAGGGCTTTCCAAATCGGTTCCGAATGGCATTCAGACAGGTCACGTCTTTCATAGCCAAATTGTACAGCTCTATGGACTCGGTTTCCGAGCAAGAGATTACAAGAACTGATTCGGACAGCAGATCCAATTTGGTTTCTCCGGAACTAATTGGCTGCCAGAATCTGTCTTTGGGGACCCGTAGAAGCCCTCCCCTTCAGCCCTCAGTATCAGATCTGTGGGGGTACCCATGGGTCCCCTCTTTCCAACTATGCACAGTGTGGCAGGCACCATGTGTCTGCGACAGAATGCAAGGTTTTACCCAGCCACCCCTTTCTTCAATGGGAGCCTGTGTTCTCGTCCGAAACACAGGCTCCCATTGAAGTCAATGGGAGTCCGACTGAATCGTATCCGGAAGCATCCGGATACATCCAAATAGCTCGTTCGGACTCACCCAATCCAAGTCGTCCGGAAAGCAGTCCGGGACCAATTCGGTAGGAATGCTTTCCAAACGAGATTGTAATCGGCCCCATAGTACTGATATAGCCAGTAATAATGCAATTTCAAAAATGCAATACATAATGTTAATAACCAAAATAATAAAACCACTGCTTACCTACCAGGATATAGTACAGAAAATCAAACTCACCCACAGAAGGGGAAAGCACCTTGAGTGCTTTCAAGGACACAATGACTGGTGCTTAACCATGAGCAGTTTATCCTTAGAGTCAGCGTCAGCATGTCTGTCCTACTGCACAGGATAAACACCACTACTTATAATTAATTCTCATACGCAACTAGACTATTAAAATTTTCACAAATCTCTAACCTATAACCTGGCATTAACCACACGTCTTTACTCAGCAGACAACCTTATTGTTTTAAGATCTTAGCTTTACATCAATCTATAACACGTATACATCAAACCAAAATCCTTTGCACATAGATTATGTGAAATACAATACTACTTTATCAAATGCAAATTTTAAACATCTTTAGCAATACTTGTAACACAGTACAATGCAATGCTGTTTTCAATACATGCGCAAAACAAAATACTGCTGATATAACCACGCTGTGCAGCACATGAACAAATTATCACACGTCGCAAGATACCGATTTCTGGGCAAGAGAACTCATCACTCAAGACCCTATTAATACTCACCTAATTCAACTGTGAACAGCACAAGCGGGTACACAGGTATTAATTCAAACAATTCAAGGATTCTCTAACTTGTGACAATTTGTGGGGTAAAATATTTTCACTAGTTATGCAAGTTAAATAATTATGCAAACTATTTGACACAAATGCATGACTTACTCCACCAATTGATCAATTACAAGGTTTGAGATGCAGGGACGGGGCCTTGTGAGTTTTAATAGCCGATGATCCTGTTTAAATAAAAGAAACCTCTGCAGGACAAAAATCATAATGAAAATCATAAAGGTGTATCAAATTTAAGAATCCTTACATAAAGTAAAAATGACTCAGTAAGTCAAATTTAGATCCTCATCAATAATGCAACAAATAATGCAATTGTGACGGTAAATCAACATAAGGTCGACCTCAAAATTAGGTTAATAGCCAGATCTCAATTATAGTTCAGCAAGAGCACTATCATAGAATCTGCTCAAATAGTTTAAGTATCAAGTCAATAGCTGATAGTGCGTGGACTATTCTGTTGGAAAATGCAACATAGATCTAAGTAATAGATAGACTAATTTGGAATCTGCCTTTGTGGAAGTACGCAATAATCCTGCACATCTCGCAAAAAAGACACGTTTCAGAAAGTGAAGACACACACACTATATAGTGAGAATTCATATCCTAGGACTATACCAATAATTCTACATTTAGCTAAATCAATAGGTTTCCATGAAAATATGATACACCAAAAAAGAAACATTTATGAACTTGGCCTGGGTGGAGCTCGTGGAGTTCTGCTATGCAGAATTCCACGGAGTGGCCCAACAATTCTGTGACATTCTGTGGAATTCCGTGAGGTGGTGTAGCTGCTCAACACCCTCATTCACACTACTGTTTTTTACGCTCATTATCGTGATGTACAGTCTTGCACTCAAGATCACGTGCGAATGCCACTCTAGAAGAAAATCTGTTTGAGGTTGCATCCGGATGCAGCCGCTGTCATTGTCACTCTCTTGCGCTCACTGTCTTCACAACAAAGGTGCTGGATGTCGCAGGAGGAATGACCTAAAGGTGCACGAGTAGCTGGCAAGTCTTGCAAGCAGTCGACAAGTGGAGTTTGGGGGGGTGCCGACCACCGGGAGGTCCCCCCCCTGGGTTGTTTGGGAGGGCATGGGGGGGAGGGGATCAATATTAATTCTAGAACTTTCTGGTAGTTTTGTTTGGGCTGTTATTTAGTAGGTTTTAGTAGCCCTATCCCATAACCCCCTTTGATTTCTCTCCTCCGCCACCATTTTGGGTTTGGTGACCTGGTGGCTGGAGGCTCAAAAAGTTTTTGTCTCTGTGAGGAAATAATTTGTTAGTAGGCTCTTAAATGTATTATTATGTTTAGTGATTTTGTCAGTGACTTTGTTAGTTATGGAGGATCACCGCGTGTTAGAAGCTCTTCGACTTCTGTCCGAGGCTGGCCGCATGGATCTGGTGATCGGGTTCCCCCCGGCGCGCCCTTCGCGCCAGGCCTCGGCTGGTGTGGCGGCGATAGTGGCGGCCTGCTCGTCGCCCAAGAAGCGGCATTCTTCTGGGGTAAGTGAGCGGGGCCGCTCCCGGACTCGGAAGGCGGCCCCGGCGTCTAAGGCTGGGGAGGGGACTTCGGAGTTGTTGTCTGTGTCGCGCGACCCCCGGGTGCGGGAGCGGGGGTCGCGCCTTTAATTCAAGTGACCGGGCGCTCGTCTGGGAGCGCTGGGGGCCAGGCGGGCCCTGCCTTGATGGAGGTTTTCCTGGCGGCGGTTGGCGGCCGGGGGGGGCGTAAGAGGAGCGCGAAGCGCTCTTCATCTGCGACGGTTGGGGATCGGCGGGAGGGATGGTTGGAAGAGGCCCCACCGCGCAGCGCGCGTAGGGGCTCTATACAATTAGGGGAGGGGAGGAAGAATTTATGTGTAGGTGGGGAGACTGTTTCTGTCCAGCATTTGGCACCTGGGGGCTTACTTTTGGATCAGGCTTTAGTGGACGCTGTGAATGTGGCAGTTTATGAAGTACCTAATGATGAGTCAGGCCAGGCTCCTGTTAATATTGATGTTCATCATGAAGAAGGGGCATTTGGGGGGGGGGCGCGTTGGGTGCATAGCCCCTTGTTGTTTTCTGGCCCCCCCTCGGAGCATGAGGAGGCAGTGTCTGTGTTGGGGAGCTCGAGAGGGGAGGGGGAGTGGGCTCAAGTTGGGGAGGGGAGTGTTAGTGTGGGGGAAGTTGTGGAGGGGGGGTTGATAGGTCAGGGGCGGGTGGACAGGTTGTTGGTTGTTATGAGAATGTGGCATCAAGTGTTTTGGAAGGTGAGTTTGTGCAAGGGGCGCCTTGCGCCATTTCTCTGGTTGACTTTCCTGTGGGGCACAGTGAAGCTTTTCATGGGAGAGTTTTAGGTAGTGGTAGGGTTGTGAGGGAAGGTTTTATGGTTGGAGACAGGGGATCTTCTAGGCCCGGTTTGTATCAGAGAGGTATGAGACAGGTGCTTGGTGGGGAATCTACAGCAGCAAATTTTTCTGAGGCTTGGCATAATGTTTCGCATGTTGGTGCTCGGAATGTGGTTCCCGATTCATTTTCACAGCAGGGTAGTGGTCTTGGGTGGGGGGGTGGTTTTCCGGTTCGGGCGTCTTCAGAGGCTGTTTCTGGTGTTACTGTTGGTATGGTGGGCTCCCATTTGGAGTACCAGCCTGGTGGTGGAGAGCGTGTTGGAAGGGGGCACCTTATTGGGAGTAGGATGCAGAGAGAGAGTGGGGAACGGGGTTTAACTGGGAGTTATGCAGGTAGGGGGTTGTCGTCGGTAGTGGCGCTTACAGGAATGGTTTCGAGTGATGATGAGGATGTGGTGCGGGATTCCCCTGTGAGGAGGGCACCTTTGAGGAGTGTAGGTAGGGTTTTGTCTCTTGACAGATCGCAGGCGAGGTCGGCGGATCCAATTTTGCAGCACACTAGGTCTGGCACAGGTTTTGTTATGAGGGGCCCCAGCACACCAGTCCAAACCTTTTCTTTTCAGGTAGTGGATCAATGCCGCGGTCCAGACTCGGTAGGGCGTGGTCCAGTCCAATTGCGCCGAGGTGAAGCGAGGAGGGAGCCTAGCGCGGCGATCTCTATTCCACCGAGGGAGCCCGTCGTGGTCAGCACACGAAGGGACTGCGCACCCTCGCTGGCCCCAACGAATAGCAGGTATAGGTGGTCGGCCTTGCCGTCGGCTATGGAGCTACAGAGTCAGCACGGGGGAAGGTACAGGCGTGTACAGTCTGCTCCCCCTCCAGGAAGCCATTCTAGTTTATCTGCGGTTAATGTTTCTAATGACGGGTTAGGTAAGACCCGAGGTGTTGTGGCACACGAAAATTTGGGGCTTCTGGAGATGGAGCCGGTGATATTGGATTACGACGAGGATACTCCTGAGGAAGGAGAGCTTTGTGAAGGGGTGGAGGGGGAGTCCTCTCATGTGTCCCGTAGTGTTTTACAGGTGTCGTCATTTGCAGAAAAATCAAGGGAGAGACAAGAGCATGGCACATCCAGTAGGGTTCCTCGAGGAAGGACCAGGGTAGAATTCTCTGCGCCATGGAAGGAGGTGTCGGCGGCTATCCATTTAGAACCAGGTGAGAGAGCACTTACACAGGCCAAACCAAACATGGTGTCTGTGGGGACGGGAGTGGAGAAGGTCGGGGGTGGGGAGGGGAGATTGTTGAAAGGTAGATATGTAAAGGATGCAGGTGTGGGTACAGAGGCCAGTTTTGGTTCAGTTGACGGTAAGACTGAAAGTGGTACAAGTACGGATGTTATAGAGGGAGTTAAAGACCCTCTGCACAGTAAGGAGTTGAAAATTAAAAAACTGCCATATATGGGAGTGACAAAACCATTGGGTGCTCACCTTATGTTGACAACGAAAGAGCGTATTTGGAAGGGTGAGTATGTGGAGATTCTGAAGCTCCTCCACAGGGAAGGTAGGTCTAAAGAGGGCTCAAAGGAGGAGGAATATGAGCTAGCAAAACATCCTAAAGTACCACTGACAATTGAGAATTGGACTGCGGCTTTTCTCATTTACGCAAGCGTTTATTGTGAGAAATTTCCTGAGCGCAGCGTATCTATATTTAAATACATGGATGTGATTTGGAAAGCACAGCTAACTGGTGGTGGATACGCTTGGGCCCAGTATGATGAGGAATTCAGAGCTAGAATGGCATGGGACTCGGCAGCAAAGTGGGGTGAACTGGATACTGATTTATGGCAACATACGATGGGGGCCGCCTCTGGGGGCAAGACCATTTTCACGGCCAGTGGTCTTCCTTTAATTTATCAGCCCTTTCAAGGGAAGCCCACCCGGGGAGGGGTGGGGAGTGGTTCAGGCTCACACTCAGGAAATGGGGCTTGCTGGGATTTCAATAAAGGATTGTGCACTAGAGAGTATTGCAAATATAAGCATGAGTGCTCGGGCTGTGGAAGGCGACACCCTTTGTCTAAGTGCTGGGGGCCCAGGCCGGGAGGGGCTCAACAGGGGAATCAAGCAGGTTCAAGTACAGCAGGGTCGTCACAACAGTTTAGAGAGGGACGGGGAGGTAGGGGCGCGCAGGTTTCTGGGCCAAAGGGCTCATACACCAGTTAGGTTTCCTCAGTTACAACAGGCCCTTCAGGATTATGAGAACGCAGCAGTTAAGCAGAAGTTATTGGAGGGCTTTCAATTTGGTTTTCGTTTAGGTTATTTGGGGCCAAGGGAGAGGCGATGGGCGGACAACTTAAAGTCAGCTTTCAAACATAAGGCAGTGGTGCGAGAGAAATTGCTTAAAGAAGTGCGTGAAGGTCGGATGGCAGGCCCTTTTCATGACTGGCCGATCCAGAATTTGATTGTGTCACCAATTGGTGTGGCCCCTAAAAAGGAGCAGGGACAGTTTAGACTTATCCAGCATTTATCGTGGCCGGAGGGCTCCTCTGTGAATGATTTCATTGATGAGGAAGCTGCTTCGGTGTCATATTCCTCAGTTGACGTGGCCATGTCACTTGTTGTGACCGCGGGCGCAGCTGCAGAGATGGCTAAGTGCGATATTAAGTCTGCTTTCCGGCTGCTTCCAGTCCATCCAGATGATTGGTATCCTCTGGGTATCCATTTTGAAGGTAAATGGTACGTGGACAAAGAATTGCCGATGGGCTGTTCCATGTCCTGTGCTCTTTTTGAATGTTTCAGCACGTTTTTACAGTGGCATTTCTCACTCCAATCCGGTCACCCCCTGGTTACACATTACCTAGATGATTTCATTTTTGTGGGTTACCCGGGCTCCGCGGAGTGCCAGGCAGCTCTGGACACGTTTCATGGGCTCATGGAGGAACTAGGTGTGCCCTTGGCTCCTGAGAAGACTGTGGGCCCTGCCACAGTATTGTCATTTCTAGGCATTGAAATAGATTCTGTAACAATGCAGGCTCGTCTGCCAGAAGATAAGAAGGCGAAAATGCTGGAACTGTTGAATGGTATGTTGTTGAAGCAGAAGGTACAGGTGAAAGAAATTCAAGTGTTGTTGGGGCACCTTAATTTTGCATGCAGAGTGGTAAGAGCGGGACGGACTTTTTGTCGAAGGTTGGGCAGGGCTCTAGCTGGCAGACACTTGCCTCACCATCGTGTGCGGCTGTCGGCAGGGGTCAAAGAGGATCTGAGAATGTGGAAAGTTTTCCTTGCCTCTTTTCATGGTGTGCCTTTGGTTAGAGACATGGATTTTCAGTGGGATGTCCAGATGTTTTATGATGCTGCGGGCAGTGAAGGTTTTGGCCTTTATTGGAATGGGAGATGGTGTGCAGAGAGATGGCCTGAAGAATGGTTGAATGGTGGCAGGAGTATAACATTTCTGGAGCTTTTCCCTTTGCTGGTGGCTTTGTCTTTGTGGGGTTTGGATTTGGCACACAAGAAGGTACTTTTCCGTGTGGACAACATGGCAGTAGTGGACATTGTCAACCGGCAGTCAGCCAGAGATGAGCAGGTTCTGAAGCTCATGCGGGTCTTTGTGTTAGGTTGTTTGAAGCATGATATTGCATTTCGAGCCTTACACATTCCTGGTGTGGACAATGACATAGCGGATGCTTTGTCTCGTTCACAGTGGGGGAGATTCCGTGCATTGGCCAGGGAGGCGGACAGATCACCGACCAAGATGCCGACTCATCTGTGGCAAGTAGGCAACAGCGGGTATTACAACTGGTGGTAGGTTCTTTATCGCTGTCTACGCGTTCGGCTTATTCATTGGCCTGGAAGGAATTTTTGGAGTCAGGGGCGTCTAGGCGTGAGGAGTTGTGGCGCCGTTCAGAAGATGTGATCCAATTTATTTTACACCTTATGGATAAAGGCTTGTCTAGAGTAACCATTGCAGGCAAGCTAGCAGGGATATCCTTCATGGGTAAACTTTTTTGGGGATATTCCCCTTCAGCTGGTGAGACTGGTAAGCGAATGCTGGAGGGTTGGGTCAGGGAACGGGGAGGTTCCACAATGTCTAGAGCTGCTTTGTCCTGGCAGACATTGGCACGGGTATTAGCTGCCCTGCCTTCTGTTTGTAGCGAGGATTTTGAATCTTGTTTGTTTTCCATGTTAATGGCATTCATGTTTTTTGGAGCTTTTCGTGTTTCAGAATTGTTGGGGTCTAAGGATAGAAGGGGCATCTGTTGGAGGGATGTTTTTTGCTCTGAAGAGGGTGTTCATGTGTGGCTTTCGTCTTCCAAGACTGATCAACGGAAGGTGGGCAAAGGAGTGTGGTTGGAAGCTCGTTATCCCAAGATTACATGTCTGTTGCGATTGGCTCGGCGCTGGTGCACTTTATCAAGGGGTTCTGACAGTGATCTGGTTTTTCAGCACATTAATAAAGCTCCGGTTACGGCATACCAACCGCGCATGGTTTTGCGTAAAGCGCTGAAGCATATTGGTTTGGATGGGGACAGCTTTGGAACACACTCTTTTCGTATTGGTGCGGCAACAGAGGCGCATAATAGGGGATGGTCTGATGGGGACATCATGAAGTTGGGCCGTTGGTCATCTAAGTGCTTTCGGCGTTATGTGCGGGGAACTGCGGGGGAGGCGCATGCGTCATCCTCTTTTACTTGAGCATTAACTTTTTTCTTTTTTGCAGGTTCTGTGGCGGGGCCTCGCTCCCAAGCGATGACGGTGTGGATTGTGGGCCATTCTTTCGTCAAGTGGGCCCGTGTACAGGCTGCCCAAAGTTATTTCGGAGAAATGTTGGGATTTAACGATAAAATGTTTAATATTGTCTTGTAGTTGGTGGTAAATACAGAATCCTTAAATGAAAAATGCACTCACTTGAGTGCTCCCTACATTAAGGATTCGGTAAATTACCGAATCGGTATTTAAGAATTTGGTAATTTACCGATTCCTTAAATTACCGAATCCGTAAACATGCCTCCTACATCTCAAATGCCCAATACCGGTCGGTAACGGATGAAATTCGATAATTTCGGCCATTACCGACCGGTATTGGGCTACCTACATCTGGCCCTTAATGTTCACATGTCCCTACAGTGACAAGTCCCTAAAAGCTGTTTTCCGTGACGCAGGCCTAGCTGTCCTGTGTAGAAAACTAGAGTATAGACTAAAATACCAATGCTGTATCTTTGGAAAGGGACCAGCTAGAAAAATAATGAAAACACTATTTTTAAAAGTTATGACAAATCCAATTCAATGGTAAAGTCAGGGTTGTATTAAATATTAAGGAAAAGTAACTTTTACAATGTTACTCCTCATCTGCCTGAACTGTCAAAAGACTAATTATTATAAGTCTCTGCCAGCTCTCAGCCTAAGCTCAGCCTTAAACAGGTGTGGAAAAGTTGTATATTGTCTTCCAGAAGCAAACAAGGGGCTGACCGGAATGCACATAGATGATTCCTCTGAACTCCACAGAATATACTGGGTGGAGACTCTAGGCATCATTTTAACACCACAATGTGAGATCCTGCTTGACAGTCCTGTGGAGTCACATGTAACACTTGGAGCACTCATGAAAGGGAGTTAACAGGATACCAAGGCAATTCTTGTGTACCCACTACCTGGTTGCTGGAGGATCCTGCTTTTGTCCTACCAGACTCATGTTGACAAAAAGCCAAGAAGGCCACACTCCAGGTCAAGACTCCGTTTTCTGCCTGGTCATTAGCAGATCAACCGTTGATGCGGATGATGTCTGTCCTTAACTTTCTAAGAACTAGTGAAGGTGTCAGGTCATCCAGACACATCTCATCAATAAATACACCTAATGTGACATCAGCCTGGAGCAAGCATCTAGCTATCTATATTTCAAGGTCAGCTAACAATAATAACATAAACCATGTAGTCTGAATTGACATGTGTTTACCATATCTGTTTATACTCATGTGTCTAAGATTAACATATGTTGATGCACACAGGCTGGTATACAGTCAAAATATCGAGTTTTTAATATCGAATTGTATTAATATCGATAAAAAAAATATAGAAAGGACACAATATCGACTGGACAGAATGTAGACTACAAAAATATTGAATAGGATAGCATTAATATCGAATCAAAAATATAGAATGGACATAATATCGAATGGACAGAAAATAGACTACAAAAATATAGACTGGACAGAATATAGACTACAAAAATATCGAATTTGAGGTAAGTAAGTTAATATCCTTTTTTAAAGTGTATTTTATGTTAGTATATGTTTGAAAAGTGTATATTTATTTTATTATTTATATTAATTAATTATTTTGATGGTATTTAATTTTTGCGTAATATAATTCTGCAGCGGGTTGTGGGTTTATAGGGGATTAGGGTGGGAAATAATTTAGTTATAATTAATTAAATATGTTAATTTATTTATTGGTATTTATTTTGAATTAATTGTTAATTAATTATTAATTGGTAATTAATTAAAATATAATTGGTAATTAATTTTAATTAATAGATTAATTGATAAATGTGTTAATTTTAGTAATTTATTTTCTGTAGCGGGTTGGGGGTTTATAGGGGAATAGGGTGGGAAGTTATTTAATTATAAATAATTGAATATGTTAATTTATTTATTTGTATTTATTTTGAATTAATTGTTAATCAATTATTAATTGGTAATTAATTAAAATATAATGGGTAATTAATTTTAATTCATTTATTAATTGATAATTATGTTAATTTTATTAATTTATTTTCTGTAGTGGGTTGTGGGTTTATAGGGGAATAGGGTGTGGAGTAATTTAATTGTAAGTAATTCTATTTTTAAATTCTTTTTTATCTAATTTTTAATTCTTTTTTAATTGTTAATTAATTTATTGTTAATTGGTAAATAATTTGTAGGTAATTATTTTTATCAATTAATTTTTATTTTTATTTTTAATTGATTAATTAATATATTATATAAAAGTGTTAATTATTTTATTTTAATTAATTTGTAATTGGTATAAATATTTATTGTATTTTCATTTATATATGAAGTATTTACTTTCCCTACTGTTGCACTCACTGGAGTGGGAATAGTAATTTTTACCCTCCTGCTATCCAACGCTTTCCCTACTGTTGCACTCACTGGAGTGGGAATAGTAATTTTTACCCCTACGCTATCCAACGCTTTCCCTACTGTTGCACTCTCTGGAGTGGGAATAGTAATTTTTACCCCTACGCTATCCAACGCTTTCCCTACTGTTGCACTCTCTGGAGTTGGATTAGTAATTTTTACCCCTACGCTATCCAGCGCTTTCCCTACTGTTGCACTCTCTGGAGTTGGAATTGTAATTTTTACCCCTACGCTATCCAACGCTTTCCCTACTGTTGCACTCTCTGGAGTGGGAATAGTAATTTTTTCCCCTAAACTATCCAACGCTTTCCCTACTGTTGCACGCTCTGGAGTGGGAATAGTAATTTTTACCCCCACGCTATCCAACGCTTTCCCTACTGTTGCACTCTCTGGAGTGGGAATAGTAATTTTTACCCCTATGCTATCCAGCTCTTTCCCTACTGTTGCACTCTCTAGAGTTGGAATTGTAATTTTTACCCCTACGCTATCCAGCGCTTTCCCTACTGTTGCACTCTCTGGAGTTGGAATAGTAATTTTTACCCCTACGCTATCCAACGCTTTCTCTACTGTTGCACTCTCTGGAGTTGGAATTGTAATTTTTACCCCTACGCTATCCAACGCTTTCCCTACTGTTGCACTCTCTGGAGTGGGAATAGTAATTTTTACCCCTACGCTATCCAACGCTTTCCCTACTGTTGCACTCTCTGGAGTTGGATTAGTAATTTTTACCCCTACGCTATCCAGCGCTTTCCCTACTGTTGCACTCTCTGGAGTTGGAATTGTAATTTTTACCCCTACGCTATCCAACGCTTTCCCTACTGTTGCACTCTCTGGAGTGGGAATAGTAATTTTTACCCCTAAACTATCCAACGCTTTCCCTACTGTTGCACGCTCTGGAGTGGGAATAGTAATTTTTACCCCTACGCTATCCAACGCTTTCCCTACTGTTGCACTCTCTGGAGTGGGAATAGTAATTTTTACCCCTATGCTATCCAGCTCTTTCCCTACTGTTGCACTCTCTGGAGTTGGAATTGTAATTTTTACCCCTATGCTATCCAGCGCTTTCCCTACTGTTGCACTCTCTGGAGTTGGAATAGTAATTTTTACCCCTACGCTATCCAACGCTTTCTCTACTGTTGCACTCTCTGGAGTGGGAATAGTAATTTTTACCCCTACGCTATCCAACGCTTTCCCTACTGTTGCACTCACTGGAGTGGTAATAGTAAATTTCACCCTTTCCGCTATCCTACGGTAAAAATATTGTAATTTTTTTAATAATATATATATATTCACTGAAAAAAACATAGGTTATACACCATATATAGTTAGGAATTAGCATTTACAAAACCTTATTTTACTCACACAAAACCATTGAAATTCGCATATATAGTTTGTTGCACTAACTATATATCGCGCACCCGCAATCCACTGCTGATCATGTCACATATTACATCATTCATGACATGGTCAGTGACATCACTGATGACATCACTGATGACATCTCAAATGACATCACTGATGACATCACTGATGACATCTCAAATGACATCACTGATTACATCACTGATGACATCTCATTTGACATTACTGATCACATCACTGATGACATCATTCATGTGATAATACGATGAACCTCTTCAGACTCTAATGTAACCTTAGATACACTCAGTGTAAACAGACACTCACAGACTGTCACTCATCCATGGAGTTACACACACACCTAGTCAGTCATGCAAAGAATCAATCACACCTCCATTTTCTCAACTATACAGTTATACACACCTTACTTATTCAAACATATACTAACACATATTTACTCTCTTATACAATCCCAGATACAAGTTCACAATGATCCATACAGCCACTCACACATTCACTGGCTCTTATGCACAGTTATTTATATATGTCAACTCTCAAATGTACTGTGTTTTACATATGTACTTACTTTGACATGTAGCACTGAGATATCCATTCACTCACCAATACACTCATGCACACAGTCAACCGCCCATGTAGCTGTTTCCACATGCACTCTTGAACTCATACATCTAGTGAATCAACTGCTCACACATTAATGCACAGAGTCATACACCACCCAGCCACCCACACACACACTCAGTCTCCCATACAAATACTTGGGCAACCAATCAATAACCAATATAGTTACTCATATAGCTACTGATCAACACATGCAGCAGTTTACAGAACAACAGATGATGCACAAATTAAGACAGTTTAGTCACTAACCCATGCACTCAGTGAGACACATTTAATCACTTACTCATACAGTCAGTCATGCACCTACTAAATACTTCATCCAGACACTTATAAATCCACTCATTCTTCAATATGTAAGACATATTTTAACTTTACAGAAACATACAGTCACTGGATGTTGTCATCAGTGATGTCATCAGTGATGTCATTTGAGATGTCATCAGTGATGTCATCAGTGATGTCATTTGAGATGTCATCAGTGATGTCATCAGTGATGTCACTGACCATGTCATGAATGATGTAATATGTGACATGATCAGCAGTGGATTGCGGGTGCACGATATATAGTTAGTGCAACTAACTATATATGCGAATTTCAATAGTTTTGTGTGAGTAAAATAAGGTTTTGTAAATGCTAATTCCTAACTATATATGGTGTATAACCTATGATTTTTCAGTGAATTTTCAAGGTTTTGTAAATGCTAATTCCTAACTATATATGGTCTATAACCTATGGTTTTTTCAGTGAATTTCAATGGTTTTTTAATAGCAAATATCAAAAGCTTTAAAATGTATTCTTCTTTAAATTGAACAATATATTTTATATGTTTTTAATACAATTTTTTTATGTATATATATGTTTTTGTTTTTTTTTTGTTTCGCTACCGGTCCGCGCACCGGGTAGCTTCCCGTTAGCTCAATTTGGTGCCGCGACCCGGTCCGCGAACCGGTAAACGTTCTGTTTGCGCAACTGCCGCGTTAGAAAACAACATCGTGACGCATCGCGTAAGGGCGACGTATCGCGTTGTCGCGTAATGCGTCTTATGACGCGCCACGTTAGCGCACCCGGAAGTGCTCCAGTGCGCGAACCGAGGCGCGAAGCGCAGCGCCCCGGAAGCGATCCGGGGCGCGGCGCGGAACGCGTATCATAAGCGTAACAGGTCATGTGACTTGTTAATAAAACTTTTCATTGGTTCATTTCACTTTTGGTTTCCTAATGATGTAAGGCTAGGTCATGTGACCTAAATATAACACTTTTCATTGGTTTAGAACATTTTTTTTCCCAAATGATGAAAGACCCCACCTTTTTTCTCACTCTGACTTTCAACTTTGTGAGAGGAAGACCTATTTTGATTGATAAGAAATGGCTTCATTAGTAGCTGCAGCTGGTGCACCCCCACCACCACCACCACCTCCTAGGAAGAGAGGACCACCTCCTCAGGTCATCCTTAATGAAGAGGAGGAAGAAGAGGAAGAAGAGGAAGAGGAGCAAGGGAGGAGACAGTTTTTGCGTGAGGAGCCAAGGAGGTCCCATGTAAAGGATAGTTACATCTGGCAATTCTTTACATTTCCCCGGGGCCAAAAAAAAGTAAATGCCCGGTACGTCACATGTCTCATCTGTGACAAATCTCTGTCCAGAGGGACTGATAAGAAGTACAGCTATGGTAATTACACCATGCATCGGCACATGGAGAGGTGGCACCCTATAAATTATAGTGCTGTGCAGGTACGTGACCTGCAGAAAAACCCCCCTCCTGTGGCCAGTACATCAACAGAAGAGGCAGTGACGGGACCAGAGGCGAGGGAGATGGTCCCAAACATTCAGATGAAGTTCGGGGTCGTGAAGCAAGTGTGCATTTTTTGTGGCAAATTATTTTGCTATAGGTAGAGTAGCATCACTTTAATTAACAGAGCTATTGACAATCATAAATGTCCAAAACGCCCCAGAAACTAAATTATCTTTTTTTTTTGTTGCTCCTGTTGAGCCCTTTATAACGAATGGTTTTCGTTTCCCCCCCCAAAAAACAAAAAAAATATAAAACCGTTCAAAAAATACAAAAAAGTAAAAAAATTGTTCAGAAAAATAAAAAAATATATAAAACAACAAAAACAATAAAAAAAAGTTCTTTTCAGAACTACCTCCCATTTATGAAAAATTGCTAGAATGTTTAGCACTCTGGCAACCTCTATTTCTTTTGATTCGCTTCCCGGTTCGCTACCCGGTTCGCGAACCGGAAGCGAAACAAAAAAAAAAAGGAAGAGTGAGTATAAGGGAAGAAAACAGAGAGTAATGTGAAAATAAAGACAGCTAGAGGGAGTAACACAGAGATACTATTTAATATATCTATTTACCAAAGAAAAGATGTAAGAGTGTATAATTGAGAAAAACAACATAGATAAGGAAGTGAAAGAAAAAAGGGGGGTAGAAGAATAATAAACAAGAGTTTCTTAGAGAATGTGAGTGAATGTTCAAATTAAGAAGAAAAACAGTAAAGGATGTGGAATGAGAGGTAGGGATAGAACCGGAGTGAAAGAACAACCCTGAGGGAAAGTGTTAAGAAAACAGTGAGCGAAAGTAAATAGGAATAAAACAAGATGTATGACAGTGACTAAGGTTAAAACATGTGGAATAACAGAGAGAAAAAACAGAAAGCAGAAAAGAAGAAGTGACAGAAAAGGAATAATTGAAACAGCAAAGAAATGTAAATAACATAGTGTGCTTGAACTACAGGGAGAAAGCATAATGAAGAAGTAGTGAAAGAGTGATGAGTGAGAGCCAGTGACAGTAATAGAGACGGAGTGAGTGAACAGGAGTGAGGAACTATGAGAACAGAGGGACTGAGAAAAGGAGTGGAAGGAGTAGAGTAAGTAAGTAATAGAAAAAGGAATGAGGGAAGTAGCAAAGGCAGGAAACTGAGGGTTAAAGAAATGAAGCAGTGGAACTAATAGAAGTTAAATGTGATAGAAATGTAACGAAAAGAGTACAAAACACTTACCTTATAATTGTTGTTAACTTAGTCACTTGTTATTTTTATACTTTCAATCTGTGAAAGAAAGAACAAAAATTTGAAAAATATTAAAACATGTATTTAAAAATTAGAAAAGACAAGGGAAAAGATTGAAA